>NW_027362764.1:46806247-47406247 GCF_046119375.1 Phyllobates terribilis
AACTAGTAGTTCACCAGGATTGGCAAAGCAGCTGATGCTAGGACTAGTAGTTCACCAGCTCTTGCAAAAGCCCTTGATTCTGGGACTAGTAGTTCACCAGTTCTTGAAAAAAAAAAAACGAAATCTGAGACTAGTGGTTCTACAGCTGTTTCAAAGACATTGATAATGATACTAGTATTTCACCAGCTCTTGCAAAGCACCTAATGTTGAAACTGGTGGTTCACCAGGTTTTGCAAAGCAGCTGATGCTGGGACTAGTAGTTCACCAGCTCTTGCAAAAACCCTTGATGCTGGGACTAGTAGTTCACCAGATCTAGCAAAAGCCATTGATGCTGGAGTTAGTAGTTCACCGGTTTTTTTGTGTTTTTTTTTTGCAAAGCCCTTGATGCTGGAACTAGTAGTTCACCAGCTCTTACAAAAACACCTGCTATTCAAACTGATAGTTCACCAGGTTTTGCAAAGCAGCTAGTGCTGGGGCCAGTAGTTCAGCAGCTCTGATGTTGGTAGTTCACTCCCCTTGTGCTGGTACTTGCAGTTCCCCAGCTGCACCTCTATGATGTAACCTCCAGCAGATGACCTCTAACTTCCCACTGAATGTAACAAGGGCATCCTGGCAGCGAGCTCTCCTGGCATCCCCTCTACCCTCCGGGGCTATGCAATAAGGGTGAGAAGAGAGGGGCATAAACTTACCAGGTGCAGAGTGGAGTGCAGCAGCAGCGCAGAGATGCAATGGACAGCCTGCATCCTTCCCGGATGAAACTTGCTTGTGTTCTCCTGCTCGGGTGACTATTCGTCCAGGAACATAAATCCAACTCTGGCATCCACTTTACAAAACCTGGAGAGCTCTCACCAGCCTAGATAAGAAGGAGATTATACACCCCATGACCACAAGACAAGGTTACACTTCAGGACAAGGGGAGAGAGATTGGGGAAGTGGAGATGGCTTTGTGGAAAGATCTTTTTTTTTTAAAAAAAAAATGAATTTAATCTGGAAGAATGAATTTAATCCAGAAGGGAAGCGAAGCGATCACACAGTTGTTGGATGGCAGGATTGTGCTGCAGATAGATCACTTGCGATCAGTCCAAGTGTGAGTGTTGTGGAGGGTGGGGGTTGCAGTCACAATGCAATAGGTTGCTGAGTAGCAATAGGCTGCCCCTGCTTTCTGGGATTGAGGAGCTTTGCTGATTGCTGCTGCTCTCTTCTCTTCTGCACCCTTATCTTGGACTAAAAGCCTGAAGGGATGGAGCATCCAGGTCCAGCAAGAAGCAGCAGCTGGGCACACAGGGCAGTGCCAAGGTGCCAGGCATGAAGGGTGCAAAGGACCAGTGCTTAGTGCCAAGGTGCCAGGCATGGAGGGTGCAGAGGACCAGTGCTTAGTGCCAAGGTGCCAGGCATGAAGGGTGCAGAGGACCAGTGCTTAGTGCCAAGGTGCCAGGCATTAAGGGTGCAGAGGACCAGTGCTTAGTACAAAGGTGCCAGGCATTAAGGGTGCAGAGGACCAGTGCTTAGTGCCAAGGTGCCAGGCATTAAGGGTGCAGAGGACCAGTGCTTAGTACAAAGGTGCCAGGCATTAAGGGTGCAGAGGACCAGTGCTTAGTGCCAAGGTGCCAGGCATTAAGGGTGCAGAGGACCAGTGCTTAGTACCAAGGTGCCAGGCATTAAGGGTGCAGAGGACCAGTGCTTAGTGCCAAGGTGCCAGGCATTAAGGGTGCAGAGGACCAGTGCTTAGTGCCAAGGTGCCAGGCATGAAGGGTGCAGAGGACCAGTGCTTAGTGCCAAGGTGCCAGGCATGGAGGGTGCAGAGGACCAGTGCTTAGTGTCAAGGTGCCAGGCATTAAGGGTGCAGAGGACCAGTGCTTAGTGCCAAGGTGCCAGGCATTAAGGGTGCAGAGGACCAGTGCTTAGTGCCAAGGTGCCAGGCATGGAGGGTGCAGAGGACCAGTGCTTAGTGCCAAGGTGCCAGGCATTAAGGGTGCAGAGGACCAGTGCTTAGTGCCAAGGTGCCAGGCATTAAGGGTGCAGAGGACCAATGCTTAGTGCCAAGGTGCCAGGCATTAAGGGTGCAGAGGACCAGTGCTTAGTGCCAAGGTGCCAGGCATTAAGGGTGCAGAGGACCAGTGCTTAGTGCCAAGGTGCCAGGCATTAAGGGTGCAGAGGACCAGTGCTTAGTGCCAAGGTGCCAGGCATTAAGGGTGCAGAGGACCAGTGCTTAGTGCCAAGGTGCCAGGCATTAAGGGTGCAGAGGACCAGTGCTTAGTGCCAAGGTGCCAGGCATGAAGGGTGCAGAGGACCAGTGCTTAGTGCCAAGGTGCCAGGCATGAAGGGTGCAGAGGACCAGTGCTTAGTGCCAAGGTGCAAGGCATTAAGGGTGCAGAGGACCGGTGCGTAGTGCCAAGGTGCCAGGCATTAAGGGTGCAGAGGACCAGTGCTTAGCGCCAAGGTGCCAGGCATGGAGGGTGCAGAGGACCAGTGCTTAGTGCCAAGGTGCCAGGCATTAAGGGTGCAGAGGACCAGTGCTTTGTGCCAAGGTGCCAGGCATTAAGGGTGCAGAGGACCAATGCTTAGTGCCAAGGTGCCAGGCATTAAGGGTCCAGAGGATCAGTGCTTAGTGCCAAGGTGCCAGGCATTAAAGGTGCAGAGGACCAGTGCTTAGTGCCAAGGTGCCAGGCATTAAGGATGCAGAGGACCAGTGCTTAGTGCCAAGGTGCCAGGTATGAAGGGTGCAGAGGACCAGTGTTTAGTGCCAAGGTACCAGGTGTGAAGGGTGCAGAGGACCAGTGTTTAGTGCCAAGGTGCCAGGTATGAAGGGTGCAGAGCACCAGTGTTTAGTGCCAAGGTGCCTGGTATGAAGGGTGCAGAGGACCAGTGCTTAGTGCCAAGGTGCCAGGCATTAAGGGTGCAGAGGACCAATGCTTAGTGCCAAGGTGCCAGGTATGAAGGGTGCAGAGGACAAGTGCTTAGTGCCAAGGTGCCAGGTATGAAGGGTGCAGAGGACCAGTGCTTGACTTTCCCTTCAGCTGGAGATCAGGGAAAAAAGACATCCATATATGCAAGAAAGGAAAATGTGGAAAGGGGGTCTGATCAGTAAAATGACACATTGTGCCCCCCTTCTACACCCACTGGCAGCAAAGCAAGAGCAAGCAGTGGTGCAGCTGGTGGGGCACCCTAGGGCTTCTGTATCTGGTGGGGTAATTCATACAGGGGGCATACAGTGCAGGAAGGTGGGCTGGAGACCATGGAGAACATCTGGCAGTGCATTTGCTTGGATGGCATCTGGGCACATAGAAAGGGCATCTATGACTATGAGGCAATGCACCTGCTATGACGTGCACACTGAAGGCAGGGCATTAGCTGGCACCAGGCACATATATATTTTATCTATAAGGGAAATTATTATTGTAGGGGGGGTAAAGAAGGCACTTGGGTCTGTGCAATAGCAAGAAACAGCAAAAGTTGGTGATACCATAGAGAAGATCTCATACTAGGGTCGAGCAAAATGCCAATGTCATAGACGTCTTGCCTGGTAGCAGGAGATGGGTACAAGGAGAGGACATAGATGGCACTTAGCTCATTGACATCAATGCCCATAGTATGGACTTGAGAACAAATAGGATATTGATAGGATGTAGGCTAGTTTCTACAGAGATTGGTTACTATCTTCCGGGTACAGCTACTAGACAGGTGGCATAGGACACCCATACAGTATGTTTGTCCTTTTTTTTTGGAGGGTTTCTGAATCTTACCTGGTGACCTGGTTCTGTCTATATGGATAATGTCTCCTTTATTAATACACTACATATCTAGACTATTTAGTCCAGTAGTCAATGACTTCACTCACTGTAACATTTCTTAATGGGTTACTCACAAATGCCTGTAATGTATCCTCAAATATACAGAAGAAAACCTGGACCATGAAGACATATAAAAAAAACATCAATCACCCCATATACACTGATTTATCTATTTATTAAATAGTTGCATTACCTATTTCTGACCACTAGGGGTGTTTTATAGAGATAAAGAAAGAATGCTAACTGCAAAGAAAAGGCAAAATAAAGAAGGTTTCACATGAAGGTTATACCTGCAGGAAGAGGAAGACTGGAGCTGGGAAGCTTGTATCGCCCCCATGACTGTTAGCTCTGTGCAGTTAATGGGTTAATTATCTCTCTATTGAAGGGTGTGATGAAGAATCTGCTGCTGAGTGGATCCCTGGATGTCTCATCTAATCTAACCTGGCTGCAAGGTGTCTTATTCTGGAACAAGACTTTATGACTTTCCTTCCTGGACTTTTCCAGGGATCTGTTAACCTCATCTCATGGCTGTCAAAGTGAAAAGATTTTGTGCTTATCTGAAGGGAACACCAGGTCCATTAAGAGAAACTGGGAATAATATTTAATTTTTAGGTAAAGAAAACAGCCAAAGCATAGAATTTCTGAAACTCCAAATCACTAGTGTTCAATGACAAAATTCTGTCTCCACCACTAGAGGGAGCTCCCTGCAGATAGATCCACATCGGCTCAAAAGCTCCCTCTAGTGGTGGCTACAGAAAACCCTCATTATGTTATTATTTGTCTCTGTGCAGGGAATTTGGAGCTCTTTAGATTGAGTTACACCATAAGTGTTAATATATATCATAGAATCATATGATGTGTAGTGTATATATATATATATATATATATATATATATATATATATATATATATTAATATTATTTTTTATTAAATAATACAATAAATGGTAACAATGCAAACAATATTAATATTCTGAATTAATACCTTACTTGACATTGGTTACTTTGCTGACATGTTTTCTAATATGCTGGATTAGTCGTCTACCTGTGATTTTTTTATAGCGTAGTCACGTCAGTAGCGTCAGTTTAGATCCTGTGAACCAAGCACCATTTTTTGACAGCGCTTTTTGATCGTCCATTTTGCTGCATTTGAATTAATATTATCCTGCCCAGTAGCCAAGTGAAAGTCATTATTATATTGGGAAAAAGTTGATAAACTTTTTCAAAGTGAAGTAAAATCCCATCTAGTGGCGTAAAAAAAATGAGCATGTCAGTTCTGAGGCTGCAGAGCTGGGTATTTCCACAGGTCATCACCGTTCTGTGTAGCCTTAATCTCCATGAAAAACTCAGAAAAAACTGACTCACTGTGCTACTCCCAGAGCAGGGAGTGAGGGGCAGGAATGACCCGTACAAGGTACAATACAGTTTAACAGTTTTGTACAGTTTTCATTGAAAGAAATGTGTCATCAGAAAGAGAACTATTCCCAAAGCAGGTTTTTATGTTTAATGCATTTTGAGGAGGAGGTGAGCTGTGACATTACCTATTGTGAGTGGTGGATCCTGTATTATCTACTGTATATAGAGGTGTTATCAGTCATTGTACAGGAGGAGGAGGTGAGGTGTGACATCACCTATTGTGAATGGTGGATCCTGTGGTATCTATTGTATATAGAGGTGTTCTCAGTCATTGTACAGGAGGAGGGAGGAGGTAAGCTGTGACACCATCTATTGTGAATGATGGATCCTGTGTTATCTACTGGGTATAGAGGTGTTATCAGCCATTGTACAGGAGGAGGAGGAGGTGAGCTGTGACATTACCTATTGTGAATGGTGGATCCTGTGTTATCTACTGTATATAGAGGTGTTATCAGCCATTGTACAGGAGGAGGAGGTGAGCTGTGACATCACCTATTGTGAATGGTGGATCCTGTGTTATCTACTGTATATAGAGGTGTTATCAGTCATTGTACAGGAGGAGGGAGGAGGTAAGCTGTGACACCATCTATTGTGAATGATGGATCCTGTGTTATCTACTGGGTATAGAGGTGTTATCAGCCATTGTACAGGAGGAGGAGGAGGTGAGCTGTGACATTACCTATTGTGAATGGTGGATCCTGTGTTATCTACTGTATATAGAGGTGTTATCAGTCACTGTACAGGAGGAGGAGGTGAGCTGTGACATCACCTATTGTGAATGGTGGATCCTGTGTTATCTACTGTATATAGAGGTGTTATCAGTCATTGTACAGGAGGAGGGAGGAGGTAAGCTGTGACACCATCTATTGTGAATGGTGCATCCTGTGGTATCTATTGTATATAGTGCTGCTACCTTTCAATCTATCATTCTATCTCTTCTTTAATCCTGTGATGATAATCAAACTCCTTAAACCTTCTGTAGAGAACAGGAAGTGTGAGTCTAGTATAAGGCCTATGGGCCAGTGTAAAAAAATGCAAGATTTCTTTGGGGGTTATATAGAAAGTGTTATGGAAAATGGAAAAATATAAACAATATTAAAAATAGAACTCTCCTTTTCTGGAAACTGGGGGACTTGTCTGCAGTCATCTCTAGCCGCTCGCAAAGGATTTCTAGGCTGTCTGTTTATTAGAAAAGGGTAATGTATTATACAGAAGTATGCTAATCGATATTAAATATAAAATAAAATAAAAAAATAATTTCTTAAAGGTATAAAAAAAAAGTAATAAACAATTTGATAAAAATGGCATAAAAAAATCTGCAGAAAAACATTTAGTTTTAAAAAATAATTTATTATACCTACAATAAAGCAAAAGAAATTATGTAAAAAATCGAATTCATTCAGGATATAAAACAGCCTTAAAAAAATATAAAAAAGCAATGACAAAAATGTCTTTTTTTCTACATTTTGGGGAGCAAAAACGTTGTAAATTACACAATAATTCATATGTTCCTCTAAGGAGTGTCAGAAAATGATACAGGGCTCAATTTTTTAAACAATTTTTTTTATTTTTACGGAGCTATAAGGGTTAAAAATTGACCGGTGATTTCTCATTTTTCCAACAAAATATACAAAACCATTTTTTTTTTTAGGAACTACATCACATTTGAAGTGACTTTGAAGGGTCTATATGACAGAAAATACCCAAAAGTGACACCATTCCAAAAACTGCACCCCTCAAGGTGCTCAAAACCTCATTCATTAAGTTTATTAACCCTTCAGGTGCTTCACAGGAATTTTTGGAATGTGGAAGAAAAGAATTAACTTTTAACTTTTTTTTCACAAAAATTTTACTTTAGACAGTTTTTTTTTTATTTTCGCAAGGGTAATAGGAAAAAATGGACCCCAAAATTTGTTGTGAAACATCTCCTGAGCACGCCAATACCCCATATGTGGGGGAAAACCACTGTTGGGGCTCACGGCAGGGCTCGGAAGGGAAGGAGCGCCATTTGACTTTTTGAATGTAAAATTTGCTGGCGCCATGTCGCGTTAGGAGGGCCCCTGATGTGCCTAAAAAGTAGAAACCCCCCACAAGTGACACAATTTAGGGGCCTTATCAAGATGTGTGATGAGCACCTTGAACACCCTGGTGCTTCACAAATGTTTATAACATTGAGCTGTGAAAATGAAAATATCATATTTTTCTCCCAAAAATGTTCTTTTAGCACCAATTTTTTTATTTTTACAAGGGCAAGAGGTGAAAATGGAAAACAAAATTTGTTGTGCAATTTCTTCTGGATACACAGATCCCCCATAGAAGTAGGGGCGGATTGGAACCTAGACTTTGATGGAATGGTCTGCGGGTGTCATGTCATGTTTGGGGAGCCCCTGATGTGTCTAAACAATGAATACCCCCAACAAATGACACCATTTTGGAAACTAGACCCCTCAGGGAACTTATCTAGATGTGTGGTCAGCACCTTGAGCCACAGAATTTCACAGAACTTCACAGAATTTTACGTTGATCTGTGAAAATGACAAAAAAATATTTTTCCCACAAATGTGTTGTTTAAGCCCCCAATTTTTTAATTTTCTCAAAGATAGCAGGAGAAAATGGACCCCAAAATTTGTTGTGCAATTTCTCCTGAGAATGCCGATACCCCATATGTGGTTCAAAACTACTTTTTTTTTTGAGGCACAGTGCACAGCTCAGAAGGGAAGAAGCACCATATTGGAGTTCATATTTTGCTGGGCTGGTTTGACGGTGACATGTCACATTGAAGGAGTCCCTAAGGAGCCAGAACAGCAGAACCCCCCATAAGAGACCCCATTTTACAAACTACACCACTCAATGAATTCATCTAGGGGTGCAGTGAGCATGTTGACACCACATGTGCCTCACAGAACTTTACATCATTGGGCGGTGAAGAAAGAATAATTACATTTTTATCAGCAGAGTTTTGTTTTAGCCCCAGATTTTACATTTTCACACTGGGAAAAAGGCAAAAATGGCACCAAATTTTGTCACACAATTTTTGTTGAATGTAGAAATACCCCATATGTGGCTGTACAGTACTGCTTAGCCACATGACGAGACTCGAGAAGGACCAGAGCGCCATTTGCCTGCTGGAGCGCAGATTTTCCTAGAATAGTATGCAGACTTCATATACAGAGACCCTAAGTGCTAGAAGAGCAGAATCCCCCCTCAAGTGACCCCACTTTGAAAATTATACCCCTTTGGTAATTTATCTACAGGTGTGATAAGGATTTTTAACTACATGGGTGTTTTCAAGAAACAAGCAGCAGTGGATGTTGCGGAGTGAAAATTGTAAACTGCCATTGTAGTGACCAGTATGTTGTAGTGACCAGTACATTGTAGTGACCAGTACGTTATACCCAGCTCGCGCTTCTGGAGAAATGCATCCATAACTTAGGTGGGCTCTCTTCGCTACAGAAATGTCAAACATGCGGACATTTAGGCACACTGTGGTGGGCATTTGTATTTGGGAGCACAGAATTTGCTGAATTTCTTTTGGGGGGAAAGGGCCATTTCGCTTTTCCAGAGCCTTTGTGCTACTAGTAACGTGGAAGCCCCTTATATTTCTGTTAACAGATGACAGACCTGATTGGGGACTTGCTTTTTTTGTGGATTGAGTCAAAGCTTTTATTGTGATTTAAAATGTTATGTCAAATGTTCCCATTTATCCTGTGCTTTATGCTGAGCACTTACATCGGGGTTTCCATTTAAATCTCCGAGTGACGTAATTTAGATGAAACCCCCGAGGGATCAATTCACTGTAATGAGGCAGCAGAGTTACTCTGGACTCCGTCTGGCCTCTGTTTAGCGGTGTTCTTTTTTTCAGAGGTTTACAAAACTGTGGCCAACAGTGCTTTTATGCACGCCTAATAAAAAGATGGACACCGCCGGATCACAGGTCAGACGGCATCCACACTGTCTCCATCTGCCTCGCTATAGGGAACCTTCCACTAGGGGTTGCGTCTGAATCACGTATTTCAGAGATTTACACAGAAACCCCAGTGTAAGCACTCAGCGCAGAGCGCAGGATAAATGGGAGTCGAGCTGTACTGCGATCTCTGGGAGGAAAAATGAACAAATCATCAGCAGGTGAAAAAATGGTTTTATTTATTTTTTACGCTATTCCTCGTGTGGTATAAGTGATTAGACAACTTTATTCTTCGGGTCAGTGCGATTACAGCGATACCAGATTCATATTGGGGTTTTATGTTTGGCTGCTGTCATACACTAAAAGATGCTTTTCTTTTTTCAAAAACTGTTTTTTGCATCGCCATGTTTTGAGAGCTATAGTTTTTACATATTTCTGACAACAGAGTCATATGAGTGAGGTCTTATTTTTTGCGGGACGGGTTGACGTTTTTATTGGTACCATTTTCGGGCATGTGACATTGTTTGATCACTTTCTATTTCGATTTTTGGGAGGCAGAATAAACAAAAACCAACAATTCCGGAATTATTTTTTGTTTTGGTTTTTTTTATGCTGTTCTGCGTGTGGTAAAATTGATAAGGCTGCTTTATTCTTCGAGTCAGCAGGTTTACAGCAATACTATATTTATATTCTTTTTAGATTTTGGTGCTTTCACACAATAAAAACTATTTTGCAGAAAAAATTATTATTTTTGCCTCGCTTTATTCTGAGAGCTATAACTTTTTTATTTTTCAGCTGATGGAGCTGTATGGTGACTTGTTTTTTGCAGGACAAAATGATGTTTTCAGCGGTACCATTCATATTTTTTATCACGTTTTATTACACTTTTTTTTCGGCAGTAAGATGATAATGCACAGTTTTTTTCCTCGTTTTTTATTATTTTTTTATGGTGTTCACTAAAGGAATTAACTAGTGGGACAGTTTTATAGGTTGGGTCGTTCCAGACACGGCGATACCAAATATGTGTACTTTTATTGTGTATTTTTTTTTCATAATAATATTTATTTATGGGTACAATATACAGGGTGGGCCATTTTTATAGATACACCTAAATTAAACCAAGCACACCATTGTTTTTCTTATGAAATTTTCAATAAGTTTGATGTGTCACATGAAACGTAAAGTTGGATCCAAAGTTGGACCCAAAATGGATGACTTCTAAATGGCTGCCATGGTCACCACCCATATGGAGAAGTTTTCCCCCTCCCATATACTAATGTGCCACAAACAGGAAGTTGATATCACCAACCATTCCCATTTAATTTAGGTGTATCTATATAAATGGCCTACCCTGTATATATATATTTTTTTTATTATTATTTTCTGACTTATTTTAAAAAAAAATTTATATATTTTTACTTTTTTTTTTTTTTTTTACCTGCGTCAGGGCGATATTAAGAAAATATTGACCATTTCTCCCAAACCCCTGTTTTAATTCTGTTTATTTTATGTAACTGTCTATTTTGTATTGTAAATATCCATTTGTAAAATCTTTGTATATTTTTCCTAAACACTGCCTCCCTATTGGATTAAACATAAAATTTAATAGTTCTTTTTCTTTTGTCCTGTAATCCTTCCTTCCCCCGAAGTCATATACGCTACCAGAACACAGGCGTCCGGCCAGGCCTGTATTATAGTTCAAATCTGGATGGTGGTGGCAGCGAATAATAATAATTGGGCTATCGTGAAGCTGACAGTGGCCGAACGGGAGACGTATACACATATTCCATGCTTTGGAATCCGGAGATGTGACGCCACATGCTCACTGGTCGCTTGCCGATACCTGCATAGTGAGTAGTCTTGATCGTGTGCTCGCAATCCCTGAAAAATCCTGACTGAGTGACGGCAACGGCGAGATATTGCATGATCTCCCCGGTGTCGTCACTGTGGAATCCTGACAACATTTTTATACTTTTTTACTTAGTCTCACTATGGGACTTTCACTTTTAGCACTCTGATCACAGTTATAAGGTATAGCAGTGCAGGATCACTGATATACTTCATAACTGTTAGTTCTGCTCTGACACAAGTTAGTTTGATCATGACTTGCTCATGATGTAACTAACTTACTAGTGCCTGGTGACCCGGATGTCATCATGACAACATTGGGTCACCAAGGCGAAGATCGGAACCCTGCGATGACGTCGTGGAGTCTTTGATCCAAGAGCAGAGGGGCGTCTGTCCCTCTGCTCGTTCGCTAAATTCTGTGATCGCAGTGACGGGACCACATTTCGCCTAATTCATGATGAGCTGTGGCAACTTTTTCAAAATGTCGGAAAATATGTGACTTTTGATTGTGGTGCAGACAAACACTTCACGGGAGTGGAGTTACGTCAAATTTTGGTGAATCAGATGAAAACATCTGGAATCCCTAGACTCCGACTACAAGGTGGAGGAAAGAAAAAAACAGACGAGCACATATAGGCCCCGATTCATTTTTGCCTTTGCGCCTTCTTTTTGTCTAGTTATGTGTGTTTTTACTTTTTTTTTTATTGCACCCAATTTATTATTCGATTTGCGCCCTTTTCTAAGTTTGTACTATATGTGCTCACCTTCTTTTTCGTTTTCTGCTTCATGGGCAGAATTTAGTGATTCCGGATGTTTTCCCCTGATTCATTTTGGAGCAATTTCACTCCAGTCCCTCCCACCCCCATGTATTTCTGAGTGCACCAAAAAATTGGTGCAATTTTTGAACCTTTTTTTCACCAAAAGTTGAAAAAACAGTCAAGACAGAAGAAAAGCTCATTATTTTTAACTTTGCAAAAAATTCATGAATTGCGGGCGCCATTTTGTTGAATTTGGTAGAAAAAAAGGCAACTAACACCACTAAACAAGAAAGGAAGTAGATTTAAAAAAAAAATATGTAAATGATGAATCAGGGATATAAAATAGGTCTAAAAAAAGGCACAAATAGAATAATGAAATTGGTGTAAAAAAACAACACAAAAGGTACAAAACACACAAAATAACAGATGCAAAGGCAATGATGAATCAGGGACTGTTTCTCAGCAGAAGGAAGAGCAGCTCTGGAGCACAAACTGCTGCACTACAAAAAAGTGAAGATTATATATGTATGCAAACTGTATAATAATGAAATGAGAAAATCCACTCCGCTTCATCCAGAGTCCCCCATATTATATGCCGCTCTGTCCTTGGCAGTAAAACCAGGTCTTATTTAATACGTATTATAAGACAAGCTCCACTCAGACGTTCTCTCCCATATCACTTACTTACAGTATCTATTTATCACATCCACAATATGTTTCCAGCAATGTCAGTGAGTGATGATTATCTATTAAAGGAGAAGGGCACCTTCCAAACCCGTCACCAGTCACATATATCTCACACACAGATACAGGAGCGACAGCCAGGAGAAATAGCAGGGGGTGATACAGATGTGTATGCACACGGGGAGACATCTGTGGTGTAGATAGATACATAGAATGATAGATAGAGCGATAACTAGGGAGATAGATGATTGATAGATACAGAATAGATAGATAAATAATACAGTTGTGCTCAAAAGTTTACATACCCCGGCAGAATTTTCCCTTTCTTGGCCTTGTTTCAGAGAATATGAATGATAACAAAAAACTTTTTCTCCACTCGTGGTTATTGGTTGGGTGAAGCCATTTATTGTCAAACTACTGTGTTTTCTCTTTTTAATTACAACCAAAAACATCCAAATGACCCTGATCAAAAGTTCACATACCCCAGTTCTTAATACCGTGTATTGCCCCCTCTAAAATCAATGACAGCTTGAAGTCTTTGTGGTAGTTGTGGGTGAGGTTCTTTATTTTCTCAGATGGTAAAGCTGCCCATTGTTCTTGGCAAAAAGCCTCCAGTTCCTGTAAATTCCTGGGCTGTCTAGCATGAACTGCGCGCTTGAGATCTCCCCAGAGTGGCTCAATGATATTGAGGTCAGGAGACTGAGATGGCCACTCCAGAACCTTCACTTTGTTCTGCTGTAGCCAATGACAGGTCAACTTGGCCTTGTGTTTTGGTCATTGTCATGTTGGAACAGCCGAGCACGTCCCATGCACAGGTTCCGGGCTGATGAGTGCAAATTTGCCTCCAGTATTTGCTGATAACGTGCTGCATTCATCTTTCCTTCAACTTTCACCAACTTTCCTGTGCCTTTGTAGCTCACACATCCACAAAACATCAGCGATCCACCTCCGTGCTTTACTGTAGGAATGGTGTTCCTTTCATCATAGGCCTTGTTGACCTCTCTCCAAATGTAACATTTATGGTTGTGGTCAAAAAGTTCAATTTTGGTCTCATCACTCCAAATTACCTTGTTCCAGAAGTTTTGAGGCTTGTCTCTGTGCTGTTTAGTGTATTGTAGGCGAGATACTTTGTGGCATTTGCGTAGTAATGGCTTTCTTCTGGCGATGCAACCATACAGCCCATTTTTCTTCATGTGCCTCCTTATTGTGCATCTTGAAACAGCCACACCGCTAGTTTTCAGAGAGTCCTGAATTTCAGCTGATGATATTTGTGGGTTTTTCTTTGCATCTCGAACAATTTTCCTGGCAGTTGTGGCTTAAGCCTTTGTTGGTCTACCTGACCGTGGTTTGGTTTTTACAGAGCCTCTGATTTTCCATTTGTTAATCACAGTTTGAACGCTGCTGACTGGCATTATCAATTCCTTGGATATTTTTTGTATCCCTTTCCTATGTTATACAATTTAACTACCTTCTCCCGTAGATCCGTTGACAATTATTTTGCTTTCCCCATGAGTCACAATCCAGAAACGTCAGTGGCTGGTTGAAAGATGCAAGAGTCTGTCTGGATCCCAGAAACTCACTCAGCTTTTATGTACACACACTGATTACAAGAAAACAGGTCACAGCTATTCAAACCCATTTGTGTCAAATTCTGAGCATTCTGAGTTATCAGGCCAAAATGAACAGGGTATGTGAACTCTTGATCAGGTTCATAAACAGTAGTTTAACAATAAATGGCTTCAGCCAACCAATATTCATGAGTGGAGAAAAAGTTTTTATGTTATCATTCATATTCTCTGAAACAAGGCCAAGAAAGCAAAAATTCTGCCGGGGTATGTAAACTTTTGAGCACAACTGTAGATAGATGATAGATAATAGATAGTATATAGATAGATAATAGATAGATGATAGATAATAGATAGATGATAGATAGATAATAGTTAATAGATAGATAATATATAATAGATAGATAATAGACAGATAATAGATAGATAATGGATAGATGATAGATAGATGATAGATAGATAATAGATAGATAAATAATAGACAGATAACAGATAGATAATAGATAGATAATATAAAATAGATAGATAGATAAAGGATAGATAATAAATAGATAGATAATAGACAGATAATAGAGATATAATATATAATAAATAGATAATAGATAGATAATAGATAATAGACAGATAATAGATACATATATATAATAGATAATAGATACATAATAGATAATAGATAGATAGATAGATAATAGATAGATATAGCGCTATAAGCATTACTAGATGGTGGCCCGATTCTAACGCATCGGGTATTCTAGAACAGAGGTCCCCAACCTTTTTTGCACCAGGGACCGGCTTTAAGCAAGACCAGTTTTCCATGGCCCGGTGGGGGTGGGGGCGGGGCTTTGGTCATATGGGGGTGGGGTTATGGAGGGGTGGAGCTGTATGGGGAGGATGCTGGCGGGACCTCGGTGTACAGCGCTGCTAAGTAGCAGCATTGTACATTGAGCGTCAGTGTATACAGCGCTGCTGCTTAGCAGCGCTACACACTGAACACCGGTACCGGGAGCCGCGTCACTGAAGCCAGTCTGCTGCCCCAGCACGCCCCACATAACATGTTCTGCCGGGGGCGTGTCAGTGAGGAGAGCCTGCCGCCCCACCCCGTCAGGAACACACCATGCTGTGCAGGAGGGCCGCGTCACTAAGACCCGCCCCGTGACGTACAACAGGTACCATGCTGTGCTGTGGAGGGCTGCGTCACTAAGACCCGCCCGACGCCCCACCCCGTCCTGCATAATGTTCTCTGCCGGGAGCTGCGAGCTGTCACGGCTATGGCAGAAAACATTATAAATCCACACAGAGCGAGTTCTGACCAGGCGCAGGGCCGCGGAGCTAGCTGTCAGCGGCAGGGCCGGCTCCAGGTTTTTCTGGGCCCCGGGCGAAAGAGTCTCAGTGGGCCCCTTTAACACATACCACGATTCATGATGCAGAGATACGGCGGAGAAATATATATATATAGTACAATGCAAAGATTTCACTTCATGAGTGATATCTATTGTAAATTCTACAATAGCTCAGAAACCGGTGAATCGCTCCACACAGAATAGTGGCCCCCATATAAGGCTCCATACGGAATACTGGTCCCCATATAACGCCCATACGGAATACTGGCCCCCATATAACGCTTCATACGGAATACTTGCCCCCATATAAGGCCCCATACGGAATACTTGCCGCCATATAAGGCCCCATACGGAATACTTGCCCCCATATAAGGCTCCATACAGAATACTGGCCCCCATATAACGCTCCATACAGGATACCGGTCCCCATATAATGCTGCATGCAGGCTGTTACCCCCCACATAATGCCCCATACAGGCTGTCCCCCCCTTATAATGCTCCATGCAGGCTGTTACCCCCCACATAATGCCCCATACAGGCCCCTCCCTTTTAATGCTCCATGCAGGCTGTTACCCCCACATAATGCCCCATACAGGCTGCCCCCGCCCCTTATAATGCTCCATGCAGGCTGTTCCCCCACACATAATGCCCCATACAGGCCCCCACCTTTTAATGCTCCAAGCAGGCTGTTACCCCCCACATAATGCCCCATACAGGCTGCCCCCCCTCTTTATAATGCCCCATGCAGGCTGTCACCCCTCCTCTTTATACTGCCCCATGCAGGCTGTCACCCCTCCTCTTTATACTGCCCCATGCAGGCTGTCACTCCCCCTCTTTATAATGCCCCATGCAGGCTGTCACCCCTCCTCTTTATAATGCTCCATGCAGGCTGTCACCCCTCCTCTTTATACTGCCCCATGTAGGCTGTCACCCCTCCTCTTTATACTGCCCCATGCAGGCTGTCACCCCTCCTCTTTATACTGCCCCATGCAGGATGTCCCCCCCTCTCTTTATAATGCCCCGTGCAGGTTGTTCCCCACCTTATAATGCCCCATGCAGGCTGGTCCCCACCTTATAATGCCCCATGCAGGCTGTCACCCCTCCTCATTATAATGCCCCAAGCAGGAATCCCCCCCTCTTTATAATGCCCCATGCAGGCTGTTCCCCACCTTATAATGCCCCATGCAGGCTGTCACCCCTCCTCTTTATAATGCCCCAAGCAGGATGCCCCCCCTCCCCTCTTTATACTGCCCCATGCCTCCATACATTAAAAAAAAAAAAAAAATCAAATACTCACCTCCCTTCTCCTCACCTGCTACCTGCTGCCCGCCGCTCGCTGCTCGGCTCCGAACTCCAGCGTTGTCGTTTCTTCCCGCTCAGCGCTCCCTGTGACGGCTCAGGGGAGGGCGCGGTGTAAAGACGTCACCGCGCCCTCTGACCTGAGACGTCACAGGGAGCGCAGAGCAGGAAGACAGCTGATCTGCGGAGGCACGGGGAGAGGTAAGTATCGGGCTGCCGGGGCCCTGAGCAAGCGGCGGAGAAGGGCGGGCGCTGACACCGCTCTCCTCCGCCCATAGCCCAGCGGGGTGCGCGACCGCCAGTGGGCCCCTCTGCCTGCTCAGAGCCCCGGCATTTGCCCGGGTGCTGACGCCGGCCCTGGTCAGCGGCGCCGCGGACCGGCTGAAAAACCCCAACGGCCCGGTCCTGGTCCGTGGACCGGCGGTTGGGGACCTCTGTTCTAGAATATGTATGCGGCCGACCGGGCGCAATCAGCAGAGAGGTGTTTAAATTTGGCCCCAAAATCGCTGTTTGGTCGAGGCCGGCAACCGTGACCAATCACCAAAGCAGTGTTAAAATTTGGCGGCTATATCGCAGATTGGACACAGCCGGCGGTCGCGACTAATCAGCAGAGCGAGGTTTAAATTTGGCGCCAATAATGCTGATTGGTTGCGGCCGGGGGTCGCGACCAATCAGCAGAGCGGTATTTAAATTTGGCGCCAATAATGGTGATTGGTCACAGCTGCGACCAATCAGCAGAGCGGTGTTTAAATTTGTCGCCAATAATGCTGGTTATTCGTGACCGGTAACCGCGATCAATGAGCAGAGCGGTGTTTAAATATGGTGCCAATATCGCTGATTGGTCGCGTCCGGCCACCGCAACCAATCAGCGAAGCGGTGTTTAAATTTGGCGCCAATATGGCTGATTGGTCACGGCCGGCGGTCACGACCAATCAGCAGAGCGGGGCTTAAATTTGGCGCCAATCTCGCTGATTGGTCGCGTCTGCCGTCCGCGACCAATCAGCAGAGCGTTGTTTAAATTTGGCGCCAAAATCGCTGATTGGTCGCGGCTGGCGGTCGCGACCAATCAGCAAAGCGGGGTTTAAATTTGGCGGCAATACTGCTGATTGGTCGCGGCCGGCGACTGCGACCAATCAGCAGAGCGGTGTTTCAATTTGCCACCAAAATCGCTGATTGGTCGGGGCCGGCCACCGCGACCAATGAGCAGATCGGGGTTTAAATTTGCCGCCCATATCGATGATTGGTCGCGGCCGGCGGCCGCAACCAATCAGCGTCATATTTGTGAGGACCGGGGAGCGGCGCTGCCTGTGCGGGTACTTCCGCTGCGAGCAGCTGGGAGATGAGCGGCTGCTCGCAGCAGGAGCATCCCGCCCGGCGGCGCCGCTCCACGGTCCTCCGTTCACACTTGCCGTCAGGAGATCATAGCGCTGTTTAAATTAGGCGCCATTCACGCTGATTGGTCGCGGTCGGCTGGCGGCCACAACCAATCAGCAGAGCGTTGTTTAAATTTAGCGCCAATCTCGCTGATTGGTCGCGGCTGCCGTCCGCGACCAATCAGCAGAGCGTTGTTTAAATTTTGCGCCAATCTCGCTGATTGGTCGCATCTGGCAACCGCGACCAATCAGCAGAGCGTTGTTTAAATTTGGCGCCAAGCTCGCTGATTGGTCGCGACTGGGGTCCGCGACCAATCAGCACAGCGGTGTTTAAGTTTAGCGCCAAGATCACTGATTGGTCCGGTGCAGAGACCGCGACCAATCAGCGAATCGTATTGGTGAAGACTGGGGAGCACCGCTGCCTGTACCGCTACTTCCGCTGCGAGAAGCCGGGACATGGGCGACTGCTCGCAGCAGAAGTTACCCGACCCGCAGCGCCGCTTCCCGGTCCTCCCTTGACACCCTAGCCGCTGATCTCCCGACAGTAGCCGCATGGTGTTACTAAGGTCCTGACATTTGTGTTCAAAATCGCTGATTGGTCGCGGGCGCTGCCCGCGACCAATCACCGATTTGGGCGCCACATTTAAATATCGGCCGCAACCAATCACCGATCTTGGCGCCACATTTAAACACCGCTGTGCTGATTGGTCGCGGACGCTGCCCGTGACCAATCACCGATTTGGGCGCCACATTTAAATAGCGTCCGCGACCAATCAGCACAGCGGTGTTTAAATGTGTCTGCAAGATCGGTGATTGGTCGCGTCCGCTATTTAAATGTGGCGGCCAAATCGGTGATTGGTCGCGGGCAGCGTCCGCGACCAATCAGCACAGCAGTGTTTAAATGTGGCGCCCAAATCGGTGATTGGTTGCGGGCAGCGTCCGCGACCAATCAGCACAGCAGTATTTAAATGTGGCGCCCAAATCGGTGATTGGTTGCGGGCAGCGTCCGCGACCAATCAGCACAGCAGTATTTAAATGTGGCGCCCAAATCGGTGATTGGTCGCGGGCAGCGTCTGCGACCAATCAGCACAGCAGTGTTTAAATGTGGCGCCCAAATCGGTGATTGGTTGCGGGCAGCGTCCGCGACCAATCAGCACAGCAGTATTTAAATGTGGCGCCCAAATCGGTGATTGGTCGCGGACAGCGTCCGCGACCATTCATCACAGCAGTGTTTAAATGTGGCGCCCAAATGTTTAAATGTGGCACAGCGGTGTTTAACTTTTGGTCCAAGATCAGTGATTGGTCGCGGCGAGAGATCGCGACCAATCATCGAATCGTATTGCTGAGGACCGGGGAGCGGAATCGTATTGGTGAGGATCGGGGAGCGCCGCTGCCTGTGACGCGCCCCTGGGCCTGTGTCGCGCTGCGTTGCGCACGCGGGAGCTTACCCGGAGCCGGATCTCTTAAGGGTTGTAGTCTCGTGGCGGTGATCCGGTCCGTGCCCAGGGAGTCAGACTAAGTGGCGCTGTATCAGCGGTAGATGTTGGACGACTACGCCACCCGTTGAGTACAGCTAAGGAGCTGCTGCTGCAGGGCAGACCGCTGAGGCCGGTGGTAGGATTGTGCAGCGTGATAGTATAACCCCCAACAGGAGGGGTATGGCCTCAGGGCAGCCGACGTGGATGATGGGGGTAGCAGGAACCACTCGGAGACGGTACGGTGTAGTTCAGGGTCTTTACTGGTGACAAAGATAGACCCTCCCGGAGTACTGGCTAGCGATTGGGGCCTGGTCAGTCCTTGAGCAGATGGGATCTCCCCTGGCCAGGCGGAGTTGTAGGCCTCCCAAACTAACGATACTCTTCTGGCTACCTTGCTAGAGGCGGGTATAAGTAGCCCACGTCCCTGAGTGTACCGTGTGGTGCTCACCCGTATGGCCGGTGACTCGGGGCCTTCTAGTAGCTTCCGCTCCACGACGGCGGTGCTGGTCCCACGCGTGTGACCGTGCCTTCGGGTTTCTGGGCCAGAGGACCTGAAATCCCCTGCCGGTCGGTTTCTGCTGCTGGGTAAGATTAGTCCCCACAGCCTCGGACGCCGGGTCCGGTGATAACTTCTCAGTCAGGGCGAGCTCTGCAGCTGCCAGCCCCTGACTCCTTGTAACACTGCTCCCACAGAGCTCCTGATGTTCTTTTCCCATAGCTGCTTCTCTTCTCTGTCTCTACTTCTGGCATGGCCCAGGAGCTGGGCCCAGCCGGAGCCACAGCTCCCTGTCAGCCCTCCTGGCTGAACTCTCCCTCTGAACTCTCTAACCCTGTCTCAGCCCCAGGTTTATATAGGGGAAGTTCTTCCCCTCCCAGGACTGGGCAGGAGGTGTGGCATGCATAGGATTCCTGACCAAGAGACCTCCCACCTGCTCTCAGACATAACATTGCTGTTACTGTGGAAACCAGACCCCTGGGGTGCCACATTCCCCCCTAGTGAAATTTAGTACTCCGGGACTAAACATATTTTTAGAAAAACATAACAAGGTATAAACAATAATAATACAATAAGAAAAACACATAAAGATGGTTACGGCGTGTCCGCAACCGGGTGCAGTCTTTGAAGAAAAGCAAGGTGTCCATTTCACCAAAACAGGGAGACGTAACCAGGTAGGGGTCTGTCCTGCCCCGAGTCCTTAACAGTCTTTAGTCCATTCCTAGGTTACGCTCCAACCATGTACAAGGATTCCCGGTAAATCCACCAAGGACTCCTATAAATAACTAGAAACACATAATTATTTACAGGATATGGCCGCTCTCAGTCCTCGGCCAGTGGGGATAAGGAATGGCTGCTCACAGTCCTCAGCCTGGTTTAAGATAGGGGCACATGGGGAACAATTCACTAATCCCAACGGGGACCATATTTTAATTAGCAGCAGTCCTTGTACCCTTACGGGTAACTATTTACAGCTCTTTATTCACGCTACTTCCCTTCAGTAGCTATGTCCTCTTTGTGCTCCCTCCTGAGGGTAGTCCTCAGACCCGTCCGGGTCCTCTTGGCTTTCCTCGTATTGGTAGTACTGCAGCTCCTCCTCGGTTAGCTGGGTTAGTATCTCTGCGACAGTCCTCCTCCCAGGTGGCCAGGACTTTACCTCCCTTTGGGCTGCCCCGGTTAATTGGGCCACCAGGATGCTCACTTTTTGCTCCTCTGTGAGGGGGTACACCTGGAAGAGGCTATCCAGCTTTTCTCTAAAGTCATGCAGGGTATGTGACTCCCCTGAGTACTGGGGTAGCCAGGCTGCCCCCGGGATATAGGGCATGGTGAAAGGCATGACCGCAACAGCGGTGGCGCTGGCGGGGGTTGAAGCGGTGAAGCTCTCCTCCGTATCCGACATCCTTCTCCCCCCTAGTGGACCGTGGCCTACCTTGCGATGATCCTCTTCCGTAGGCCGCGGCTCCGCAGTGGATCGTCAGGGTTGAGGACCTTCCGTCGCGCTCCTGTGACGTCGGCGTCTGCTGGGCTCCTTCCAGGACCTTACGCAACGTCCGGACGTGAGGCGGGGCTTCAGTTCTCGCGCGCTTTCGGAGTCCACGCCCCTCTTCTTCCCGCGCGGCGTCCTCAAGATGGCGTCCAATGGCGGGAAAACTCCACGTGTGGCGGGAAGAAGGCTGAAGATGGCGCCGGATGGCGGGAAAACTCCACCGATGGCGGGAAGGAAGCGGAAGATGGCGCCGGATGGCGGGAATCTTCACCACAGGTAAGTTTGAACAGTCTTTTTCAGGCACGCAGTACCCGGTGGTTGCGGGCACTTTATCCTGCCGACTACGCCAAAAGTTGACGCGCCCCTGGGCCTGTGTCGCGCTGCGTTGCGCACGCGGGAGCTTACCCGGAGCCGGATCTCTTAAGGGTTGTAGTCTCGTGGCGGTGATCCGGTCCGTGCCCAGGGAGTCAGACTAAGTGGCGCTGTATCAGCGGTAGATGTTGGACGACTACGCCACCCGTTGAGTACAGCTAAGGAGCTGCTGCTGCAGGGCAGACAGCTGAGGCCGGTGGTAGGATTGTGCAGCGTAATAGTATAACCTCCAACGGGAGGGGTATGGCCTCAGGGCAGCCGACGTGGATGATGGGGGTAGCAGGAACCACTCGGAGACGGTACGGTGTAGTTCAGGGTCTTTACTGGTGACAAAGATAGACCCTCCCGGAGTACTGGCTAGCGATTGGGGCCTGGTCAGTCCTTGAGCAGATGGGATCTCCCCTGGCCAGGCGGAGTTGTAGGCCTCCCAAACTAACGATACTCTTCTGGCTACCTTGCTAGAGGCGGGTATAAGTAGCCCACGTCCCTGAGTGTACCGTGTGGTGCTCACCCGTATGGCCGGTGACTCGGGGCCTTCTAGTAGCTTCCGCTCCACGACGGCGGTGCTGGTCCCACGCGTGTGACCGTGCCTTCGGGTTTCTGGGCCAGAGGACCTGAAATCCCCTGCCGGTCGGTTTCTGCTGCTGGGTAAGATTAGTCCCCACAGCCTCGGACGCCGGGTCCGGTGATAACTTCTCAGTCAGGGCGAGCTCTGCAGCTGCCAGCCCCTGACTCCTTGTAACACTGCTCCCACAGAGCTCCTGATGTTCTTTTCCCATAGCTGCTTCTCTTCTCTGTCTCTACTTCTGGCATGGCCCAGGAGCTGGGCCCAGCCGGAGCCACAGCTCCCTGTCAGCCCTCCTGGCTGAACTCTCCCTCTGAACTCTCTAACCCTGTCTCAGCCCCAGGTTTATATAGGGGAAGTTCTTCCCCTCCCAGGACTGGGCAGGAGGTGTGGCATGCATAGGATTCCTGACCAAGAGACCTCCCACCTGCTCTCAGACATAACATTGCTGTTACTGTGGAAACCAGACCCCTGGGGTGCCACACCTGTGCGGCTACTTCTGCTGCTGGAACCCTGGACATGAGTGGGCGTTCGCAGCAGAAGTATCCCGCCCCGCAGCGCCGCTCCCCGGTCCTCCCTTGACACCCTAGCCGCATGGATGTCAGCGCCGCTGCCTGTGTGGCTACTTCCGCTGCGAGAACCCGGGACATGAGCGGGCGCTCGCAGCAGAAGTATCCCGACCCGCAGCGCCGCTCCCCGGTCCTCCCTTGACACCCTAGCCGCATGGAGGTCAGCGCCGCTGCCTGTGTGGCTACTTCCGTTGCGAGAACCCGGGACATGAGCGGGCGCTCGCAGCAGAAGTATCCCGACCCGCAGCGCCGCTCCCCGGTCCTTCCATGACACCCTAGCCGCATGGAGGTCAGCGTCGCTGGCGGTCGGGAGATGAGCGCCTCGCGCCGGTCATCTCCCGGCTGCATCGCCGCTGAGCTCCGTCCCGCAGATGAGCCGCTAACGGCTGCCATCTTTTTTCAGAAATCCCGCGGCGCTGATTGGCCGCTGCCGGACCAATGAGCGACGCGGGATTTCCTGGACAGACAGACAGACAGACAGACAGAAAGACAGACAGACAGACAGACGGGATAAGACGATTATATATATAGATTATCTCTTTTATTACAGTATAATCAGTGTTTGCTCTTCATTCTCCTCCAGTTCTATAATAAAGATGTTTTGCTGACAACATTCCATGGAAGTCTTTAGAACAAAGGCAATAGTACCTCGGGCTCGTTCTCTTTGCTGCTGCCTATAAAGGCTTCTCTTGTTCTACTTAATTTCCTTTAATGCAAGCTACTTAATTAACTTTAGATTAAAAAAAACACAAAGCAATGGAGCCACCGCAGTTCATGATAGTAACAAGTTACTCAGGATAATCGAGAGCTGTGCCGTGCCGGAGCTGCGAGGGTGGGGGGCTGACCCCTGATGTGTTACTATGTGACATGTCTATGTCTGAGACCACCGCAGTGTACAAGCAGCACTAGCCTTATCATACCTGATCTGACCACGAGTGTTGGAATGTTATACATTGTGCCACAGAGTCCTCAGTGACCTATAAAACCAGGACCTGCACTGATACACTGTAGCAAATAATCCTAAAATGGATTTGTGGGGTGCAGTCACCTTAATCCACTGACTCCACTGAGCCGTCATCTACATCCACTAATGAAACTGAACCATCACCTACATAGACTGACTACACCAAGACTACACCGAAACACCTAACTGTCACCTACATCCTCTGAATAAACTGAACCATCAACCACGTCCACTGACTACACCGAGCTGCCATCTTCTACAAGCCGTCACCTACTTCCGCTGATTACACTAAACTGTAACCTGCAACCATTGACAAAACCTAGCAGTTCAGTAAATCCACTGACTACACCGAGCCATCACCTACAGCCACTAACTACACTGAGCTGTCACCTACAACCACTAACTACACCGAACTATCACCTACAACCACTAACTACACAGAGCTGTCATCTACAGCCACTAACTACACCGAGCTGTTACCTACATCCACTGACTATACCAAGTGGCCACCTACATCCATTGACTTCACTGAACCATCACCTGCATCCACTGACTTGATCGAGATGTCACCTACATCCATTGACTACTCTGAGCCATCACCTACAACCACTAACAAAATGGAGTAGTTAGTTACCTAAATACACTGACTACATCGACATGCCGCCTAAATCTATTGAATACACCGAGCCGTCACCTACATCCACTGACTACACCAAGCTGTTACCTACATCCACTAATTAAACTGAGCCATCAACCACGTCCACTGACTACACCGAGCTGCCATCTTCTACAATTCATCACCTACATCCACTGATTACAGTAAACCATCCCCTACATCCAATTACTAATATGAGCAATCACCGATAACCACTAATAAAACTTAACAGTTACCTAAATCCACTGATTACACCGAGCCATCACCTACATAGACTGACTACACCGAGCCATCACCTACATAGACTGACTACACCGAGCCATCACCTACATAGACTGACTACACCGAGCCATCACCTACATAGACTGATTGCACCAAGCCATCACCTACATAGACTGACTACACAGAGCCATCACCTACATAGACTGACTACACCGAGCCATCACCTACATAGACTGACTACACCGAGCCATCACCTACATAGACTGACTACACCGAGCCATCACCTACATAGACTGACTACACCGAGCCATCACCTACATAGACTGACTACACAGAGCCATCTCCTACATTCTTAGAATGCACTGAGTCATGAACCACCAAATAGAGCTGCCACTTACAACAAGCTGTTAGACTACCCCTACTAATTACACTGAGCCATCCCCAACATCCACTGGCTACTCTGAGCCATCACCTACAACCACTGAATACACCAAGATGTCACCTACATCCATTGACTACTCTGAGCCATCACCTACATCCACTGACAACAAGGAGCAGTTACTAGTGATGAGCGAGCACTAAAATGCTCGGGTGCTCGATGCTTGGGTCGAGCACATTGGAATACTCAGGTACTCGACACGAGCTACGAGTCCAATGTAAGTCTATCGGAAGCTAGAGCATTTTTCCGGTGGCTCCCCACGGCGGTCTGCAGAGGGCCTAAATATTGCCCAAATGGATGGGAACAGTGCTCAAATGACATGGGAAGACCCCTGGAAGCATTTCTGACTCCCAGGTCACTGCTGTCAACAATGTCAGAGTATTACGCCACTTTTACGGACTCACAATAAAACATGCAAAAACGAAACCAAAATGAATTTTCCTGGGAAATATGTTAAGGGACATCCTGACCAGAGTAATGACTTGTATATAAGGCAAAATAAATAACCAGAAACAAAAATACTCCTCCACACCTTGGGCTGTGTGCACAAGTAGCGTTTTTGATGCGTTTTTGCACTTTTGCATTGCTTTCCACCAAGACGAATGCATTCACTGGGAAATGCCATTTTAACATTTTACAACCTTATCTGGCCATGTGGTGTGTGACACATCATCAGAAACATCCTGTTTCATTTATGATGGAGGGCCTCTGAAAGTCACAAAGCCTATTTTTATAGGGCCATCAGGCGGCCCTTACTATTCTTAAAGGGTCAGCAGTCGGCCCTCACTATTGTTAGAGAGCCATCAGCCGGCTGTGCTTTGTTGTTTCCATTATTAACGAGTGGGTCTCCTATACTGTTATTGCGTATGCTGTGACTGCAACAGCTGCCAAAAATTTGGAGGCACTCCAATGCCCCTTGGAAAAGACATAGAGGTCGGAGAGCGTCCTAAAAACAATGTTCCCATTATTAGGAAGTTGGTCTCCCATAGTGTTTGCCTATGCAGTGAATGCAAAAGCTGCCAAAAATTTAGAGGCATGCCAATGCCCCTTGCAAGAGACGTAGAGGTCGGAGAACCTCCTAAAAACAATGTTCCCATTATTAGGAAGTAGGTCTCCCATAGTGTTTGCCTATGCAGTGAATGCAAAAGCTGCCAAAAATTTGGAGGAACTCCAATGCCCCTTGGAAGAGACGTAGAGGTCGGAGAGCCTCCTAAAAACATTGTTTCCATTATTAGGAAGTGGGTCTCCCATAGTGTTTGCCTATGCAGTGAATTCAAAAACTGCCAAAAATTTGGAGGCATTCCAATGCCCCTTGGAAGAGACGTAGAGGAGGTGATATGGTAGATATTGTGATGAATGATCTGGTGATGGAGGATGAGGAGAAGGAGGACAAGAGCAAATAGACAAAATCAGGAAGCGTATACCCATGTGTGGGTGTGAAGAGCTGCATAGGAATAGAATTAGACCTCCCAAAAAAAGACACTGTTTTTGAGTTTAGGTTACACTGCTATCATTCGGTGGTGTTAAGAAGTCTGGCCCAATCCAGCCCTTGTTCATTTTTATAAGAGTCAGCCTGTCAGCATTTTCAGTTGACAAGCGGATGCGCTGATCAGTTATAATTCCACCGGCGGCACTAAAAACACGCTCTGATAAAACGTTGGCGGCAGGGTAGGCGAGGACCTCCAAGTCGTAGAGAGCCAATTCATTCCACTTGTCCAGCTTGGATATCCAGTAATTATAAGGCACAGAGGAATCACGGAGGACATTGGTACGGTCGGCAAGGTACTCCCTCACCATCTTCCCAAACTTTGCACTCCTTGTGAGAGTACCCCCCGCGCCTCAGGGCCTGTAAGATGGGAGGGTCTGAGAAAACTGTCCCAGAACTTTGACAGTGTTCCCCTGCCTCTGCTGGATTGGAGTTGTGTCTCTCTCGCCTGTACTCCTTGGTTGTCCAACGAACTGTGACCTCTGCCGTCAGCGTTTTCAGAATTTTTTAATAATTCCGCAACAAGGGCCTTCTGGTACAGCCCCATTTTAGTAGACCTGTCCGCCTTAGGAATAAGAGAGATAAAGTTCTCCTTGTAGCGTGGGTCTTGAAGAGTCACCAACCAGTAATGACTGTCACCCAAAATTTGGAGAATGCGAGGGTCACGGGAAAGGCCGCGAAACAAAAACTCAGCCATGCGTGCCAGACTGCTAACAGGCAAGACTTCCGTGTCCTCACCAAGAGCACTTAAATAAATAAAACTACCGCACTCCTGGGGTAGTGGTGGTGCCCAGGTAGGGTTACAAGTCCGTAATCATGTAGAAAAGTAACCTGGCACTCAGAAGACTCTTGGGTTCTTTTTGTAATTTTTAATAAAGTAGTGCAGAAAATAAAGACGTTTCGGTCACATTAGACCTTCATCGGTGTACAGTATATGGGTGTGGGTATACTTAAGCAGTTGCCTATTAGGTTCTGTTTGCTGTAGATGTGTGGTAGCCGGACACGGCGTCCACCGTTTGTCAGGAGGTGGACACCGTGTCCGGCTACCACACATCTACAGCAAACAGAACCTAATAGGCTACTGCTTAAGTATACCCACACCCATATACTGTACACCAATGAAGGTCTAATGTGACCGAAACGTCTTTATTTTCTGCACTACTTTATTAAAAATTACAAAAAGAACCTAAGAGTCTTCTGAGTGCCAAGGTTACTTTTCTACTCACCAAGAGCACGAATGACAATACTCTCCTCCTCCCTGTCCTTTGGTCATCCACGCTGAACAGACGGTATGACAGTTGTGCTGATAGTGCCGTCTATAGCGCATGAAACTAGCTCCTGTTCTTCCTCCTCCTCTTCCTCATTGTCACCCAATCCACATTGGGATGAGATGAGGCTTGGCTGTGTGTTATCACCCTGTATGGTTCCTAGCTCCATCTCATCGTGCTCTGCCTGCAATGCATCCGCTTTGATTGTGAGCACAGAGCATTTCAGAAGACAGAGAAGCGGAATGGTGATGCTAATTATGGCGTCATCGCCGCTCACCATCTTGGTGGAGTCCACAAAGTTTTGGAGGATGGTACATAAGTCTGACATCCATGTCCACTCCTGAGGTCTTATGTGTGGAGTCTGAACTGAATACCGACAGCCATAGGCGGATTATAATGAGGGCAATATGGGCTACTGCCTGGGGCCATGAGGCTCCAGGGGGCCCATGAATTGCTCCCATTATAATGCGCATTTTTTTCAGTCACCGAAGGTTTAGATGATCACCGTTGCGGGCCCGCAGCTGTAGGCGGTTTGAATCACACTGTGTCGCCCCGCCCTGCTAGTGCCACATGACGCTCCCATCTTGCCGCCGCGGCTGTATATTCACTAGCATGGGCGTGCAGTTTAAATGCTGTTGGTACCGCCCTGCCTAATGTCATGTGGCAGGGCGGTCCCAACATCATTTAAATTTCCCGCCGGCGCTAGTGCATATACAGGGCTGCGTGATGCAGCCAGCGTGTCTGTGAGTGGCTGCTTTGAACTTTGGGACTGCCCTGCCACATGACGTCAAGCAGGACGGTCCCAGAGTTCAAAGAAGCCACTCACAGACACGCTGCATCACGCAGCCGCTCCCATCCGGCCAGCTGCAGATCCACCGGGGCGGGCAGTTTGAATGATGCTGGGACCGCCTTGCCACATGACGTCAGGCAGGGCCCAGCATACGCAGTGGCGGGGGGGCCCCATACTGCGCACGGCCGCTACTTCTTCTTCGGCCGGGCCAGCACTGCACCAGTTAACTTCCCTGTGCTGGCCCGGCCGCGTCACAGCTAGGAGACACGGCCCTGTGCGCGGCCGTGTCTGCTAGTGTGACGTCACGCAGTGCGCGCCCTGCCTGCACTGCTGCAGCCTGCATCGGAGAGGAGAAGGAGGACTGGAGCGGAGAGGAGCAGGAGGACTGGAGCCGAGCCGGGGGATGGTGAGTGTGTGAGAGTGTGTGAAAGTGTGTGTGTGTGTGTGTGTGTGATTGAGTGAGTGTGTGTGTGTGCAGGCAGACATAATTGTGTGATGTCTGTTTATATGTATTTTTGTGTTTCAAATGTGTTTATGCGTGTATGTATGTGTATGTCTGTATATGTTTGCGTGTGTGCGTGACTGCGTGCAGCCTCCTGCTGAGTATAGATGGCACTGTGCGGCCTCCTGTTGTCTCTTGGGGGGCGCCGTGCGGCCTCCCGCTGTGTATAGATGGCGCCGTGCGGCCTCCCACTGTGTATAGATGGTGCCGTGCGGCCTCTCGCTGTGTATAGATGGCGCCGTGCGGCCTCCCGCTGTGTATAGATGGCTACGTGCGGCCTCCTGCTGGGTATAGATGGCTACGTGCGGCCCCCTGCTGTGTATAGATGGCACCGTGCGGCCTCCCGCTGTGTATAGATGGCGCCGTGCGGCCTCCCGCTGTGTATAGATGGCTACGTGCGGCCTCCTGTTGGATATAGATGGCTACGTGCGGCCTCCTGCTGGGTATAGATGGCTACGTGCGGCCCCCTGCTGTGTATAGATGACTACGTGCGGCCCCCCGCTGTGTATAGATGGCTACGTGTGCTCCATATTGAGTCATACAATTTATGTAAGGCTATGTGCCCACGATGCAGAAATGCTCCGGATTTTTTTTGAGCGTTTCTGTATCTCCCTGGCAGAAAAAATGCATGCGGATTATACATGTGGATTGTACATGCGTTTTTCCTGCCAGGGACAAGCGGAAGTGAAGCGTTCTTCACACGCATTTCCGCATGCGGGTTGATAAGCGCTTTCCAAGCGATTTTAGCATCACTTGGAAAGTGCTTGACAACTTGGTCACACTATATAAATCCATGCAACCAGCATGGATTTATATAGTGTGACCGTAAAAGAATGGTAAAAAATAAAAAATATATACTTACCTTATGATGGCCTGCCGACGTCAGCGGTCGCGTGACCCGTCACATGACTAAATGACGTCACGGCAGGTCCCTTTCAGACCATCGCGAGCTGCCGGCAAGACATTGGATAAAGACACCGGGGGCCATCAGAAGGTAAGTATAATATTTATTTTTAATTTTATTATTTTTTTACAGGTTCTGTGGTACCCGGGTCCGGAGGAGAGTCTCCTGTCCTCCACACCCGGGTACCATCTGCACATTGAAACGCATGGATTCTGCATGTACAGATGAAGTGATGCGGATTCCATGCGTTCGAATGCAAGTCAATGGCGGCGAAAACGCCACGCTTCCGCAAAATAATTGGTAATGCTGCGGATTTTTCCGTAATGATAATCCGCAGCGGAAATCTCCGCAGCATGTGCACAGCACATGCGGATTATCATTGGGGAGCATGGCAGACCTTCTAACAAGCGTTTTTTAAGTGTTTCTGCAGCAGAATTGCCGCTGCGGAAACGCTTAAAAAACGCATAGTGGGCACACAGCCTAAAAATAATTATTATAATTAATATTGCGCCAAATTAATTTCACGTGAACTATCACATGATCTATCACAGGGGATCATGTGACATGTCTTACATCAGGTGTGTGTGTGGGGGGGGGGGGCACGCCTTCTAAACTGCCCGGGGCCCTTGCTACTCTTAATCCACCTCTGCCGACAGCCTTGTTGATGCTTGTAGTCAACAACTGCCCTCTCCTGCTCACAAATCCTTCCCAACATCAGCAATGTAGAGTACCAACGCGTGGGGACATCACACACCAGTCGGTGAGCCAAAATCTGCAAACGCTGCTGAAACACGGCAAGGGCGGCTGAAGCTGTAGGTGACTTTCTAAAATGGGCACATAGGCGGCGTACTTTGACAAGCAGATCCGTCAGCTCTGGGTAGGTTTTGAGAAACCGCTGAATCACAAGGTTAAGCACATGGGCCAGGCATGGTACGTGTGTAAGCTCACCTCACCTCAGAGCCACCACCAGGTTCCGGCCATTGTCACACACGACCATGCCTGGATGTAGGTTCAGCGGTGTGAGCCACAGATCTGCCTGCCCTTTCAGAGCTGTCCACAACTCTTCAGCGTTGTGTGGTTTGTCACCTAAGCATATTAGCTTCAGCACAGCCTGCTGCCGCTTGGCAGAGGCAGTGCTGCAGTGCTTCCAACTGGCGAATGATGTGGTCATTTCGGAGATGGATGCTGAAGAGAAGGAGGAGGTGTAAGAGCTGTAGAATGTGGGGGCAACCCTGATTGACCCAGGGCCTGCAATCCTCGGCGTCGGGAGGACGTGTTCCGTCCCAAGGTCCGACTGGGTCTCGGTTTCCATTATGTTAACCCAGTGTGCCGTCAGCGAGATGTACCTTCCCTGCCCACAAGCACTTATCCACATGTCCGTGGTTAGGTGGACTTTCCCAGTAACTGCGTTGTTGAGGGCACGACTAATATTTTGGGACACATGCTCGTCTAATGCGGGGACGGCACACTGGGAGAAATAGTGGTGGCTGGGGACTGAGTACTGAGGGACGGCCGCCGCCACTATGTTGCGGAAAGCTTCCATCTCCACGAGCCTAAAAGGCAACATTTTGAGCACAAGCAGTCGCGAAATGTGTGAATTTAGTAGTGTGGCCTGTGGGGCATTGGCTGTGTGTTTGCACTTGTGTTACAAGGACTGGGGTAGGGACAACTGAACGCTGCGCTAGGACAAAGACGTGGACGTGCTTGCTAATGGTTCTACTTGAGAGTGTGCAACGACAGATGCAGGGCAGGAGGCTTCTTTGCATGCGCCATGGACAAAGGATTGGCTTGCACACACAACAGCGCAAGTGGTGCAACCCGCAGACACTGTTCCTGGACCCTGGGGTTTGGCCCACTTAGTCGGGTGCTTTGTTGCTGGTGGTGGTCAGGCTGGTAGTTTTGCTACCCCTGTTGATGCTGGCCTGGCAGGTGGTCCAAATGGCCATTTTATGGTTATCGGCAGAGTCTTTAAAAAACAACCAGACTCGGGAAGACCTAACAGTTGTACTGGCAACTTCCGTTGTGTTGATGTTACGGGCAATGATTGCCTGCCTTCTGTCTGAGGCCACCACACTGCTTCTTCCTGCCTGTTGTGGAGCTATGCCTCCCTCCCCCTGTGTACTGCTGTCCTCGCTCTGCCAGGTTAGGTCAGTTACTATATCATCCACCACCTCGTCTTCCACTTCCGCACCCTGGTCCTCCACCTGACTTTCTGGCAATTGTGTCTCATCATCGTCCACCTCTTATGACAGTTTCCCACCGTCGCCTTCGTGTTACCGTGGCTGCACAAATATTTGGGCATCGCTACATGCGATCTCCTCTTGCCCTGCTTCAAGTGGACCGGGTGAGAGACCCAAATCTATAAATGCAAAAGTGAACAGCTCTTCAGAGTGTCCAAGTCTGGGATCAGTAGTCTCTGGGCACTCGGCATGGTGGGAGGAAGGAGGATCAGGGTGAGGAATATGCAGTCCAGACTCACGGCTACTGAGACTTGACCGTGTGGAAGACAGGGTGGTGGTGGTGGTGGTGGCTAAGTGACTGGAAGCATTATCCGCTATCCAACCAATAACCTTTTCACACTGCTCTGTGTTCAATAGTGATGTTCTGCGGTCCCCTATTAATTGGGACAGGAGGGTCGAGCGAGAAGATGTGGGTGTTTGTGTGGCACAATTTCGGCTTGCCCACGGCCTCAGCCCCGTCCTCTGCATGCACCATCATCCCCATCACGTCCACTTCCCCGTCCCTTGCCACGCGCCTTGCCCATTTTAAATGGAGGACAATATTTTCCACGTTCGACAAATGGCTGGGCTTGAACCACAGTGATATGTGATACGTGTGACGGAAAACCACAGTTTTAAATACCTGGCCTGTAAGTAACTATTTTTAACAGCGACCTCGTGTCAATAACTTCGCTGACACACTGCAACAAAATTTCAATGGAGGCCAGAAATGGCCGAATTTTCAGCGCACTTATATGTGATCCGTATGACGGACAAACCAGTTTTAAATAGCTGGCCTATAGGTTACTATACTTCACAGCGACCTCGTGTCAATAACTTCACTGACACACTGCAACAAAATTTCAATGGAGGCCAGAAATGGCAGAATTTTCAGCGCACTTATATGTGACCCGTATGACGGACAAACCACAGTTTTAAATAGCTGGCCTGTAGGTAACTACAGGCCATAACCAAATATTACGAGTATATAGAGTAGTGATAATACCGTCATACTGATCATTAACCAAAACCTCTGTACTAGGACTGGTATTACCACCATACAGTGACCATATAATGGTAATATCCACTCTACACCAGTGCTCTGCAGACCATATATGTGTGTACTTTGCAGTGATGTTCTTGCTGATCGTAGTCATTCATTTTCTCTTTTCTTTTTTATTCAGCTGAGACCACCACAACCACTTCTTCCATCCATAATTCGTCCCTGCTGAATGTAAGACATGAACACCTTTGGCTTCGACACAAACCATATAGTGGTATAAACTGTGTCCCGCGCAGTATTAATGCCCTGTACAGTAATAGTACCGCCTTTTGTGCCCCACACAATATAACTGACCCCTCTGTGATCCTTCACAGTAATAATGTTCCATATGTACATTCGCATAGTAATAATTCTCTCATGTTCCTCCTTACAATTATACAACAATGTAAAGTAATAGTATCCCCTGTGACCCTTTATAACAATAATAATGACCCCACGCCTCCTTATAATAATAATAAAAATGACAAACCCCCTGTGCATTCTTATAATAATAATAATAATACCCCTGTGCTTCCCTATAATGATCCCCCATTGTGAATCCTTATTATAATGACACCCAGCACCTCTTGATTGTAGCAAGTTGTGCCTAATTATTATGCTCCTAGTGTGCCTCCCTATAAAAATGCCAGCATTTTGCCTCCTTATTATAACCCCCCCCCCCCCCCTCTTCTAGTAAAAATATTCCCTTCTGTGCCAGGTTTAGAATAAAAATAAACCCATAACAGTTGAGTTGCTAGTGTCTTAATAGACCAGGAGCTCAATAAATCAGTCCCAGAATAAATGTCTCCCCTGATGAACCCACACCACTTAAAATAAAATCTATACATATATAATTAACGCATAAAACTTATGCTGCAACATCTGGACTACAAAAAATACCTACATATTAAAGCACAATATACGAACATCAATATTACTAAAAGAACCACTATACAAGACCCAAATAATACTGCTACACAATGACCACTACCATTACCACTACACAGTGATAAATAATATTACCAAACCAAAATTATCAATAACATAATCCCACCCCTGCCATCATGTAATGCCTAAATTACACCACCAAACTGTTGGTATATAAATCACTATTAAAAAGACTGATGTTACCCCCAAACAGTGACCATATAGTGATAGATACCAGTCCTACCAACCATTTCATAGACTATACAACAGATACATACAGTATAGGGACTTACCGATGATGTTCTGTCTAACTGGGACCATTCACTTTTTCTGGTTCAGAGCGACATGACGATAGCTTTCAGTCACGACTCATTTGCAGAGTTCATAAGAAAGACGCGTTTGACTTCACAAGCTTCCAGCATTGTGATGGTGTGATATGATGTGTGGGGTATTGGGAAGACATGGGGTCTTCCGTGGACATAATACTACTTAGACAAAACAAGGTGAGGGTAAAACAGCGTGGCAATACTTTATTGAACCACCAAACAGACAAAAAACATATAGAACAGTCCCAGCAAATACCCAAGATGGTGCAAAATTACAGAGTCTCACCCTTCCGCTGGCCCACCAGGAATAGAGCAGCTGTGACTTTGGGGACTTCCATGACCAACTACCTGAACCAGTGGCATCCCGCTTTGGGTGGTCATCCACAGAAAGGAGGTAGCGGCAAGCTTAGGAAGCTGACAGTCCATTGAGGTACTAGGCCAGAAGACTTGTGGGTCCCACCCTGGCGTCTCAGAACATATCCATGGGACCAGATGACCAAAGAGTCACAATCCTGGTTTCCACCAAACATCTCCATAGGGTCAGTGATGGTAAATGGAGCATATTTGTATCCTTCCAGCCGGGAAGTTTGCGTAGTTTGTCCTCCTGTTTTATGAGTCAATAAGCTAGCTGGCCTGGTTCAATATGTAATTAGCATATTAGAAAACATTATTGTTCTATTACCCTGAGTCACTGTTCTTCTTGACCAGCCAAAGAAAAACACAAATTTAAAAGTCAACATAAACATAATAGTGTATTTCTCCTGGCCTAACAAATTTAGACATGTGGATAGTTATGATTAGAAGCTGTGTCATCACAGGTATCATTCAGTCTACGTTCATATTTTTAATGATTTTAGGAGTGTTGACTTTTGAAATTATGTGTTTTTCTTTGGTTGGTCAAGAAACACAGACTATGTTCGTATGAGCCTAGATATTGACTTTTGAGTTGCTGTTTTCTCCAACCCATTGTACTACCATCTTTGCAAGACAGGAACATAGAGTAATTGAACAATAGATGTTTGTTAATATGTTGATTACACATTGTACCAGGCTAGCTAGTTTGTTGACCTGCAAAACAGAGGAGGTCAAACTAGGCTGATTGATTAAATACTCAAATAATGAGAGTTAAAATCCTCCCACCTGACTTGTGGATGATGACCTGAAACACAAATGTGTCTATAACAAGGGATTTTTCTATCCTTCTAAAAACTGAGAGACTGAGTAAGATAGATCCTTTGTGGGATGCTGATGCTAAGGCCAGCACCCCAGAGATACTTGGAAAAACCCTGATTACCCTGGAAAATATGAGGAGACCAAGAAAACGGAAAAGTCTCACTGTGTGGTAAAATGTATGGTGGCTCCCTGATTATGGAAAATACTGCTGGAGGAGCCTATACGGAGAAGTATCCGGAGCCACACTGCCATATCAATCTCTAAGCGGAGGATTGTGACTCTCATCTCCCAGGACATTTATCCCGTTACTGGACTGTATCCTTGTTCCTGGACTATTTTATCCTCTGTGTGGTGGATTGTTTATGAACCTTATGGTTTGCATGTAATAAAGGTTCTTGGGACTGTTCACTCATCTCTCGCTCTGTAGATTGTGTGATACCAAATAAGGACCCCGTGATAAGCATCATCTCTATCTATCCCCAACCTACAAAAACTCTTCATGCTGCCTGCACATGCATCATGATACAGTGACCCCAATAATTCAAAATCATATCATTACTATAATTATCCACTCCCCCAAAAATGCTATATAAACAGTGCATCGGTTCGATAAATTCCGGTTTGTATATCGCGGCGCTTCCAAATAGGGCCCAGTGGATATTTTCATTCAGAATTTATTGATTGGAATATAAAATAGCAATGTACAACGCGTTTCTACTCATTACAGAGTCTTCATCAGGTACAATTTCATAGTCATGCTTATGGAGAGTCTCTTCATTATATAGAGCACTGGTCAGGTTCGTTAGGGTCATGGACCGCCCAGTTAATTAATCATGTTAATTGAGTTGGTTTATGCATGTGGTTAGTTAATCATGCAATCTAAGGTTGTCTCTACTAGAGTAAAATCAATTAAAATCAAATGAAAATACAGCAACAACAACTATAAAAATACAGCAACAACAACCTCAACAAAAGAAACAACACAAAAAAAACACAAAAAAAAAAAAATAATAAATAAATAAAAAAATAAAAAAAATAAAAATAAAAAAAAAAAAAAAAAATAAAAAAAAAAAAAACAAATAAATAAATAAAAAAACAAAAAAACAAAAAAAAAAAAAAAAAAATAAAAAAAAAAAAAAATAATAAAATAATATAATATAATAAATAAGGGAAAGAAAAAGACACACACAATACTTTCTTAAATAATTAAGAAGAAATAAAAACCTGTTTTTGGTTAAAATATTAAGAAGAATGTTTTTCTCCTCTATATGCAGATCTAGTACCACTGTCGCTCACTATTAACAGATTGTATTTAAGAGGAAAATCAAATTAATAGTAATATTATGTTGTTCTTACTGATCTTCAGTATGGTTATTATTTCTCTATTTAATGACTACTAAATATATTTATTATTTATTATATTATATTATTTTATTTTTTTTTTTTTTTTTTATTTTTTTTTTTTTTTTTTTTTTTTTTTGTTTTTTTGTTTTTTTATTTATTTATTTGTTTTTTTTTTTTTTTATTTTTTTTTTTTTTTTATTTTTATTTTTTTTATTTTTTTATTTATTTATTATTTTTTTTTTTTTGTGTTGTTTCTTTTGTTGAGGTTGTTGTTGCTGTATTTTTATAGTTGTTGTTGCTGTATTTTCATTTGATTTTAATTGATTTTACTCTAGTAGAGACAACCTTAGATTGCATGATTAACTAACCACATGCATAAACCAACTCAATTAACATGATTAATTAACTGGGCGGTCCATGACCCTAACGAACCTGACCAGTGCTCTATATAATGAAGAGACTCTCCATAAGCATGACTATGAAATTGTACCTGATGAAGACTCTGTAATGAGTAGAAACGCGTTGTACATTGCTATTTTATATTCCAATCAATAAATTCTGAATGAAAATATCCACTGGGCCCTATTTGGAAGCGCCGCGATATACAAACCGGAATTTATCGAACCGATCTACTGAGCAAACAGGATCTTTCTGCATGAGGACCTGATCCTTCCGGTAAAGCGTGCTGCAAGCCACAAGAGTCCACCACTACTAAACGTTAAACCTCAAGATTACTTAAAGGTGAGCAGTTTTCAGTTACCTCACCCTTATCTATATATTCTAAAATATACTGCACTTAGATCTGCGCCGTTCCCTTTTCCCATTTTCTCCCCTAGAAGCTGAGAGACAGCTTTACTAAATCCATATATAAACAGTGCGCTAGAGAAAGAGTACTTTAAAAATAATAGTGTCCCATATAAAATAATTATGCCCCAACTAAGCTAACTAGAAAGTAATAATGCTACGTATAACGCACCCACACACAGTATAACTGCCCACACAGTATGATGGCCCCCACAGTCCCCTATGCATAGAATGGTGGCCCCACAGAACCCCATACACACAGTATGATGGTCCCACAGTCCCTGATACACAGTATTCTGTCCTGACAGCCCCCAGTATACAGAATGAATGTCCACCTAAGCTCCCATGCACAGTATGATGACCCCCACAACTTCCTATACACGTTATGATGCCCCAAATCTCCCTATATACAGTATGATGGCCACCAGAGCCCCCCATACACAGTATAATAGCCCCCACAATATATTCCCCCATAAAAAGTATTATGGTCGCCACAGCCCCTTGTGGGATTTCTACTCACTCGGGTGCGTTGGTAGGCAAAACAGGAAGCGTTTCCATTTAAAAGTCCATTCTTGTTTATTGTGGTGTCATAAAACAGCCATAAGCAAAGGAAGATAAACAGACTTCAGTTCAGAAAAACAAAGTAAAACAGTTCTTTAGGCAAAGTCTCTTGAGAACCAGTCCTGGTCACACAGGTTGGCTAGCATCCAGTACACCGGCTCAGTTTGCATATAACACACAGGAGGACCTCTTCCTCCTCACACAGAGAACATGTGCCAAACAACGGCCTCCATCTTAACTTGTTAAGCACACCCAGAGGTAAGTTATGTGGGGAGCCAGACCTGCCCATCTCTCCGGCTACCCGTAAAACCTGGCCCAGATGCCCCAAACAATCATCTTAGTGCATATCTGCACTAGAGCAACATTCCAGGATTACATCACAGTGGACAACTATCTCTGTGATACATACCTCCCATCTATGTGTCCGTGAGCTACCTTATACTCTATACACAGTATGATTGCCCCCAAAGTCCCCTATACAGAGTATGTTTTACCATAGCCCCCTGCACATAGTTTGTGGCATCCACAGCCCTATACATAGTATGAGGGCACCACAGTCACCAATACACAGTATGTTGACCCTCAAATCCCCTAAACACAGTACTATGGCCACCACAGACCCTTTATATATGTTATGATGGCACCACAGCTCCCTAAACACAATATGATGGCCCCAAAGCCCCTACACACAGATTGATGGCCTTCACAGATCCCCATATACAGTATGATGTCCCACACAGCTTCCCCTATATTATTATTATTATTATTATTTATTATTATTATAGAGCCATTTATTCCATGACGCTTTACATGTGAAAAAGGGGGTAAACATACAAGAACAATTACAATAATCTTGAACAAAACGTGACAGCGACTGGTACAGGAGGAGCGAGGACCCTGTCCGTGAGGGCTCACAGTCTACAAGGGATGGGTGAGGATACAGTAGGTGAGGGTAGAGCTGGTCGGGCAGCGATATGGTGGAGCAAGGGTTGCTGCAGGTTGTAGGCTTGTCGGAAGAGGTGGGTCTTCAGGTTCCTTTTGAAGGTTTCCACGGTACGCAAGAGTCTGTTGGGATAGAGAGTTCCAGAGTAAGGGGGATACACGGGAGGAATCTTGCACGCGATTGTGGGAAGAGGACATAAGAGGGGAGTAGAGCAGGAGATTTTGTGAGGATCGTAGGTTGCGTGCAGCTATGTATCGGGAGACTAGGTCACAAATGTATGGAGGAGACAGGTTGTGGATGGTTTTGTATGCCATGGTTGGGGTTTTGAACTGGAGTCTCTGGGCAATGGGGAGCCAGTGAAGGGATTGACAGTGAGGAGAGGCTCGGGAATATAGCGGGGGGACAGGTGTATTAATTGGGCAGCAGAGTTTAGAATAGATTGGAGGGGTGCAAGAGTGTTGGAAAAGAGGCCACAGAGCAGGAGGTTTCAGTAGTCGAGGCGGGAGATGATGAGGGCGTGCGCTAGTGTTTTTGAAGATTCGTGGTTGAGGAATGTGCGAATCCGGGCGATATTTTTGAGTTGGAGTCAGCCGGACGTGGAAGGGGCTTGGATATGAGGTTTGAAGGAGAGATCAGAGTCCAGGGTTACCCCAAGTGCGAGTTTGCGGCACTGGGGACAGTGAGCAGCCATTGACGTTGATACATAGGTCGGCTGGGGGGGATGAATGAGATGGTGGAAAGATGATGAATTCTGTTTTGTCCATGTTAAGTGTTAGAAATCTAGCAGAGAAGAAGTATGAAATAGCGGACAGACATTGTGGGATTTTGGTTAGTAGGGAGATGTCGGGTCCGGAGAGGTAGATCTGTGTGTCATCAGCATAGAGATGATACTGAAAGCCATGGGACTCTATGAGCTGTCCCAAGCCAAAGGTGTAGTTGAAGAAGAGGATGGGTCCTAGGACTGAACCTTGGGGGACACCAACAGATAGGGGGCGAGATGAGGAGGTGGTGTGTGAGTGGGAGACACTGAATGTCCTGTCTGTTAGGTATGAGGAGATCCAAGATAGGGCCAAGTCTGTGATGCCGAGAGATAAGAGAGTCTGTAGTAAGAGGGAATGGTCCACCGTGTCGAAGGCAGATGACAGATCCAGGAGGAGGAGGACAGAGTAGTGTCGCTTGGATTTGGTGGTCAGTAGGTCGTTGGTGACTTTAGTCAGTGCAGTTTCAGTAGAATGGTGCAGTCGGAAGCCGGAATGGAGGCTGTCAAAGAGAGAGCAGGAGGAGAGATGGGAGGACAGTTCAAAGTGGGCATGTTGTTTCAGTAGTTTTGAGGCATAGGGGAGAAGTGATATGGGGCGATAGCTAGTCAGAAAGGATAGGACAAGGGAGGGCTTTTTGAGGATGGGTGTGATCGAGGCATGTTTGAAGCATGAGGGGAAGACACCAGATGTTAGTGACAGGTTGAAAAGGTGGGTTAGGGTTGGGATAAAGATAGTGGTAAGGTTGGGGATGAGGTGGGACGGGATTGGGTCAAGTTCACAGGTGGTGAGGTGTGATTTGGAGAGTAAGGAGGAAAGTTGATCTTCCGAAATGGTGGAGAAGCTGGTTTTGGAGGAGGAGGATTGAGTAGGTGTGAGGAGGGGCTGGGGGGACCTTAGGCAAAAACTTTGTTCTATGGTGTCAATCTTCTGCTTGAAGAATGAGGCGAAGTCTTTGGCTGAGATGAGAGGAGAGGGGGGAGGCACTGGGGGGCGGAGGAGAGAATTGAAGGTGTTGAATAGTTGTTTGGGATTGTGAGACAGTATAAACAGTATGACGTCCCCCACAGCTCTCTATATACAGTATGATGCCTTAACAGCTCTCTATACACAGTATGATGTCCCCCACAGCTCTCTATATACAGTATGATGCCCTCACAGATCATTATGCAGTGGTGTGAAAAAGTGTTTGCCCCCTTTTTGATTTCTTATTCTTTTGCATGTTTGTCTCACATAAATGTTTCAGATCACACAACAAATTTAAATATTAGATAAAGATAACACAAGTAAACAAAAAATGCAACAACTGCAATCAAGCATTTGCAATAACTGGCAATGAGTCTTTTACAACGCTCTGGAGGAATTTTGGCCCCTCATCTTTGCAATTGTTGCAATTCAGCCACATTGGAGGGTTTCGGAGCATGAACTGCCTTTTTAAGGTCATGCCACAGCATCTCAATCGGATTAAGGTCAGGATTTGACTAGGCCACTCCAAAGTCTTAATTTTGTTTTTCTTAAGCCATTCAGACGTCAACCTGCCAGTGTGTTTTGGATCATTGTCCTGCTGCATAACCCAAGTGAGCTTCAGCTTGAGGTCACAAACAGGTGGCCGGACATTCTCCTTCAGGATTTCTTGGTAGACAGCAGAATTCATGTTTCCATTTACCACAGCAAGTCTCCCAGGTCCTGAAAGAGCAAAACAGCCCCAGACCATCGCACTACAACCACCATATTTTACTATTCGTATGATGTTCCTTTCTGAAATGCTGTGTTACTTCTACGCCAGATGTGTTGGGACATACACCTTCCAAAAAGTTAAACTTTTGTCTCGTCAGTTCACAGAGTATTCTCCCAAAAGTCTTGGGGATCATCAAGATGTTTTCTGGCAAAACTGAGACAGGCCTTTATGGTTTTTTTTTGCTCAGCAGTGGTTTTCGTCTTGGAACTCTGCCAAGCATGCCATTTTTGCCCAGTGTCTTTCTTATGGTGGAGTCATGAACACTGACCTTAACTGAGACAAGTGAGGCCTGCAGTTCTTTGGATGTTGTTTTTTTTTTTTTTTTGTGACCTCTTGAATGAGTCGTGGCTGCGCTCTTGGGATAATTTTAGTCGGCCACTCCTGGGAAGGTTCACCACTGTTCCATGTTTTCACCGTTTGTGAATAATGGCTCTCACTGTAATTCGCCGGAGTCCCAAAGCTTTAGAAATGACTTTATAACCTTTTCCAGACTGATAGATCTCAGTTACTTTGTTTCTCATTTGTTCCTGAATTTCTTTGGATTGCAACATGATGTCTAGCTTTTGAGGATCTTTTGGTCTACTTCACTTTGTCAGTCAGGTCCTATTTAACTGATATTTTGATTGAGAACAGGTGTGGCAGTAATCAGGCGTCTGTGTGGCTAGGGAAATTGAACTCAGCTTCCCAAAGATGAGATAAACCACAGTTAATTTATGTTTTAAGCGAGAGGGGGGCAATCACTTTTTTTTTTACACAGGGCCCTGTAGGTTTGGATTTCTTTTTCCCTTAATAATAAAGACCTTCATTTAAAACCTGCATTTTGTGTTTACTTGTTTTATCTTTGTCTAATATTTACATTTGTTTAGTGATCTGAAACCTTTAAGTGTGACAAACATGCAAAAGAATAAGAAATCAGGAAGGGGGCAAACACTTTTTCACACCACTGTATACAGTATGATGCCCCCACACCTCCTATCATACAGTATAATGACTCCACAGCTTCCTATATGCAGTATGATGCCCCTACAGTCCCCTATGCACAGTATGACGGCTCCACAGCCCCCCATCCTTCACATTACCCCAGACTCCAGTGCTTTATAATTATAACATAAAGAGCCACTGACTACACCGAGAATTCACCTACATTCACTGACTACACTGAGCCATCTCAGACAACCACTTCTACAGTGAGCTGTCACCTACATCCACTGACTCTACTGAGCCATTACCTGCACTCAATGGATACACCTTGCAGTTATTTAAGAGCTTTATTTTAATAAACCTGCTTGATAACAAATGAATTTAAATTAAACCTGGTGCCTTATAGTCTCTTTGCACCACCTAGTGTTCCCTCATTGCAACTGCACTCTGAGGATACATCACTATGAGGCTTCCGGCTAATGATTGACAGCTTCCATACAATTGCTTGGGCTGAACGATGAGCGATGGGTGTCATTTAGAGAACATCACAGCTGAAGTTAATGATACTATTCCCAATGATGTGTTATTCTGATCCTAATACCATTTACTATTCTACTAATAACTTTTTCAGGCAAATTTGTGATGTGGTTACCCTAATTAGTAATAGTCGAGTCAAAGCTGCTACTCCTGGAGCTCTCAAAATAAATCTTTATATGTAGCAGAACTGAGGTTGTCATATAATAAAACTCATTCATTTACTAATATAATGTCAATTTATATCTTTTCTGGTGTATGGTTTTTCCATGGAGTAGATACAAAATAAACAGCCTCGAAATTATGCTTTCTGGTATTCACTGAAACATAACAGACAGGACATGGCGACTAGTGATGAGTAGTGTTGAGCATTCCGATACTGAAATATCGGGTATCGGCCGATATTCGCGGTATCGGAATTCCGATACTTAATTCCGATACTATTGCAATATCGTATACCGGAATCGGAAGTTCCCATAATGCAATGAGACATTTTCATTTTATTCAGCCAATGAGGATCCTAAGAAGTGTGGGCACATCCTGTTAGGCATGTAGGCATCTTAACTAATGGCATGGCTGTGATTGGCTGCTGAAATGATGTCATGATGCACTATAAAAGCCACCGCCGCCATTTTGAGCTCACTCTGCTGTGAATTCAGTTAGGGATAGGACGCTGTTGTTCTGAGGGACAGTTTTAGCTACCTATTTGCTCTATACTGCTTTACCCAAGCTACTTTCTAAATCACTGTGCCTTGCAGTGCTAGTGCACAGTTCCCTGTGCTGTTCACCGCTATCTGCAAGGTCTGTGTGTGTGAGTGCAGCTCACCCTGTAGTGTGTGCTTCAGCCAAGTCTGGTTGTAGTGCACTCAGTGTGTGTCACTGCCTCATACATTGTCCTTTATTGCCAATTCATAATTTTTCCTGATATCTCCTATTAGTGTGGTGGTTCCATCTGTATTCAGCTAAATTGGTTCCAAACACACTATATAGGAGTAGATAGAGAATTTTTTTCCGTCTTGCAGCACTAGTGCACAGTGCTCTGCATCTGTACTGTTCACCGCTGTCTGCAAGGTCTGGTGTGTGAGTGCAGCTCACCCTGTAGTGTGTGCTTCAACCCCGTCTGGTTGTAGTGCACTCAGTGTGTGTCACTGCCTCATACATTGTCCTTTATTGCCAATTCATAATTTTTCCTGATATCTCCTATTAGTGTGGTGGTTCCATCTGTATTCAGCTAAATTGGTTCCAAACACACTATATAGGAGTAGATAGAGAATTTTTTTCCGTCTTGCAGCACTAGTGCACAGTGCTCTGCATCTGTACTGTTCACGCCTGTCTGCAAGGTCTGTGTGTGTGAGTGCAGCTCACCCTGTAGTGTGTGCTTCAACCCCGTCTGGTTGTAGTGCACTCAGTGTGTGTCACTGCCTCATACATTGTCCTTTATTGCCAATTCATAATTTTTCCTGATATCTCCTATTAGTGTGGTGGTTCCATCCATATTCAGCTAAATTGATTCCAAACACACTATATAGGAGTAGATAGAGGAGCCTTTCTGCAGCATTGGGCCCTGCAGCCCCAGCCAGATTAGTATTAGCCTATTTTTTGCAGCCTCATCTATTGCATTGTAGGTTACCTTCCTACATTGTAATAGCTACAAAAAGTTTGTGATACTATCGTTATTACATCTTTAGGCACATCCAGTGTCTTTTTGTGACAAAAAAAACCTAAATAAAGTTCACCAAACACTCCACTTTACAGTTGTGTAGGCCACATTAGCTCATATTAAAGTCTAGTCCACACTTTATAAAATTAGTGTTTCTTATACCTGTTAGCAGCTGTTCAGGAATAAGCACACTAAGCCCTTAGTACTTTTCTGCCTATCTTTATCAGTCTACCAAGATGAAGAAGGCAGGGAGTAAGGCATGTGGTCGTGGTCGTGGGCGTGGGCGTGGAGTTTCTGCAGGGAGAGGACGTGAGGATTCTATGCCTGCAGGGAGAGGACGTGGGGATTCTGTGCCTGCTGCGGGCACCAGTGACTCAGCATCCCCCAGTTTTACCAGGGAACAGTCCTTTATGCGCAGCTTTGTAGGAGCTAGCCGTACCCCACTGCTGCGCGAGGACCAAATTGAAGCCGTTGTCGGATGGATGGCAGCTAACGCATCGACTTCAATTAGTTCCAGATCCTCTCAGGTCCTGAGCACTGAAGAGCACCCATCTGTCTCTTCACCACCTGCCAAATTGCCCAGGCAGTCAGAGAGCCCTGGACAGGAGCCATCTCTACTTCTGTTCTCTGAATCTCTTGGCTTGGAAAGAGGGGGCCAGCCAAGCAGAATTCGAGAATTTGAAGAAGAGGTAGTATGCAGTGATGCGCAACCGTTTTGTCTCTCTGAATCTGAAGAGGCGGGTGGGCCAGTGCCTATGGTCAGCAGCACACCTCAGTACGCATCTGATGATGAGACTCAGGTGCCACTTTCTGGTGCGTACTGTGCTGTCGAGACTACCCAGGAGAAGCAGTTGTTTGAAGAGGGTGGTGTAGATGATGAGGTCCTTGACCCATCATGGCGTGAGGGACAGGAAGGTGGTGGGAGCAGCTCTGAGGAAGAGATTCCCCGAACGGCCCAAAAAGGAGGGAGAGGGAGGGGGCAGACTTGGTTGCCTGTAGCCTCCACTTCGGCACCCATTAGGAGCATGGCTCTTCCAAAATCCAAAGCGGGCGCTCCCAAGACTTGCAGTGCCTGGTCCTTTTTTGACACAGTTGCAGATGACATTTGCTTTGTCAAATGCAAGCTGTGTAATCAGAAGGTGAAAAGAGGGAAAAGTGTCAGCAACCTCAATACCACAAATATGTGGAAACATGTGCGGACCAAGCACGTGGTGGAGTTACACAAACACACTGAAGACCTAGGCCAACCTACAGCGCCACCTACCACCTCTTCAGCTCGTGTTGTAGCCTCTTCCTCCAGCTCACACACAGCTGGTTCGGCTTCCTCACAGGATCGCCATGGAAGAATCTCTGGCACTGTTGTACAGAGACACAGTGTAATTCCACCCACAGCACCACTTTCCCAGTCATCCTCACACTCCCAGGCCAGTCTACAGCCATCGTTAGCACAGGCATGGGAGAAAAGGCGCCCATACTCGGCAAACCACCCCCGAGCACAGGCTCTGAATGCTGGCATTGCTAAACTACTGGCCCTTGAAATGCTATCATTCAGGCTGGTGGAGACTGACACATTCCGTAACTTTATGGCATTGGCAGTCCCACAATACAACGTGCCCAGCCGCTTTTATTTCAGCAGGCAAGCCGTCCCTGCCCTGCAACATCATGTGGAGGGAAAAATTAAACATGCGCTACAAAACGCCGTCAGTAGCAAGGTCCACCTGACCACTGATGCGTGGACCAGTAAGCATGGACAGGGACGATACCTTTCCCTCACTGCCCATTGGGTAAATGTTGTGGAGCCGGGTACAGATCTTGAGAGTGGCGCTGTACGTGTTCTGCCAACTCCAAGGATTGCAGGAATCCAGTCTGTACACATTGACTCCTCCTCATACTCCAGTTCCTCTGAATCAGCGCTGCAGGAGCCGTCACGGTCTACCTCCACATCGACCCGTGAACGGTTACCTGTTATGATGACCGATATGAGCACAGCCGTGGCCAAACGTCAACAGGCCGTATTAAAATTAATTTCTTTGGGGAATCGAAGCCACACAGCGCAGGAGCTCTGGAATGCCATCAAGCAGCAGAGTGACGTGTGGTTTGTGCCAGCGAATCTCCAGCCAGGCATGGTAGTGTGTGACAATGGCCGAAATCTGGTGGCAGCTCTGGGCCTAGGCAACCTCACTCACATCCCATGTCTGGCACATGTGCTCAACTTGGTCGTGCAGAGTTTTTTGAGGGACTATCCGGATCTTGATGCACTGCTTCACAAGGTCCGCATAGAGTGCGCTCACTTGCGGCGTTCCAGCAATGCAAGATCACGCATTGCAGCTCTGCAGCGCCGATTATGTCTTCCGGAACATCGCATCATATGTGACCTACCCACCAGGTGGAATTCAACGTTACATATGTTGGAGAGGTTGTGTGAGCAGCAGGCAGCAGTAATGGAGTACCAGCTGCAGCAGGCGCAAACAAGTCGCAGTGCGCGCCGTTCACACTTCACCACCACTGAGTGGGCCCCTATGAAGGACATTTGCCACGTTTTGCGTGCCTTCGATTATTCCACGCGGATGGCGAGTGCAGATGATGCACTAGTCAGCATGACTATCCCCCTTATCTGCCTGCTTGAAAAAACACTGCAAGCACTAAGGGACGAGGTTTTGGAAGAGGTGGAGGATGAGGAGTCACAAATGCCATCTGATTCTCTACAGTCTGCGCAACGTGGTTCCTCACAAAGGCCTAGGCAGGGGACACTTTGTGAGGAGGATGAGGAGGAGTCAATGGATGAGGAAGACATCTGTCCAGAGGAGGGAGGTACACAATGCTCTAGTAGTCAGTATCTAGAGCGAGGGTGGGGTGATGCAGAGCAGGCAGAGATCACGCCTCAAGCAGGGGACAGCGTTTCTTGGCCAGTTGGCAGTCTGCAGCACATGGTTGATTTCATGCTGCAGTGCCTCAGAAACGACCGCCGCATCGCCCACATTCTCAACACGGCTGATTATTGGGTGTCCACCCTCCTAGATCCTCGCTACCGGGACAACTTACAAAGCCTCATAACACCATTGAACCGGGAGCGTAAAATGCGGGAGTACCAAGACGCACTGGTGCATTCCATCATGTTCTCCATTCCAACCGAGAGCAGTGCTGCTAGTGCTTTACAAAGCAGCTCAGTGCGTCGAGGCAGTGGAGGAAGCTCTGCACAAAGAGGGAGCAGAAGCAGTGCCTCAGCACAAGGCAAGACCAGTATGGCCGAAATGTGGCAAAGTTTTGTGTCCCCGCCGCCACAAATGTCTACACCATCACAGACAGCTCCAGTCAGCAGGAGGCAACGTTTCCGTCAGATGGTGACAGACTACATGTCTTGCCCTCTTAGTGTACTCCCAGACGGCTCTTCTCCCTTCAAGTTTTGGGTCTGTAAGCTGGATACATGGCCAGAGCTTAGTCAGTATGCACTGGAGGTGCTAGCTTGCCCTGCTGCTAGTGTATTATCGGAACGCGTCTTTAGTGCCGCAGGTGGTGTACTAACAGACCGTCGCATGCGACTATCCTCCGATAACGTTGACCGGCTTACTTTTCTCAAAATGAACAAGGCCTGGATCTCTCATGAATTTGCCAGTCCTCTTCCAGAATAAATAATTGGTTGGCAACAGTATCCAGGTCTCCTGTTCTGTTCATGTTTCTACCACCTGAACTGTAATCCCTGAGCTCCAACACCGCCAGTTGGCGCTCGGAAGTGCCGTCTGCACAGTCAACACTTGCTGCCGTGTTATTGGGGTTCAGTAACGTCAGCTGTTCTCCTGCTGTGCGGACGGCAATTTCTCCTGATTTGTCCACATCCACTGTACTACACATTTTAAAGTTGCTCCAATTACTCCTCTGGCTCCTCTGTTTTCATTCTTATCCCTGGGCTCCAGCACCGCCAGTTGGCGCTCGGAAGTGCTGTCTGCACAGTCAACACTTGCTACCATGTTATTGGGGTTCAGTAACGTCAGCTGTTCCCCTGCTGTGCGGACGGCAATTTCTCCTGCTCTGTCCACATTCTCACTACTACAGATTTTAAAGTTGCTCCAATTACACCTCTGGCTCCTCTGTTTTCATTCTTATCCCTGGGCTCCAGCACCGCCAGTTGGCGCTCGGAAGTGCCGTCTGCACAGTCAACACTTGCTGCGGTGTTATTGGGGTTCGGTAACGTCAGCTGTTCCCCTGCTGTGTTCACGGCAATTTCTCCTGCTCTGTCCATATTCACTGTGCTACTTATTTAAAACTTGCTCCAATTACACCTCTGGCTCCTCCGTTTTTAGTATTTACCCTGGGCTCCAACACCGCCAGTTGGCGCTCGGAAGTGCTGTCTGCACAGTCAACACTTGCTGCCGTGTTATTGGGGTTCAGTAACGTCAGCTGTTCTCCTGCTGTGCGGACGGCAATTTCTCCTGCTTTGTCCACATCCACTGTACTACACATTTTAAAGTTGCTCGAATTACACCTCTGGCTCCTCTGTTTTCATTCTTATCCCTGGGCTCCAGCACCGCCAGTTGGCGCTCGGAAGTGCCGTCTGCACAGTCAACACTTGCTGCCGTGTTATTGGGGTTCAGTAACGTCAGCTGTTCTCCTGCTGTGCGGACGGCAATTTCTCCTGCTTTGTCCACATCCACTGTACTACACATTTTAAAGTTGCTCGAATTACACCTCTGGCTCCTCTGTTTTCATTCTTATCCCTGGGCTCCAGCACCGCCAGTTGGCGCTCGGAAGTGCCGTCTGCACAGTCAACACTTGCTACCATGTTATTGGGGTTCAGTAACGTCAGCTGTTCCCCTGCTGTGTTCACGGCAATTTCTCCTGCTCTGTCCATATTCACTGTGCTACTTATTTAAAACTTGCTCCAATTACACCTCTGGCTCCTCCGTTTTTAGTATTTACCCTGGGCTCCAACACCGCCAGTTGGCGCTCGGAAGTGCCGTCTGCACAGTCAACACTTGCTGCCGTGTTATTGGGGTTCAGTAACGTCAGCTGTTCCCCTGCTGTGCGGACGGCAATTTCTCCTGCTCTGTCCACATTCTCACTACTACAGATTTTAAAGTTGCTCCAATTACACCTCTGGCTCCTCTGTTTTCATTCTTATCCCTGGGCTCCAGCACCGCCAGTTGGCGCTCGGAAGTGCTGTCTGCACAGTCAACACTTGCTACCATGTTATTGGGGTTCAGTAACGTCAGCTGTTCCCCTGCTGTGCGGACGGCAATTTCTCCTGCTCTGTCCACATTCTCACTACTACAGATTTTAAAGTTGCTCCAATTACACCTCTGGCTCCTCTGTTTTCATTCTTATCCCTGGGCTCCAGCACCGCCAGTTGGCGCTCGGAAGTGCCGTCTGCACAGTCAACACTTGCTGCGGTGTTATTGGGGTTCGGTAACGTCAGCTGTTCCCCTGCTGTGTTCACGGCAATTTCTCCTGCTCTGTCCATATTCACTGTGCTACTTATTTAAAACTTGCTCCAATTACACCTCTGGCTCCTCCGTTTTTAGTATTTACCCTGGGCTCCAACACCGCCAGTTGGCGCTCGGAAGTGCTGTCTGCACAGTCAACACTTGCTGCCGTGTTATTGGGGTTCAGTAACGTCAGCTGTTCTCCTGCTGTGCGGACGGCAATTTCTCCTGCTTTGTCCACATCCACTGTACTACACATTTTAAAGTTGCTCGAATTACACCTCTGGCTCCTCTGTTTTCATTCTTATCCCTGGGCTCCAGCACCGCCAGTTGGCGCTCGGAAGTGCCGTCTGCACAGTCAACACTTGCTGCGGTGTTATTGGGGTTCGGTAACGTCAGCTGTTCCCCTGCTGTGTTCACGGCAATTTCTCCTGCTCTGTCCATATTCACTGTGCTACTTATTTAAAACTTGCTCCAATTACACCTCTGGCTCCTCCGTTTTTAGTATTTACCCTGGGCTCCAATACCGCTAGTTGCTGCTCAGAAGTGCCGTCTGCACAGTCAACGCTTGCTCCAGTGTTATTGGGATTCAGTAACGTCAGCTGATCCCCAGCTGTGTGTCCGGCAAATTCTCCTGCTTTGTCCACATCCACTGTAGTACGGATTTAAAACCTCCTCCAAATACACCTCTGGCTCTTCTGTTTTTAGTATTTACCCTGGGCTCCAGCACCGCCAGCTGGTTCTCGGCAGTTCCATTGGCTCTTGTACCTTCTGCTACCCATCCGGGTTCCAGTACCGTCAGCTGGTTCTCGGCAGTGTCTTTGGCACGGGTACTCCCTCCTGCCCAGCCTGGTTCCAGCACGCCAGCTGTTTCCGGGTAGTGTCAACGTCACTTTGCCTCCAATGCGTTGTCCTGTCGTGTTGCGGTCGGGTTAGCCGACTCTATGGTGCCTGCAGTTTAGGTGACTCCTATGTGGGCTGCGGGATCTGGCAATGAAGGCTGGTTCCATAGTGCCAATAGGACAAGCACCCTCTGTAGGACTGTGGGTTTTGGTAACTGCGGCCGGCTCGCGGCCTTGAACTTTTTTTTTACATGGGTACCTTCTGCTACCCATCCGGGTTCCAGTACCGTCAGCTGGTTCTCGGCAGTGCCTTTGGATTAGGTGCCTCCTTCTCGGTATCCAAGTTCCACCAACGTCTGCTGGTCCTTGGTAGTGCTTTCTGGCACAGGTACCTCCTGCTTAGTAACCGAGTTCCAGTAACATCAGCTGGTCCTCGGTAGTTCCATTGGCTCTTGTACCTTCTGCTACCCATCCGGGTTCCAGTAACATCAGCTGGTCCTCGGTAGTTCCATTTGCTCTTGTATCTTCTGCTACCCATCCGGGTTCCAGTACCGTCAGCTGGTTCTCGGCAGTGTCTTTGGCACGGGTACTCCCTCCTGCCCAGCCTGGTTCCAGCACGCCAGCTGTTTCCGGGTAGTGTCAACGTCACTTTGCCTCCAATGCGTTGTCCTGTCGTGTTGCGGTCGGGTTAGCCGACTCTATGGTGCCTGCAGTTTAGGTGACTCCTATGTGGGCTGCGGGATCTGGCAATGAAGGCTGGTTCCATAGTGCCAATAGGACAAGCACCCTCTGTAGGACTGTGGGTTTTGGTAACTGCGGCCGGCTCGCGGCCTTGAACTTTTTTTTTACATGGGTACCTTCTGCTACCCATCCGGGTTCCAGTACCGTCAGCTGGTTCTCGGCAGTGCCTTTGGATTAGGTGCCTCCTTCTCGGTATCCAAGTTCCACCAACGTCTGCTGGTCCTTGGTAGTGCTTTCTGGCACAGGTACCTCCTGCTTAGTAACCGAGTTCCAGTAACATCAGCTGGTCCTCGGTAGTTCCATTGGCTCTTGTACCTTCTGCTACCCATCCGGGTTCCAGTAACATCAGCTGGTCCTCGGTAGTTCCATTGGCTCTTGTACCTTCTGCTACCCATCCGGGTTCCAGTACCGTCAGCTGGTTCTCGGCAGTGCCTTTGGATTAGGTGCCTCCTTCTCGGTATCCAAGTTCCACCAACGTCTGCTGGTCCTTGGTAGTGCTTTCTGGCACAGGTACCTCCTGCTTAGTAACCGAGTTCCAGTAACATCAGCTGGTCCTCGGTAGTTCCATTGGCTCTTGTACCTTCTGCTATCCATCCGGGTTCCAGTACCGTCAGCTGGTCCTCGGTAGTTCCTCAGCTTTCTTGTACCTTCTGCTACATTTCCAAGTTCAAGCTTTTTGAAATGGTTCTTGGTAATCACTCTGGATCTCCCTGACGAGGACCCTGAAGACGAGGACCCTGAAGACCAACCCTAAGAAGACGAGGACCCCGAAGACAATGACCCTGAAGACGAGGACCCTGAAGACCACCCCGAAGAAGACGAGGACCCTGAAGACCACCCCGAAGAAGACGAGGACCCTGAAGACCACCCCGAAGAAGACGAGGACCCCGAAGACGAGGACCCAGAAGACCAACCCGAAGAAGACGAGGACCCCGAAGACGAGGACCCCCGAAGACGACGACCCTGAAGACCACCCCGAAGAAGACCAAGAAGATGACCCTGAAGAAGTTGACCAAGAAGACAAAGAAGAGAAGACAAGCACCAAGATACAGAAAAACAAGAGACAGAAAACCAAGAAGCAGAAATACAAGAAGCTGCAGACCAACCCGAAGAAGACGAGGACCCCGAAGACGAGGACCCCCGAAGACGACGACCCTGAAGACCACCCCGAAGAAGACCAAGAAGATGACCCTGAAGAAGTTGACCAAGAAGACAAAGAAGAGAAGACAAGCACCAAGATACAGAAAAACAAGAGACAGAAAACCAAGAAGCAGAAATACAAGAAGCTGCAGAACAAAAAGCGGAAAAACATTAAGCATAAGACTAAAAATCAGAGCAAAAGATAATATCTAAATTATAAGCAGAAGATGACTAAGCAGTGTATGGGGGTGAGTCCGTTCCTCCTCGTGGTGCCCCTGGAAAAGACCTGCTGCTGCAGGCCAAACTGAACGCGGACAAATCCTGTTGTAAATCTTTTGTGACGGGCAGAACGAAAGGTGTAATGTCCAACCTTTTATAGATAACAACTACAGGAATGCCTGTCACAAATAAGAATATGATGAAGAAGAAGAATATGAAGAAGATGAAGAAGTAGAATATGAAGAATGTAAAAAAAAGAATAATACGAAGAAGGTGAAGAAGAAGAAGGTGAAGAAGAAGTGGATGAAAAAGATGCTGAGGATGATGAAGGAGAAAGTGTGGGAGAAGTAAAAAAGAAGGTGAAGAGCATGGAAGTAGTGAAACATAAATATCTGACAAAATATAAAAATACTTAACATAGTTAATATTTCCGTAACTCAGAACATAATAAAAAAATATTAATTCCTGCTATTCCATTTGACTGGGCTAAACCTCTATGCCTTTATTGTCTCCCCCACCTCCCCCAATACATTCTACATTATTCTTAGTTGTTTTCCTTCATGTAGAAATAACCTACAAGGAAAGAAAGGGTTTATTTTAATTCCGATATTTATGTCCCATTGACTTGCATTGGTTTCCGGTATCGGAATCGGCGATATCCGATACTTTTTCGGTATCGGTCCGATCCAATCCGATCCGATATTTCCCGATATCGGAAGGTATCGCTCAACACTAGTGATGAGCGAACGCGCTCGCGACTACTCGATACTCGTCCGAGCATCATGGTGCTCGACAAGCTCGTCGCTCGCCGAGTATTTCCGGGATTGCTCGGGCGGGAATTTGGGTCCCCTCCCTGCATGTTTGGCGCTCTTTAGAGAGCCAATGAACATGCAGGGATTGCCTGCCATGCACTGTAATGCCGCAGCCTTGTTGATTGTGGCATTACAGTGACTGGCTGGCCGCACAGCGTCATCGGGTCTATATCAGACCTGGCACTGCCATGCTCGTCACAGTCACTCCGGATCAGACAGTGTAGGGAGAGCTGCTGCTGAGCTAGGGAGAGATTTGGTTGTGTATTAGGTAGTGTAGGGAAAAAAAACGTACATTACACATATCCATCTTAACAAACAGTCCTTCTGAGGACTAATCCATCTGCAGAGATATCAGGCAGGCAGTGTATATAGGCAGGCAGGGTATATAGCAGACTGCAGTGCATATAGCACAAGAGGCTCCAGTCCAGTTCTGTGGGCTGCTGCTGTTAGATATTTCTGGAAATAGGCCCAGGTCTCAGGGGCCAGGAATACTTTTTTTGCATCTTAATCCTCATTATTTGCTTAAAAAACAATCCAGAGAACACCGTTTTTCTGCGCCATTTGCTTGTTGGCACTGCAGAATACAGCCGGGTCCTTTCCATATTACAGCGCTAAAAATCCAGCTACTTAAAACTATGTTTTCTCCGTCACACGGATCACATAAACGTTTTCAGAAAATACTGCCATTTCTGGCCTCCATTAAAAATTTCCTTTAGTGTGTCAGTGAAGCCATTCACCACAGTTTGCTGTTAAAACTACTTACCTAGAGGCCAGGTATTTAAAACTCTGTTTTCTCCGTCACACGGATCACATATAAATTCGCTCCAAACTCAGTCATTTGAGCGTGGAAGATACTGTCCTTCATTTAAAATGAGCAAGGCACATGGCAAGGGACGGGGAACTGGACGTGATGGTAATGGTGCATGCAGAGGCCGAGGACAAGGCCGTGGGCAAGCCAAAATTGTGCCACAACAAACACCCACATCTTCTCGCCTGACCTTCCTGTCCCAATTTCTAGGGGACCGCAGCACACCACTATTGAACCCAGAGCAGTGTCAAAAGGGTGTTGGTTGGATAGAGGATAATGCTTCCAGTCACTTAGCCACCACCACCAGCACCCTGTCTTCCACATGGTCAAGTCTCAGTAGCCGTGAGTCTGGACTGCATATTCCTCACCCTGATCCTCCTTCCTCCCACCATGCCGAGTACCCAGAGACAACTGATCCCAGACTTGGACACTCGGAAGAGCTGTTCACTTTTCCATTTATAGATTCGGGCCTCTCGCCCGGTCCACTTGAAGCGGGGCAAGAGGAGATCGCGTGTAGTGATGCCCAAATATTTGAGCAGCCACGGTCACACAAAGGCGACGGTGGGAAAGTATCACAAGAGGTGGACGATGATGAGACACAATTGCCAGAAAGTCAGGAGGAGGACCAGGGTGCGGAAGTGGAAGACGAGGTGGTGGATGATATAGTAACTGACCCAACCTGGCAGGAGGACATGCAAAGCGAGGACAGCAGCACACAGGGGGAGGGAGCCAGAGCACCCCAACAGGCAGGAAGAAGCAGTGTGGTGGCCGCAGACAGAAGGCAGGCAACCATTCCCCGTAACACCAACACGAAGGAAGCTGCCAGTACAACTGTTATGTCTTCCAGAATCTGGTTATTTTTTAAAGACTCCCGACTTTGTGGGCCGAACCCCAGCGTCCAGAAACAGTGTCTGCGGGTGGCATCATTGCTTCTTCTGCTGTTGTGCATGCAAGCCAATCCCCTGTTCATGGTGCATGCGAAAATGCCTCCTGCCCTGCACCTGTCGTTGCACACTCTCAAGTAGCAGCACCAGGAAGTACGTCCATGTCCTTGTCCCAGCGCAGCATTCAGTTGTCCATACCCCAGTCCTTGGAACGCAAGCGCAAATAAGCAGCCAACGCCCCACAGGCCACACTACTAAATTCTCACATTTCACGACTGCTTGCGCTCAAAATGTTGCCTTTTAGGCTCATGGAGACGGAAGCATTCCGCAAACTGATGGCGGCGGCCATCCCTCGGTACTCGGTCCCCAGCCGTCACTATTTTTCCCGGTGTGCCGTCCCCGCATTACACAAGCACGTTTCCCAAAACATTAGCCGTGCTCTCAACAACGCAGTTACCGGTAAAGTCCACCTAATAACGGACAGGTGGACAAGTGCTTGTGGGCAGGGACGGTACACATCTCGCTGACGGCACACTGGGTTAACATAGTGGAAGCTGGGACCCAGTCGGACCTTGGGTCGGAACACGTCCTACTGACGCCGAGGATTGCAGGCCCTAGGTCAATCAGGGATGCCCCCACGGTCTACAGCTCCTGCACCTCATCCTCCTCAGCCTCCTCCTCCTCTTCAGCCTCCATCTCCGAAATGACCACATCAGTCACAAGCTGGAAGCACTGCAGCACTGGCTCGGCCAAGCGGCAACAGGCTGTGCTGAAGCTAATATGCTTAGGTGAAAAACCACACAATGCTGAAGAGTTGTGGACAGCTCTGAAAGAGCAGGCAGATCTGTGGCTCACACCGCTGAACCTACTGCTCTGAGGCGAGGCGAGCTCACACACGTAGCATGCCTGGCCCATGTGCTTAACCTCGTGGTTCAGCGGTTTCTCAAATCCTACCCGGAGCTGCCAGATCTGCTTGTTAAGGTACGCCGCCTGTGTGCCCATTTTAGAAAGTCAGCTACAGCTTCCACCGCCCTTGCATTGTTTCAGCAGCGTTTGCAGCTTCCGGCTCACAGACTGGTGTGTGATGTCCCCACGTGTTGGAACTCTACACTGCAGATGTTGGGAAGGATTTGTGAGCAGAAGAGGGCAGTTGTTGAGTACCAGCATCAACAAGGCCATCGGTATTCAGTTCAGATTCCACACATAAGACCTCAGGAGTGGACATGGATGTCAGACATATGTACCATCCTCCAAAACTTTGAGGACTCCACCAAGATGGTGAGCGGCGGGGATGCCATAATTAGTGTCACCATCCCGCTTCTCTGTCTTCTGAAACGCTCTCTGCTCACAATCAAAGAGGATGCATTGCAGGCGGAGCACGATGAGATGGAGCAAGGAACCATACAGGGTGATTACACACAGCCAAGCCTCATCTCATCCCAATGTGGATTGGGTGACAATGAGGAAGAGGAGGAGGAGGAGGAAGGATAGGAGCTAGTTTCATGCACTATAGACAGTACTACCTGCACAGCTGTCATACCGTCTGTTCAGCATGGATGGCCAGAGGACAGAGAGGAGGAGGAGGAGAGCATGGTCAGTCATCCTCATGGTGAGGACACGGAAGTCTTGCCTGTTAGTAGTCTGGCACGCATGGCTGAGTTTATGTTATGCTGCCTTTCCCATGACCCTCGCGTTCTCAAAATTTTGGGTGACAGTCATTACTGGTTGGTGACACTTCTAGACCCACGCTACTAGAAGAACTTTATATCTCTTATTCCTGAGGCGGACAGGTCTACAAAAATGGGGCAGTACCAGAAGGCGCTTGTTGCGGAACTATTAAAAAAATTCCCATCTGAAAACGCTGGCGGCAGAGGGCACACTTCATTGGACAACCAAGGAGTACAGGCGAGAGAGACACAACTTCAATCCAGCAGAGGCAAGGGAACACTGTCAAAGTTCTGGGAGAGTTTTCTCAGACCCTCCCATCGGACAGGCCCTGAGGCGTGGGGTACTCTCACAAGTAGTGCAAAGTTTGGGAAGATGCTGAGGGAGTACCTTGCCGACCGTACCAACATCTTCCGTGATTCCTCTGAGCCTTATAATTATTGGGTATCCAAGCTGCATACTTGGAATGAACTGGCTCTCTATGCCTCGGAGGTCGTGGCCTGCCCTGCCGCCAGCATTTTATCAGAACAGGTTTTTAGTGCCGCTGGGGGAATTATAACTGATAAGCGCATCTGCCTGTCAACTGAAAATGCTGACAGGCTGACTCTTATAAAAGTGAACAAGGGCTGGATTGGGCCAGACTTCTCAACACCACCGAATGATAGCAGCGTAACATAAACTCCAATCCAGTGTCTTTTCTTGGGAGGTGTATTCCCATGCACCTTTTCACACCCACACATGGGTATACGCTTCCTGATTTTGGCTATTTGCTCTTGTCCTCCTCCTTATCCTCATCCTCCACCACCATATCACCAGAGTGACCGTGGTCCGTGATGCGTCCAAATTTTTGGCAGCCCTTGCAGTTACTGGATACGCAATAACAGTATGGGAGACCCACTTGTTAATAATGGGAACAACAAAGCATAGCCGGCTGATGGCTCTCTAACAATAGCTAGGGCAGACGGCAGGCCTTTTAAGACTAGTAAGGGCCGTCTGATGTCCCTATAAAAATAGGCTTTATGACTTTCAGAGCCCCTCCATCATAAATAAAACAGGATGTGTCTGATGATGTGTCACGCACCACATTGCCAGATAAGGTTGTAAAATGTTAAAATTACATTTCCCGGTGAATACATTTGTCTTAAAAAAAAAAAACAATTAGATATTTCTTTAGTATAAAAAACAGCGTCACCAATTTAGCAACAATGTAATCACATTGTTCAGCTCATGCACCTCCTTCTCCATCTCCAAAATGACCACATCAGTCACAAGCTGACAGCACTGCAGCACTGCCTTGGCCAAGCGGCAACAGGCTGTGCTGAAGATAACATGCTTAATGCTTAATTGACAAACCGCCCGGCGCTGCAGAGTTGTTGAAAGCTGTAACACAGCAGCCTGATCTGTGGCTCTCACTGCTGAACATACAGCCAGGCATGGTCGTGTGTGACAATGGGCGGAACCTGGTGACGGAGAAATGACAGCCGGGGTAGATACGGTTTCCCTCTATGCCAGTCCTTTCACCGATCTAAAGAATATGGCTGTGGTGAAATACAACTCCCACTGGGAAGCTGTTTCAGATTGAAAAACATTGTGCCCACCAGAGGATTTGATTCTGAGGGCTAACCTTTCTCCCCCGCTCAAGAGCCCCATAGCAGCTGCAAAGTTAGCGCTATCATGAACTCTGCTGAGGTAGAAGCCAAGGCACACCCGAGGATTCTCTGGTGGGACCGTCTATCCCTGCCGAGAAGCAGTCCTGGCTAAGAAAAGTGTGTGGAAAGGTTCCAGGACACTCTATGGCTGCTTTTTTACTGAGGAGCAAACACACAGAATCACGGGGAGAACATACAAAGTCCCAGCAGATGTTGTCCTTGCTGGGATTTGAGCCCAGGATCCCAGCGCTGCAAGTCTTCAGTGCTAACCACTGATCCAATGTGCTGCCATTCACCCTCTAATATCTAACAGGCTGGAGAAACTTGCACCTACTGCCACTCTATCTTCAGCTCCTTTGTGAGAAAATGTATTTGGGCAGCCACTAAGTCTACCAAATAAAATTCCTGAGAAGGAAATTGGGGATGGCTTCGCTACTGGTACTGGGGGCAGTGCTAATACCATGGCATCGTACCATAGTTTGCTGGAAATATTCCAGGCTGGTAGGAGGCAAGCAAATTCCCACAGAAAAGTACCAGCAGTAATGTTCAGGGACCCGCGCTTGTAGAAGACGGAGACGGCATCGGGAGAAATAGTGACAGCTGGGAACCGAGTATGAACACGAGGCATGAGGCATGTGGTTGTGAAAAGCTTCCGCCTCCACGAGCCTGAAAGGCCACATTTCAAGTGAAAGCAGCTTTACAGGACTTCCTGTGAGAAATGACACGCATGGTAGATAGGGTTTCCCTCTATGCCAGTCCTTTCACCGAGCTAAATACAACTGTCAGTAAAAAAAGTTGTGGACTGGCTCTGTACCGTCCCTGGCCACATTCACCTCTCCACGTGTTTGTGGTTAGGCGGTCCTTCCCAGTAAGTGCACTGGGGAGGGCACGGGTAATGTTGTGGGACCCATGCTTGTGGAAGGAGGAGGCGATACTGGGAAATATAGTGGCGGCTGGGGACCGAGTATGGACACTCGGCTGCCGCCGCATGAGGTTGTGAAAAGCTTCCGCCTCCACGAGCTTAGAAGGCCATATTTCAAGTGCAAAAAGCTGCCCAGAAATCTGTCAGTTTAGTGTTGCGGCCTGTGGGTGCGTGGGTGTCTGGCTGCATACTTGCACTTGCATTCCAAGTAACAGAAAACTAAGCAGATGGTGGCCTCTATCATCATCATGGCCTCACCTCGGCACTATGAACTCTCCTGAAGGAGAAGCCAGGGCCCGCCGGAGGAGTCTCCGGTTCTCTGGTGGGCCCGCCCAACCCTGCCGAAAAGCATCCCTGGCTAAGAAAAGTGTGGGGGAAGGCTCCCAGACATTCTATGGTTGCTTTTTTAATGTGGATCGGCCATGCTTATGCATGTTATTTCTCAAACCGCATTACAGATCAGGCCATTGTCTAACTCTGTATTCAAGAAATTAAATGCGCAAAGAAAGATATGTGTGTGTCAAAGCACCACCAACAAGGGCGAGTTGATGTTGTACGGGCTGCCATTGCTTCTGCAACAAGCTGCATTACAGGACTTCCTGGGAGAAATGACACGCAGTGTACATACGGTTTCCCTCTATGCCAGTCCTTTCACCGAGCTAAATACAACTGTCAGCAAAAAAGTTGTGGACTGGCTCCGTACCGTCCCTGGCCACATTCACCTGTCCACGTGTTTGTGGTTAGGCGGTCCTTCCCAGTAAGTGCACTGGGGAGGGCACGGGTAATGTTGTGGGACCCATGCTTGTGGAAGGCGGAGGTGATACCGGGAAATATAGTCGCGGCTGGGGACCGAGTATGGACACCCGGCTGCCGCCGGCATGAGCTTATGAAAAGCTTCCGCCTCCACGAGCCTAAAAGGCCACATTTCAAGTGCAAGCAGCTGTCAAAAATTTGGCAGTATAGTATTGCAGCTGTGGGTTGGTGGGTGGCTGGCTGCATACTTGCGCTTGCATTCCAAGGAATGGGGTAGGGACAACTGAACACTGCAGTGGGACAAGGACGTGGACGGTGATTGCTGCAAGTCTGTAACAATAGGTGCATGGCGGGAGGCATCTTCTCATGCACCAAGGATCACTTAGGATGGGCACACTTTTAGGCAGTGACCTGGGAGTCAGAGATGCTTCCAGAGGTCTTCCCCATTCTGTTCCCATGACTTTTCAGCACTGTATGCATGTGTCACACAGCACATGGACAGATAAGGTTGTAAAATGTTAAAATTACATTTCCTGGTGAATGCATTTGTCTTGGTTGAAAGCAATGCAAAAGTGCAAAAATACATCAAAAATGCTACATGTGAACATAGCCCAAGGTGTGGAGGAGTATTTTTGTTTTTGGTTATTTATTTTGCCTTATATACAAGTCATTACCCTGGAAAGGCTGTTCCTTAACATATTTCCCCGGAAAATCCATTTTGGTTTCGTTTTTGTATGTTTTATTGTGAGTCCGTAAAAGTGGCGTAATACTCTGACAACGTTGTTGACAGCAGTGATCTGGGAGTCAGAAATGCTTCCAGGGGTCTTCCCCATGCTGTCCCCATGTCATTTGAGCACTGTTCCCATCGATTTTGGCAATTTTTAGGCCCTCTGCAGACAGCCGGGGGGAGCCGCCTGAAAAATGCTCGAGTTTCCCATAGACTTACATTGGGCTTGTTGATCGGGTCGAGCACCCGAGTATTCCAATGTGCTCGACCCGAGCATCGAGTACCTGAGCATTTTAGTGCGACAAGACAAAAATTTCCAGGAAATCAGTCAATCTGTGAAAAAAATCATTTGTTGTGGTTGCTGGGTGAAGGAACAAATGAGATTTTCCAGATCTTAAATATAACAGTAAAATGTCACAAGGCACGAGAAAAATATTATTACACGTGATCATGTTATGTCAAGCGAACGTATTTGCATTTTTTAAAATACAGAATCATTTATTAATTTTCATTTTTCTGTATATTTCATAGTCTTTTAAAATTTTCTGCTGATAACAAATATGAAACAAAAACACTTTTATTGTTTAGATTTCATTTTATTACTCTTATTCCAGGGTAAGAAAAGAAATAGGGGCAGTATTATAGTAGTTATATTCTTGTACATAGGGGCAGTATTATAGTATTTATATTCTTGTACATAGGGGGCAGTATTATAGTAGTTATATTCTTGTACATAGGGGGCAGTATTATAGTATTTATATTCTTGTATATAGGGGGCAGTATTATAGTAGTTATATTCTTGCACATAGGGGGCAGTATTATAATAATTATATTCTTGTACATAGGGGGCAGTATTATAGTAGTTATATTCTTGTACATAGGGGCAGTATTATAGTAGTTATATTCTTGTACATAGGAGCAGTATTATAGTAGTTATATTCTTGTACATAGGAGCAGTATTATAGTAGTTATATTCTTGTACATAGGAGCAGTATTATAGTAGTTTTACTCTTGTACATAGGAGCAGTATTATAGTAGTTATATTCTTGTACATAGGAGCAGTATTATAGTAGTTATATTCTTGTACATAGGGAACAGTATTATAATAATTATATTCTTGTACATAGGGGCAGTATTATAATAATTATATTCTTGTACATAGGGGGCAATTTTTATTATAAAAACCAAACAAATACAAAAAATTAACAAAATTCCTGCAGTAATACAAAACTAGATTCACTTGAATTGTACATACATTCGTTACATATCTAGATTATACATATAAAGTCAATATAAAGACTCCAAACCTGTGGTTGAAAAAATGAAAAATAAACGCTTTGTAAAAAGGAAACCATCATATTTCAGCACAGTTACACGTACTTCCATAACTTTACAGTTTTCTGACTCCTCCTAATTTCTCATGATTTTATCTGGGTTCGGACATTATCTGGTTGACGGCTCATAGATCTGAGTCGGAGTCATCCTGTCCACCACCGGTCTCCATACCAGTCTCTACCTGAGTGCCCACGGGTAAGGGCTTCCGCTTTGGTGGGGGACAGTCCTCTACATCCCTATCACACTCTGCGTCTATTTTTTTAAGTTCATCCTCAAAATCCCCGTTAGACAGAACATCAAACCTATTAGACATGACCATTACCCCTGCAGAACTTTGGACCTTCCTCCTGGCACTCTGGCCAGTGTCATACTCCTCCTCAGGTTTACGGGAGGTCTTGTCCTTCTTCCTTTTACTCTGATTATTGCTATTTCCTTCAGATACAGATGGTAATACTGAAGTAGCGCCTTCCTGTGACTGCTGCTCCTGAGGGACGATCTCCATGCTCCCCTGTGCCCCCTCTGAGCACTACTGCTCTGGTGTCACCTGAGTGGACCCCTGGTGGACCTCTGACAATAAAGCCTCCCCCTCCAGAATCTCTGCCCCCGCCACCAAATCCTCATCAGGAAAGTCCTTACAGATGTTGTGCCAGGCGTCTGGACAGTCCCGGTGAGGGTGGCCAATCTTACCACAGAGGCTGCACCTGATGTTCTGACAGTCTGCAGCTACATGGCCGACTTCCCCGCCCAGGCTGCACTTCACCACTGTACAGGTATTCGCCAGGTGACCCGCCTTGCCACATTTGAAGCACTTTCTGGGCTGGCCGGGGTAGAAACATACACCCTTCTCCCTCCCAATAAAGAAGGAGTTGGGTAAGTGGGCAGTGATGTTATTACACTGGCGCAGCTTCACCAGGACCTTCCACCCACCCGTCCAGATACCATCATTATCTCTGCTTCTGGTGAGGTCAGAGACGAGGTCACAATGCCTCCGGAGCCACACCACAATGTCCTGCGGGGGAACAGACTCATTCCAGAAGATGACATTAACCGCAACCGTATCTGGCTTAGAGATGGGAATAAAACTGAACTTACTCCAGCCCTCAGCGTCTCTGAACTTGGGGAAAATGGCCCAGAATCTGTCCGGATCAGACATGAGCTTAAAGCTGACATCATAGCCCTGCCTATCTGGTAGATTAATTACCGCCCAGATGTTAACTGGCGCAAACCCCATCTGGTGGCACAGGAGCTCCCTGACCACAAACCTCCTGCCGGGCAGATCCTCCTTGGCACCTCTGTGCCTGAAACGCATGCCGTTCCTCCGTTTAAATGCCTGGCCGGTATAATTAGCGCCAGAGGTAAAGGACGGAGCGCCACGGCTCCAGGCATTACTGGGGGTAACTTGCGGGGTCACACTGGGCTGACTAACAGGGTGAGGGTCTGCTGCAGGGGGACCCTGTGTGCTTGGAATTAAAGGAGGAAAATCACAGACATTATCATGCACATTATTATCATGAACATCAATGTCATTATCAGACTGCGCCATGTCCACCACAGATTCTGTGCTCCCTCCAGCCCCCGACCCCACAGATACAGTATGATTATCCCCAGCATGAGAGCCCTGCTGGGCACCATCAGAAACTAATGACACATGTCCACTGTCCAGCTGCTGTGCTGGGCATCCTGGGACTTGTGGTACCACAGTTGTACCCTGCACTCCATGCTCCTGCTTGGGACCTGCCGCAGGCTGTTGCGGCTCCTGGTGCAGTCCCTTTTGGAACAAGAAGCTTGCGGGTTGCAGCACTGGCCGCACCTGCTTCTGGGGCCCACCTGGGACAATGTCTGACTGCGAATCAGCAGAGTACGGCATATTGAACATAAACGGTTTCTGGTTCCTGTAAGTCTCTGCCAGGGGCCCCATCTTCTCAAAGACACAGTCTATGTCCTTTACCACATTTGCCAGCTCTACACCCATTGAGTTCAGCCTCCGGTCATACACGGTGTGATCCCCGGGATCCTCAGCCTTTACTTTATATACACAGTCTATTGATACCTGTATTAGCTGCTTCTGCTGCTGTAACAAACCCAACCTCTCCACCAGTCCTGGGATGTGACGCGCCCCCTGGGACATATTCCTTTTTGAGGGGAATACCCGGCACCGGATCAGATGGGGGGTTGTAGTCTCCGAGCGGCTGTGACCCGGCCCGTGCCCAGGGCGTCAAACTCAGTGTTATGTGGCAGTCCTACAGATGTTACTAAAGTTCTTTTGTGTCGACTACGCCACCCGTTGTGATGCGGTCACTGTGGCCGCCGCTGCTGCAGGGTCCGCTGAGGCTGATGGTGGGTGCGCAGCTTGGTGAGATAACCCCCAACGGGAGGGGTATAGCCTCAGAGGGGACAGGCGCAGAGGATGGGGGTTGTGGTGGTGCGATGCAGCCGGCAATGAAGACAGACTCGGGTTGTGCAGTTAAGGGTGTTTACTTACTGCTGATGTTGTACTGGTCACTCCAGCTGCTAGTGACCACCCGAGCCGTGCTGCGTCCACCAGGTCCTGGATCCGGCCAACCCCCAAACAAGTCCAGAGCGTGGCCCTGAGCTCTCCCTCTGTCCTTTCTTCAGCCGTCCCCACCAGTGATTCACCTAGGTCCAGCTCCCTCGGGCCTTCTTTTGGGACACCCTTGGCCCTGGGTTCCCTGACCCTTCATGTGGTGTGCCTTCGGGGTGAATGTGGTGGGTGACCGTGACAGACACTGCCCACGGTCTCCGGTCTCTGGCTGGGGAATGTCTTTGCCCCCACCAGCTTGGGTTCCGGTACCCTCTTGCTGACTCCTCACCCGGTGCTCTAATTTGGGTTCTTGGGTCCCTTCAGTCTTCCCCCTCTGGGTCTTTCTCTGCTCCACTCTCTCTCTCTCCAGGGCTGCTGTTTCCTTCTCTCTCCTCTCCAACTGACTTGTTCTCAGCGTCTGACCCTGATCTAAGTTGGTGCCCTCCTTATATATCCCTCTATGTGTGAGCTCAGGTGACCAGCACCCAATGAGCTCCTATCACTACCCAGACTGCTCCCCCTATCTGCCCCTACACTACATGGGATGTACCACCCCCCTCCCACTCCAGCCAGGAACAGGCTCGGTTGTACCTGCACATCTCTAAGTGGGAGTACCGTCGGCCTGCTCCTCTGGAATGGGATGTATGTAGTGCATGCAGTCTATCTGAGCTCAGTTCCACACTCCTTCCTTACCCGGGAGTGGAATATCACACCTCTGGGTTGAGGTGCAATACCCCTGTAGCAGCCGAATCCTCAGGGTGCTACATTCCCCCCTGGTAAATCACAGCACGTCCTCGGGCTGTAAGACATAAAACACCAAAACATACAAAATTTTTATATGAACATATAAAACATATAAACATTATATATATATAAAACTTTTTATATAAACATTCTCGTAGACTTCTCTTGTCTCTGGTTCCTCCTCCGGACACTGTGCAACGTGTGTCCGGGAAAAGTGCGACAGTCTCTTAGAAAAACTGGTTTTCTATAAAACCGGTAGGGGGCGCTTTAGGAAGCGCAACTATATACAGGGAAAGTTGAAAGTTGGCCGCTCTCAGTCCTCGGCCAGGTAGAGGGTAGGGAATGGCTGCTCACAGTCCTCAGCCTGTAGGATGAAGGGGTTAACGGGTAAACAGTTCCCTGGTCCCAACGGGGACTTATTTTAGCAGCAACAGTTTCAGTTTCTATATACCCCGATTGGGTAACTATTTACAGCTCCTGCTCTGCCGCACTCAACGGCGTCTTCCTCCTGCTCTTTCTTGATATGATGTTTCTTCAGACCCGTCCGGGTCCTCTGACTCCTCCTCCCCGTACCGCAACTCCTCCTCCGTCAAGCGGTGTACGTGGAGGGCGTAAGGTCCTTTGGCACACTTGTGCCGGGTGAAAGTGACCTCGTCTCCGACGTAGAGGTCACGGCCTTTGTGACCTTCCGGCAGGTGGGACTCGACGTCTCTGCGAGTCACAAAAACGTCACCGCGGTTGTTACGGTCCCGAATAAAGCCCCACCCATGCTGCGGGTTGAACTTTATCACTGTCCCGATGGTGCGGGGACAATGCGCTGCACGGGGGTTCCTCCTAGTCTGGCTCTTCTGCTCCGCGCTCTGGATTTGGGCCTGTTGTTCTCTGACCCGCCTCTCCTCCCGTTCTCTCTTAAACTCTGCCAGCTGTTGACGGCAACACTCTGTACGTTCAGCTGCGGCTGCCCGAGTTTCTCCGGTGAACCCCATCAAATCTTCTCCCGTGGGGTCCCACACGAATTGGGCTTCTGCTAGAGGAGGCGAGACCCGAGCCACGGGCTTCGGAGTCGGGATTAGGGGCTCACACAAGGGCCCTAGTCTTTGCTGCCGCTCCAGCTCAGGGTACCCTTCGGGCCAGATGAAGGGCCGCCCGTCCGGCCATGTGAGCTGGCCGAAGAGGTCCTCCCCCAGGTGTGGCACCCTAGGTATTGCGGGCGCGGGCGCGGTGGTGGTGGCGCCCGGGTTGCCCAGGCCTTGCGGCCAGGCCTGGGGCACCTGGAAGGTGAAGGGCACCGTTAGGACGGCGGCGCCCTGGGCTACCTGGCCTTGCGGCCAGGCCGGAGGCTCCGCGGAGGTAGGGGGCGCTGTTGGTATTGCGGCGCCCGGGGGTACTAGGCCTTGCGACCAGGCTGGTGGTACTTCCTGCTTGGTCACGCTCGGGGTCGAGGCGTGTGACGTCACAGGGGTCGCGGCGGCGGCTTCCGGTTGGGGCCTAGTCCATGGCGGTGACCTGGCAGCTACGGGCACAGCAGGGGGACTTTCGGGCTCTGCGACGGGGAGCTGGGGCAGGTAAGCGGTGTCACGGCTTGGGGTATAGGCGTCCCCTTTACCTGCCTCCATGCGTTCGGCTCCCTCCTCGGCGCCGTCTCCGGCCTTGGGTCCTCCTGCGCCATCCTCAGAGGCGGTCTGCTTCCTCTTCCAGGGTAGCGTGCTCCGTTGACTGGTCTCTGCTTGCTGGGTCATCTCCCGGCCCCACTCCGCCAGTATCTCGCGCTGTACCCGGGCCATCCTCCTTGCGAGGTCCTCCAGGGCAGTTTGTGCACACTCCCGGTCTCGGGGGAGCTGCGCTAGGATCTCCGCTAGACCTAGCGGGGTTGTGGACTCTAGCAGGCTCCTGACCATCGGGTCGGTGCTGCTCTGCTCGGCTTCCGGCAGGCTCCTGGCCAGCGGGCCGGTGCTGCTCTGCCCTCCTTCCTCAGTCTCTAGCAGACTCCTGGCCAGCGGGCCGGTGCTGTTCTGCTTTCCCTCCATCTCCGGGTGAGCTTTTCTGCTGCTCCTCTTTAGACCTCTTGCCTCCGGGTCCGCTCGCTCCAAACTGCTCCAAGCGGCACCCATCTTTTCTCTTCTCTTTCGTCTCCTCCCACCTCGAGGGCGGTCCCGGGGCAACTCGGTGACTGTCAGCTCCAGGGGTAGTTCTTTCACGCTGACAGACACCTCCAGCATCACAGTCTCTGTTGGTGGGGGCGGTTTCCACTTTTGGCGCCATTTTCTGTCCCGGCCCACGATGGGAGGTGGCCTCTTGCCCTCCTTTGGCACGCCCATAATGGCGTCCGCTGCTCTTCCAAGGCGGGAAATCTGCGGTTTTGGCGGGAAGCGTCGCCCAGTGGCGGGAAACTCTGCAGATGGCGGGAACAAGTTGGAAATGGCGGACAATCGGCGGGAAACGACTGGTGATGGAGTCCGATGGCGTGGACCCCCCGGAACCGGCGGGAGACTTCTTTCTGAGGTAAACTTGCACTTTTCTTCAGGCACGCAGTACCCGGGTGTTGCGGGCACGTAATCCTGCCGACTATGCCAAAGTTGACGCGCCCCCTGGGACATATTCCTTTTTGAGGGGAATACCCGGCACCGGATCAGATGGGGGGTTGTAGTCTCCGAGCGGCTGTGACCCGGCCCGTGCCCAGGGCGTCAAACTCAGTGTTATGTGGCAGTCCTACAGATGTTACTAAAGTTCTTTTGTGTCGACTACGCCACCCGTTGTGATGCGGTCACTGTGGCCGCCGCTGCTGCAGGGTCCGCTGAGGCTGATGGTGGGTGCGCAGCTTGGTGAGATAACCCCCAACGGGAGGGGTATAGCCTCAGAGGGGACAGGCGCAGAGGATGGGGGTTGTGGTGGTGCGATGCAGCCGGCAATGAAGACAGACTCGGGTTGTGCAGTTAAGGGTGTTTACTTACTGCTGATGTTGTACTGGTCACTCCAGCTGCTAGTGACCACCCGAGCCGTGCTGCGTCCACCAGGTCCTGGATCCGGCCAACCCCCAAACAAGTCCAGAGCGTGGCCCTGAGCTCTCCCTCTGTCCTTTCTTCAGCCGTCCCCACCAGTGATTCACCTAGGTCCAGCTCCCTCGGGCCTTCTTTTGGGACACCCTTGGCCCTGGGTTCCCTGACCCTTCATGTGGTGTGCCTTCGGGGTGAATGTGGTGGGTGACCGTGACAGACACTGCCCACGGTCTCCGGTCTCTGGCTGGGGAATGTCTTTGCCCCCACCAGCTTGGGTTCCGGTACCCTCTTGCTGACTCCTCACCCGGTGCTCTAATTTGGGTTCTTGGGTCCCTTCAGTCTTCCCCCTCTGGGTCTTTCTCTGCTCCACTCTCTCTCTCTCCAGGGCTGCTGTTTCCTTCTCTCTCCTCTCCAACTGACTTGTTCTCAGCGTCTGACCCTGATCTAAGTTGGTGCCCTCCTTATATATCCCTCTATGTGTGAGCTCAGGTGACCAGCACCCAATGAGCTCCTATCACTACCCAGACTGCTCCCCCTATCTGCCCCTACACTACATGGGATGTACCACCCCCCTCCCACTCCAGCCAGGAACAGGCTCGGTTGTACCTGCACATCTCTAAGTGGGAGTACCGTCGGCCTGCTCCTCTGGAATGGGATGTATGTAGTGCATGCAGTCTATCTGAGCTCAGTTCCACACTCCTTCCTTACCCGGGAGTGGAATATCACACCTCTGGGTTGAGGTGCAATACCCCTGTAGCAGCCGAATCCTCAGGGTGCTACAGATGTCCTCTGCAATCTGCAGCCCTGGTGCACATGGAGTCTCCTGGGATCCTGCCTTCAGCGAGGTCTCTGGCTGCTTGGACCTAGATGTCTCCTTGGGTTTTACCACCGCTGGTTTCATGGCTCCAGGCTCCACAGCACTATTACTGCTGCCACCTGACTGCGACCTCGTGCGTCCAGAGCGCGCCATGCTGGTCACCACGTGCTTCTGCTGCAGGTTCTCCTGGAGGGTCTGTCTCTCCAGAGATGTCCTCCTCTGCCTGCTTGGAGTGAGCTGCACACCTGAGGCCGGTGATGGGATCTGCCTCACCTCCCGGCCAACAAGCTGCTTTCCTCCATTCAGCTTCCCAGCAGTAGATTCCGTCTGGATCTTTCCTAGTTGTACTTCACTCTGCTTGCCTTGGCTGGCCGACTGCTTTACTGCGACCTTCTTACATACGACCACGGCTTTTCCTTCTTCCTTTACTTTACTCACTTTGACAACTTCATCTTTCTTGTTACTTCCATTAGGAGCTTTCTTCTCAGAAGTCACTTTGGGATTTGCATCCATATTAGAAAGAGCTTGGGAGTTTCCTCCCAGTGTAGGCCTGGAAGCCTGGGCCTTGCTTGGAGAGCTTACCCGCCCAGGGAGGCACCTCCCCGGGCTTGCTCCAGACATCAGGAGAACCACTGACACACGTCCTCACAGCTAGGAGGCAGTATTATAGTAGTTATATTCTTGTACATAGGGGCATTATTATAGTAGTTATATTCTTGTACATTGGGGCAGTATTATAGTAGTTAGATTCTTGTACATAGGGGCAATATTATAGTAGTTGTATTCTTGTACATAGGGACAGTATTATAGTAGTTATATTCTTGTACATAGGGACAGTATTATAGTAGTTATATTCTTGTACATAGGGGGCAGTATTATAATAATTATATTCTTGTACATAGGGGTAGTATTATAGTAGTTATATTCTTGTATATAGGAGGCAGTATTATAGTAGTTATATTCTTGTACATAGGAGCAGTATTATAGTAGTTATATTCTTGTACATAGGGAGCAGTATTATAGTAGTTATATTCTTGTACATAGGGTCAGTATTATAGTAGTTATATTCTTGTACATGGGGCAGTATCATAATAGATATGTTTTGTGCTTTAGTATTATAGGCGTTTTATTAGTCTTTTAAATTTCTACTTTGGGTGGCCTTATCGTTTATGACTAAAGTCAGAATATAATAAAATGCTATCACAATTTTCTGTACAATGAGTCATATGAACAATGTTCTATTTCTAGATTCTTATTATTTATCCATGATTGTAAAGTCTCGCTATCTGATACATGATACATGACAAGTTATTGACCTTGATGTCGGGCTGCAGGATTAATAAAACCACCTCTTGCTTTCCATTGTTAACAATATGCGTTGTGTGTAATTTACAGTTTAGATGTCTGGGCCGGAAATGCCTCCGTTACAATCTAGAAGATGTTCACAGGCTGAGAAGATTCTGGTTCTTATCTTGGTCAAGACAGACCGGCTGCAAATCTTTAGCAGCTGTGCATTGCTACATCTCATCCTCTCCAGAAGCCGATAATAATCCGTGCCGCGGTTATCAGACATGGCATTTACAGGTAAGTAAATTAAAAGTCAATGCATATCAAGCACGGCAGATATAGCGAGCGTTACAAACTTACAGGGAGGAACAATGTATCGTCAGTATCAGAGTGAACAATACATCAAGAAGCTCATACCGCGCTCTTCATGATATTCCTACAATAGCAACACAATTCATGGAGGTGAAAAAAGACACAGGTTTATCAGGTTCAGCCTACTTAGTTCTAATTGGGAAGATGACAAATTCTTCCCGAATTTAAGCCTTAGAGATGTTCATGCATGGGGACTTTATGATGTGTCTGTGGACCCATATTATGAACCCATAGGCACGTGTGTGCCGCCATATGGTGCCTCTGCCATCTATGCCACTTTAGGATAGAAAGCTGGAAGGACAATAAGCGCAATAGGGTCTTATCTGGATAAAATGGGGGAGAATGTGGGTAATGGTGCTCACCTGGTATGGTTGTGTGATCACAACTGCTATAAAGGCATAAGGCTGCTGCAGACCCAGGACTTAGAGAAACATCAAAGGACTGGAGTAAAATTGGTTAAATCTGTGCTGCCGGGGAATAAGGATTGTGAGGAGTCGGAAATCCAGGAATGCAATTTATTAGTCAATACGTTTCGAAGTGTCACACTTCTTCATCAGTGATCATTGTGGTTTTTCCTGAGGAAGAAGTGCGACACTTCGAAATGTGTTCACAACCCTATGAGGTGAGCAGTGCACCATTGATTTGATCACTGTGGCTTGTCCTGATGAAGAAATGTAACATTTCAAAACGCATTGAAAACCCTACCAGGTGAGCACCATTGATTTGATCACTGTTGTTTGTCCTGATGAACTAGTGTGACACTTAGAAACACGTTGACAACCCTACCAGGTGAGCACCATTGATTTTATCACTGATGTTTGTCCTGATGAAGAAGTGTGACACTTCGAAACGCGTTGACAACCCTATGAGGTGAGCACCATTGCTTTAATCACTGTGGTTTGTCCTAATGAAGAAGTGTGACAATTCGAAACGCGCTGACAACCCTACCAGGAGAGCTCCATTGGTGTGATCACTGTGGTTTGTCCTGATAAAGAAGTGTGACACTTCGAAACGCGTTGACAACCCTATGAAGTGAGCACCATTGATTTGAGCACTGTGGTTTGTCCTGATGAAGAAGTGTAACACTTCGAAACGCATTGAAAACCCTACCAGGTGAGCACCATTGGTGTGATCACTGTGGTTTGTCCTGATGAAGAAGTGTGACATTTCAAAACACATTGAAAACCCTACCAGGTGAGCACCATTGATTTGATCACTGTGGCTTGTCCTGATGAAGAAATGTAACATTTCAAAACGCATTGAAAACCCTACCAGGTGAGCACCATTGATTTGATCACTGTTGTTTGTCCTGATGAACTAGTGTGACACTTAGAAACACGTTGACAACCCTACCAGGTGAGCACCATTGATTTTATCACTGATGTTTGTCCTGATGAAGAAGTGTGACACTTCGAAACGCGTTGACAACCCTATGAGGTGAGCACCATTGCTTTAATCACTGTGGTTTGTCCTAATGAAGAAGTGTGACAATTCGAAACGCGCTGACAACCCTACCAGGTGAGCGCCATTGGTGTGATCACTGTGGTTTGTCCTGATAAAGAAGTGTGACACTTCGAAACGCGTTGACAACCCTATGAAGTGAGCACCATTGATTTGAGCACTGTGGTTTGTCCTGATGAAGAAGTGTAACACTTCGAAACGCATTGAAAACCCTACCAGGTGAGCACCATTGGTGTGATCACTGTGGTTTGTCCTGATGAAGAAGTGTGACATTTCAAAACACATTGAAAACCCTACCAGGTGAGCACCATTGATTTGATCACTGTGGTTTGTCCTGATGAACAAGTGTGACACTTAGAAACACGTTGACAACCCTACCAGTTGAGCACCATTGATTAAATCACTGTTGTTTGTCCTGATGAAGAAGTGTGACACTTCGAAACGCGTTGACAACCCTATGAGGTGAGCACCTTTCATTTAATCACTGTGGTTTGTCCTGATGAAGAAGTGTGACACTTCGAAACGCGTTGACAACCCTACCAGGTGAGCGCCATTGGTGTGATCTCTGTGGTTTGTCCTGATGAAGAAGTGTGACACTTCGAAACGCGTTGACAACCCTATGAAGTGAGCATCATTGATTTGAGCACTGTGGTTTGTCCTGATGAAGAAGTGTAACACTTCGAAATGTGTTGACAACCTTATGAGGTGAGCACCATTGATTTGATCACTGTGGTTTGTCCTGATGAAGAAGTGTGACATTTCGAAATGCATTGAAAACCCTACCAGGTGAGCACCATTGGTGTGATCACTGTGGTTTGTCCTGATGAAGAAGTGTGACATTTCAAAACGCATTGAAAACACTACCAGGTGAGTACCATTGATTTGATCACTGTTGTTTGCCCTGATGAACAAGTGTGACACTTAGAAACACGTTGACAACCCTACCAGGTGAGCACCATTGATTTTATCACTGTTGTTTGCCCTGATGAAGAAGTGTGACACTTCGAAACGCGTTGACAACCCTATGAGGTGAGCACCATTGATTTAATCACTGTGGTTTGTCCTGATGAAGAAGTGTGACACTTCGAAACGCGTTGACAACCCTACCAGGTGAGTGCCATTGGTGTGATCACTGTGGCTTGTCCTGATGAAGAAGTGTGACACTTCGAAACACGTTGACAACCCTATGAAGTGAGCACCATTGATTTGATCACTGTGGTTTGTCCTGATGAACAAGTGTGACACTTAGAAATACGTTGACAACCCTACCAGGTGAGCACCATTGATTAAATCACTGTTGTTTGTCCTGATGAAGAAGTGTGACACTTTGAAATGCGTTGACAACCCTATGAGGTGAGCACCATTGATTTAATCACTGTGGTTTGTCCTGATGAAGAAGTGTGACACTTCGAAACGCGTTGACAACCTTACCAGGTGAGCGCCATTGGTGTGATCACTGTGGTTTGTCCTGATGAAGAAGTGTGACACTTCGAAACGCGTTGACAACCCTATGAAGTGAGCACCATTGATTTGAGCACTGTGGTTTGTCCTGATGAAGAAGTGTGACACTTCGAAACGCGTTGACAACCCTATGAAGTGAGCACCATTGATTTGAGCACTGTGGTTTGTCCTGATGAAGAAGTGTAACACTTCGAAATGTGTTGACAACCTTATGAGGTGAGCACCATTGATTTGATCACTGTGGTTTGTCCTGATGAAGAAGTGTAACATTTCGAAATGCATTGAAAACCCTACCAGGTGAGCACTAGAGATGAGCGTTGTTCTACTCGAACTGTTCGCCAATCTCAAATTCGAGCTGTTTTGGGCGGTGTTCGAGCCGGTCGGCGAACACGAACAATTTGAGAAAAATTCGGCTGTTCGAGGTTATGTTCGATAACTGTTCGTGCACCAAAATCATAACTGGATTTTTTCTCAGTAATGATGAAAATTAATGTTAATACGCAGTTTGAGTGTACAGCGGGGCGGGGGGAGGGGCAGGGGATGGATCTCTGCAGGAACAATGAAGATCTCCATTTTTTTTTCTCTTTCCCGCATTTGCAGTGGGGAGGTGCAATCTGTCAGCCTATCAGCAGCGCACACACGGAGCGAAGTGCTTTTTTTCACACAAGCAAGGGCATGTGTGATTGGCAGTGTATGTCACATGTCCTTGCCCTATAAGACCAAGCCATTTTCCCCGTCGCCACCATTTTCTCACTGCTGCAGCTGCGTGTTAGACGGCACCGCTGTTGCTGTGTGCGCTATACCTTGTTAATTTCAAGCCAATTTTCGCACAAATATACAGATAGCTTGGGAGTAGGGAATAGTTGTGATTGCAGTCCTTTTAAGGACTAGGTTACAGCATTTCCTACGACTTTTATCAGGCAGGTCTGTGCTCTTAAATAGATAGGTTGTGGGAGTAAAGACTAATTGTAATTGGAGTCCTTTTCAGGACTAGGTTACATCAGTTCCTATCAGTTTTTGCCAGGCAGGTCTGTGCCAGTGCTGTGCAAGTTTTTTTCACAGCATTTGGCTGAATCTAGCAAAGCTAATCCTTTTTGGCCTATTGCAGAGTGTGTTAGTCAGTGGAGTAGCCTATCTGTGTTGCAAGATATACCACCTGTGTATAGAATACCAATTTTTTTACTGCACCTAGTGAAGTAAAATCTTTTGGGCATAGCATCATTCTATTAGTCCATCTATACTGACCTCCATCAGGTTGCAAACTGAATATAATTTTTTTCTGCATCTAGCTCTGAAAAAATATTTGGGCTTCTAGCAGTGTGTGGGACTTGGTCTATTAGTCCATCTATACTGACCTCCATCAGGTTGCAAATTAAAAATAATTTTTTTCTTCATTTAGCTCTGAAAAAATATTTGGGCTTCTAGCAGTGTGTGGGACTTGGTCTATTAGTCCATCTATACTGACCTCCATCAGGTTGCAAATTAAAAATAATTTTTTTTCTGCATCTAGCTCAGAAAAAATATTTGGGCTTCTAGCAGTGTGTGGGACTTGGTCTATTAGTCCATCTATACTGACCTCCATCAGGTTGCAAATTAAAAATAATTTTTTTCTTCATTTAGCTCTGAAAAAATATTTGGGCTTCTAGCAGTGTGTGGGACTTGTTCTATTAGTCCTTCTATACTGACGTCCAGCAGGTTGCAAATTGAATATAATTTTTTTCTGCATCTAGCTCTGAAAAAATATTTGGGCTTCTAGCGGTGTGTGGGACTTGGTCTATTAGTCCATCTATACTGACCTCCATCAGGTTGCAAATTAAAAATAATTTTTTTCTGCATCTAGCTCTGAAAAAATATTTGGGCTTCTAGCAGTGTGTGGGACTTGGTCTATTAGTCCATCTATACTGACCTCCATCAGGTTGCAAATTAAAAATAATTTTTTTCTTCATTTAGCTCTGAAAAAATATTTGGGCTTCTAGCAGTGTGTGGGACTTGTTCTATTAGTCCTTCTATACTGACCTCCAGCAGGTTGCAAATTGAATATAATTTTTTTCTGCATCTAGCTCTGAAAAAATATTTGGGCTTCTAGCAGTGTGTTGGACTTGGTCTATTAGTCCATCTATACTGACCTCCATCAGGTTGCAAATTAAAAATAATTTTTTTCTGCATCTAGCTCTGAAAAAATATTTGGGCTTCTAGCGGTGTGTGGGACTTGGTCTATTAGTCCATCTATACTGACCTCCATCAGGTTGCAAATTAAAAATAATTTTTTTCTGCATCTAGCTCTGAAAAAATATTTGGGCTTCTAGCAGTGTGTGGGACTTGGTCTATTAGTCCATCTATACTGACCTCCATCAGGTTGCAAATTGAATAAAAAAATTTTCTGCATCTAGCTCTGAAAAAATATTTGGGCTTCTAGCGGTGTGTGGGACTTGGTCTATTAGTCCATCTATACTGACCTCCATCAGGTTGCAAATTAAAAATAATTTTTTTCTGCATCTAGCTCTGAAAAAATATTTGGGCTTCTAGCGGTGTGTGGGACTTGGTCTATTAGTCCATCTATACTGACCTCCATCAGGTTGCAAATTAAAAATAATTTTTTTCTGCATCTAGCTCTGAAAAAATATTTGGGCTTCTAGCAGTGTGTGGGACTTGGTCTATTAGTCCATCTATACTGACCTCCATCAGGTTGCAAATTGAATAAAAAAAATTTCTGCATCTAGCTCTGAAAAAATATTTGGGCTTCTAGCGGTGTGTGGGACTTGGTCTATTAGTCCATCTATACTGACCTCCATCAGGTTGCAAATTAAAAATAATTTTTTTCTGCATCTAACCCAGCCAATAGTTTTGGCCTAATACCACAGTTTGGCCACTCAGCTCTGCTCGGTTACCATCCATTGTTTTTTTGTGCAAACAACTCCAGCGTTGTGAATTAGTTAACCACCAAAATGAGTGGAAAAAGGCCTGCTGCTGGTGGAAAGGGGAATAGGCGTGTTGGGAAGGGGAAAAAAGGTTGTGTCCGAGGGGTAGGTGCAGAAGAAAGACCATCTTTCAGCCAAACTAAAATGTCTACTTCTTTTAGCGGACAATGTGATAAGATCCCTTTCTTACGGCCATGCCAATCGCTACAAATTCCAGATGAGGCACAAAAACAGCAGGTGCTTCAACGGATATCAAGTGCTCCTTTAAGTGGGCTCTCCTCCACATCAACTTCAACATCACAAATACTCCAGTCCTCAAAGGTGTCACCCAAATCGCACTTGCTTCCTCACAGCTCCCAAATCTCCAGCTGCCCGTCTGAGTATGAGGTAGAACAGATGGTTGAGTCTGCAGAGCTGTTTACTCATACTATAGCCTGGGAATCAGAGGTCGACTCCAGCGCTTCTGTGAATCCAGACGAGGAAATGATCTGCACTGATGCCCAGAATCTTTATGAGTCGGATCCAGGACCAGACGCAGAAGGTTCTGACCATAATGTAGACCCTCATTCCCAAACTGTAACTCCTGTTGGTGGAGACAATGAGGAAGACGATGATAAGACTCAAATACCTGATTGGAGCGACAACTTTAGTTTTTTGTCAGGGCAGGAACAGGTTGGCTCTGAGGACGATGGGTGTGATAACGCACAGGGTGATGATGATGAGGTCGGAGATCCCACTTACTGTCAACCCACAGTCAGCCAAGAGATGAGGTCAGCAGAGGAGGTGGAGGAAGATGCTAGTGACGACGAGGTCAGGTTGCGCCTTCCTGGACAGAGACGTAGTACTGGAAGCACGTCAACAACTGCATCCTCAAACACAACTCTGCCTCTCACCACAAGTCGTGGTGGCTCTTCAGGTCGCATGGGTGCTAAGCCTTGCATAGCCTGGGCATTTTTTCAGATCGATAAAGATGACCCAACTCGTGTTATCTGTAACATTTGTCAGCAAAAGCTAAGTAGAGGCCAAAAAATACATAGTTTGAGTACTTCATGCATGAACCGGCACATGGACATGAAGCATAAGTTGCAGTGGGAAGCTCAGTGTGTTACAATGCGGTCTAGCCGGCCGGGCCAACCACCGTCTGCCATATCTTGTGCATCCGCGGCCTCTTCATCCTCTGTGACTGGGGGGACAGCAGTCAAACCTGTTTTGGGGCGCAGACCTGCCACCTCTTTATCCGCAACAGCCAGCGTGATTGGCAGGTCATCATTTTCTTTGGAGGTGGTAACACCAGCTGGTCTTGAGCGCTGTCCGACATCGATAGCACCACCTTTGGATCAAGGCAACCTAACATGTCCGCCTGCATCTTCCTCACAGACCGGCAGTTTGCCGGGGACACCCTTATCAACCCCGTCTAAGCACAATAGCCAGCCCTCGGTCCCTCAGATGTGGACAAGTAAAAGACCATTTCCTCCTAGCCATGAGAAAGCTAAGAGGTTGAATTTCACCATCTGCAAGCTCTTGGCTACAGAAATGCTGCCTTTCCGCCTGGTGGACACAGAGGATTTTCGAGACCTTATGTCCGTCGCAGTGCCCCAGTACCAGATGCCCAGTCGGCACTACTTCTCAAAGAAAGGTGTGCCTGCGCTCCACCAGCATGTCGCACACAACATCACCGCTTCTTTGAGAAACTCTGTGTGTGACAGGGTGCATTTCACCACAGACACTTGGACGAGTAGGCATGGACAGGGGCGTTACATGTCGCTGACTGGGCACTGGGTAACTATGGTGACAGCAGGACAAGGGGCTGCTGTCCAAGTCTTGCCGTCCCCACGAGTTGTGCGTCAATCCTCTTTATGTCATTTTTCCTCCACTGCTTCTGCCTCCTCAACCTCCTCTCGGTCTTCCACCTGCACCCAAAGGCTGTCTGGTCATGCCACAAGCTTTCTAACTGCGCAGAAGGGATCCTGCACACCTCCTTACTATGCTGGCAGTAGGGCTCAACGTCATCAGGCGGTTTTTACATTGAAATGTCTGGGAAATGTGAGTCACACAGCTGAGGAGTTGTGGTCAGCTCTGGAGAACCAATTTCATGAATGGTTGTCTCCACTGGACCTGAAACCAGGGAAGGCCGTGTGCGACAATGCTGCAAACCTGGGTGCGGCCCTTCGCCGGGGCAATGTCACACACGTGCCTTGTATGGCTCACGTGTTGAACCTGGTTGTCCAGCAATTTTTAGCCCACTATCCCAGACTAGATGGCCTTCTGCAGAGGGCACGGTCGCTGTGTGCTCACTTCCGCCGTTCGCATCCCGCAGCTCAGCGACTTACATCTCTACAGAAGTCGTTGGGCCTGCCACTTCACCGGCTAAAATGCGATGTGCCTACCCGGTGGAATTCAACTCTGCACATGTTGCAGCGACTGTGGCAGCACCGACAAGCCCTGGTGCAATACGTTCTGACGTATAGCCTGGGCCAACGAGATTCAGAGGTGGGGCAAATCACGCTGGAGGAGTGGTCTCAGATCAGGGACCTATGCACCCTTCTGCACAGTTTTGAAATGGCGACGAAGATGTTTAGTGCTGACGATGCCATTATCAGCATGACTATTCCGGTGATTTACATGCTGGAGCACATGTTAAACAGAATTCGGAGTCAGGTGGTGGCACAAGAGGAGGTGGAGGAAGTAGAGGAGGAGGAGTTGTATGCGGAAGGGATAACATCTGCAAGGTCCAGACGGTCGGCAGCACCAAGGCGGCAGGCATGTGAGGGTGGGGGAGATGATTTTACCAGGGCGCATGGTAGCAGCCAAACTAGTGAGGAAGGTGCAGGAGCCCAGGAAGAAGTGGAGGACGAACTGATGGAAGACTCATCAGATGAGGGAGACCTTGATCACATTTCTGTTGTGCGAGGTTGGGGGGAGAGGACAGAGAAAGGAAGCATGATTGCTACCTCGCCACCAACACAACAGGGACTTGGTGCTCCTGGATGCGCAACACACATGAGTGCCTTCTTGCTGCACTACCTGCAACATGACCCTCGAATTGTGAGAATTAGAAATAATCCTGACTACTGGGTTGCCACACTGTTAGATCCCCGGTACAAAAGTAAATTTGCAGAAATTATTCCTGCCATAGAAAGGGATGCACGCATGCAGGAGTATCAGCAGAGACTGTTGCAGAATCTTACATGTGCTTTTCCACAAAATACCAGTGGTGCACGTAGTGAATCTCACAGTTCCAACTTGCCAACCGTGGGACCGTCAAGTGTTCAGCACTCAAACCGTAACAGAACCACAGTATCTGCTGGTAACATCAATTTTGCGGAATCATTTCGCCACTTTTTTAGCCCATCCTTTGCAAGGCCACAGGAGACAAGAAGTCTGACACATAGTCAACGCCTAGAGACGATGGTACAGGAGTATCTCCAAGTAAACATTGAAGCCACGACTGTGTCACTGGACCCTTGCTCTTTTTGGGCTTCCAATCTGGATAAATGGCCGGAGCTAGCCACTTACGCCTTGGAGATCTTGTCATGCCCCGCAGCCAGCGTTCTGTCTGAACGTGTGTTCAGCGCTGCTGGTGGTGTGCTGACAGATAAGCGCACGCGGCTCTCCACTGATAATGTAGACAGACTCACGTTCATAAAGATGAACAAATCATGGATCCGAAACGACTTTTCTACCCCTGTGTCATCCTGGGGAGAGTAAAAGCTTGATGATTGGTTAAAATCACCCTACCAACCGTTTTAAGCTTTCAAATTACTAATCATGTTTATCTGTATCTTGACTGGAAAATAATTTGGGCTTTGTAGCAGTGTGCAGCACTGATCCTATTAGGCCATCTATAATAAGCTTCACCAGATTTAAAATTAAAAATAATTTTTAGCTGCATCTAGCCCGGAAAATAATTTTGGGGCTCCGAGATGCGCAAGACACATAAGTGCCTTCTTGCTGCACTACCTGCAGCATGACCCTCATATTGTCAGAATTCGAAGTAATCATGACTACTGGGTTGCCACACTCTTAGATCCCCAAAACTTTTCGATCAACCTTTTCATTTTAATAAAGACCAAAAAAATGGTCATTTTTGAAATTATAAGCATTAGCAGGTTGTTAGAAACTGAAATCAAACAGTTTTCAACTCAAAACTTTATTCTAGGTGATGTTACATTTTCACATAGGACCACTTGTTCGAAAGGAGCTTCTGAACTCTCTCGTCCATTGAATTTGTCAGGTTTTGGATGGTTTCTGCTTCAATTGTTTTGCATGAGGACAGAATACCCTCCCAGAGCTGTTGCTTAGATGTGAACTGCCTCCCGCCATCATAGACACTCCTTTTAATGATGCTCCAAAGGTTCTGAATGGGGTAGAGGTCAGGGGAGCATGGGGGTCACACCATAAGTTTGTCCCCTTTTATGCCCATATCAGCCAGAGATGCAGATGTTTTATGTGCAGCATGAGATGGTGCATTATCATGCAGAAAAATGATCTTGCTGTGAAATACACGGTTCTTCTTCTTGAACCATGGCAGGAAGTGCTGTTTGAGAAAATCCACATACATTATGGAGTTCATCTTTAGCGCCTTCAGGGATCCTAAAGGGGCCGACAATCTCTCTCCCCATGATTCCAGCCCAAAACATTACTCCACCTCCTCCTTGTTGGCGCTGTAGCCGTGTTTGCGTGGGGTGTCCATCAACCAGCCATCCTCCACTCCATTCATCTGGACCATCGAGCGCTGCACGGCACTCATCCGTGAACAAAACAGTTTTGAAATCAGTCTTCATGTAATGTTTGGCCCACTGGAGCCGTTTCTGCTTGTGTGAAGTGGATAGAGGAGGTCGACAGGATGGCATATGCACAGCTGCAAACCTCTGAAGGACCCTGCATCTTGTTGTTCGGGGGACGTTGGAGGCACAAGCAGCTTCAAAAACTTGTCTGCTGCTATGACAAGGCTTTTTTGCCGCTGCTGTTTCAACCTGACGTAATTGCCTGTAGGAAAGAGTCCTCAATTTGCCCTTATCAGCACGCACACGTGTGTACTGTGAATCAGCTACATACTTCTTGATTGCCAAGACACTTCATCCTGATCATCGCACAATGTTGATTGTAGTCATGCCTTGACCTAAACACTCCACAATTTGTTGCTTCTCAGCAGCCGACACATCCTTTTTCTTTCCCATTTTGGCAGAAAATGTAGGCTGCTTAATAATGTGAGAGAGCCTTCTTAAGTAGTCTTGCCTTTCATTGGACACACCTGCCAAACTAATTAGCACAGGTGTCTGCAATTGCTTACAGTGATATAAAGAGCCCTGACACACATCACCATCAATGAGTTTAACTGACAAACAAACAAATTCTTCCCTTATCACTCCTAAACACTTTTTGCATAATAATTTGGAACGCGGTGTACATGTGCTTTTCCACAAAACACCAGTGGTTCACGTAGTGAATCTTACAGTTCTAACTTGCCAACCGTGGTCTGTATGGAATTGTTCAATAAAGGGCCCAAAATTAAGATAACATAGATGGGAGAGGTCTCTATGAATAGGAATTCCTAAGTATTTGATACCCTGTGAGGGCCAGGCAAAGGGAAAGTTGGACTGGATGGAATCCTATATGGATTTAGGGAGGGAGACATCGAGGGCCTCAGACTTCGCTGCATTGATTTTAAAATTTTACCATGTAACAAAGTGATCTATTTCAGCCATAACAGCATGGATGGATATATGTGATTGAGTGATATATACTAGGACATCATCAGCAAATAGAGAGCACTTGTACTCGGTGCCTCCCACCTCAATCCACCTAATATTGGGGTTATGGCGAATTGATGAGAGCAGGTGCTCCGTCACTAGGATGTATAAGAGAGGGGACAGAGGACATCCCTGCCTTGTCCCATTGGTGATTGTGAAAGGTGATGAAAATGTTCTGACGCACCCCCTGGGCCTTGGGACACCCGGAGCCAGACCCTTTTTGGTGGATGCTGGTGGTTGTAGTCTTCGTGGCGGCGATCCGGTTCCGTGGCTCAGGGCGGTCAAACCAGTGGCGGAACTATTTATGTGGTTTTGATGTTTAAATGTCCGACTACACCACCCGTGGATTGCGGTCAGAGTGAACCGCCGCTACAGGGCAGACCGCTAAGGCTGGTGTTGTGGGTGCAGCAGAGCGTAGCATAACTCCCCACGGGAGGAGTATAGCCTCAGGGCAGTGTATGCGGAGGATGGGGGTGATGGTGCAGGGCAGCAGCAGTAACGACACGGAGTCAGTGATGCAGTTCAGGGCCTTTACTCACAGTTCTTATTATCCAGACCACGTCTGCAGGTAACGGCTGCCCACGTCGTACTGTGCTCACCAGGTGAGGGGCTCAGACAACTCCCAGATAACTTTGGAGCGCTTCACAGGACCCCCTTTGTGTGTCCTTTGTCTGGCCTTTCTTACCAACACTTCTGTCCGGCTGCCTCGGGCCTCCTCTTGGTAAACTTGGCGCCAGTTTCCCTGACCCTATGTGGTGCCTTCCTAGCGGGTGGAGCAAGGGGCTGCGCCACATAAAATGTCAGAGCCTCCGGTTTCTAGCTGAGAGTCGTTTCCTGCCTCCACTAGTTCGGGGACCGGTCTCCCCCTTTGGCCTGACCCCTCCACGCAGGTGGATTCGGGCGTGCGGTGGCGACTCGCCCGTCCGCACCCCTGGGATCCCTTCATTCCTCGTTCCTGGAGCCTTCTCCGCTCCTCTTCCTTCCTTCTCCCTCTTGCAGGCCTGGGCCTCTGTTACTAGGCCCGCCTCCGGAGCAGAGCTCATGCAGAGCCCCTGCTCCCTGCCACTTCTGCCCAGACTTCTCTGCACTGAACAAAGATGGTGCCCACCTTTTATACTCCCTTCTCAATGCACCCAGGAACTGCTTCCTCCCTGCTCCTGCACTGCAGGGTTCCCCTTCCTCAGTGTTCCCTCCCCCCACTCCAGCCAGGGACAGGGACTGTCGTGCCCATCTCAGGGGCATATTGGTCGCCCTGCCCCACGGCAATGTGGTGTAATGCATGCAGGTGTCGGGTCCTGATCCACACTCCATCCTTATCTGAGAGTGAGATATCACACCTCTGGGTGAGGTGCAATACGTCTGTAGCAACCGAGCCCTCGGTGCTACAGTTCCATTTATCTTCAGCCTAGGTGACGTATTGTGATACAGGGCCGTGATTTTGGCTATAAAAGGGTCCCCTAGACCCCTACCCCAAGCTTTTTAAGAGAATCATATATGGCGTGCCAGGAGACTCTATGGAATGCTTTCTCAGCATCCAACGAGAGTATCTACTTACAAATTTTTAACTGCATCTAGCCCAGGAAATACTTTGTGCCTAGTAGCAGTGTCTGCTAGTCAGCGGATTATCCCGGCTGTTAAGCAAGCTACACCACCTGTAGTTTGGACACTTAATTTTTTCAAAGGAAATGCTTCGGGACCACGGGATACTTAGTGAAGAGCATCAGGAGGCACCCCAAGGCATAGGGGCTGGGACTGGCACTAGGATGCCTTGCGGTGGACAGCCGAGCTCGATCCTTATAAAAGCTTTTTAACTGCAGCAGCTTTAGTGGACGCTACTGGAGCTGGAATTACGCGGCTGCTGGCATGAGACTTGCCCTCCAATAGATCCTTGTAAATGGATTTAAAGTGTATTCATTCAAATTAGAGGGACAATTTAAATTAAAAAGCTTAGAGCTGCCTCCACCACAGGGGGGCTCTCTCGACCCACCAGCGGACAGGCACCAGTATTGGGAGAGGGGGGCTGGCCGTCAGGGTTCACCGCGGCTCTGGCACAAACCCGGCGACACGGAGGTGGCACGGGCAGGAGCGGACTGGCCGTCTCGGCTTCTCACTTTTTGGATTTTAGAAGGGCATGACATGCCTATATCTGTGTCTCCCCCTCCTTTTACTCCTCCACCTCTTTTCTTTTCGCATGACTATATGTACTTGTCACTTTTCCATGTGTTAGTTGTGTCTTCTGAGCAGTTTGTCAGCTTTTGGACACCTTTGAAGGTGTTTTCTATGTGTTTCTATGTGTTTTTGTTTGCCTGCCATTGGTTTTAACGGTGTTCGAAGGTGTTCGACGAACAGTTCGACGAACAGTTCGGCGAACACACGGGTGTTCGACGAACCGAACCGAACTCGAACACTACGGGGGTGGCTCAACACTAGTGAGCACCATTGATTTGATCACTGTTGTTTGTCCTGATGAACTAGTTTGACACTTAGAAACACGTTGACAACCCTACCAGGTGAGCACCATTGATTTTATCACTGATGTTTGTCCTGATGAAGAAGTGTGACACTTCGAAACGCGTTGACAACCCTATGAGGTGAGCACCATTGCTTTAATCACTGTGGTTTGTCCTAATGAAGAAGTGTGACAATTCGAAACGCGCTGACAACCCTACCAGGTGAGCGCCATTGGTGTGATCACTGTGGTTTGTCCTGATAAAGAAGTGTGACACTTCGAAACGCGTTGACAACCCTATGAAGTGAGCACCATTGATTTGAGCACTGTGGTTTGTCCTGATGAAGAAGTGTAACACTTCAAAACGCATTGAAAACCCTACCAGGTGAGCACCATTGGTGTGATCACTGTGGTTTGTCCTGATGAAGAAGTATGACATTTCAAAACACATTGAAAACCCTACCAGGTGAGCACCATTGATTTGATCACTGTGGTTTGTCCTGATGAACAAGTGTGACACTTAGAAACACGTTGACAACCCTACCAGGTGAGCACCATTGATTAAATCACTGTGGTTTGTCCTGATGAAGAAGTGTGACACTTCGAAACGCGTTGACAACCCTATGAGGTGAGCACCTTTCATTTAATCACTGTGGTTTGTCCTGATGAAGAAGTGTGACACTTCGAAACGCGTTGACAACCCTACCAGGTGAGCGCCATTGGTGTGATCTCTGTGGTTTGTCCTGATGAAGAAGTGTGACACTTCGAAACGCGTTGACAACCCTATGAAGTGAGCACCATTGATTTGAGCACTGTGGTTTGTCCTGATGTAGAAGTGTAACACTTCGAAATGTGTTGACAACCTTACGAGGTGAGCACCATTGATTTGATCACTGTGGTTTGTCCTGATGAAGAAGTGTGACATTTCGAAATGCATTGAAAACCCTACCAGGTGAGCACCATTGGTGTGATCACTGTGGTTTGTCCTGATGAAGAAGTGTGACATTTCAAAACGCATTGAAAACACTACCAGGTGAGTACCATTGATTTGATCACTGTTGTTTGCCCTGATGAACAAGTGTGACACTTAGAAACACGTTGACAACCCTACCAGGTGAGCACCATTGATTAAATCACTGTTGTTTGTCCTGATGAAGAAGTGTGACACTTTGAAATGCGTTGACAACCCTATGAGGTGAGCACCATTGATTTAATCACTGTGGTTTGTCCTGATGAAGAAGTGTGACACTTCGAAACGCGTTGACAACCTTACCAGGTGAGCGCCATTGGTGTGATCACTGTGGTTTGTCCTGATGAAGAAGTGTGACACTTCGAAACGCGTTGACAACCCTATGAAGTGAGCACCATTGATTTGAGCACTGTGGTTTGTCCTGATGAAGAAGTGTGACACTTCGAAACGCGTTGACAACCCTATGAAGTGAGCACCATTGATTTGAGCACTGTGGTTTGTCCTGATGAAGAAGTGTAACACTTCGAAATGTGTTGACAACCTTATGAGGTGAGCACCATTGATTTGATCACTGTGGTTTGTCCTGATGAAGAAGTGTGACACTTCGAAACGCGTTGACAACCTTACCAGGTGAGCGCCATTGGTGTGATCACTGTGGTTTGTCCTGATGAAGAAGTGTGACACTTCGAAACGCGTTGACAACCCTATGAAGTGAGCACCATTGATTTGAGCACTGTGGTTTGTCCTGATGAAGAAGTGTGACACTTCGAAACGCGTTGACAACCCTATGAAGTGAGCACCATTGATTTGAGCACTGTGGTTTGTCCTGATGAAGAAGTGTAACACTTCGAAATGTGTTGACAACCTTATGAGGTGAGCACCATTGATTTGATCACTGTGGTTTGTCCTGATGAAGAAGTGTGACATTTCGAAACGCATTGAAAACCCTACCAGGTGAGCACCATTGGTGTGATTACTGTGGTTTGTCCTGATGAAGAAGTGTGACATTTCAAAACGCATAGAAAACCCTACCAGGTGAGCACCATTGATTTGATCACTGTTGTTTGTCCTGATGAAGAAGTGTGACACTTCGAAACGCGTTGACAACCCTACCAGGTGAGTGCCATTGGTGTGATCACTGTGGCTTGTCCTGATGAAGAAGTGTGACACTTCGAAACACGTTGACAACCCTATGAAGTGAGCACCATTGATTTGATCACTGTGGTTTGTCTGATGAAGAAGTGTGACACTTCGAAACGCGTTGACAACCCTATGAAGTGAGCACCATTGATTTGAGCACTGTGGTTTGTCCTGATGAAGAAGTGTAACACTTCGAAATGCGTTGACAACCTCATGAGGTGAGCACCATTGATTTGATCACTGTGGTTTGTCCTGATGAAGAAGTGTGACATTTCGAAACGAATTGAAAACCCTACCAGGTGAGTACCATTGGTGTGATCACTGTGGTTTGTCCTGATGAAGAAGTGTGACATTTCAAAACGCATTGAAAACCCTACCAAGTGAGCACCATTGATTTGATCACTGTGGTTTGTCCTGATGAAGAAGTGTGACACTTCGAAACGCGTTGACAACCCTACCAGGTGAGTGCCATTGGTGTGATCACTGTGGCTTGTCCTGATAAAGAAGTGTGACACTTCGAAACGCATTGAAAACCCTACCAGGTGAGTACCATTGATTTAATCACTGTGGTTTGTCCTGATGAAGAAGTGTGACACTTCGAAACGCGTTGACAACCCTATGAAGTGAGCACCATTGATTTGATCACTGTGGTTTGTCCTGATGAAGAAGTGTGACACTTCGAAATGCGTTGACAACCTTATGAGGTGAGCACCATTGATTTGATCACTGTGGTTTGTCCTGATGAAGAAGTGTAACACTTCGAAAGGCATTGACAGCCCTACCAGGTGAGCACCATTGGTGTTATCACTGTGGTTTGTCCTGATAAAGAAGTGTGACACTTCGAAACGCGTTGACTAATAAACCGCATTCCTTTATTTCTGACTCCTCACAATCTTTATTATCTGGCAGTGAAGATATAACCCATTTTACTCCAGTCCATTTATATTTATGCCACTTTGATAATATAATGAACGATGGAGCACACCTCGTAGAGCCTAGATACATATATTTCCAGGAGGAATAACAGAGGAGCAGCATAACACAAAAATATAGGTAAATATTAATTACTAGATGGTGGCCCGATTCTAACGCATCGGGTATTCTAGAATATGCATGCGGCCAACCGGGCGCGACTAATCAGCGAAGCAGTGTTTAAATGGGTTGTGCACTACTTTAAATTAACGCCCCAATGTATCCCCCGGGCCCCTCCCTAATGAATTTTGTAATTACATCATGTTGTCAATACTGCTTGTGACAACATCGCTGACCACGCACAGCCAGCACGTAATTCCCCCGGCTGCAGCTGGCTCTTGCTTCCGCTTACATCGCGACTATTTGCGGCTGCAGCCAGGGGTCTCCTGTTCCGCGTACCACGGTGAATGACGGGCTGTGGGCGGGGTTATCCCCCATCGTGTCACACCCAGCATCCACCGCGCGCTCTGTCAATGAATGCGCATGCGGTGGATGCCGGGTGTGACGGGATGGGGGATAACCCCGCCCACAGTCCATCACTCACCGGGGAACGCGAAACAGGAGACCCCTTGGCTGCAGCCGCAAATAGTCGTGACATAAGCGGAAGCAAGAGCCAGCTGCAGCCGGGGGTCACATGCTGCCTGTGCGCGGTGACCCGAGTATAAGCCGAGACCCCTAATTTTACAACAAAAAACTGGGAAAATTTATTGACTTGAGTAAAAGCCTAGGGTGGGAAATGCAGCAGCTACTGTTAAATTTCCATATCCGGACCAATCAGAGAAGCAGTGTTTTATATTTCGCGCCAATATCGCTGATTGGTCTCACCCGCCCGGCCGCGACCAATCAGCGAATCATGTTTCAAATCCGGCGCCAATTCGCGGCCAGACTGCGCTCGTTGCTGATTGGTGGTGGCCGGCGGCCGCGACCAATCAGCGAACCGTGTTAGTGAGGACCGGGGAGCGGCGCTGCCTGTGCGGGTACTTTCGCTGCGAGCAGGCGGGAGATGACCGGCTAGCGCCGGTCATCTCCCAGCTGCATCGCGGCTGACCTCCGTGTGGCAGATGAGCCGCTAACGGCCAACATCTTTTTCTGAAATCCCGCGACGCTGATTGGACGCGGCCGGACCAATCAGCGACGCGGGATTTCCTGGACGGACAGACAGACGGGATAAGCTGATTATATAGTAGATTATTTTATGAGGGTATTCCAGCATGCAAAAAGGCTATGTGCCCATGACTCGCCCCCTGGGCCTTGCGTACACGTGTAGTGGGTTACCCGGAACCAGGTCTCTGGGGGTTGTAGAATCCGTGGCGGTGACCTGGTCCCGTGGCCCAGGGCGGTCAGGCCAATGGCGGTATTTTGTGGGGGTTCTAGGTTAATTGTCCGACTATGCCATCCGTGGATTGCGGTCAGCGCGAACCGCCGCTGCAAGGGCAGACTGCTGGGGCTGATAGTGTATGCAGCTAAGGTAGTGTGACTCCCCACGGGAAGAGTGCAGCCCCAGGGCAGTGTAGTTGATAGTGGGAGTGATTGTGCGAGCGTCCCAGCACTAGTAGGGCTGGCGCGGCGATGAAGCACAGAGACGTGGGGTTGCAGTTCAAATTCTTTACTCACAGTTCTTTATATTCTTAGTCATTCCGCCGGCAATGAGTGCCCGAGCCGTGCTGCTTCCACCAGATGCGGGGCTCGGTCAACCCCCAGGCAATTCCAGAGTGTGACACAGGACTCCCTTCTATTCCTTTCTCTGGCCGTGCCCCACCAGTGACACTACGTCTGTCCAGCTCCCGCGGGCCTTCTCTTGGGAGGGCTTCGTGCTCACCTCCCTGACTCTATGTGGTGTGCCTTTCTAGTAGGTGTAGTGAGGGGTCGCACCAAGATGTGATCACGACCGCCGGTCCTTGGCTGAGGATTAGTCGCCTCCACCAACTTGGGATCCGGTACCCTGTTCTGCCAACCCGTCACCCGCAATCTCCTGGGCCTTTGGGGTTCCTTCTGCCCTCGTGTCTCTGGGCCTCTCTGGGTATTCTGTTCCTTTCTTCCTTTCCTTTCTGTTCCTTTCTTCTGGCTCTGGCCTTCACTCTAGGCCTGCCTTGTGGAGCTGGGCCCAGACTGAGCCACAGCTCCCTGTCAGCCCTCCTGGCTGAACTCCTTCTCTCCTCCTCCTCACTGTCTGAACTCACTTCTTCTACTCCCAGAACTAAGATGGTGCCCACCTTTTATACCTCCCTCTCTGTGTATGAGCCCAGGTGACTTGCAACCAATGGGCTCCTACCTATGCCCAGAAACCGTCCCCTCCTGCTCCCACATCACTGGGTTTTACTCCCCCCTCCCCACTCCAGCCAGGGACAGATTCTGTCGTGCCTGCATTACTATCTTAATGGGAGCACCGTTGAGTTGTCCCCCGGAAATGGGGTGTGTGTGATGCATGCAGCTAAACGAGCCCTGGTGCACACTCCATCCTTACCCGGGAGTGGAATATCACACCTCTGGCAGAGGTGCAATACCCCTGTAGCGGCCGAACCCTCAGGGCGCTACATTCCCCCCCGGTAAACCACAGCACGTCCTCGGGCTGGAAAAGAGCAAAGACAATTTAAAACGTACAAAATTTTAGAATGCATTCGCATATAAGACAATAGCTATTAACCCATCCCTTTATGGGAGGCACTTTTCTCTTTTAATGTTACTGGTATATTTTTCTCTTTTAACAAATATGACATGACTTTCTTCGCACACATAAAATACTATAAAACTTCTTTTAGCAGCATATAAAACTTTTCATTATAAAACATCTTTAAGTAAACATATTCTTGGGTACTGGCCGCGGTGCAACTTGCGACCAGGTGTTCACTCTTCTTAAAGGTGCAACAGTCCAGTAAATTCGTCCTGAGGTAGACGTTGCAGTCTTTTTATAAAACCAGTAGGGGGCGCTTTAGGAAGCGCAACTATTTACAGGATGGCCGCTCTCAGTCCTCGGCCAGTTGGGGAAGGCAGTGGCTGTTCTCAGTCCCCAGCCAGATAAGGGGTATAGGGGATGGGGCAACTTTTCAAACCGGTAACAGTCCCACAACAGTTCTTATACCTTGACGGGTAACTATTTACACAGATGCTTTGCTACTCACTAGTAGCGATGTCCTCCATACACTCCTTCCTCCTCCTCATACTGTTCTTCAGACCCGTCCGGGTCCTCTTGGCTTTCCTCATAGCCATAGTGCTGCAGCTTCTCCTCTGTAAGCCGATGGACATGGAGGGCGTACGGTCCTTTTGCGCCCTCGTGTCGGATAAAGGTGACCACATCACCAGGGTAAAGGTCACGTCCACGGTGTCCCTAGGGTAGATGGCTTTCAACGTCTCTGCGGGTCACAAAGACGTCGCCTGCCGTTTCTGGACCCCTGATGAAGCCCCAGCCGTTCTCCATGTGAAACTTGATTACGGTCCCGATGATTCGGGGACCGCGGGCGGCCCGGGGATTTTGACGGGCTTTGCGCTTTTGCTCAGCACTTCGGGCCTGGAGCCGCTCCTCTCTGACGCGCCTCTCTCGCCGTTCCCGCTTGAAGGTCACCAGCTGCTGCTGGCAAGCCTCTAGACGACGGACCGCGTCCGCCCGGGTCTCCTGAGTGAACCCCATTAAGTTCTTACCAGCGGGGTCCCACTCAAATTGGGCATCTTCTAGTGGGAGAGGGATGACCTCTACGGGCTCTGGAGCCGGTATCAGAGGCTCGCGCGGGGGCTGGGTTTTCCAGGGCTGACCGCTGGTCAGTTCAGCCGGCCACTCCAGCGGCAGTCCATCCGGACCGGTATGATGGGCAAACAGGTCCGCGCCCAGCGGTGGTATAGTGGAGGGACCCGGTTTGGGAGCAGCACCCAGGGGCACTCGGCCCTGCGACCAGGCCGGGGGTCTTTTGGTTAGGTCCGGTGGCAGCCCAGTCCGGGAGGGGGGTGCTGGTTGGGTAAATGCGCCCAGGTTAACTAGGCCTTGCGACCAGTCCTATGACGCTTCCTTCTTTACGGCGCCCGGGGTCAAGGGGCGTGGCGCCGAGCGTGGCGTGGCCGCGGTGCTCGCTTGAGTCCTAGCTGGGATCAGTGGCGGCGCGGTAACAGGTGCGGTGAGTGGGATTTCGGGTTCTGCGACGGGAGGCTGGGGCAGGCTTGCAGCTGCTGGGCCTGGGGTGGTTACGTCCCCTGTACTTGCCTCTGTCCCCGTGGCTCCCTCCGCGACGTCGTCTCCGGCCCTCACTCCTCCTGCGCCGTCCTCAGATGCAGGCAGACTTCGGGGTGCGGGTGAGGCCTGTCGCTGGTGGATTCCAGCCTGCCGGGCCAGTTCCTCCCTCCACTCGACGAGCGCACCCCGCTGCGCCCGGACCATCCTCCGCTCCAGGTGCTCCAGTGCAGCTTGCGCACGCTCCAGGTCCCTAGGGAACTGCGCTAGGATCTCTGCCAGGCTGCAGGGTGGTTCAGCCTGCAGCAGGCTCCGGGCCAACAGGTTGGTGTGGCTGAATGCGTCCATTCACGGGTGCGGTCTGTCTAGACTGATCCAGACCGCACCCTGCCCCACGGTTTTCTTTCCTGTCCGCCTCCATTGGGGGTGGTCTTGGGGCCACCTGTTGACAATCACCTTCAGGGGCAGCCCCCCCACATTGATGGACATCTCCACAGCCGCACTCATGGCTGTTGGGGGCGGGCTCCTTCTTTGGCGCCATTCTGGGACCTGGCCCACGATGGGAGGTGGCCTCCTGCTGTCTTTTGGCGCGCACATAATGGCGTCCGCTCTGCCGGGGCGGGAAAAAACGACAGAAGATGGCGGGAAACGACTGAAGATGGCGTCCGATGGCGGGAAAACGGCTGAAGATGGCGGGAAACGACTCCGGATGGCGGGAAACCTCTCTCAGGTAAGTGCAAGGTCTCTTTCAGGCACGCAATACCCGTTTGTGGCGGGTTGGTCCGAATCCTGCCGACTACGCCAAAGCTGACTCGCCCCCTGGGCCTTGCGTACACGTGTAGTGGGTTACCCGGAACCAGGTCTCTGGGGGTTGTAGAATCCGTGGCGGTGACCCGGTCCCGTGGCCCAGGGCGGTCAGGCCAATGGCGGTATTTTGTGGGGGTTCTAGGTTAATTGTCCGACTACGCCACCCGTGGATTGCGGTCAGCGCGAACCGCCGCTGCAAGGGCAGACCGCTGGGGCTGATGGTGTATGCAGCTAAGGTAGTGTGACTCCCCACGGGAAGAGTGCAGCCCCAGGGCAGTGTAGTTGATAGTGGGAGTGATTGTGCGAGCGTCCCAGCACTAGTAGGGCTGGCGCGGCGATGAAGCACAGAGACGTGGGGTTGCAGTTCAAATTCTTTACTCACAGTTCTTTATATTCTTAGTCATTCCGCCGGCAATGACTGCCCGAGCCATGCTGCGTCCACCAGATGCGGGGCTCGGCCAACCCCCAGGCAATTCCAGAGTGTGACACAGGACTCCCTTCTATTCCTTTCTCTGGCCGTGCCCCACCAGTGACACTACGTCTGTCCAGCTCCCGCGGGCCTTCTCTTGGGAGGGCTTCGTGCTCACCTCCCTGACTCTATGTGGTGTGCCTTTCTAGTAGGTGTAGTGAGGGGTCGCACCAAGATGTGATCACGACCGCCGGTCCTTGGCTGAGGATTAGTCGCCTCCACCAACTTGGGATCCGGTACCCTGTTCTGCTAACCCATCACCCGCAATCTCCTGGGCCTTTGGGGTTCCTTCTGCCCTCATGTCTCTGGGCCTCTCTGGGTATTCTGTTCCTTTCTTCCTTTCCTTTCTGTTCCTTTCTTCTGGCTCTGGCCTTCACTCTAGGCCTGCCTCGTGGAGCTGGGCCCAGACTGAGCTACAGCTCCCTGTCAGCCCTCCTGGCTGAACTCCTTCTCTCCTCCTCCTCACTGTCTGAACTCACTTCTTCTACTCCCAGAACTAAGATGGTGCCCACCTTTTATATCTCCCTCTCTGTGTATGAGCCAGGTGACTTGCAACCAATGGGCTCCTACCTATGCCCAGAAACCGTCCCCTTCTGCTCCTACATCACTGGGTTTTCCTCCCCCCTCCCCACTCCAGCCAGGGACAGATTCTGTCGTGCCTGCATTACTATCTTAATGGGAGCACCGTTGAGCTGTCCCCCGGAAATGGGGTGTGTGTGATGCATGCAGCTAAACGAGCCCTGGTCCACACTCCATCCTTACCCGGGAGTGGAATATCACACCTCTGGCTGAGGTGCAATACCCCTGTAGCAGCCGAACCCTCGGGGCGCTACACCCACGATGCAGAAATGAAGCAGAAAATTTCTGAAGCATTTCTGCATCTCCCTGGCAGAAAAAACGCGTTTTTCCTGCAGAATACATGCGGATTCACATGCGTATCCACATGCGTTAACGCATGTGTTTCCGCATGTGGACTGTCAAGCACTTTCCAGGCGATAGCATCACTTGGAAAGTGCTTGACAACTAGGTCACACTGTATAAATCCATGTAAAAGGCATGGATTTATATAGTGTGACCGTAAAAAATAAAAAAATAAAGCTATACTTACCCCCGATCCCCTGCCGCGTGTGCTGTCGCGCTCGTCCTGGCTACTTCCGGTTTGCCGGCACATCGCGAGACAGCCTGCGGTCACATGACCGCGACGTCATCTCAGGTCCTGGAAGGAGAAGCGCTGCAGGGGCCGCCGGACAGGTGAATATAAACTTTTTTATTATTTTATTCTTTTTTTCACATGTACAATGGTACCCAGGTCTGGATGAGAGTCTCCTCTCCTCCAGACCTGGGTACCATCCGCACATTGAATCGCATATAATCCGCGTGTACAAATGTACAGACACGGATTATGTGCGTCTCAATGCAAGTCAATGGCGGCGCTTCCGCTGCGTTTCCGCAAAATTAATGAACATGCTGCGGATTTATGAGCGCTGCAGAAACGCTGCGGAAAAATCCGCAGCATGTCCATTGACATTGCGGAATGCCATTGGGGACCATGGGGTGCGGATTACCATGCGTTTTTGATGCGTTTCCGCTGCGGAAATTCCGCAGCGGAAACGCATGAAAAACGCATTGTGGGCACGCAGCCAAAAACACTCAAGAGTTGACCTCGTCTGCATGTGCAAAACTAAAGAAATGAGCCGGAGCGCAAGTTGGTATTCATGCAAATGTTCAGACCCCTGGCCATGGGAAGCGATATAAATGAAATACCTAGCTTAAAAAAGGGGGCCACACCTCTGTTTGTACAAAGTACAAGAAACTGCCGCAAAACCAAAGAAATGAGCCGGAGCACAAGTTAGTATACATGCAGCGTATCAGAGCGTGTTCACACTATGGCCATTTAACAGACAAAACCCAAGATACAAAGAAAATGAACATATACCCATCAGCTGAGAATGGAGCTAAGCAGCAGATTAACCCTATGTTTTCCACAATATTAACTGTTTCAGGAGTAGGCAGAAAACTCTGCACACTAACAAGCAGTAAGGTGAGCTTTATTTCTTGTTGAACTTACACTTTCATTTTTACATTTAATTTTGCTTTAAAGAGTTTATTTCACCGTAACCAAGTTCGGTTTTCAGTTTAAACAATGAGATAATCATCATAGAAAAAAAAAAAGACCAAAATTGTTTTAATTTCATAATATATCCGTAGATGGGTCAGAACTCAGTTTCCCTAATACCAGAATGATATATTTCTAGTTGTGTGACTAGAGAAACAATTGAAAATACAAAACATAAATCTGTATACAGGGAGCTCCCCCTAGTGGTGGGTGCAGGTAGTCATAATCTCATGAAATAACTCTATGGTGTAGAATTTGGGACTCTGTATGAAACAAATGGACCAACACCTATAAAAATATAATATTATTTAAATAAAGAATTAAACAAGTTCTTACTTCCTTTCATTCCACCACACAAGAATATATTTCTAAATGTTTTTCAATTTTTTTTAAGTTTCAGCTAGAAGTGTTAGAAGACTATATCAAAGTGAGAGTACGGGCAAAGCGTTCACGCCTATCTTATCTAGCAGTGATAGTGACAGATGGAGCCTCTGTAGCTTCCCACAAAGACATTCCTTACAGCTAGATTTAACTCTGGTTTAAAAAAAACGGAATTTTGTTTTTGAATTTTTTTATTTAAAAAAAAATTCCTATTTTAAATTTTTTCATTTTCCAGTATATTCCGTGGATGGATTATAAAAGCAACTTAGGTGTGTGTCCAACGTCTTTGACCCCCAACATTACTGAGAACGAGGCGTCCTAAATCACCATTTTTGGCCACAGAGCATAAAGACCATGTGCCAGGTAGGTGAATGGGGGGTGACACTCACTGAGGCTCCCATTAATTTCTATGGAGGCAGATCCCTTAAAATGGAGATTCGAGTTCTCGATACTAGCACCTACGGGGAGATTTCTAATGAGTGGAATTTTGACTTGTTGCTGTGTTGCAATATTTTTGGTGCATTTTTACATATACTGTAATATAGTTCTGTCTAGAAATGTTCACCACTTTGCGCCTCCTCACTATTGGGCTGACATTTCTGGAACTTTTTAAAAATCTGCAATTGATAATATATGTCTTAGACCTATTTGCATAGACAACCGCATCCACAAAATTTGCAAAATGTCGCAATTGTAAAAAGAGCATGTAAAAAAAAATGTGACTTTTTCATTCCAGAAAACTCCTTAATAAACTTCCCCCTCTTAAAAGAAATCTGTCATCAGAAAATGAACTATTGTTTAAAGTTTTTGAGTTCCATGTACTAAAAAAAATGGCATTTTTTTATATCACAATCTTAATTAAAAAAAATTAAATTAAATTTAACTAATCTTGCAATTTTCATTCTGGCCACTAGGGCTTTTTTTTAAGCCTTATTCTTCTTATTCTTTCTGGAAGAGTTTTCAGCAGTTTCTTTAGCTTCAGATGCTGGATCACCATGACAGATAACACCTCTATGCACAGCTGATAATACAGGATCCACCAACCAGCTCATCTCCTCCTCCTTCCTTCAGGATGATCTTTGCACATGCTCATTAGACGCTTCAATACAAAAGATAGGATGAGAGTATGTTCATTGTGGCTAATGTTCATGTATTCCCAAAACAACAGGGAGCTTTCCTCTCAAAAAAACACCAGTTTTTAAAGCAAATTGTGATATGTTCAAAATAAAAAAAAATACTATTAACACAAAAACTTGATTTAATCAATAGGTAATTTTCTGATTATAGCTACCCATTTAAAGGTCAGTGGATAGGTGATGAGTATATTATTGGTAGAGGTCTGACCCCATTCAATGCCTATGGGATAATGGGATAACCCCTTTGATTCTAGCATTCCCAATCTGCACTTTCTTACAAACCATAATAATATCCAAGGTTGGGAGTCATCACCCTCTACCATAGATTCCCATATTGATAGGGAAACGTTTCCATAAAGAAACATAAAGCTGCAATTTGCTACATTTACAACTTATGAAACTTTGCATTTTTAGAACGTAAAGTAAGCAAATTTCCTGTGACATTTTACAAGGTATTTTAGAAAGTATTTATGAGCTCAAGGCCACGTGAATCTGCAACAGATGGACAAGATGAAAAAGAGAAAACAAGAATAGATTCTTATAGATGAAACTAGATGGTGGCCCAATTCTAACGCATTGGGTATTCTAGCATATGTCTCCCGACCCTCCTTTATAATGCCCCATGCAGGAAGTCACATCCCCCGTATATAATACCCCATGCATATAATACCCCATGCAGGATGTCACATCCCCCCTATATAATACCCCATGAAGGATGTCACATCCCCCCAATATAATGCCCCATGCAGGAAGTCACATCCCCCCTATATAATACCCCATGCATATAATACCCCATGCAGGATGTCACATCCCCACTATATAATACCCCATGCAGGATGTCACATCCCCCCTATATAATACCCCATGCAGGATGTCACATCCCCCCATAGTGCCCCATGCAGGAAGTCACATACCCCCTATATAATACCCCATGCAGGATGTCACATCCCCCCATAGTGCCCCATGCAGGTCCCCTATGGCCCCATACAAAAAAGAAAAATCCAATACACACCTCACTACTTCTCTGGCATCTTCCCGCTGTGCGCTGTGACCACTCAGGAGAGAGCACGGTGTAAAGACGTCACCGCGCCCTCTGACCTGAGACGTCACAGAGCTGCAGCGGAAGACACAGGAGCTGCTGCGCAGGCACGGGGAGGAGTAAGTATGACGCCGAGTGACGGGGTCCTGATCGAGCGCGGGGGGGGGATGGGAGGAGAGGAGAGGGGAGAGGAGGGGAGGGGAGAGGAGGGGAGGGGAGGGGTAAGTATGACGCCGGGTGCTGGGGTCCTGATCGAGCAGGGGGAGGGACGGGAGGAGAGGGGAGGGGGGAGGAGTGGAGGGTAAAGGAGGGGAGGGGAGAGGAGGGGAGGGGCGTCACATTTGTCCTCGGGAGATAAGCGTCCGTAGCCGCTGATCTTCCGACGATAGCCGCATGTAGGTCAGCGGCGCCTGCGGTCGGGGGACTTATGCTGCGAGCAGCCGGCTGCATCTCCCGGCTGTATCGCCGCTGACCTCCGTGCCACACATGAGCCGCTAATGGCCGCCATGTTTTTCTGAAATGCCGCGTCGCTGATTGGCCGCAGCCGGACCAATCAGCGACCCGGGATTTCCAGGACAGACAGACAGACAGACGGGATAAGACAATTATATAGATAGATAATGAAGATGCTGGTGTTATATTTTATTCCCAGAGATTCTGAAATCTGAAAACTGAAGATAAATCTGAAAAAATTGGATCAAACTTCATATTCCTTTACATAATCTCCATAGTTTAAGATAAAAGTAAAAAGGCAAGTTGCTAAAGGAAAATGATTAGAAGAACAAAAATTAATATGTTACAGAATGTGTGTCATGTGTCTTATGTAACAGTAGCATTGAAAAAATGGGGAGGAGTAAATTTAAGACTTATGGAAAAGCCTGTGGGGGGATCCACTTAAGAGCCTGAGAGTCCTGCTTCCCCACCCACTCATGAGAAAGCCTGAGAGTCCTGCTTCCTTACCACTCAAGAAAATGTCTAAGAGTCCTGCTTCCTCCACCCACTCAAGCGAAAGCCTGAGAGTCCTGCTTCCTCCACCGACTTAAGAGAAAGCCTGAGAGTCCTGCTTCCCCACCCACTCATGAGAAAGCCTGAGAGTCCTGCTTCTTCACCACTTAAGAGAAAGCATGAGAGTCCTGCTTCTTCACCTCTCAAGAGAAAGCCTGAGAGTTCTGCTTCCCCACCCACTCAAGAGAAAGCCTGAGAGTCCTGCTTTCCCACCCACTCAAGAGAAAGCCTGAGAGTCCTGCTTCCCCACCCACTCAAGAGAAAGCCTGAGAGTCCTGCTTCCCCACACACTCAAGAGAAAGCCTGAGAGTCCTGCTTCCCCACACACTCAAGAGAAAGCCTGAGAGTCCTGCTTCCGCACCCACTCAAGAGGAAGCCTGAGTCCTGCTTCCCCACCCACTCAAGAGAAAGCCTGAGAGTCCTGCTTCCCCACCCACTCAAGAGAAAGCCTGAGAGTCCTGCTTTCCCACCCACTCAAGAGAAAGCCTGAGAGTCCTGCTTCCCTCAACCACTCAAGAGAAAGCCTGAGAGTCCTGCTTCCCTCAACCACTCAAGAGAAAGCCTGAGAGTCCTGCTTCCCTCAACCACTCAAGAGAAAGCCTGAGAGTCCTGCTTCCCCACCCACTCAAGAGAAAGCCTGAGAGCCCTGCTTCCCCACCCACTCAAGAGAAAGCCTGAGAGTCCTGCTTCCCTCAACCACTCAAGAGAAAGCCTGAGAGTCCTGCTTCCCTCAACCACTCAAGAGAAAGCCTGAGAGTCCTGCTTCCCCACCCACTCAAGAGAAAGCCTGAGAGTCCTGCTTCCCCCAACCACTCAAGAGAAAGCCTGAGAGTCTTGCTTCCCCCAACCACTCAAGAGAAAGCCTGAGAGTCTTGCTTCCCCCAACCACTCAAGAGAAAGCTTGAGAGTCCTGCTTCCACCAGCCACTTAACTAAAAAGCCTCTGAATCCTGCCTTCCATACTAACTGAAAGAAAGACTGTGAGTCCTTATTCACTATTCCCTACCCACCTTTAAAGCCTGTGAATCCTGCTTCCCCACCCACTTACAGAGAAAGCCTGTGAGTCCAGCTCCCCCACCCACTCACAGAAAAATCCTGTGACTCCTGCTTTCCCCAACCTACTGATAGAAAAAAACTGCGAGTTCTGATTCCCCCACACACTGATAGAGAAAGTCTTTGAGTCCTGCTTACCCAACCCATTAATAGAGAAAGGCTGGGAGTCCTCCTTCCCCCACCCACTGATAGAGAAAGGCTGTGAGTCCTGCTTCCTCCACCCACTCTTAGAAAAATCATATGGGTTCTGCTTTCCCCAACCCACTGAAAAATAAAGCCTGCGAGTCCTCCTTCCCCAACCCCCTGATAGAGAATGCCGATGAGACCTGATTCCCCAAACCACTGATAATGAAGGCTTGTCAGCCCTCCTTCCCCAACCCACTGATAGAGTCTGTGAGTCCAGCTTCCCCCTTCCACTCATAAAGAGATTCTGTGAGTCCTGCTTCCCCACCCGCTGATAAAGAAAACCTGTGAGTCCTGCTTTCCCCATTCACTGATAGAGAAAGCCTGTGAGTCCTGCTTCCCCTATCCACTCACAGAGAAAGCCTGTGAGTCCTGCTTCCCAAATTCACTCATAGAGAAAGCCTGTGAGTCCTGCTTCCCCTATCTACTCATAGAGAAAGCATGTGAGTCCTGCTACCCCTACCTACTCATAAAGAAAACCTGTGAGTCTTCCTTTCCCAATCAACTGATAGAGAGAGACTGTGTGTCCAGCTTCCTCCATCCCCACATAGACAAAAGTCTGTGAGTTCTGCTTCACTTGTCCACTTATAGAGAAAGCCTGTGAGTCCTTCTTCCCCCACCCACTGATTTATAAATCCTGTGAGTCCTGCATCCTCCGTCCACTCATACAGAGAACCTGTGATTCCTGTTTCCCCTGCTTGTTAAAAGAGAAATTCAATGGGTTGGGGAAGGAGGACTCACAGGCTTTCACCTATGAGTGGATAGGGAAGCAGGATTCACATACACTCTTTATGTGTGGAGGGAAAGCAGGATTCACAGGCTCTTTTTATGATTTCTGCATGCTTTTACATGAAAATATTGAATCTTGTCATAGAAAAAGATACATCCCAGAACTCAGCATCTTTCTCTTTATCATGTAATGCTCCCAGCAAGAAGACCTTATAGATCCACATTAAACATACTGTACATTCATCCCAAATAAACATCCAATATGGGCTCAAAGTAATCACAACAACCCCTGTGTCCCATTAACACATGCTTCAGCTCCACTGGTGTTTAGTATAAAACATAAGGCCAAGTAGTAACTTTTATTTTCATGTATTTGTGTCCTACGCTATCATGGGAGGAGAAGCTAGCTACTTCCTCCCTCACATATGACACCGTTCAACTGCACAATCAATTTGTGTTTCACATTCAACAACATTTAACCCAGAATGTCCCAGCTTGACGGATGGTAAGGGTTTCCCTCTGAGTGACTGGGTGACAGCAGAAAATGCAGCCCCATGAGTTCTAATATGGCTGATGATGAAAATTGTCAGCTAGCTACTTCCTGTCTTTAGAAAACAAGAGTTACAGACAAATTCACAATAATATTTTTGGCAATATATGTTGCCAATGTGAACTGCACAGATTAATCCTGATGTTATTTTATTGGATGATTACAAAAAACATTACAGAAATGGGCCACAGAGTGATGTGTGATCTCGACATCTTTGAGCATATGCACATTATTTTAATAAGCGGGTGTTTGTCTGTCCCATTAAAGGAGTGAGCTGTCAAACCCTTAATGAAGCAGAATTTTAAAGCATCTGCTGCAATGATTTGTAGAGTTTCACTGCGGGTCATAGGGAATCGGATTTCATGGTTTCATCACTGGCTGAGCTGATGGCACAAAAAGCAGCCTGAACATGAACACACTGACAAGGCTCCGAACCCCGCAGAGAACCCTGCCTGCAAATGATCACGAGCCCACGGCTAATGAGAGCCAGCCACTGATTAATTAATGCCACTCATGCCAAGCAGGAGGGTACAATGCTTCACCACCTAGGAGGTGAGCAGGTAATGTTCCATTATAGGAGCCGAAATTCCTGAGAGTGTATTTTGTCTAGTGCTGTTCAGCCCAGCGGGATATTATTACTGCACGTCGCCCCGCTGAGATAAGAACCTCGCCTCTTCATTCATTTAGGAACTTTGTTTTTCACATGAGAAGGAAGATGGTTGACTCGGAGTACATAATGTCTGATTTATACTCCTTCCAATTCTCTTTTTATACAAAAGAACATAACTAAATCCACTAACATCAGAAAATGACTGATTGTTTAAAACTATTTTTTTTAACGGCAAATGTATTTTTTTTTTAATATTTTTATTTTATGTTTTACATATCACAATATATATATTAAAAATAAAAAAATAAAATCTTGCAATTCTCACATTGACCACTGGGGCTTGCTTTTTTAGACTATAACTTCCTGTTGTTCCAGGAAATAACTCTTATACATTAGCAGCAATGACCTTATCTTTGGTATTGAAGCATCTAATGTGCGTGTGCAAAGGTCATTGTGAAGGGAGGGGGAGCAGGAGCAGCTGGGACATCACTATTGTCAAGCTAGGTATGGGAAGAACCCAGTGTACGACGATGGGAGAAGGGGGGAAGCCCAGCAACTAGGGAAAGGGACAGTGGAGATCCCTAGGCGGCTCCAGCACCCTGACTCCTCTATTGTCCCTAAATAGGTTCCGCACCTATCGCCGAGCAGGATACCTTACCCTGGCTGACCCTTGAGCCAGGCCCTAAATAGGGAGGGTGAGGGTGAGCACTAGTCAGCCCCACTGTAACTAAAGACAAACAAGGGAAACAGACAAGGGAAATACTTAGCTTTGAGAAGACACCAGAGAGATCACAACTACAATCCACAAAGGAACTCCAAGAAGAATCTAGCCTACTGCTAGAACTCCAGGCCTGAACAGAGGAATTTACTCCATCACCGTCGATTCTCTGGAGAAAGTGAGTGTATTTAAAGATCTAGCAAGGGTGTGTTAATTAGCAGCAGAAGGTGGAGATCACCACTGGGTCCTAGAGAGGGAGGGATGATGAAAGGATCAAGAAGGTGTCTGCAAAGCCAACCACAGCGACCATTTACAGCCAGATCCACAATGACTGTCTGTCAAACCTGACACACCCGTGACACGTATTGTGTTGTGACTGGTGGATCCAATGTTATCAGCTGTATGTAGAGGTGGTACCTGTTATTGTAATGAGGCTTCAGCTGATAAAAAAAAAATCCTGAAAACACAGGAAGTATTAATCTAAAAAAAAGCCCCCAGTGGTCAGTATGAAAATTGCAATTTTTCTAATTGAATTTTTATTTTTATAAATTAAAAAATAAATTCTAATTTAAAAGAAAAAAAAAGAAGTATAACACAAAATCTGATTTAGACATTTTCTGATGATAATTTCTCTTTTTACTTCGGGTGTAGAGGATTAGAAAAAAAACCATGGCTGTTCAAAAATAGCGCCACACCAATACTCAGGTTGTATCTGGTATTGCAGCTGTAGCTTTACTAAAGTTACTATGGTTGAATTGTAATACCACACACAACCTGCGGACAACAGTGGCGCTGTTTTTGAAAGAAACCTACATTCGTGTTTTTTTTTTTATACTCTATACACACCCTTTTAAAATGAAAATAAATATAAGTAATAGAAATATCAGGTGAACCGGGAATTATTTAAACTATTATCCAGATATTTAAATAGCTTGTTGCTTTTTGTTCTAAAGATCCCCTAAAAATAGAATGATTACATGGTGGGCTTCTCCTGGGATCCTACCGCAGTGCCCCCGCAGGGAAAATGGTGTATTGTATATTAACCATTGAACTCAATGGCTGTTTGTATATTGCACAGACAAGTTGGCTTCTCCTGGGATCCTACTGCAGTGCCCCCGCAGGGAAAATGGTGTATTGTATATTAACCATTGAACTCAATGGCTGTTTGTATATTGCACAGACAAGTTGGGTCCTCCAAGGCCTGAGACTTCGTTATGAGCTTATTTCAAGCTTTCAAGCTGCTCTCTACTACAGCAAGTAAGGAATTACCATGTGGAGTTTGTAAATGGAATTTCGAAACCTGTCACTACCTTTAAGATTTCATTAAAGGGAATCAGCCAGGAGGATTTTGGTCTCCAGTCCCTTCCACCAATTTAGGTTGATGATGATTCCTATCTATATTCTAACAAAACAGAATATAAACAATTATGGCACAATATGACAGTAAGGACTCGCAACTACACAATTTGCATATTACCATTTACTTTGCATTAGAGAAGTTGCACTATGGAAGTTCCACACTAATGTTCGTTGCACAAAAGAACATTTGTGGCACAATGGGCGCTGTTCATTGCAGTTTTAGTTATAGCTGTGGAAAGATATAGAAATAGAAAATTCTATTTTATTACCCAGAAAGAGTCATGGGGGTGGAGCTGGTCTCCTGAAGAGTCATGCTAGATGGTCCTCCCCCAACTTGACTGACATGCCACCATCAGAGGCACCTGCATTGTAGGCTGGGATGTAAATTGGGTACAATGGAGGCAAGGTTTATATTTCAAAAAGTATGGAGGAACTAGTATTAGCTTTGAGACCATGGGAAATACTAAAAGGGTAATAGTTATGACAGTTTCTATAGGTTCACACAACTCATGAGGCCACCTCTAATCAGCAGGTGGGCGGTGAAGCAGGACTCACAGGCTTGCTCTATAAATGGACAAGGAAAGTAGGACTCACAGGCTTTATCTATGGATGGGTGGAAAAGCAGGATTCACAGGCTTTCTTTATGGATGAGCTGAGAAGCAGGACTCTCAGGCTCTCTCTATAAGTGGGTGGGGAAACAGCTCACAGGGTTTCTCTATGGATGGACGGTGAAGCAGGACTCACAGGCTTTCTCTATATGTTGGCTGGGAAGCAGGACTCACAGGCTTTCTCTATAAGTTGGCTGGGAAGCAGGACTCACAGGCTTTCTCTGTGAGTGGACAAGGGAAGCAGAGCTCACAGGCTTTCTCTGTTAGTTTAAGGCCAATTAATCAGGACTCACAGGCTTTCTCTATTAGTTTAAGGCCAGGTAATCAGGACTCACAGGCTTTCTCTATAAGTAGGTGGGGGAAGCAGAATTTGCAGGCTTTCTCTATGACTAGTTGGGAGATAGGAGGACTCACAGTTTTTTTACTATAATGGTACTGGGGAAGCAGGACTCACAGGCTTTATCTCTGTATGGGTAGACAGGACAGGACTCTCAGGCTTTATCTATGAGTCCTGGCAGAACTTACACAGCTTATTTTCAGGAACATACTGACTAAAATTAAAGCAAACTATATATCTACTTAACCCTCAGAAAAGGAACTTACTGAGCCATTCAGGGTCCCAATATCGACAACGTGTTCAAATTGTATTCAGTCTAATTCTTTAATTCTTTGGGTACTAAACTATGACAGCTGATGGGTGGGGTGCCAGGTGTTGGATTTCCAGCAATTCGATAAAGAAGACCGGTCCTAAACATATTGTACATATATTGGATGACCTATCCTAAATATAATATATACCGGTATATGTACAGAACTAAGACAAATGGGTATATATATATATATATATATATATATATATATATATATATTTGTCTCAGTTATGTATGTAGCACCCTGAGGATTCGGCTGCTACGGGGGTATTGCACCTCAACCCAGAGGTGTGATATTCCACTCCCGGGTAAGGATGGAGTGTGGAACTGAGCTAGTAGGCTGCATGCACTACACACATCCCATTTCCGGGGAACAGACCGATGGTACTCCCACTAGAGAAATGTGCAGGTACGACAGTGTCTGTTCCTGGCTGGAGTGGGAGGGGGGTGGAACATCCCAGTAGTGTAGGGGCAGATAGGGGGAGCAGCCTGGGTAAAGCTAGGAGCTCATTGGGTGCTGGTCACCTGAGCTCACACATAGAGGGAGTATTTAAGGTGGGCACCATCTTAGATCAGGGTCAGTCTGTGAGACGTCAGTCAGTCAGTCAGTTGTCAGTCTGTGAGACGTCAGTCTGTCAGAGTGTAACCTGAGAAGCAGAGCAGAGGAGAAGAGAGAGAGACCCAGAGGCGCAGAGGGGACCCCAAGAGCCCATAAGAGAGCTAATAGGGTGAAGGGTCGGCAACAGGGTACCGGATCCCAAGCTGGCAGAGGCTACAGCACACCTTAGCCAGGAACCGGAGGTCGTGGGCAGGATCTGCCACGATCACCCACTAAATCCACCCGGAAGGCAGACCAAGAATAGGGTCAGGGAGCCCAGAGGAGGCTTGACCAACAAGAGGCCCGAGGGAGCCGGACTTAGGTGGATCCCTGGTGGGAACGGCCAGAAGAAGGGAGAGACAGAAAGGAGCTCAGGAACACACTCCGGAGTTGCCTGGGAGTTGACCGAGTCCAGGACCTGGTGGACGCAGCACGGCTTGGGTGGTCACTGCTGTACACAGTGACCCGAGCAACACCAGTAAGTAAAACCCTGGAACTGCATTTTATGCCTCTGAGTCTCCTTGCTGCACCTTCACAACCACCATCCTCCACGGCTGACCCCCTGAGGCTATACCCCTCCCGTTGGGGGTTATACTACCTAAGCTGCACTCACATCATCAGCCTCAGTGGACCCTGCTGCAGCGGCGGCCGTATTGACCGCAAATCAACGGGTGGCGTAGTCGACACAAAAGAACATCTAGTAACATCATAAGGACTGCCACACACTGAGCTTGACACCCTGGGCACGGACCGGGTCACAGCCACTCGGAGACTACAACCCCCATCTGATCTGGCTCCGGGTATCCCCAACAACACTGGCCCAGGGGGCGCGTCAACTTTGGCGTAGTCGGCAGGATCTCGTGCCCGCAACAACCGGGTACTGCGTGCCTGAAGAAAAGTTCACCGTTACCTCAAAAAGAAGTCTCCCGCCGGTTCCGGAAGGTCCCCGCCAACGGACCCCATCACAGGTCGTTTCCCGCCGGTTGTCCGCCATTTGCAGCTTTTTCCCGCCATCCATGGAGTTTCCCGCCACTGGGAGACGATTCCCGCCATTTCCAAAGATTTCCCGCCTTGGAAGAGCGGACGCCATTATGGGCGTGCTAGAGGGTGGCAAGAGGCCACCTCCCATCGTGGGCCAGGTCGAAGAATGGCGCCAAAAGCGGAAACCGCGCCCACCAACAGAGACTGTGATGCTGGAAGTGTCCATCAGCGTGAGAGAACTGCCCCTGGAACTGAAGTTGCCCCGGGACCACCCTCAATGTGGGCGGAGACAGAACAAGAGAACAAAGATGGGTGTCGCCTGGAGCAGTCTGGAGAGAGCGCACCCGGAGACAAGACGTCTGGAAGAGAGTCCAGAGAAAGCCTACCCGGAGATGGAGGGAGAGTCAGGCAGCACCGACCCAGTGGTCAGGAGCCTGTTGCAGGTCGCCACTCCAGAAGGCCTGCTGGAGATCCTAGCACAGCTCCCCCGAGACCGGGAGTGTGCACAGACCGCGTTGGAGGGCCTCGCACGGAGGATGGCCCGGGTGCAGCGGGAGACGTTGGCGGAGTGGAGCCGAGAGATGGCCCAGCAGACCGGCACCCGTCAGCGGAGCACGCCACCCGAGACGAGGAGACAGACCGCCTCTGAGGATGGCGCAGGAGGAATGAAGGCAGGAGACGGCGCCGAGAAGGGAGCTGAACGGACGGAGGCAGGTAAAGGGGACGTCTCTACCCCGAGCCGGGAAACCGCGTGCCTGCCCCAGCTCCCCGTCGCAGAGCCCGAAGTTCCCCCTGCCGTGCCCGTCGCTGCATCGTCACCGCCGCCGACTAGGCCTCAACCGGAAACCGCGGCCGCGACCCCTGTGACCTCACACGCCTCGACCTCGAGCGTGGCCAAGCAGGAAATACCACCGGCCTGGTCGCAAGGCCTAGTACCTCCGGGCGCCGCAATACCAACAGCGCCCCCTACCTCCGCGGAGACACCGGCCTGGCCGCAGGGCCGAGTAACCACGGGCGCCGCCGTTCTTACGGTGCCCTTTGCCTTTAGCGTGCCCCAAGCCTGGTCGCAAGGCCTGGTCGACCCGGGCGCAGCTACCATCAACGCGCCCTCAACATCTAGAGTGCCGCACCTGGGTGAAGACCTGTTCGCCCAGCATACGTGCCCGGATGGGCAGCCCTTTGTATGGCCCCAGGAGTATATTCAGCTGGAACTCCAGAGAGCAAGGCCCATGTGCGAGCCCCTGATTCCGGTTCCGAAGCCCGCAAGGAGGACCTCGCCCCCGCTGGAGGAGGCACAGTTCGAGTGGGACCCCACCGGAGAAGACCTCATGGGGTTCACTCAGGAGACTCGGGCGGCCGCAGCAGAGCGTGCAGAGTGCTGCCGGCAGCAGCTCGAGGTCTTCGAGAGGGAGCGGAGAGAGAGGCGGGTCCGGGAACAGCAAGCGCAGATAAGGAGCGCGGAGCAGAAGAGCCGGACCAGGAGGAATCCCCGTGCAGCACATGGTCCCCCTTCCACCGGGACTGTGATAAAATTCAACATGCAGCACGGATGGGGCTTTATCAGAGACCATCAGACCCCCGGCGACGTCTTTGTAACCCGCAGAGACGTAGAAAGCCATCTGCCGGAGGGACACAGAGGTCGTGACCTGTATGTAGGGGACGAGGTCACCTTCACCCGGCACAAATGTGCCAAAGGACCCTACGCCCTCCATGTGCATCGCCTGACGGAGGAGGAGCTGCGGTGTGAGGAGGAGCAAGAGGACCCGGACGGGTCTGAAGAATCTAAAGAAGGAGCAGGAGGACGCCGTCGTTGAGTACGGTAGAGAAGAGACTGTACATAGTTACCCGTCAGGGTATAAGAACTGTTCTAGTTAAAATATAGTCCCCGTTGGGACCAGCCAGTTGAACTGATGCCCGTGTGTCCCTAGTTCCTAATACCTGGCCGAGGACTGAGAGCGGCCATATCCCCTTGTATATAGTTGCGCTTCCTAAAGCGCCCCCTACCGGTTTTATAGGGAACTGTTTTCTTCAAGAGACTGTAGCACTTTACCCGGTCACAAGTTGCACCGTGACCGGAGGAACCAGAAACAAGAATGTTATTTATATGAAAAGTTTATTGCTGATATATATATATGATGTTTTCTATGTTTATGTTTATGAAAAAAAAAAATTGTATGTTTTGGATGTTTATATTTTACAGCCCGAGGACGTGCTATGATTTACCAGGGGGGAATGTAGCACCCTGAGGATTCGGCTGCTACGGGGGTATTGCACCTCAACCCAGAGGTGTGATATTCCACTCCCGGGTAAGGATGGAGTGTGGAACTGAGCTAGTAGGCTGCATGCACTACACACATCCCATTTCCGGGGAACAGACCGATGGTACTCCCACTAGAGAAATGTGCAGGTACGACAGTGTCTGTTCCTGGCTGGAGTGGGAGGGGGGTGGAACATCCCAGTAGTGTAGGGGCAGATAGGGGGAGCAGCCTGGGTAAAGCTAGGAGCTCATTGGGTGCTGGTCACCTGAGCTCACACATAGAGGGAGTATTTAAGGTGGGCACCATCTTAGATCAGGGTCAGTCTGTGAGACGTCAGTCAGTCAGTCAGTTGTCAGTCTGTGAGACGTCAGTCTGTCAGAGTGTAACCTGAGAAGCAGAGCAGAGGAGAAGAGAGAGAGACCCAGAGGCGCAGAGGGGACCCCAAGAGCCCATAAGAGAGCTAATAGGGTGAAGGGTCGGCAACAGGGTACCGGATCCCAAGCTGGCAGAGGCTACAGCACACCTTAGCCAGGAACCGGAGGTCGTGGGCAGGATCTGCCACGATCACCCACTAAATCCACCCGGAAGGCAGACCAAGAATAGGGTCAGGGAGCCCAGAGGAGGCTTGACCAACAAGAGGCCCGAGGGAGCCGGACTTAGGTGGATCCCTGGTGGGAACGGCCAGAAGAAGGGAGAGACAGAAAGGAGCTCAGGAACACACTCCGGAGTTGCCTGGGAGTTGACCGAGTCCAGGACCTGGTGGACGCAGCACGGCTTGGGTGGTCACTGCTGTACACAGTGACCCGAGCAACACCAGTAAGTAAAACCCTGGAACTGCATTTTATGCCTCTGAGTCTCCTTGCTGCACCTTCACAACCACCATCCTCCACGGCTGACCCCCTGAGGCTATACCCCTCCCGTTGGGGGTTATACTACCTAAGCTGCACTCACATCATCAGCCTCAGTGGACCCTGCTGCAGCGGCGGCCGTATTGACCGCAAATCAACGGGTGGCGTAGTCGACACAAAAGAACATCTAGTAACATCATAAGGACTGCCACACACTGAGCTTGACACCCTGGGCACGGACCGGGTCACAGCCACTCGGAGACTACAACCCCCATCTGATCCGGCTCCGGGTATCCCCAACAACACTGGCCCAGGGGGCGCGTCATGTACAACCCCTTTAAGTATGCACCAGTTTTTGGCCCCTGCATGTAAGCAGCAATGTTCCCACTCACAGACGGCAAGAGATTTTGAAACAGTGGTCAATTGAAAGAAAGAGGATAATAGAAAGTTACAGGATATTTAATTTTGCAATGACTAATATTTTGATATTACACTGTAACATCCCTGGCGGCATGCTTGCATAGTGCACCATCTCCCACTATGCAAAATCACAATCTTACCCTTCAGTCCAGTTTGCAAATCTTGCTCCTGTTCATACTGTGTGCATGCCTCTGTTCTGACTGCTTAGGGCGGCGGCCTGGTTACTTCCTCATTCTTGTAGCTGCTGTGGTCACACCCCTAATGCGTCCCCAGCCTATTGCTGTGGGTCACTGGATATTTAAACCTCCTTCTTCCAGAAGAAGGGGCCTGAGCAACTCTAACATTCAGTGTGCTCCTTGATTCTGAATGTGCCAGGTCCCGTTCTCTTTCTTACCTGTCCACCAACCTGGGGGCTGTATTCCCAGGCCTGTCTGAACTATCTCTTAGCCTGTTTGTCCGCCATACTGGGGGCCGTATACCCAGACTCGCTCCTGTATCTTGTTGCAGTGTCAGTTCCTGTCTGAACACTCTCCTAGCCTGTTTATCCGCCATACTGGGGGCCGTATACCCAGACTCGCTCCTGTATCTTGTTGCAGTGTCAGTTCCTGTCTGTACACTCTCCTAGCCTGTTTGTCTCTGTGTCCGTACCTTCCCTTTTCCTGCAGTCTCTGAACCTGCACCTAACTCCTACTCATTGTCTCTGTACTTTTGTTGTGAGTTTAGAGTCCACTCGCCACTTCATTGCAAGTACCTTGTGTGTATCTGGTTCCGCTTGTCCCTTCCAGTCTGTTCAGTGTGAACAGAGCCCTGTCCTCTCTGCTCTGCCTTGTTCACCGCTCCGGCGGTTCCTCTCTGCTCTGCCTTGCTCAGCGCTCCGGCGGTTCATCTCTGCTCTGCCTTGTTCACCGCTCCGGCGGTTCCTCTCTGCTCTGCCTTGCTCACCACTCCGGCGGTTCCTTCCTGCTCTGCCTTGCTCACCGCTCCGGCGGTTCATCTCTGCTCTGCCTTGCTTACCGCTCCGGTGGTTCCTCTCTGCTCTGCCTTGCTCACCTCTCCGGCGGTTCCTCTCTGCTCTGCCTTGCTCACCGCTCCGGCGGTTCCTCTCTGCTCTGCCTTGCTCACCGCTCCGGAGGTTCATCTCTGCTCTGCCTTGTTCACCGCTCCGGCGGTTCCTCTCTGCTCTGCCTTGCTCACCGCTCCGGCGGTTCCTTCCTGCTCTGCCTTGCTCACCGCTCCGGCAGTTCCTCTCTGCTCTGCCTTGCTCACCGCTCCGGTGGTTCCTCTCTGCTCTGCCTTGCTCACCTCTCCGGCAGTTCCTCTCTGCTCTGCCTTGCTCACCGCTCCGGCGGTTCCTCTCTGCTCTGCCTTGCTCACCGCTCCGGCGGTTCCTCTCTGCTCTGCCTTGCTCACCGCTCCAGCAGTTCCTCTCTGCTCTGCCTTGCTCACCGCTCCGGCGGTTCCTTCCTGCTCTGCCTTGCTCACCGCTCCGGCGGTTCCTCTCTGCTCTGCCTTGCTCACCGCTCCGGTGGTTCCTCCCTGCTCTGCCTTGCTCACCTCTCCGGCGGTTCCTCTCTGCTCTGCCTTGCTCACCGCTCCGGCGGTTCCTCTCTGCTCTGCCTTGCTCACCGCTCCGGCGGTTCCTCTCTGCTCTGCCTTGCTCACCGCTCCGGCGGTTCCTCCTGCTCTGCCTTGCTCACCGCTCCGGCGGTTTCGCCATGCTCTGCCTTGCTCACCGCTCCGGCGGTATCTCTCTGCTCTGCTTTACCCACCGCTCCGGTGGTTCCTCTTTGCTTTGCTTGTCTACCGCATCTGCGGTTCTGTTCCTGAATTCCAGTCTGTACTGGACCCTATCCAGCCTGCGCTCCAACCTGCTAGTGCCTCCATGTCGGCACTCCAGCCATGCTTGCCAGTACCCCCCTGTCTACATACCAGCCGTGCTTGCCAGTATCCTCCTGTCTGCACTCCAGCAGTGCCTGCCAATACCCACCTGTCTGTGTCTCAGCCTAACCTGCCTGTTCCTGCATTCCCCGGTGTGGGTCAACAACTATGACCGGGGTCTGACCTGGAGTAGCACCTGGTCCCTCTGCTCGGTTCGTTCTTGGTCCACGGAGTCGACTAAGCCGCCGTGCGACCTTGGTCGGATCGGGTTGATACTTAGTTACGCCCCTCCAGGCACTCCTCGGTTCATGGTACAGTGGGATCACTAATCACGCACACGCCAGTCAGTCCGGGCGTGTGCATAACATACATGTTGGATTATCACTGGGCTTGAATTGTATTCTATTAATTGAATATTGTGTTCAATCTGATTTTCTCCTTAGGATTTTCAGTCTGAATTTTTCTGATGGAAGTGATTCTTGTTTACGATGTTCTGTTTTTATTACCGAAAGAAGAACAGCCTCGATCTACTTCTCCTTCCGTTATCTTTTAGGGTGAATTGTGATAGATGGCAGGAAAACAGACTGAAGAAATATTATACCCTTTGCGAAAGACATTTCAAGCACAAAAAGCCAAGTTGTGCCCTTTTAGAGTGCAATTCATCAAGAACATAAACTGCAAAATAAGAAGTGCCATTAGATGTGTACAAATCGGTTCCCCCAATAAAACATGACTGATGGCACGGAATAATTATGCGTATGCAACGCATACATTACCGCCGCCATATCTGCTCATCCCTTAACCCTTACAACTCAGAATCATAAATAATCAATCTAGGACTGCATCATTTTTTTTTTGCATTTTGTTAAAAAATAGGCAAGCATTAATTGTAAAATAAAAGGAAATAATGCTAGTATGGGAAAGTAAAAAAAAATATTAAAAATCAGTTATGCGACTGATCGCACAGTCAACTGTTGAGTGTCCTGCTTCCAGGACTGCTTTTTCCTTACAGATTATTCTCCGTGGGTCAGTATTGGTCCTGGAATGTCACATAACTGATCATATGCTCTCCGGGATTTCTGTTGTAGGAAGGTGTCACTGGATCAACCCAGATCCAGCACAGTCACTAGGTCACCAATGGCAAATAAAAATCATATTTAATTATGGCACACTAGAGATGAGCAAAACTTTTGAAATTTGAATTTTCCAGCTTCACTGAATTTTTTCCTGAAAATTAGATTTGCTTTGAATCAATTTTTGGGGAATCAAAAGTGCTCCAAAGTCTCCTGAAAATTGTCAGCGCTGAACTGGTGGTACTGCTGGCCATCTTCCGGTTTTGAAGGAAAGTATGATGTGTCTTTAATCTGCTGCACTAAGTTTCCTTGGCCGACCACTGCATCTATGGTCCTCAACATTGCCATTTCTTGATGCTTCTTCAGAAGAGCCTGGACAGTACTTCTTCAAACCCTAATCTGCTGTGAAATCTTTGCCTGGGAGAGACCTTGCTGATGCAGTAGAACTGCCTTATGTGTTGTTGATGTGTTCAGTATCACATGTGGTATGAATCTGTCTTCCACAACCTCACCTTTGTAGCAGAGTTTGGCTGTTCCTCACCAAGTTTTAAGCCTCCCACACAGCTGTTTCTGTTTCAGTTCATGACTGTGTTAAAATCTATATATGAATATGATGATCATTATCACCTGTTCAGTATTGATTACTCATACACCGGACTATAATCCTACAAAATCCTTGACTTTGTACAAGCGTACCTAAAGCAACTGATGAAGGCAAAGGATGGTCACCAAATATTGATGTGGTTTAGGTTTCTCTTTTGTTCATTCACTTTGCATTTTGTTAATTGATAAAAAAAAAAAAACTATTAACTCTTCCATTTCTGAAAGCTTCTTACTTTGTAGCATTTTTTCCACTCCTGCCTAAAATCTTTCCATAGTCCTGTACATAAAAACTTATTAAGTTATAAATAAAAAAAAGTTAGAAGTAAAGTAATTATAGTATTTTTTCCAAAATTTAAACAATCCAGGATTTAGACAGTTATTTTTTTTTAAATCTTTGGAAAACACGGGAGCACATTTATTTATAGAATTTAACGCTATGAAATCATTTTCTTGTAATATCTTTAAGAAGAGTGGCATACAGTGGGTACAGAAAGTATTAAGACCCGTTTAAATTTTTCACTCTTTGTTTCATTGCAGCCATTTGCTAAATTCTAAAAAGTTCATTTTTTTTCTCATTAAAGTACACTCTGCACCCCATCTTGACGGAAAAAAACAGAAATGTAGAAATTTTTGCAAATTTATTAAAAAAAAACACTGAAATATCACATGGTCATAAGTATTCAGACCCTTTGCTCAGTATTGAGTTGAAGCACCCATTTGAGCTTTTGAGCTATGGATGATTTTTTATCCATATATCCATCTTTAATAAAAAATAAAAAGATAGAAATCTTGTAATTTTCTCACTGGCACTTTTTTAGACTCTAACATCCTGTTGTTTAAAGAAATGTACATGTGCATTAGCAGCAATAAACTGACTCTGACCCTATATTATGCACTGAAGCATCTAATGAGAGTGTGCAAAGGTCATTGTAAAGGGAGGAGGGAAAGGTGAACTGTGACATCACCTATTGTGAATGGTGGATCCTGTGTTATCTACTACAACCCCTGGCAAAAAGTATGGAATCACCGGGCTCAGAGGACGTTCATTCAGTTGTTTAATGTTGTTGAAAAAAAGCAGATCACAGACATGGCACAAAACTAAAGTCATTTCAAATGGCAACTTTAGGGCTTTAAGAAACACTAAAAGAAATCAAGATTAAAAATGTGTTACTCAGTAAGGGTAATTTTTTCCAGACCAAGCAGAGGGAAAAAATGATGGAATCACTCAATTCTGAGGAAAAAATGATGGAATCACCCTGTAAATTTTAATTTCCAAAACTAACACCTGCAACAAATTAGATCTGCTCATTAGTCTGCATCTAAAAAGGAATGATCACACCTTGGAGAGCTGTTGCAGGAAGTGGACTGACATGAATCATGGCTTCAACACGAGAGATGTCAATTGAAACAAAGGAGAGGATTATCAAACTCTTAAAAGAAGGTAAATCATCATGCAATGTTACAAAAGATGTTGGTTGTTCACAGTCAGCTGTGTCTAAAATCTGGACCAAATACAAACAACATGGGAAGGTTGTTAAAGGCAAACATACTGGTAGACCAAGGAAGACATCAAAGCGTCAAGACCGGAAACTTAAAGCAATATGTCTCCAAAACAGGAAATGCACAACAAAACAAATGAGGAACGAATGGAAGGAAACTGGAGTCAATGTCTGTGACCGAACTGTAAGAAACCGCCTAAAGGAAATGGGATTTACATACAGGAAAACTAAACATAAGCCGTCATTAACACCTAAACAGAAAAAAACAAGGTTACAATGGGCTAAGGAAAAGCAATCGTGGACTGTGGATGACTGGATGAAAGTTATATTCAGTGATGAATCGCGAATCTGCATTGGGCAAGGTGATGATGCTGGAACTTTTGTTTTTGTGCCGTTCCAATGAGATTAATAAAGATGACTGCATGAAGAGAACATGCAAATTTCCACAGTCATTGATGATATGGGGCTGCATGTCAGGTAAAGGCTCTGGGTAGATGGCTGTCATTACATCTTCAATAAATGCCCAAGTTTACATTGATATTTTGGACAGTTTTCTTATCCCATCAATTGAAAGGATGTTTGGGGATGATCACATTCTTTTTCAAGATGATAATGCATCCTGCCATAGAGCAAAAACTGTGAAAACATTCCTTGAAAGAAGACACATAAGGTCAATGTCATGGCCTGCAAATAGTCCGGATCTCAATCCAATTGAAAATCTTTGGTGGAAGTTGAAGAAAATGGTCGATGACAAGGCTCCAACCTGCAAAGCTGATCTGGCAACAGCAATCAGAGAAAGTTGGAGCCAGATTGATGAAGAGTACTGTTTGTCACTCATTAAGCCCATTCCTCAGAGACTGCAAGCTGTTATTAAAGCCAGAGGTGGTGCAATAAAATACTAGTGATGTATTGGAGTGTTCTTTTGTGTGTTTGTTTTTCATGATTGCATAATTTCTTCCTCAGAATTGAGTGATTCCATAATTTTTCCCTCTGCTTGGTCTGAAAAAAATTACCCTTAGGGTATGTGCCCACGTGCAGAAATGAAGCAGAAAATTTCTGCTTCATTTCTGCATGTCCTTTCCCGGAAAAATGCGTGCGGAATTTGACACGCGTTTTTTGCGCGTTTTTTAAGCGTTTTGCACATGAGGAATTGCCTTGCTTTTTTTAATGCATAGAGAAGGCAATTCCGCATGTGTAAACGCACAAATAATGAACATGCTGCGGATTTTTCAGCGCATTAAAAACGCTGCGGAAAAATACGCAGCATGGGCATTGAAATTGCGGATTGTCATTGGGGACCATGGGGGAAGGATTACCAAGTGTTTTACAAGCGTTTACGCTGCGCAAATTACGCAGCATAAATGCTTGAAAAACACATGGTGGGCACGCAGCCTTACTGAGTACCACATTTTTAATCTTGATTTCTTTTAGTGTTTCTTAAAGCCCTAAAGTTGCCATTTGAAATGACTTTAGTTTTGTGCCATGTCTGTGATCTGCTTTTTTTCAACAACATTAAACAACTGAATGAACATCCTCCGAGCCCGGTGATTCCATAATTTTTGCCAGGGGTTGTATATATAGAGGTGTTATCAGTCATTGTACAGGAGGAGGAGGAGGTGAGCTGTGACATCACCTATTGTGAATGATGGATCCTGTGTTATCTATTGTATATAGAGGTGTTATCAGTCATTGTACAGGAGGAGGAGGTGAGCTGTGACATCACCTATTGTGAATGATGGATCCTGTGTTATCTACTGTATATAGAGTTGTTATCAGTCATTGTAGGGGGAGGAGGTGAGCTGTGATATCACCTATTGTGAATATTGGATCCTGTGTTATCTACTGTATATAGAGGTTTTATCAGTCATTGTACAAGAGGAGGAGGTGGTGAGCTGTGACATCACCTATTGTGAATGGTGGATCCTGTGTTATCTACTGTATATAGAGGTGTTATCTGTCATTGTACAGGGAGGGAGAGGAGGTGAGCTGTGACATCACCTATTGTGAATGATTGATCCTGTGTTATCAACTGTATATAGAGGTGTTATCATTCATTGTACAGGAGGAGGAGGTGAGTTGTGACATCCCCTATTGTGAATGGTGGATCCTGTGTTATCTACTGTGTATAGAGGTGTTATCAGTCATTGTACAGGAGGAGGAGGTGAGCTGTGACATCATCTATTGTGAATGATGGATCCTGTGTTAGCTACTGTATATAGAGATGATAGTCATTGTACAGGAGGAGGTGAGCTGTGACATCACTTATTGTGGATTATGGATCCTGGTTTATCTACTGTATATAGAGGTGTTATCAGTCATTGTACAGGAGGAGGAGGAGGAGGTGAGCTGTGACATCACCTATTGTGAATGGTGGATCCTGTGTTATCTACTGTTTATAGAGGTTTTATCAGTCATTGTACAGGAGGAGGTGAGCTGTGACATCACCTATTGTGAATGGTGGGTCCTGTGTTATCTACTATATGTAGCATCGGCGTCTCTGCCTCGTACTAGGCAGAGACGCCGTCCCTCTCACCTCCCCGCTCCTGGCGCGGCGTCCTCCAGCGCTTCTCTCCCCGCTGCTTCCGGCACGCGCTCCTTCACCGGCAGTGTGCTTAGGGCGCGCGCGCGCGCTCCCCCTCTCTTAAAGGGACCGCGCGCGCCATCCTAAGGAGTCCCCGGCCAATTGTCGAAGGACCTCCCATATATAAGGCACCTCCTCCAAAATGGAGGTGCCCGAGCAATGTTGTTGCAAAGCCTTCACTCTGCTTCAGCCCTCAGGTCCCGTTACCAGTTACCTGCCAGTCACCTGCCAGATTCCTGCTTGTTACCTGCCAGTCACCTGCCAGATTCCTGCTTGTTACCTGCCAGTCACCTGCCAGATTCCTGCTTGATACCTGCCTGATATCCGCTTACCTGCTTGCAAGCCTGCGGTCCGACGGTCTGCCTTCCGACACCTGTCAGTCTGTCTATGGACCAGCCTGCCCGCTCACCTGGGAGCACTCACCTACTACCTGTCTGCTAGCCTACCTGGAGGCTCCGCCGTCACGTGCCGTGACCACCTGCCTGTCCAGAGACTCTTGCCCGCTCACCTGGGAGCGCTCACCTGCTACCTGCCTGCTAGCCTGCCTGGAGGCTCCGCCGTCACGTGCTGTGACCACCTGCCTGTCCAGAGACTCTTGCCCGCTCACCTGGGAGCGTCCACCTGCTACCTGCCTGCTAGCCTACCTGGAGACTGTCCCCGTCACTTGCCGTGACCTCCTGCCCTTCTACCCAGAGACTGTCCCCGTCACTAGCCGTGACTACCTGCCCGCCTTCCCTGGGAGCCACCCGCTTCCTTACAAGGACTGCCCCTTTGTATAGTTGCTCAGAGGTTCCACCTCCCAGACCCGTTACAGTTTGCTCGGGCCATGGAACCCGGTGGTCCCCAGATCTCCGATCTGCACCAGGAAGTCTTACGTCAGAAAACTCAGCAGGATGTGGTACTGTCCTATCTACGGTCCGTTAACTCTCGTCTAGGCGCATTGTGTGACTCGTCTTTGTCTACCTCTGGTCCAGCCGTGCCCATTCCTGCGGTACCGCAATCCAGTCCCTTCATGGTACCCGACTATGGACCTCGGCTTCTGGCACCTCCACGCTTTGCCGGCGAACCTACTTTAGCTCGGGGTTTCATAAACCAGTGCACCCTGCACTTTGAGCTATTGGCATACCAGTTCATCTCCGACCGGGCCAAGGTGGCCTTCATCATGTCCCATCTCACTGGGGAGGCACTGGCACGGCTAAATCCCCTGTGGGAGAGAGGGGATCCCCTGGTGTCCGACCTGCCGTCTTTCCTCGCTGCTTTCCGGAAAGTCTTCGATGAACCTGGACGGAAAACCTCTTCTGCCTCCTCTCTGCTACGTCTCCGCCAAGGGAGTCTCACCGTGGGCCAATATGCCATACTGTTCCGCACCCTCGCTTCTGAGCTTGCCTGGGAAAATGAGGCTCTGGTGTCCGTCTTCTGGGAGGGTCTTTCCGGTCGGATTAAGGACGACTTAGCTGGTCGGGACATTCCTACCACTCTGGATGACCTAGTGTCACTAGCTACCCGGATTGGCATCGCCGAGCCGAGGGAAGCTGTTTCTATTGTGGCAGTATGGAGCACTTCATCCGTTCCTGCCCGGAAAAGCCGGGAAACGCCAGTGTCTAGGACCGCTCGGAGTGGTTGTCCTAGACAAAAGTAAGCCCTCTCCGTCTCTGACTTTACCGGTCTCTATTGCTTGGGGAGAAAACCGTCACTTTGAACTCGCCCACCTGGATTCTGGAGCTGCTGGAAACCTCATCTCCCAGTCTCTGGTAGAGAGATACCGTATTCCCACCAAGTCCCTGGCTGAATCATTGTCAGTCGCCTCCGTGGATGGAAGACTTCTCTCGGAGACCATCCTGCTCGTCACTGAACCCATAACCCTGCAGGTGGGAATGCTGCACTCTGAGGAAATCTCATTCCATGTGCTGTCCGGACTTTCTCACTCCCTGTTGCTAGGTCTACCTTGGCTCCAGACACACGAACCCGTATTGAACTGGCGATCCGGTAAAGTACTCCGATGGGGTCCAGACTGCCATAGGACCTGCCTGGTTCCGGTCCGCCCAGCTCGCCCTTCGCCTACTCCAGCTAATTTACCAGGTCTCCCGGCTCCTTACTGGCCCTATGCGGATGTCTTCGGTAAGAAGGAAGCAGAGACGTTGCCACCCCATAGGCCATATGACTGCCCGATCGACCTGGTACCTGGCACCACTCCTCCCCGTGGGCGTATCTACCCGTTGTTGCAGCCGAGACCCGGGCCATGTCTGAGCACATTGAAGAGAATCTGGCTAGGGGATTTATCCGAAAATCTACCTCCCCGGCTGGAGCCGGATTCTTCTTTGTCAAAAAGAAAGACGGCTCGCTACATCCCTGTATTGACTACAGAGGACTCAATCTCATCACAGTAAAAAACAAATACCCCCTGCCGCTCATCTCCGAATTGTTTGACCGTCTCAAGGGCGCCAGGATCTTCTCCAAGCTGGATCTACGAGGAGCATATAACCTGGTCCGTATCCGTCAAGGAGACGAGTGGAAGACGGCATTCAATACCCGGGACGGTCACTATGAGTACCTTGTGATGCCCTTCGGTCTCTGTAATGCTCCCACTGTCTTTCAAGAACTAGTCAACGACATCTTCCGTGACCTCCTGTACTCCTGTGTAGTGGTATACCTGGACGATATCTTGGTCTTCTCTCCGGATCTTCCCACACACCGAAGGGATGTTCGTCAGGTCCTGCTTAGGCTTCGGCAGAACCACCTCTATGCCAAATACAGGAAGTGCCTCTTCGACCAGACCTCCCTACCGTTCTTGGGCTATGTCATCTCCCAGACAGGTCTGCAAATGGATCCCGAGAAGCTCTCTTCCGTTCTAAAATGGCCTCATCCTGAAGGTTTGAAGGCGATACAGCGATTCCTGGGCTTCGCTAATTACTAACGTCTTTTCATCCCACACTTCTCGTCTCGGACTGCTCCCATATCCGCACTTACCCGTAAGGGGGCTAATCCCAGGACATGGTCGCCTGAAGCCGAGGAGGCCTTCCTTTCCTTAAAGAAAGCCTTCGCCTCTGCTCCCGTCCTGCACCGTCCGGACTGTAATAAACAATTCTACCTGGAGGTTGATGCCTCCTCCTCCAGAGCCGGAGCGGTACTCACCCAAAAATCTTCTACCGGGAGAATGGTAACCTGCGGCTTCTTCTCCAAAATCTTCTCCTCGTCTGAGCACAACTACTCCATAGGAGACCGTGAATTGCTAGCCATCAAATTGGCACTGGGGGAGTGGCGCTATCTGCTTGAAGGGGCTCTCTACCCGGTAATTATCTACACGGATCACAAAAACCTGGCATATCTCCAAAATGCCCAGAGACTCAATCCTCGCCAGGCCCGGTGGTCGTTGTTTTTTGCCCGCTTCGACTTCATTCTTCATTTCCGTCCGGCGGACAAGAACGTCAAAGCTGATGCCTTGTCGCGGTCCTTCCTGTCCTCCGATCAAGAGGAGGAGCCTACGCACATCATCGACTCCTCCAAGGTGATGAATGTGGCCCCCTTGGATCTGACTCGTCTCCCACCCGGTATGACGTTTGTAGCTATACCAGATCGGGAGAGGGTTCTTCGCTGGGGACATTCTTCTAAACTAGCTGGCCATGCTGGCCAAAAGAAGACCTTCCAACTCATTACCCGGCATTACTGGTGACCTACCCTGCGTAAGGACGTGGTAGACTTCATCGCGGCCTGCTCATCCTGTGCCCGTAACAAAGTTCCCAGACATCTACCAGCCGGCCATCTCCTGCCCCTTCCCGTACCTGCTGCTCCTTGGCAGCACATTGCTATGGACTTTATCACCGATCTTCCTATTTCTGCCGGTTGTACAGTCATTTGGGTTGTCGCTGACCGCTTTTCTAAGATGGCCCACTTCATTCCCCTGCCTGGTCTCCCATCTGCACCCGAGCTGGCTAAAGACTTTATCCACCACATCTTCCGTCTCCATGGCCTGCCCCTCCACATCGTGTCGGATCGTGGGGTTCAGTTCACCTCACGCTTCTGGAGAGCCACATGTAAGCTGCTAGACATCACCCTGGACTTCTCCTCCGCTTACCACCCACAGTCCAATGGTCAAGTGGAGCGGATCAATCAGATCCTGACCAGTTACCTCCGGCACTTCGTTAATGCACACCATTCGGACTGGGTGGATCTCCTACCATGGGCCGAGTTCTCTTACAATAACCATGAGAGCGAATCCTCTTTCAAATCCCCGTTCTTTATAGTCGGTGGCCAACATCCCCGGATTCCACTTCCTGTCTCCGTTTCTGTGGACAACCCTGCTGCGGAGTCTCTTGTCAGCGAATTTTCTACTATTTGGGAGAGTACCAGGTCCACTCTTCTTCTGTCCTCTGAGCGGATGAAGAGATATGCTGATAAGAGACGTCTGGATCCGCCTCAATTCCGTCCGGGAGACAAGGTTTGGCTCTCGTCCAAACATGTGCGGCTCAAAGTACCCTCCTTCAAGTTGGGCCCTCGATTCATCGGTCCCTTCGAAGTCCTCAGGCAAATTAACCCTGTGGCCTACAAATTAAAACTCCCGGCCACCCTACGGATTCCCAACTCCTTCCACGTATCTCTCCTCAAACCCGTTGTCTTTAACTCTTTTTCCAATAATCCAGGTGCCCCTCCTGCTCCGGTTTCCGCTGATGACGTCTTTGAGGTAGAGAGTATTCTGGCCTCCAAGAGGGTAAGAGGAAAAACCTTTTTTCTGGTAGATTGGAAGGGGTTTGGTCCTGAGGAGAGAACTTGGGAACCCAGGGAGAACATCAACGCCCCCCTTCTCCTTGAAAAATTTCTTTCTGGCAAAAAAAAGAGGAGGCCTAAAGGGGGGGATACTGTAGCATCGGCGTCTCTGCCCCGTACTAGGCAGAGACGCCGTCCCTCTCACCTCCCCGCTCCTGGCGCGGCGTCCTCCAGCGCTTCTCTCCCCGCTGCTTCCGGCACGAGCTCCTTCCCCGACAGTGTGCTTAGGGCGCGCGCGCGCTCCCCCTCTCTTAAAGGGACCGCGCGCGCCGTCCTAAGGAGTCCCCGGCCAATTGCCGAAGGACCTCCCATATATAAGGCACCTCCTCCAAAATGGAGGTGCCCGAGCAATGTTGTTGCAAAGCCTTCACTCTGCTTCAGCCCTCAGGTCCCGTTACCAGTTACCTGCCAGTCACCTGCCAGATTCCTGCTTGTTACCTGCCAGTCACCTGCCAGATTCCTGCTTGATACCTGCCTGATATCCGCTTACCTGCTTGCAAACCTGCGGTCCGACGGTCTGCCTTCCGACACCTGTCAGTCTGTCTATGGACCAGCCTGCCCGCTCACCTGGGAGCACTCACCTACTACCTGTCTGATAGCCTACCTGGAGGCTCCGCCGTCACGTGCCGTGACCACCTGCCTGTCCAGAGACTCTTGCCCGCTCACCTGGGAGCACTCACCTGCTACCTGCCTGCTAGCCTACCTGGAGGCTCCGCCGTCACGTGCTGTGACCACCTGCCTGTCCAGAGACTCTTGCCCGCTCACCTGGGAGCGCTCACCTGCTACCTGCCTGCTAGCCTACCTGGAGGCTCCGCCGTCACGTGCTGTGACCACCTGCCTGTCCAGAGACTCTTGCCCGCTCACCTGGGAGCGTCCACCTGCTACCTGCCTGCTAGCCTACCTGGAGACTGTCCCCGTCACTTGCCGTGACCTCCTGCCCTTCTACCCAGAGACTGTCCCCGTCACTAGCCGTGACTACCTGCCCGCCTTCCCTGGGAGCCACCCGCTTCCTTACAAGGACTGCCCCCTTGTATAGTTGCTCAGAGGTTCCACCTCCCAGACCCGTTACACTGTATATAGAGGTGTTATCAGTCATTGTACAGGAGGAGGAGGTGAGCTGTGACATCACCTATTGTGAATGGTGGATCCTGTGTTATCTACTGTATATAGAGGTGATAGTCATTGTACAGGGGGAGGTGAGCTGTGACATCACCTATTGTGGATGATGGATCCTGGATTATCTACTGTATATAGAGGTGTTATCAGTCATTGTACAGGAGGAGGAGGAGGTGAGCTGTGACATCACCTATTGTGAATGGTGGATCCTGTGGTATCTACTGTTTATAGAGGTTTTATCAGTCATTGTACAGGAGGAGGAGGAGGTGAGCTGTGACATCACCTATTGTGAATGGTGGGTCCTGTGTTATCTACTGTATATAGAGGTGTTATCAGTCATTGTACAGGAGGAGGAGGTGAGCTGTGACATCTCCTATTGTGAATGGTGGATCCTGTGTGTGTTATCTACTGTATATAGAGGTGTTATCAGTCATTGTACAGGAGGAGGAGGAGGTGAGCTGTGACATCACCTATTGTGGATGATGGATCCTGGATTATCTACTGTATATAGAGGTGTTATCAGTCATTGTACAGGAGGAGGAGGAGGTGAGCTGTGACATCACCTATTGTGAATGGTGGATCCTGTGTGTGTTATCTACTGTATATAGAGGTGTTATCAGTCATTGTACAGGAGGAGGAGGAGGTGAGCTGTGACATCACCTATTGTGGATGATGGATCCTGGATTATCTACTGTATATAGAGGTGTTATCAGTCATTGTACAGGAGGAGGAGAAGGTGAGCTGTGACATCACCTATTGTGAATGGTGGATCCTGTGGTATCTACTGTTTATAGAGGTTTTATCAGTCATTGTACAGGAGGAGGAGGAGGTGAGCTGTGACATCACCTATTGTGAATGGTGGGTCCTGTGTTATCTACTGTATATAGAGGTGTTAGTCATTGTACAGGAGGAGGAGGTGAGCTGTGACATCACCTATTGTGAATGGTGGATCCTGTGTGTGTTATCTACTGTATATAGAGGTGTTATCAGTCATTGTACAGGAGGAGGAGGAGGTGAGCTGTGACATCACCTATTGTGAATGGTGGATCCTGTGTTATCTACTGTATATAGAGGTGTTATCAGTCATTGTACAGGAGGAGGAGGTGAGATGTGACGTCACCTATTGTGAATGGTGGATCCTGTGTGTGTTATCTACTGTATATAGAGGTGTTATCAGTCATTGTACTGGAAGAGGAGGAGGTGAGCTGTGACATCACCTATTGTGAATGGTGGATACTGTGGTATCTACTGTATATAGAGGTGTTATCAGTCATTATACAGGAGGAGGAGGAGGTGAGCTGTGACATCACCTATTGTGAATGGTGGATCCTGTGGTTTCTACTGTATATAGCGGAGTTATCAGTCATTATACAGGAGGAGGAGGAGGAGGTGAGCTGTGACATCACCTATTGTGAATGCTGGGTCCTGTGTTATCTACTGTATATAGAGGTGTTATCAGTCATTGTACAGGAGGAGGAGGTGAGCTGTGACATCACCTATTGTGAATGGTGGATCCTGTGTGTGTTATCTACTTTATATAGAGGTGTTATCAGTCATTGTACAGGAGGAGGAGGAGGTGAGCTGTGACATCACCTATTGTGAATGGTGGATCCTGTGTTATCTACTGTATATAGAGGTGTTATCAGTCATTGTACGGGAGGAGGAGGTGAGCTGTGACATCACCTATTGTGAATGGTGGATCCTGTGTGTGTTATCTACTGTATATAGAGGTGTTATCAGTCATTGTACAGGAGGAGGAGGAGGTGAGCTGTGACTTCACCTATTGTGAATGGTGGATCTTGTGTTCTCTACTGTATATAGAGGTGTTATCAGTCATTGTACAGGAGGAGGAGGTGAGATGTGACATCACCTATTGTGAATGGTGGATCCTGTGTGTGTTATCTACTGTATATAGAGGTGTTATCAGTCATTATACAGGAGGAGGAGGAGGTGAGCCACCCTACGGATTCCCAACTCCTTCCACGTATCTCTCCTCAAACCCGTTGTCTTTAACTCTTTTTCTAATAATCCAGGTGCCCCTCCTGCTCCGGTTTCCGCTGATGACGTCTTTGAGGTAGAGAGTATTCTGGCCTCAAAGAGGGTAAGAGGAAAAACCTTTTTTCTGGTAGATTGGAAGGGGTTTGGTCCTGAGGAGAGAACTTGGGAACCCAGGGAGAACATCAACGCCCCCCTTCTCCTTGAAAAATTTCTTTCTGGCCAAAAAAAGAGGGGGCCTAAAGGGGGGGATACTGTAGCATCGGCGTCTCTGCCCCATACTAGGCAGAGACGCCGTCCCTCTCACCTCCCCGCTCCTGGCGCGGCGTCCTCCAGCGCTTCTCTCCCCGCTGCTTCCGGCACGAGCTCCTTCCCCAACAGTGTGCTTAGGGCGCGCGCGCGCTCCCCCTCTCTTAAAGGGACCGCGCGCGCCGTCCTAAGGAGTCCCCGGCCAATTGCCGAAGGACCTCCCATATATAAGGTACCTCCTCCAAAATGGAGGTGCCCGAGCAATGTTGTTGCAAAGCCTTCACTCTGCTTCAGCCCTCAGGTCCCGTTACCAGTTACCTGCCAGTCACCTGCCAGATTCCTGCTTGTTACCTGCCAGTCACCTGCCAGATTCCTGCTTGATACCTGCCTGATATCCGCTTACCTGCTTGCAAACCTGCGGTCCAACGGTCTGCCTTCCGACACCTGTCAGTCTGTCTATGGACCAGCCTGCCCGCTCACCTGGGAGCACTCACCTACTACCTGTCTGATAGCCTACCTGGAGGCTCCGCCGTCACGTGCTGTGACCACCTGCCTGTCCAGAGACTCTTGCCCGCTCACCTGGGAGCACTCACCTACTACCTGTCTGATAGCCTACCTGGAGGCTCCGCCGTCACGTGCTGTGACCACCTGCCTGTCCAGAGACTCTTGCCCGCTCACCTGGGAGCGCTCACCTGCTACCTGCCTGCTAGCCTACCTGGAGGCTCCGCCGTCACGTGCTGTGACCACCTGCCTGTCCAGAGACTCTTGCCCGCTCACCTGGGAGCGCTCACCTGCTACCTGCCTGCTAGCCTACCTGGAGGCTCCGCCGTCACGTGCTGTGACCACCTGCCTGTCCAGAGACTCTTGCCCGCTCACCTGGGAGCGTCCACCTACTACCTGCCTGCTAGCCTACCTGGAGACTGTCCCCGTCACTTGCCGTGACCTCCTGCCCTTCTACCCAGAGACTGTCCCCGTCACTAGCCGTGACTACCTGCCCGCCTTCCCTGGGAGCCACCCGCTTCCTTACAAGGACTGCCCCCTTGTATAGTTGCTCAGAGGTTCCACCTCCCAGACCCGTTACACTGTATATAGAGGTGTTATCAGTCATTGTACAGGAGGAGGAGGTGAGCTGTGACATCACCTATTGTGAATGGTGGATCCTGTGTTATCTACTGTATATAGAGGTGATAGTCATTGTACAGGGGGAGGTGAGCTGTGACATCACCTATTGTGGATGATGGATCCTGGATTATCTACTGTATATAGAGGTGTTATCAGTCATTGTACAGGAGGAGGAGGAGGTGAGCTGTGACATCACCTATTGTGAATGGTGGATCCTGTGGTATCTACTGTTTATAGAGGTTTTATCAGTCATTGTACAGGAGGAGGAGGAGGTGAGCTGTGACATCACCTATTGTGAATGGTGGGTCCTGTGTTATCTACTGTATATAGAGGTGTTATCAGTCATTGTACAGGAGGAGGAGGTGAGCTGTGACATCTCCTATTGTGAATGGTGGATCCTGTGTGTGTTATCTACTGTATATAGAGGTGTTATCAGTCATTGTACAGGAGGAGGAGGAGGTGAGCTGTGACATCACCTATTGTGGATGATGGATCCTGGATTATCTACTGTATATAGAGGTGTTATCAGTCATTGTACAGGAGGAGGAGAAGGTGAGCTGTGTCATCACCTATTGTGAATGGTGGATCCTGTGGTATCTACTGTTTATAGAGGTTTTATCAGTCATTGTACAGGAGGAGGAGGAGGTGAGCTGTGACATCACCTATTGTGAATGGTGGGTCCTGTGTTATCTACTGTATATAGAGGTGTTAGTCATTGTACAGGAGGAGGAGGTGAGCTGTGACATCACCTATTGTGAATGGTGGATCCTGTGTGTGTTATCTACTGTATATAGAGGTGTTATCAGTCATTGTACAGGAGGAGGAGGAGGTGAGCTGTGACATCACCTATTGTGAATGGTGGATCCTGTGTTATCTACTGTATATAGAGGTGTTATCAGTCATTGTACAGGAGGAGGAGGTGAGATGTGACGTCACCTATTGTGAATGGTGGATCCTGTGTGTGTTATCTACTGTATATAGAGGTGTTATCAGTCATTGTACTGGAAGAGGAGGAGGTGAGCTGTGACATCACCTATTGTGAATGGTGGATACTGTGGTATCTACTGTATATAGAGGTGTTATCAGTCATTATACAGGAGGAGGAGGTGAGCTGTGACATCACCTATTGTGAATGGTGGATCCTGTGGTTTCTACTGTATATAGAGGAGTTATCAGTCATTATACAGGAGGAGGAGGAGGAGGTGAGCTGTGACATCACCTATTGTGAATGGTGGGTCCTGTGTTATCTACTGTATATAGAGGTGTTATCAGTCATTGTACAGGAGGAGGAGGTGAGCTGTGACATCACCTATTGTGAATGGTGGATCCTGTGTGTGTTATCTACTGTATATAGAGGTGTTATCAGTCATTGTACAGGAGGAGGAGGTGAGATGTGACATCACCTATTGTGAATGGTGGATCCTGTGTGTGTTATCTACTGTATATAGAGGTGTTATCAGTCATTATACAGGAGGAGGAGGAGGTGAGCTGTGACATCACCTATTGTGAATGGTGGATCCTGTGGTATCTACTGTATATAGAGGTGTTATCAGTCATTATACAGGAGGAGGAGGAGGTGAGCTGTGACATCACCTATTGTGAATGGTGGATCCTGTGGTTTCTACTGTATATAGAGGAGTTATCAGTCATTATACAGGAGGAGGAGGTGAGCTGTGACATCACCTATTGTGAATGGTGGATCCTGTGTGTGTTATCTAGTGTATATGGAGGTGTTATCAGTCATTGTACAGGAGGAGGAGGAGGAGGTGAGCTGTGACTTCACCTATTGTGAATGGTGGATCCTGTGTTCTCTACTGTATATAGAGGTGTTATCAGTCATTGTACAGGAGGAGGAGGTGAGATGTGACATCACCTATTGTGAATGGTGGATCCTGTGTGTGTTATCTACTGTATATAGTGGTGTTATCAGTCATTATACAGGAGGAGGAGGAGGTGAGCTGTGACATCACCTATTGTGAATGGTGGATCCTGTGGTATCTACTGTATATAGAGGTGTTATCAGTCATTATACAGGAGGAGGAGGAGGTAAGCTGTGACATCACATATTGTGAATGGTGGATCCTGTGGTTTCTACTGTATATAGAGGAGTTATCAGTCATTGTACAGGAGGAGGAGGAGGTGAGCTGTTACTTCACCTATTGTGAATGGTGGATCCTGTGTTCTCTACTGTATATAGAGGTGTTATCAGTCATTGTACAGGAGGAGGAGGTGAGATGTGACATCACCTATTGTGAATGGTGGATCCTGTGTGTGTTATCTACTGTATATAGAGGTGTTATCAGTCATTATACAGGAGGAGGAGGAGGTGAGCTGTGACATCACCCATTGTGAATGGTGGATCCTGTGGTATCTACTGTATATAGAGGTGTTATCAGTCATTATACAGGAGGAGGAGGAGGTGAGCTGTGACATCACCTATTGTGAATGGTGGATCCTGTGGTTTCTACTGTATATAGAGGAGTTATCAGTCATTATACAGGAGGAGGAGGTGAGCTGTGACATCACCTATTGTGAATGGTGGATCCTGTGTGTGTTATCTACTGTATATAGAGGTGTTATCAGTCATTGTACAGGAGGAGGAGGAGGTGAGCTGTGACTTCACCTATTGTGAATGGTGGATCCTGTGTTCTCTACTGTATATAGAGGTGTTATCAGTCATTGTACAGGAGGAGGAGGTGAGATGTGACATCACCTATTGTGAATGGTGGATCCTGTGTGTGTTATCTACTGTATATAGAGGTGTTATCAGTCATTGTACAGGAGGAGGAGGAGGTGAGCTGTGATATCACCTATTGTGAATGGTGGATCCTGTGGTATCTACTGTATATAGAGGTGTTATCAGTCATTATACAGGAGGAGGAGGAGGTGAGCTGTGACATCACCTATTGTGAATGGTGGATCCTGTGGTATCTACTGTATATAGAGGTGTTATCAGTCATTATACAGGAGGAGGAGGAGGTGAGCTGTGACATCACCTATTGTGAATGGTGCGTCCTGTGCTATCAGTCTTTGTAATTCCACCTCTGCTAATAAGAGTCTACTGAAAACTCTTCCTGAAAAGAGAGAAAATATGAATCTAAATTATCCCCAGTGGTCAGCGTGAAAATGGCAAGTTAATATTTTTTGTTTTTAACCCCTTTACGACCTTGCGATTTTCTGTTTTTGTGCTTTTTTTTTTTTTTGCTCTCCTTCTTCCCAGAACTTTTTTATTTTTCTGTCCCCAGAGCCGTATGAGGGATTGTTTTTTTGCGGGACGAGTGGTAATTTTTAATGACACCATTGATTTTACCATATAGTGTACTGAAAAATGGGGAAAAAAATGCAATTCCACGACTGTTTTTTGGGGTCTAAAATTGACCTGCCCATATGATTCTCCAAGTCAGTATGATACCGAAAATATATAGGTTCTTTTTTTATTTAAGTGGTTAAAAAAATCTGAAATTTGTAAGAAAAAAAAATTAGCTTATGTCGTCATTTTCCAAGCCCCTTAGCAACTCCATTTTTCGGGCTCTGGGACCGGGAGATGGCTTCTTTTTTGTGCCCTGAGCTGATGTTTTTATTCATACCATTTTGGGTACATGAAGTAGATACAATGTTTTGATCGTCCTTTATTGCATTTTATTACCATGTTGCGGCGGTCAAAAAAACTTAATTGTGGCATTCCAATTTTATCTTGTTACGCCGTTTACTAATCTGATTAATTTACTTAATATTTTCGGAGATTGGACATTTCTGAACGCAGCAATACCAAATATGTGTATGTTTTATTTTTTTTTAATTGTTTTATTTTCCATGGGGTCAAAATGGGGGTGATTTGAACTTTTAGTGTTTTTTTATTAAAAAAAAAACATAACTTTTTACTTGCTTCAGTAGTCCCCTTAGGAGATTTGAAGCTGTGATCATCTAATCGCTTGTGCTACACATAACAGGACTTCAGCCCTCCTATGTGTAGCATAAATCATTATCTCCTAGGAATGTCGGCCACAAGCCGGCATTCATAGGAGATTAACAATGACAGGCACAGATCAGTCATCAAGTGCAGGGAAAGATGCGGGCTCAGCGCGAGAGCCAGCATCCAAGGCCTTTGATCTACCTATACTAGGAATGAGCAGACTCGTAGAAGTTCGGGTTCGTCTGGTTCGGTTCGGGTACCAGAGCTGTACCCAAACTTGAACCCAAACCCCATTGAAATCAATGAGAACATGAACTTTGGAGCTGGAAAATCTTTCCCTTTCTCTCTCTCTCTCTCTCTCTCTACTTCCCGAACTATAAAAATGGACTTCCAGGAGAAGTCCATGTTTGGAGTTCAGCACCGGACACTAGGTGTCCACGATGAACCCCAAACTTTATACTTTGGGTTCGCTCATTTCTATTTCCTGTACGTTATGAAGGGGTTAAATAAAGGTCACGATATGAATAAAAATACATCGCCAAACATTTTTAAAAGAGACGTGAAATACAAATCTCTGATTTATAAATAGGTGATTTTGTGAGGACCATTCATTCCCTGTAAATAAGCGATGTAACAGTCTAGAGGTAAGAGCTTTGTTCTATCTGTCAATACTCAGCATACGGCCATCTAGTTGAAAGGGATTTTTAATAGACCGGGCAGAGCCGTCCTGGGCTTTCCTCCCATGGTGTCGGCTAAGCTCATTTCCAGGATTAATCAGAAAGTCAGCATATGTCAGCATCGGAGATGTTTCATGTATCAGCCGAGGTACAAAGACACGAAGTTAATAATCGGGAGGTATTTGTCTCGTCTTCTTTCATTATTTAATTTGCATCCTACAGAGAGCAATTATTCTTCAGCTAAAACTTGTGATATTTCTACTTCACAGATAAATCGCCGTTAATGACGATACATTTAGCAACTGCAGCCACAATTTGATATGATGACCACAGGCTTGTCTATATGTAAAAAGAAGTGGAGAAAAGTTAGTTTTACTGGTGGCTACAAAGTTGAGTGGATCAGATGTAGCAGATCTCTAAAACTTCCAGGAAGAACAACAGAGGAACGGTATGCCAAGTTCTAATAAAACATGCTCCAAAATTGTTATATTATGTGGAATACAAAACAGATTGTAAGGAGCAGAGATGAGCAAATCCATCTGTAATAAATCAGACGAATCTGTGAATTCCAGGAGATTCGCTCAACTTCATTTAATAGTGACAGTTCCTCTAGCAGAAGTGCTAACGGAACCTCTTTAAAGGGGTATACCATACCTAATGCTAGATCAGTAAGGCTTTGACCGCTACCAATCACCAAAACGGGGGTCCTGTGTGCCAAGCTGGAAAGGGTTGTGCATTTTATATCGATGCTTCATTCATAATCTATGGGACTGATGGAGAAAGCCAAGTACAAAGCCCAGATAGCACCTTCAGTGCTATAGAGTCTGCAAAACTACAGCATGCACGTGCGACCTCCAGATTAGAGATGAGCGAACCCCAAGTTAAAAGATCGGAGTTTCTATCAGACAGTTAATATCAGGCACTAAACTCCGAACACAGACTTTTCCTGGAAGTTCATTGCAATGTTCGGAGTTCCAGGGGAAGGTGAGAGAGAGAACAAGGGATAGAGAGATCAAAAGTTCGGGTGTCACGGCTCTGTTGTGGGGTATCCCAGGGCCAGGAGCTCCTTCCCTGTGCCGAACGCTAGGGGCGCCCTAGCTGGCCCTGTTCCCCAGATTACTTCTGAAGGTGAAGACGCCGGGGCCACATACCTTGTCTGAGCTCCTCAATCCGCCCTCAGTCTATTCCCTTCCCCCACACAGGGAGGAGGGGAGTAGTAGTATATGGCAGTACACCAATCAGACTAACAAGGTAATACAAACAGGGCTAAAGGAAAATACCAATCATACAAATATATGCACACAAGCAACAGAGGTTAACACCGGGGAGTGGAGGATGGGGAAAAAATAAAATAGGAAAAGAAGAGGATTACACACAACCTAAACCACACAACAGTCTTAGCTTAAATCCTCCAAACGCCTTCTCAAACAACAACCCTCCACCACACTCCTGGCACCATGCTGCATAAGCTAGCTCTGGCAATGACTCCAAGCCAAAGCCCAGTATATATAGGAGCGAGGAGTGGCTAACACTGGACAGATGAGAGCCTTAATGAAGGTAAGACTTCCAGGAGCTCACAACTGAGCAGATTAACCCCTGCACTGCAGAAAGAAACCTGCACCATTTAATATAAGGCTTCTAGTGAGTGCAGGAGTGGGAGGAATCAGACGCTGAGGTCTTCTGGCTCCTCTCAGTCACGGTGAACCCGTGACATTGGGTCTTCATTGTTTTCAATGGAGTTTGGGTTCTGGCTCAAGTTCGGGTACAGTTCTGGTGCCCAAACCAAATTTTGGAATAAAGTTGGGGTCGGGTACCAGAACCCGAACTTCCACGCGTCTGCTCATCCCTACTCCAGATCATTGTAGTGTGGCAAATAGGAAATGGGTCCTAAAAATCCATGTTTATTGAATGTCCATAAAAATCCATCTATCAACGCTAAAAACCACAGATGCGTTTCGGACTCCATCCTTATTCCTTGCATTCACGTGAACGCAAGGAGTAAGGGCCTAGTCCAAAACACGTCAGTGGTTTGTAGCGGTGATGGATGGATTTTGATTGACGTTCGATAAACATGGATTTTTAGGACCCTTTTGTTGAATGTTTTACCTTTTCGTTTGTTAAAACCGGAGTACACCTTTATTTTGGCATTAGGTAATAGAGCACTTCATTACTTCGAATGGTGTCTGCAATGGAACCAGAACCTGAACAGAGTGTCCAACACAATGTGAATAGCACCGAAGAAAAAAGAATCTTGATACCGCAAACCTTATGCTAGTTTGCTACAATGTATCAGTCTGGAGTCCACACTGGATACAATTGTGTCTCAGCTGACAGCAGCACCAGATATGAGCAGGATTACTACCGGAGACACATTGAGGAGTAGGGGATTATGCAGGAGTAGAGAAGCATCGCTCTTTAAATATTATATATATGTTTATTTTTTTCCTTTTCTTTGATGTTTTGTATATGTGTCACCCTGGCCTGGATGCCACAAAATGTATTAAAGCTGTGTCTGAGAGCAAGGGGGAGGTTCTCTGGTCAGGGGAACATTAGCATGCAATGCCTCCTGTCTCAGGCCAGTAGGGGGAGCAGGCTGCCCCTATAAAAGCTGGTACTGGGGGCAGGGTTAGACAGAACATGAAGGCCTGTCTCAGGACTGAGACGTGTTCCAGAGCAGAGCAGGGACAGACAGTTGCACTGCACCTAAGAGGAAGTGTGGCAAGAGGAGAGCCACAAGCCAGAGACAAGAGGCGAAGAGAGCCTGTCTTGGCAGATAAAGGACTTAATTTCCCAGACTTTGGTGTCTGAGGCTGGGAGGATTCCACATTCTCCAGCAGATAACCAGTTCGCAGGGGACTGTATATTCCTTGGCCTAAGAAGCCTGGAGGCCCTGCCACAACCGAAGGGACCAGTAAAGCCGTACAAGGCTGGGAGCAGAAAGGAACCCACGTCGCAGGCCATACAGGCGAGAATACACGGAAAGCTCGGAAACGTGGGCTGTTACCCTATAACGAGGAGATAGCCAGAAGGAGCGCAGAAAGCACGGTAGGCCTACACCCTCACCCTGACCAGGGCCAATTTCCCCGTTGCTCTCAGACATCCAGGTCCCCTCCTAGCCGGGACTGTTTGTGGGTCAGTTTACCTGTTCTAGTAAAGACCCTGGACTGTAACCTGTTGTCTGTGTGCTCCTTGCTCCTCCAGCACTATTAGCACTGGGACTCTCACTACCATCACTCCCACCATCCATTATACTGCCCTGGGGCTGCACTCTTCCTGTGGGGAATCACACTACCCTAGCTGCACACCTCATCAGCCCCAGCGGTCTGCATGCAGCGGTGGTTCCTAATAACCGCAATCCACGGGTGGCGTAGTCAGACATTATCAGCAGAACGTAGCAGACTACCATTGGCCTGACCACCCTGAGCCACGGAACCGGGTTGCCACTACTACTCCCATCGTTCCCCTACTGCCCGGATCCGAGTGCCCCACGGCCCAGGGGGCGAGTCAGCTTTGGCGTAGTCGGCAGGATTGCAACCAACCCGCCACAAACGGGTACTGCGTGCCTGAAAAAGACTTTTGTAACTTAACTGTGGCGAAGTTTCCCGCCGTCCGGAGTCGTTTGCCGCCATCCGGAGCCGATTCCCGCCATCAGACGCCATCTTGGACCGTTTCCCGCCGTCTTCTGCCGTCTTCCCGCCATCGGCAGCTGCTTCCCGCCATCGGACGCCATCTTCAGGACGCCGCGCGGGAAGAAGAGGGGCGTGGACGTCAAAACAGCGCGAGATCCGAAGCTCCGCCCCACGCACTGACGCTGCGCAAGGTCCTGGAAGGGAGAGAGAGCGACGCTGACGTCATCAGGACGCGACGCCAGGTCCTCGTCCATATCAGCAGCAGCGGAGCCGCGGCCTACAGAAGAGGATCGTCAGAAGGTAGGCCACGCTTAACTAGGGGGGAGGAAGATGTCGGATACAGAGGCGCCCACTACCACCAACGCAGCTGCAGCAGCGGTGATGCCCTTTTCCCTGCCCTACATCCCTGGAGCTGCCTGGCTGCCCAAGTACTCAGGGGAGCCCCATGCCCTAACTGACTTTAAGGAAAGGCTGTACAGTTTGTTCCAGGTTTACCCCCTGACAGAGGAACAGAAGGTCAGCATATTGACAGGGCAGTTAACTGGCGCAGCCCAAAGGGAGGTAAAATCATGGCCCATTGAGGAGAAAGGGACCGTGAAGAGTATTCTGGCCCGGCTGCGGGGTACCTTTGATACACGTACCTCCGCTGAAATTAAAATGAGGTTCTATGGATGTAAGCAGCGGGCACAGGACAGCATCAGAGACTATGCCCTAAATCTGCAGGAAGCCTTGAGGGCTATTCAACAAACTGACCCTGGCAGTGTGCAGGAAAAGGATAAGCTGCTAACAGAACAATTCATAGAGGGTCTGCTGTCCAGCGCCCACAGGGCCCAACTGCACCTCATGTACTTTCAGAAACCCGACCTAACCTTTGCCCAATTTAAGGACAGGGCCATAAGGGTGCTCCGTGAATCTGCAACCAGTGGCACTATAAACCCCCGGCGCCCTGCTCTCACCTACCACCAGGAGGCGGCGCCCTCCTCTATGGACCCCGTGGGGGCTGATGCACAGGCCCTGAACCAAGCCCCGTAGAAAGACCTGCACCACCAAGTCCAGGAGCTGACCAGGAGCGTCGCGGCGTTGACCAGGACCGTCCAGGCGTTGCAAGTGGACCCGGCAAGACCCATCGAGCTGGCTTCAAGTCCGGAGGATGTCCCGTGGCGTCGACAGAGGAGGATCCCATCATTCCGAGGGAGGCCCACAGACCGCTACGCAGAGGATGGACAGCCCATTTGCCGTCGATGCAACCAGCCCGGACACATTTCCAGGTACTGTAATTTAAACGTGTCCAACCTGGGGCAGAGGGCCAACCCCCAGGCATAAGATCACCAGGCCCTTACAATTGGCGTAATAAGTACGTTGGGGGGGCGCCCGGTTTTACCCGTGGTGCTGGACGGTATCCCCATGAGCGCCTTGCTGGATACTGAGTCACAAGTAACCACTACCCCTTATGTACTTTTTAAGCAGTATTGGACTGATGCTGATATCACACGGTATCCAGACAGTAACTTGAGCATCATCGCCAGTAATGGCTTACCCGTGCCGCAGATGGGGTTCAAGGAGATGACCATTAAAATTGGTAAAGTTGAACTGCCGGCACAGGGAGTGATTATTGTGGACATTGACCGTCGTGAAAGTCACCCTAAAATAACTGTGGGTACTAACGTAATTGAAAATTGTCTTTCAGAAGTAATTGTAATTCTACAACAGGTGGCGGTGAATGCTAGTTCCAGCCAACAGAGAGTCCTCAACAAGGAGATAAAAGCCCTGATGAGACGGCAGCAGGTAGAACTGTCTGGTGGTGAGATCGGTAGCGCAAGACTGAGTGACCCATTCCCCATTTCCATGCCTCCCAAAAGTGAAATGATGATCTGGTGTCGGACTGCAATCGGGTTGAGAGGTAGAGACTACCAAGCCATGGTGGAACCCGTGTACTCAGACAGCAGGCCCACCATTTTGACAGCCCGGGGGGTGGTTGATGTCCGTCATGGGAGAGTGCCCGTCCGCATTCTCAACATTGGGGAGAGGGAGGTACACTTACCCAGGTACGATACACTTGCCAAACTGTTTGTTGTCGAACACAAAGCTATCAGGGCCGTGGAGCCTTTGCCTCCATCTCCTCAGGCGGAGGGTAATGGCTCCCAGAAACAAAAGGAGGACTGGTGCCAGAAACTCCACGTGGGTGCTGACTCCACTCCCCTGCACCAAAAACAAGGAGTCTACCGGGTGGTACAGGAGTACGAGAGAGTCTTTAGTAAGCACCCGCTAGACTTCGGCAGAGTAAAGGGGATAGAACACCACATCCCCACAGGGAGCCACCCACCAATAAAAGAGAGACACAGGCCTGTACCCCCTGCACATTATCAGAACGCAAAGGGCATGCTAAGAGAAATGAAAGAAGCTGGGGTCATTCGAGATAGCTGTAGCCCCTGGGCAGCCCCCTTGGTTCTGGTGAAAAAGAAAGACGGCACCATGAGAATGTGCGTGGACTATAGACAAATCAACCGTATCACCCACAAAGACGCATATCCGCTGCCTAGAATAGAGGAGTCTTTAGCCGCACTAAAATCAGCTAACTTCTTTTCGACTTTGGACCTTACTAGCGGGTACTGGCAGGTTCCTGTGGCAGAGGCTGACAAGGAGAAGACCGCCTTCACCACCCCGATGGGACTGAGCGAGTTCAACTGAATGCCTTTCGGGCTCTGCAACGCACTAGGGACCTTCCAGCGGCTGATGGAATGCTGTCTAGGGCACCGAAACTTCGAGACGGTCCTCCTTTACCTGGACGACGTGATCGTCTATTCGAAGACCTACGAGGACCACCTAAAGCACCTGGCCGAGGTGTTCGAAGCCCTGGCAGGCTATGGCCTGAAGGTAAAACCATCGAAGTGTCACCTGCTGAAACCAAAGGTCCAGTACCTAGGGCACGTGGTAAGCGCGGAAGGAGTGGCCCCCGACCCTGACAAGGTCACGGCAATCAAGAGCTGGCCAAGCCCCTCGAACATCAAAGAGGTGAGACAGTTTCTCGGGTTGGTAGGCTACTACCGAAGGTTCATCCCCGGGTTCACTAAGATGCCAGCTCCTATGCAGGACCTCCTGATCGGACAGTCTAAGTCCAGAAGTCAAAAGCCACCCTTCAAGTGGGATAAACCGGAAGAGGAGTCCTTCCGCCAGCTAAAGATGGCCCTCACGGGGGATGAGATCCTGGCCTACCCTGATTATGGCCAGCCTTTCATTCTCCACACAGACGCCAGTAATGTGGGACTGGGAGCCGTACTGTCCCAAAACCAGCAGGGCAGAGAGCGGGTGATCGCATACGCCAGTCGGAAGCTGAGGCCCACCGAGAGGAACCCGGAGAATTACAGCTCCTTCAAGCTAGAATTCTTGGCGGTGGCGTGGGCCGTGACGGAACGCTTCAAGCATTACCTGGCCTCCGCAAAGTTCACCGTGTACACGGACAACAACCCATTGACACACCTGGACAATGCAAGACTGGGTGCCCTAGAACAGCGGTGGATGGTCCGTCTCTCCAACTATGACTTCGTGATCAAGTACCGGGCCGGCAAAACCAATGCCAACGCTGATCCCTATCGAAGATGCCTCACTTACCTGAAGGTGACGAAGACCCAGAAGAGCTGGAGGAGGTAGAACTCCCCGCGTTTCACCGGTATGGAGTCGCTCAATACTCCCACCGCGTGAAGGAGGAGGATCTAACAACCGTGATGATAAATCCCCTACCTCACCACAGCTAGGCCGAGACCCAAGATAGTGACCCTGCAGTCCGCCTGGTGAAAGATCTGCTGACCCGGGAAGACGCCCGCTTAGATCCAGATGCCCCAGAGGAAGCCAAGCAGCTATGGAAGGAGAAGAGCAAGCTGTTCCTCTACGAAGGCAAGTTGTGCAGAAGGATCGTCAACCACCGGACGCACGAGCTGACCTGGCAAGTCGTGGTCCCAAGGCGGGATGCAGCTATGGTCCTGGGGGCTTACCATGACAGAGCGGGACACTTCGGTTGGAAGAAACTGGAGTTCCTGCTAAGAGGAAGGTTCTTTTGGGTCGGCATGAGAGGAGCTGTAGAAAAATGGTGCAGAGACTGTGGCCCTTGTCACCTAAGGAGGAAGGACCGTGCCAGCCAGAAGACACCCTTGAGGCCCATCGTCACCATGCAGCCTCTTGAGCTGGTAGCTCTGGACCATGTCAAATTGGCTCCCAGCCGGTCAGGATACATCTATGCCCTGACAATCGTGGACCACTATTCTCGTTTTCTAGTGGTGGTCCCGGTAAAGGACTTGACAGCCCAAACAGCGGCCAGAGCCTTCCAGCAATACTTCTACCGTCCACACGGGTATCCGGAACAGGTCCTGACCGACCAGGGCCCAGCGTTCGAGGCTGAAATCTTCCAGGAGTTCTGCAACCTCTATGGCTGTAAAAAGATTCGGACAACGCCTTACCATCCACAAACCAACGGGATGTGTGAGAAGATGAACAATATAGTCATTGATCTCCTGAAGACGTTGCCCCTGGAGGAACGCAGCCTGTGGCCAGAAAAACTGCCAGACCTGATAGACCTATACAACAATATCCCGGTGAATGCTACAAACTGCACCCCGGCTTACCTGATGCGAGCTAGACCAGGTAAGCTGCCCGTAGACCTGGAGATGGGAGTCCTAATACCTGAGGACACCTCCCCGGATGCAGACTGGGATACGGAAAGGCAACTGCAGTACAAGAAGGTACAAGAGAGTGTGGAGAGGAGCTTGGCCCAGGTGAGAGAAAGGCAAGAAAGACTCTTCAACCAACACGCCCCTGCTGGTCCCCTAGAACCTGGTGAGCAGGTCCTGAAGCAGAAGAGAAGGCTACATAAGTTGGACGACCAGTGGGAAAGGGAACCCTACACCGTACTGCAGTCTGACCACGACAACCCAAAGGTGTGCGTAATCACCAAGGACGGAGAAGAAACCACTAGTGTCGTCTCCAGAGACCACCTCAAAAGATGCCCCGAGCAACTCCGTAGTGCAGAAGAAGATCAGAGTGACCTTGAACCCGCAGAGGACAAGGAAGAAATGATCAGCACTGTTCTCGGAGAGTTCCCTCAGTCCTGGACTCGCATAAATGATGCCATAGTGGTACCCGTCCTGCATTTTCTGCAACCGGCAAAGCAACAACCAACACCAGAGCCGGAAGGTGAAGAGGAGCAAGCGGTTCCAGAGGCAGAAGAGCCTGTACCGGCAGCCCAGGAGAGTCAACCCTCTGCTGACAGTGAGCCTGCCATGCCTGCGGTAAGCCAAAGGACCCACAGACAGCTGCCTGCCCTACCTGTACACCCAGCTGGTAGCTGTACCGCTAACGCTAGTGGGGAAAGCCAGGTTGGTCCACCACCAGACAGTGGGCTACGTAGGTCAATCAGGAGCACAAAGGGGCAGATACCCGCTCGCTGGAGAATATAGAGCGCGCTAAGATTGTAAATGACCCTGTTGCCAAATGTTGAATTGTTTGCCAAGTTACATGCATGTTTGGTAATTCTGTGTTTCAGTTTCTTGCAGCTACCGTAAGGACTCAAAGGTTATGGACTTTTTATAACCGGGACCTTGTATGGACTGCGTTCGGAGCCTAACCAAGGAATGAACTAAGACTGTGAAGGACTTGGGGTAGGACAGACCCCCACCTGGTTAAGGCTCCCCGTTGTGTTGGTGATATGGACACCCGGTCACAGACCACACTGTGACCTTAAGAACTCAATTTGTGCGTCGTCTGTCTATTAATGTTTTATGGTATGCATATTATCTTTGTTTACTGTTTAGTCCCGGAGTACTAAATTTTACTAGGGGGGAATGTGTCACCCTGGCCTGGATGCCACAAAATGTATTAAAGCTGTGTCTGAGAGCAAGGGGGAGGTTCTCTGGTCAGGGGAACATTAGCATGCAATGCCTCCTGTCTCAGGCCAGTAGGGGGAGCAGGCTGCCCCTATAAAAGCTGGTACTGGGGGCAGGGTTAGAGAGAACTTGAAGGCCTGTCTCAGGACTGAGACGTGTCCCAGAGCAGAGCAGGGACAGACAGTTGCACTGCACCTAAGAGGAAGTGTGGCAGGAGGAGAGTCACAAGCCAGAGACAAGAGGCGAAGAGAGCCTGTCTTGGCAGATAAAGGACTTAATTTCCCAGACTTTGGTGTCTGAGGCTGGGAGGATTCCACATTCTCCAGCAGATAACCAGTTTGCAGGGGACTGTATATTCCTTGGCCTAAGAAGCCTGGAGGCCCTGCCACAACCGAAGGGACCAGTAAAGCCGTACAAGGCTGGGAGCAGAAAGGAACCCACGTCGCAGGCCATACAGGCGAGAATACACGGAAAGCTCGGAAACGTGGGCTGTTACCCTATAACGAGGAGATAGCCAGAAGGAGCGCAGAAAGCACGGTAGGCCTACACCCTCACCCTGACCAGGGCCAATTTCCCCGTTGCTCTCAGACATCCAGGTCCCCTCCTAGCCGGGACTGTTTGTGGGTCAGTTTACCTGTTCTAGTAAAGACCCTGGACTGTAACCTGTTGTCTGTGTGCTCCTTGCTCCTCCAGCACTATTAGCACTGGGACTCTCACTACCATCACTCCCACCATCCATTATACTGCCCTGGGGCCGCACTCTTCCCGTGGGGAGTCACACTACCCTAGCTGCACACCTCATCAGCCCCAGCGGTCTGCATGCAGCTGCGGTTCCTAATAACCGCAATCCATGGGTGGCGTAGTCGGACATTATCAGCAGAACGTAGCAGACTACCATTGGCCTGACCACCCTGAGCCACGGAACCGGGTCGCCACTACTACCCCCATCGTTCCCCTACTGCCCGGATCCGAGTGCCCCACGGCCCAGGGGGCGAGTCATATGCTCCAAAAATGCTTTAAAAAAATAGATTAACTGTCCGCCAGCAGAGATCTTCACTATGGTGAACAATTAAAGTAACGTATGTATCACAAAGGTGAGGAAATTTCATGTATACAGGATTAAGTTTTTATTTACAAAAATAGGGAAAAATACTTTTAGATTTCCTTCATGTTGGTTTAGCAGAATTTTGAGGGTGAAGTGTTTTTAATGGCGTCTCTTTTATTCAGTTATCCTGGGTTTTTCTTTTTCCTGTCCTTTAGAGAAGGCTATGGGGAATGGGTAATGACCTGAAAAAAATGAATCATACTCACTCAGAGCGTGTTGTATTAAAAATAAAAGTAAAAGGACCAAAAAAAATGCATCAAAAAGTGTTAAAAAAAGCATCACAAAGTAAAAAATTTGGGGAGAGGTTTGATGAGCTGATAATTAAAAACTTGCTCCAAATTTATTATGTGTTATAAAAAATGTTGTTCCTCATTTAGCAAAAGGGCAAGGCCGTCATTAGAGGATTGTCGCTACAGATACATTATTTTGCATCTATGCAGAGATTGATATGAAATGGAAAAAAATAGATCATTTGATAATCAAATGGATAGATCGATATTAGGATAGATAGATACTGGATGGATAGATAATAGATAGAAAATAGATATATAATAGATAATAGATATATGATAGATAGATAGATAGATAATAGATAGATAGATAATAGATAGATAATAGATGATAGATAAATAATAGATAGATAATAGATGATAGATAATAGATGACATAGATAATAGATAGATAACAGATAATAGATGATAGATAGATAAAAGATAGATAGATAGATGACAGATAGATAATAGATAGATAGATAATAGATAGATAATAGATAGATAACAGATAATAGATACATAATAGATAATTGATAGATAATGGATAATTGATAGATAATGGATAATTGATAGATAATAGATGGATAATAGATAAATAGATAATAGATAGATAGATAGATAGATGGATAATAGATGGATGGATGGATAGATAGATGATAGCTAGATGGATTATATTAGATAAAAGAGCTTAAAGATGCACCACATTTATTAAACAGCTTGAGTTGCACTTTGAGACTTTGTAGTGTGAGATTACAGTGTCTAAAACTGTGACAGTTTTATTAGTTCCTGTGTTTCTGGTGCATTTACTATTTCCTGATTGATGTACAGCCAACAATTAGCTCACAAAGGGGTATTTTTAAAAAATAAAAATAAAACACTTGTATGCAAAAGTGCCAAAAAGGGGTTAAAAAAAGGTAGAACTTTTTGGCTAAAATGATGCAACAAAGGCAAAAAAAAAGTAACAGAATTGTAGAAAACGTTGTTTTCTGAGCGCGCGGTTTGTCAGTTCCATTTGTTCGAGACCTTTCTGTCTGAGATCTCTGTTTGGGGGCCCGGTGCTCGCTGCCCCCATGAGCTGTCTGCGCTGACAGAGATGGAACGCTGTGACAAGCATGGTGGAGGGAAGACGCTGGGGTCAGCACCATTTCAGAGCTGACAGTTTAAATCACTGTAGTGTAGAATTGTTCTTATAAATACATTGCATGTAATAGATTTAGATGCAAGCGGCCATTTTTTGTTACAGAGCGGCTTACAATGGTTCACTAAACATTGAAACATATCCCTTCATCCTCCACTGAGACAGTTCCACATGGCAGCGCAGGATGGGCCCCCTGGGTCATCTGATAACATATCTTTCCTCCTCCGTTTTAAACAATTTTATAGATTTTCTTTTTCAGACTTCCCGAATGTTCCGGCATTTAGATAGATTTTATGCATAAATTCTGCATTGTCCGCCTCACACCTGGCCCCAATTTGGGGGTTTTATATCTCGTGGGTGTGAATTTGCTCAATGCTCAGAATGATTAAAGGATAAAAGAGCGAAAAAAGATAAAACTATTCAGTTCAGTCTGTGAATTATATTTGTACTATAAATATATAGATGATAGAGAGATGATAGAGAGATAGATAATAGATAATAGATAGATATATAAATGATAGATAATAGATAGATAGATAATAGATAGATAGATAGATAATAGATAGACAGATAGATAATAGATAGATAGATAGATGATAGATAATAGATAGACAATAGACAGATAGATAATAGATAGATAGATAGATAGATAGATAGATAGATAGATAGATAGATAGATAGATAGATAGATAGATAGGCTATAATATTATTAAGGGCCCAAAGTAAAATAAAAATTAAGGCCGTTCTCTATTGCAGCTTTCATACCACATAATGACAATGTCTGGGTCTGGGCATCTTGATGTCTCCATAATAATGTTTTGCATCTAGTAAATTTTTCACTTCCTTTTTAATTATCTCTAAAATTCTTTCAAGGATTGCCAACCTTCTATTTAAATTTTTGAGTAGGGGAAACTTGTAAGTAGTTTTATTCCCACCCTTGTTGGTAGGCAGCCAGGGGCTTCTCTAAGCCTTTCTCTCACCAACCACCAACAGCAGCATGAAACAGTCACAGCAGCATGAAACAGTCACAGCAGCATGTAACAGTCACAGCAGCATATACCAGTCACAGTAGCATGTAGCAGTCACAGCAGCATGTAACAGTCACAGCAGCATATACCAGTCACAGTAGCATATACCAGTCACAGCAGCATGTAACAGTCACAGCAGCATGTAACAGTCACAGCAGAATGTAACAGTCACAATAGCGTGTACCAATCACCGCAGTATATATCAGTCACAATAGCATGTAGCAGTCACAGCAGCATGTAACAGCCACAGCAGCATGTAACAGTCACAGCAGCATGAAACAGTCACAGCAGCATATACCAGTCACAATAGCATGTAGCAGTCACAGCAGCATGTAACAGTCACAGCAGCATGAAACAGTCACAGCAGCATATACCAGTCATAGTAGCATATACCAGTCACAGCAGCATGTAACAGTCACAGCAGCATGTAACAGTCACAGCAGAATGTAACAGTCACAATAGCGTGTACCAATCACAGCAGTATATACCAGTCACAATAGCATGTAGCAGTCAAAGCAGCATGTAACAGCCACAGCAGCATGTAACAGTGACAGCAGCATTAAACAGTCACAGCAGCATGTAACAGTCACAGCAGCATATACCAGTCACAGTAGCATATACCAGTCACAGCAGCATGTAGCAGTCACAGCAGCATGTAACAGCCACAGCAGAATGTACCAGTCAAAGCAGCATGTAACAGTCACAGCAGCGTGTACCAGTCACAGCATCATGTAACAGTCACAGAAGCATGTCACAGTCACGCAGCATGTACCAGTCACCGCAGCATGTAACAGTCATGCAACATGTATCAATCACAACAGCATGTAACAGTCATGCAGCATGTACCATTCTCAGCAGAATTTAACAGTCACAGCAGCATGGCAGAGTTACAGCAGCATTTTACAGTCACAAAGCATATATCAGTCATGCAGTATGTAACAGTTATGCGGCACGTATCAGTCACAGCAGAATGTAACAGTCACAGTAGCATGTAAAATTCTTTAGTGGGTTGCTAATCTTCTTTTTAAGTTTTTCAGCAGGGGAAACTTCTAAGTAGCTTCACTCCCTGTCAAATTCATTGCTGGCCGATTCAGAACAATCCAGCACTTTGTTTCCATCCATTTCTGGATGCTTCTTGAAGTATGTTTGAGGTCATTGTCCTGCTGGAAGACCCATGACCTAGGATGAAAACCCAGCTTTCTGACACTGGGCACAATATTGCAACCCAAAATCCTTTGGTAATCTTCAAATTTCATGAGGTCTTGCACACAGTCAATGCACCCAGTACCAGAGGCAGCAAAACAACCCCAAAACATCTTTAACTCTCCACCATATTTGACTGTAGGTACTGTGTTCTTCTCTTTATAGGCCTCATGCTGTTTTCAGTAAACAGTAGAATGATGTGCTTTACTAAAAAGCTCTATATTGGTCTCATCTGTCCACAAGATGCTTTCTCAGAAGGATTTTGGCATACTCAAGTACATTTTGGCAAACTTCAGTCTCTTTGTCAGTAGTGGGGTGTGTCTCTTGTGTCTCCTGACACAGCATTTAATTTCATTCAAATGTCGACGCATAGTTCGCGCTGACACAGATGTACCGTGAGCCTGCAGGACAGCTTGAATATCTTTGGAACTCGATTGGGGCTGCTTATCCACCATCCGGACTATCCTGCATTGCAACCTTTCTTCAATTTTTCTTTGCTGTGCACGTTCAGGGAGATTTGCTGCAGTGCCATGGATTGCAAACTTCTTGATAATGTTGCGTACCTTGGACAAAGGAACATCAAGATCTCTGGAGATGGACTTGTAACCTTGAAATTGTTGATGTTTTTAACAATTTTTGTTCTCACATCCTCAGACAATTCTCTTCTCCTCTTTCTGTTCTCCATGCTTAGTGTAGCGCACACAGACGCACAATGCAAAGATTGAGTCAACTTCTCCCCTTGTTATCTGGTTTCAGGTGTGATTTTCATATTGCCCACACCTGTTACTTGCCACAGGTGAGTCTTAATGAGCATCACATGCTTGAAAGAAATTTTTGGAAAGATGCCAACAATTTTATACGGCCCTTTTTTTGGGTTTTGTGTGAAATTATGTCCAATTTGCCTGTTTTTCCTTGTTTTTTTTGTGTTGTTCCGATACACACAAAGTAAATAAACATGTGTATAACAAAACATGTGTAATTGCAATAATTTTCTAGGAGAAATACTTAATTTTCTGGAACAATCTTTTAGGGTGCCAGCACTTTTGGCCATGACTGTATATTAGTGTTGAGCGAGCACTAAAATGCTCGGGTGCTCGAAGCTCGAGTCGAGCTCACCGTGATACTCAGGTGCTCGACCCGAGCAACGAGCCCAATGTTAGTCTATGGGAGACCCGAGCATTTTTGCGGCGGCACCCCCGGCAGTCTGTAGAAAGCCTAAAAAGTGCCCAAAACGATAGTGACAGTGCTCAAAAGACATGGGGACAGCATGGGCATTGCCCCAGGAAGCATTTCTGACCCCCAGGTCACTGCTGACAACAACATGGTCAGAGGTATTAAGCCACTTTTAAGGGCTCACAATAAAACATTCAAAAATGAAACTGAAACTGTTTTCCTGTGAAATATGTTAAGGAACTTCCTTTCCAGGGTAATGACTTGTGTATAAGGTAAAATAAATAACCAAAAACAAAAGTACTCCTCCACACCTTGGGCTATGTTCACAAGTAGCATTTTTTATGCATTTTTGCACTTTTGTATTGCTTTCAACCGTGACAAATACATTCACCGGGAAATGTCATTTTAACATTTTACAACCTTATCTGGCCATGTGCTGTGTGACACATGCATACACTGCTGAAAAGACATGGGAACAGCATGGGGAAGACCCCTGGAAGCATCTCTGACACCCAGGTCACTGCCTAAAAGTGTGCCCATCAGAAGTGATCCTTGCCGCATCAGAAGATGTAGACTTGCAACTATCCCCGTGCAAGTCCTTGTCCCAGGGCAGTGTTCAATTGTACCTCCCCCATTCCTTGCAATGCAAGCGCAAGTATGCAGCCAACCAACCACCCACCCCCAGGCTGCAATACCATACTGCTAGCTTGCTTGCACTTGAAATTGGGCCTTTTAGGCTTGTGGATGCGGAATCTGGCCACCACGTCATGGCTGCGTCGGCAGCCTGGTATCCATACTCGGTCCCCAGCCGCCCCGCGGCCGGGTGCCTACACAAGGTCCCCAGCCGCCTGGGGGCGGCGGGGTGTCCAAAAACGGTCCCCAGCCGCCCCTATTTGAAGGGCAGCCTAACCACAAACACGTGGACAAGTGAATGTGGCCAGGGATGGTCCATCTCTCTGACGCCTTCACACAGGGTTAATATTGTGGAAGCCAGGACACAGTTGGACACTGGGATGCAACACGTCTTCCAGACATAGAGGATTGCGAGTCCTGGGTCAATCAGGCTTCAACACAAAGTTCAGAAGATAGACAGCAGCAGTGGTCGGCCTCCTACACAACGAGTAAATTATTCATGATCATGAGGCCATCCATCTCCTTAGCTTTCTGTTCCTTGGAATGCAAGCGCATGTATGTAGTAGCGGCTAGGCCTGAGGTGGTCAGCGTTTTGGCGCATATCCTACCTCCTCCGAGGATTGCTGGATGTTTTCCTGCTACTATCCCAGTTCTATGACTCCCGTTAAAACAAAGCTTCAGGTGATAAATGATGGATGAGGTGGTGGCAAAGGAGAAAGAGCAGGAAGAACTGGGACCATTCACATCAATATCACGCCTGTCAACCACACAAATCTTGTAGGATATATTTCTGTAACAAAAGGAGTGGTTTGGCTACACAGTTATAGGGAATACAGTGAGTGCAATGCCTACCAAAAATTTCGAGGCACTCCAATGCCCCTTGGAAGTGACATGGAGGTCAGAGGGCCTTAACTAAACCGTTTTTTCCATTTATAGCAACTGGGTCTCCTGTACACTGTTGGCCTAAGCAGTGAATAGAAGGCTTTCCAAAAATTATGAGGAACTGCAATGCCCCTTGAAACAGACGTAGATTACAGCGTGCTAAAAACCTTCTACCCATTATTGGGGAGTGGGTCTCCCTTAGTGTTCGCCTATGCATTGAAAAGCAAAAGCGGATTAAAATTAGGGTGAAATGCAATGCCCGTTGGAAGAGTCGTGGAGGTTAGAGGTAATTAAAAACAACATTTCAATGCCCCTTGGAAGAGCTGTGGAGTTCAGAGTGGTTTAACAAGATGGCTTTAATGCCCCTTGGAAGAGACGTGGAGGTCACAGTAGCTTAACAAGACGGTTTTAATGCCCCTTGGAAGAGACGTGGAGGTCACAGTAGCTTAACAAGATGGTTTTAATGCCCCTTGGAAGAGTGGTGGAGGTCGCAGTGGAATAAAAAGACAATATCAATGCCCCTTGGAAGAGACGTGGCGGTCACAGTAGCTTAACAAGACGGTTTTAATGCCCCTTGGAAGAGTGGTGGAGGTCGCAGTGGAATAAAAAGACAATATCAATGCCCCTTGGAAGAGTGGTGGAGGTCGCAGTGGAATAAAAAGACAATATCAATGCCCCTTGGAGGAGTGGTGGAGGTCACAGTGGAATAAAAAGACAATATCAATGCCCATTGGAAGAGTGGTGGAGGTCGCAGTAGCTTAACAAGAAGGTTTTAATGCCCCTTGGAAGAGACGTGAAGGTCACAGTAGCTTAACAAGACAGTTTTAATGCCCCTTGGAAGAGACGTGGAGGTTACAGTAGCTTAACAAGACGGTTTTAATGCCCCTTGGAAGAGATGTGGAGGTCACAGTGGAATAAAAAGACAATATCTATGCCCTTTGGAAGAGTGGTGGAGGTCGCAGTAGCTTAACAAAACGGTTTTAATGCCCCTTGGAAGAGTGGTGGAGGTCGCAGTAGCTTAACAAGACGGTTTTAATGCCCCTTGAAAGAGTGGTGGAGGTTGCAGTGGAATTAAAAGACAATATCAATGACCCTTGGAAGAGTGGTGGAGGTCGCAGTAGCTTAACAAGACGGTTTTAATGCCCCTTGGAAGAGACATGGAGATCGCAGTGGAATAAAAAGACAATATCAATGCCCCTTGGAAGAGTGGTGGAGGTCGCAGTAGCTTAACAAGACAGTTTTAATGCCCCTTGGAAGAGTGGTGGAGGTTGCAGTAGCTTAACAAGATGGTTTTAATGCCTCTTGGAAGAATGATGGAGGTCGCAGTAGCTTAACAAGATGGTTTTAATGCCCCTTGGAAGAGTGGTGGAGGTCACAGTAGCTTAACAAGACGATTTTAATGCCCCTTGGAAGAGTGATGGAGGTCGCAGTAGCTTAACAAGACGGTTTTAATGCCCCTTGGAAGAGTGATGGAGGTCACAGTAGCTTAACAAGACAGTTTTAATGCCCTTTGGAAGAGTGGTGGAGGTCGCAGTGGAATAAAAAGACAATAACAATGCCCCGTGGAAGAGACGTGGAGGTCACAGTAGCTTAACAAGACGATTTTAATGCCCCTTACAAGAGCCATGCAGTACAGCATATTAAAAACATTATTTCCACTATTGGGGAGTGGGTCTCCCATAGTCTTTGCCTATGCCTTCCAAGCAAAAGCTGCCAAAAATTAGGATGGAGGAACTTTCAATAATGGCAACACGGACCATGGTCACCCTGGTGGTATAGTGGTGGTGGAGGCTGAGGATAAGGAGAAGAGCAAAAAACAGCTGAAATGAGGAAGTGTATACCCATGTGTGGGTGTGAAGCGGTGCATGGGAATACACCTCCAGAAGCAACACAGTGGATTTGACTTTGTTACTCTGCTGTCATTTGGTGGTGATGAGAAGCCTGGCCCAATCCAGCCCTTGTTCATTTTGATAAGGGTCAGCTTGTCAGCATTGTCAGTTGACAGGCGAGTGCGCTTATCAGTTATAATTCCCCCAGCGGCACTAAAAACACGCTCCGATAACACGCTAGCGGCAGGACAGGCCAGGACCTCCAAGGCGTACAGAGCGAGTTCATTCCAAGTGTCTAGCTTGGATACCCAATAATTAAAAGGCACAGAGGAATCACGGAGGACACTGGTACGGTCGGCAAGGTACTCCCTCACCATCTTTTGAAACTTTCCACTCCTTGTGAGAGTACACCACGCCTCAGGGCCTGTAAACTGGGCGGGTCTCAGAAAACTGTCCCAGAACGTTGACAGTGTTCCCCTGCCTCTGCTGGATTGGAGTTGCGTCTCTCTCGCCTGTACGCCTTGGCTGGGCAACGAACTGTGACCTCTGCCGCTAGCGTGTTCAGATGCAAATTTTTTTAACAGTTCTGCAGCAAGGGCCTCCTGGTACTGCCCCATTTTGTAGACCTCTCCACCTCAGGAATAAGAGAGTGAAAGTTCTCCTTGTAGCGGGGGTCTAAAAGTGTCACCAACCAGTAATGACTGTCACCCAACATTTTGACAACGTGACGGTCACGGTTAAGGCAGCGTAACATAAAGTCAGCCATGCGTGCCAGACTGGTAACGGGCAAGACTTTCTTGTCCTCACCAAGATGACGACTGACCATGCTCTCCTCCTCCTCCTCCCTGTCCTCAGGTCACCCACGCTGAACCGACTGTATGACAGTTGTACAAGTACTACCGTCTACAGCGCATGATACCAGCTCCTGTTCTTCCTCCTCCTCCTCCTCCTCCCCTCCCTCATTGTCCCCCAATGCATGTTGGGATGAGATGAGGCTGGGCTGTGTGTAATCGCCCGCTACGGCTTCTTGATCCATCTCATCATACTCTGGCTGCAATGCCTCCTCTTTAATTCTCTGCAGAGAGCGTTGCAAAAGACAGACAAGTGGGATGCTGACGCTAATGATGGCGTCATCGCCACTCACCATCTTGTAGGACTCCTCAAAGTTTGTCAGGATGGTACATATGTCAGACATCCAGGTCCACTCCTGAGGTCTTATGTGTGGAGTCTGACCTGAATATCGACGGCCTTGTTGCATCTGGTACTCCACAACTGCTCTCTTCTGCTCACAAATCCTTTGCAACATGTGGAGGGTAGAGTTCCAACGTGTGGGGACATGACACACCAGTCGGTGTGCCGGAAGCTGCAAACGCTGCTGCAACACAGCAAGGGCGGTGGAAGCTGTAGCCGACTTTCGAAAATGAGCTGACAGGCGGCGTACTTTGACGAGCAGATCTGGCAACTCGGGGTACGATTTAAGAAACCACTGAACCACGAGGTTAAGCACATGAGCCAGGCATGGTACGTGTGTGATCTCGCCTCAGAGCAGCCACCAGGTAACAGCCATTGTCACACACGACCATGCCTGGATGTAGGTTCAGCGGTCTCAGCCATAGATCTGCCTGCTCTTTCACAGCTGTCCACAACTCACAAGCAGTGTGAGGTTTATCACCTAAGCTTATGAGTTTCAGCAGAGCCTGTTGCCGCTTGGCTGAGGCAGTACTGCAGTGCTTCCAGCTTGTAACTGATGTGGTGATATCTGAGATGGAGACTGAACATGAGGAGGATGATGTGCAGGAGCTGTACACTGTGGGGGCAACTCTGACTGACATAGGGCCCGCAATCCTCGGTGTTGAGAGGATGTGTTCCGTCCCAAGGTCTGACTGGGTCCCGGCTTCCACTCTGTTTACCCAGTGTGCCGTCAGGGAGATGTACCGTCCCTGGCCACAAGCACTTGTCCACGTGTCCGTTGTCAGGTGGACTCTCCCAGTAACTGCGTTGTTGAGGGCACGGCAGATGTTTTGGGACACGTGCTTGTGTAGTGCAGGGATGGCACACCGGGCAAAATAGTGTCGGCTGGGGACAGAGTACTGAGGGACGGCCACCGCCATAAGGTTGCGGAAGGATTCCGTCTCCACCAGCCTAAAAGACAGCATTTCGAACACAAGCAGTCGTGAAATGTGCGAATTTAGGACTGTGGCCTGTGGGGCATTGGCTGCGAATTTGGGCTTTCGTTCAAAATTCTGGGATATGGACAATTGAACGCTGCGGTGGGACGTGGACGTGGACGTTGATGCTGTTTCTTGAGAAACTGCCATAACAAGTGAAGACTGAGAGGAGGGGGCATCTTTACATGCAGTATGGACAGGGGATTGCCTTGCACGCACAACAGGGGGTTCTCTTACACGCACAACAGCGGAAGAAGCAGTGGTGACACCCGCTGACACTGGTCGTGGACCCTGGGGTTCGCCCCATAAAGTCGGGTGCTTTGCTGACATGTGCCTGATCATGCTGGTGGTGGTCAGGCTGGTAGTTTTGTCACCCCTGCTGATGCTGGCCTGGCAGGTGGTACAAATGGCCTTTTTGGGGTTATCACCAGAGTCTTTAAAAGATTCCATACTCTGGAAGACCTACCGGTTGTACTGGCAACGTCCCTCGTGTTGGTGTTACGGGGAACGGTTGCCCGCCCTCTGTCTGCGGCCACCACACTGCTTCTTCCTGCCTGTTGGGGTACTCTGCCTCCCTCCCCCTGTGTGCTGCTGGCCTCGCTCTGCATGTCCTCCTGCCACGTTGGGTCAGTTACTAGATCATCCACCACCTCCTCCTCTTCCACTTCCACACCACGGTCTTCCTCCTCACTTCCTGGCAATTGTGTCTCGTCATCGTCCACCTCTTGTGACAAATTGCCAGCGTCACCTTCCTTTGGCCGTGGCTGTTCAAATATTTGGCCATCGCTACATGGGATCTCATCTTCCACCGCTTCAAGTGGAGCAGGCGAGGGGCACAAATATGGAAATGGACCAGTGAACAGCTCTTCAGAGTGTCCAAATGTGGGATCAGTTGCTGTCTGACGACACTCGGCATGGTGGGAGGAAGGAGCATCAGGGTGAGGAGGAGTATGTGTGGCACCCCAGGGGTCTGGTTTCCACAGTAATGTAATGTTATGTCTGAGAGCAGGTGGGAGGTCCTTTGGTCAGGGATCCTGTGCATGCCACACCTCCTGCCCAGTCTTGGGAGGGGAAGAACTTCCCCTATATAAACCTGGGGCTGAGGCAGGGTTAGAGAGTTTCAGAAAGGAGAAGACAGGGAGCAGAGCTGCTCTATGGGCTCTGCTCCACAGGCAGGCCCTGTCCTGGGGCCTGAGCCTGGAGTAGAGAAGAAGTAGAGAAGAGAGCAGCTATGGGAAGAAACAGCAGGAGCTCTGTGGGGAGCAGTGTTACAAGGAGTCAGGGGCTGGCAGCTGCAGAGCTCGCCCTGACTGAGAAGATTTCTTACCGGACCCGGAGTCCGAGGCTGTGGGGACTAACTCCTACCCAGCAGCAGAATCCGTCAGGCAGGGGATTTCAGGTCCTCTGGCCAAGAAGCCCGAAGGCACGGTCACACGCATGGGACCAGCACCGCCGTCGTGGAGCGGAAGCTATTAGAAGGCCCCGAGTCACCGGCCATACGGGTGAGCACCACACGGTACACTCAGGGACGTGGGCTACTTATACCCGCCTCAAGCAAGGTAGCCAGAAGAGTACGGATAGTTTGGGAGGCCTACAACTCCGCCTGGCCAGGGGAGATCCCATCTGCTCAAGGACTGACCAGGCCCCAATCACTAGCCAGTACTCCGGTAGGGTCTATCTTTATTACCAGTAAAGACCCTGAACTGCACCGTACCGTCTCCGAGTGGTTCCTGCTACCCCCATCATCCACATCGGCTGCCCTGAGGCCATACCCCTCCCGTTGGGGGTTATACCACCACGCTGCACAATCTCACCACCGGCCTCAGCGGTCTGCCCTGCAGCGGCGGCTCCAAAGCTGCATTCAACGGGTGGCATAGTCGTCCTACATCTACTGCTAAAGACAGCGCCACTTAGTTTGACTCCCTGGGCACGGACCGGGTCACCGCCACGAGACTACAACCCTCAACAGATCCGGCTCCGGGTAAGCTCCCGCGTGCGCAACGCTGCGCGACACAGGCCCAGGGGCGCGTCAACTTTTGGCGTAGTCGGCAGGATTCGAACCTGCGCGGGGAAACCCCATTGGGTCTGGTTTCCACAGTAATGTAATGTTATGTCTGAGAGCAGGTGGGAGGTCCTTTGGTCAGGGATCCTGTGCATGCCACACCTCCTGCCCAGTCTTGGGAGGGGAAGAACTTCCCCTATATAAACCTGGGGCTGAGGCAGGGTTAGAGAGTTTCAGAAAGGAGAAGACAGGGAGCAGAGCTGCTCTATGGGCTCTGCTCCACAGGCAGGCCCTGTCCTGGGGCCTGAGCCTGGAGTAGAGAAGAAGTAGAGAAGAGAGCAGCTATGGGAAGAAACAGCAGGAGCTCTGTGGGGAGCAGTGTTACAAGGAGTCAGGGGCTGGCAGCTGCAGAGCTCGCCCTGACTGAGAAGATTTCTTACCGGACCCGGAGTCCGAGGCTGTGGGGACTAACTCCTACCCAGCAGCAGAATCCGTCAGGCAGGGGATTTCAGGTCCTCTGGCCAAGAAGCCCGAAGGCACGGTCACACGCATGGGACCAGCACCGCCGTCGTGGAGCGGAAGCTATTAGAAGGCCCCGAGTCACCGGCCATACGGGTGAGCACCACACGGTACACTCAGGGACGTGGGCAACTTATACCCGCCTCAAGCAAGGTAGCCAGAAGAGTACAGATAGTTTGGGAGGCCTAAAACTCCGCCTGGCCAGGGGAGATCCCATCTGCTCAAGGACTGACCAGGCCCCAATCACTAGCCAGTACTCCGAGAGGGTCTATCTTTATTACCAGTAAAGACCCTGAACTGCACCGTACCGTCTCCGAGTGGTTCCTGCTACCCCCATCATCCACGTCGGCTGCCCTGAGGCCATACCCCTCCCGTTGGGGGTTATACCACCACGCTGCACAATCTCACCACCGGCCTCAGCGGTCTGCCCTGCAGCGGCGGCTCCAAAGCTGCATTCAACGGGTGGCGTAGTCGTCCTACATCTACTGCTAAAGACAGCGCCACTTAGTTTGACTCCCTGGGCACGGACCGGGTCACCGCCACGAGACTACAACCCTCAACAGATCCGGCTCCGGGTAAGCTCCCGCGTGCGCAACGCTGCGCGACACAGGCCCAGGGGCGCGTCAACTTTTGGCGTAGTCGGCAGGATTTCGTGCCCGCAACCACCGGGTACTGCGTGCCTGAAAAGCAAAGACTGTTCAAACTTACCAGTGGTGAGGTTTCCCGCCATCCGGCGCCATCTTCTGCCTTCTTCCCGCCATCCGTGGAGTTTTCCCGCCATTGGACGCCATCTTGAGGACGCCGTGCGGGAAGAAGAGGGGCGTGGACTTCGAAAGCGCGCGAGAACTGAAGCTCCGCCCCACGCACTGACGCTGCTCAAGGTCCTGGAAGGGAGGAAGAGCGACGCTGACGTCATCGGAGCGCGACGCCAGGTCCTCTACCCCGACGATTGACTGCGGAGCCGCGGCCTACGGAAGAGGATCTCCGGAAGGTAGGCCACGGTCCACTAGGGGGGAGGAGGACACCAGGAACGGACAGCAAGATGGCGGACCGGCAGTAGACTAAGCTGCCCAGCATCGGCAGTGCCCCAGTCGTCGCCGGCCCCGACCAGCGCCGGGAGAAGACGTGTGACGCAGGAGCGGTCGCGGGAGCAGGTAAGAGGAGTCTCCCTGTCCCGGACGCTGCCAGCGTCAGCCTGCTCCCGGGCCCCCTGGTGGAGCCGCCGATTCCGGGCGCTGCAGACACTGACCTGCTCCAGCCCCCGCAACAAGCCCTGCGGCCAAGCCCTCCAGCCCTGGGCACTACCACCACCAGCCCGCGCCCAGGCCCAAAGTTGCACCCTCTGACCCCGGGCGTCATCAACGGCGACCCTCTCCACGCCTGGTCGCAAGGCCTGAACTCCCCAGGTGCAAAAGGACTGTACGCCCTCCACGTTCACCGGCTAACCGAGGAGGAGCTGCAGTATTACCAATACGAGGAAAGCCAAGAGGACCCGGACGGGTCTGAAGACTACCATCAGGAGGAGACAAAGAGAGGACACCGCTACTGAAGGGAAGTAGCATAAATAAAGAGCTGTACATAGTTACCCGTCAGGGTATGAGAACTTGCTGAAACTGTTAAATGATTGAAGTGTGGTCCCCGTTGGGACAAGTGTGAACTGTTATCCGTGTGTCCCTATCCCTTACCAGGCTGAGGACTGTGAGCAGCCATTCCCTATCCCTTACCAGGCTGAGGACTGTGAACAGCCATCCCTTTTTCCCCACTGGCCGAGGACTGAGAGCGGCCACCCTGTACATAGTTGGAGCGTAACCCAGGATGGACTAAAGACTGTTAAGGACTCGGGGAAGGACAAACCCCTATCTGGTTACGTCTCCCTGTTCTGGTGAAATGGACACCATCACCCTGTTTTGGTGAAATGGACACCGTCTCCCTGTTTTGGTTAAATGGACACCTTGCTTCCCTCAAAGACTGCACCCGGTTGCGGACACGCCGTGACCACCTTTATGTGTTTCTTTATTGTATTGTTATTGTTATATCTTGTTATGTTTTTCTAAAATATGTTTAGTCCCGGAGTACTAAATTTTACTAGGGGGGAATGTGGCACCCCAGGGGTCTGGTTTCCACAGTAATGTAATGTTATGTCTGAGAGCAGGTGGGAGGTCCTTTGGTCAGGGATCCTGTGCATGCCACACCTCCTGCCCAGTCTTGGGAGGGGAAGAACTTCCCCTATATAAACCTGGGGCTGAGGCAGGGTTAGAGAGTTTCAGAAAGGAGAAGACAGGGAGCAGAGCTGCTCTATGGGCTCTGCTCTACAGGCAGGCCCTGTCCTGGGGCCTGAGCCTGGAGTAGAGAAGAAGTAGAGAAGAGAGCAGCTATGGGAAGAAACAGCAGGAGCTCTGTGGGGAGCAGTGTTACAAGGAGTCAGGGGCTGGCAGCTGCAGAGCTCGCCCTGACTGAGAAGATTTCTTACCGGACCCGGAGTCCGAGGCTGTGGGGACTAACTCCTACCCAGCAGCAGAATCCGTCAGGCAGGGGATTTCAGGTCCTCTGGCCAAGAAGCCCGAAGGCACGGTCACACGCATGGGACCAGCACCGCCGTCGTGGAGCGGAAGCTATTAGAAGGCCCCGAGTCACCGGCCATACGGGTGAGCACCACACGGTACACTCAGGGACGTGGGCTACTTATACCCGCCTCAAGCAAGGTAGCCAGAAGAGTACAGATAGTTTGGGAGGCCTACAACTCCGCCTGGCCAGGGGAGATCCCATCTGCTCAAGGACTGACCAGGCCCCAATCACTAGCCAGTACTCCGGGAGGGTCTATCTTTATTACCAGTAAAGACCCTGAACTGCACCGTACCGTCTCCGAGTGGTTCCTGCTACCCCCATCATCCACGTCGGCTGCCCTGAGGCCATACCCCTCCCGTTGGGGGTTATACCACCACGCTGCACAATCTCACCACCGGCCTCAGCGGTCTGCCCTGCAGCGGCGGCTCCAAAGCTGCATTCAACGGGTGGCGTAGTCGTCCTACATCTACTGCTAAAGACAGCGCCACTTAGTTTGACTCCCTGGGCACGGACCGGGTCACCGCCACGAGACTACAACCCTCAACAGATCCGGCTCCGGGTAAGCTCCCGCGTGCGCAACGCTGCGCGACACAGGCCCAGGGGCGCGTCATATGCAGTCGAGACTCACGGCTACTAACACTTAACCGTGTGGAAGACAGACCGGAGGTGGTGGTGCCCAGGTGACTGGAAGTATTATCTGCTATCCAATTAATAACCTATTCACACTGATCATTTCGCAATAGTGGTGCTGTTGTGTGCTTCCCTAGTAATTCAGTCAAGAACTGGGAGCGAGAAGATGTGGCTGTTGGTTGTGGCACATTTTCACCTTGGCCACGGCCCCGTCCTCTACACGCACCATCACCAGAATGTCCAGTTCCACGTCCCTTGCCACGCGCCTTGCCCATTGTAAATGAAGTGAAATAGCTTACACTCGCACTATCAATGGCAAAAGGGTAATAAAAAGGAGATTTGAACCGTGGAAGAGGAAAACCACAGTTCTAGTTCTCTGGCCTACACCAGACTCTTTTAAACAGATATATTGGTGTCTGAACAGTCAGCGAGACACTGAATTTTTTTTTTTTATGCAAAAAAAGACAAAAAAGTGGATAATGCAGAGATTTGAACCGTGGAACTGCAAAACCACAGTTATAATTTCCTGGTGTATACCAGACTTGTTAAAATAGATATATTGGTGTCTGAATAGTCAGCGACACACTCAAACTGTTTTTTTTTTATGGAAAAAAGGCAATCAGGTTGATAACACCCAGATTTGAACCGTGGAAGAGGAAAACCACAGTTCTAGTTATCTGGCCTACACCAGAATCTTTTAAACAGATATATTTGTGTCTGAACACTCAGACTCACTCAATTTTTTAATTGGGGGGGAATACCAAAAGGTTAATAAGACGGGTATTTGTACAGTCTGACTGAATAAAAAAAGAAAAAAACAGGATTTAGATGAAAAAAAAAGGATTTTTCCTGAGACCGGGGGATAAGTCCAGCAATTTCAGCAACAGGAGCAGCACACAGGACTGTAATGCAGCGTTTGCTGGTATAACCACTGCGTCTCCTATACAGCCTGCCTGCCTGCCTGATATCTGGGATGGATATTAGTCCTGAGAAGGACTGTTTGTTTGATTTGGCAGCCTTTACAGACCCTACACTACCTATTTCGCAGTATAAATCTCTCCCTAGCTCAGCAGCGCTGTCCCTAGACTGTCTGATCCGGAGCGACTGTGTCCAAGATGGCGGCGCCCGGTTTTAAATACTCGAGGTGACGCTGTGCGGCCAGCCAATCACTGTAATGCCCACAAACAACATGGCTGCGGCATTACAGTGACTGGCTGGCAATCCCTGCATGTTCATTGGCTCTGTAAAGAGCGCCAAACGTGCAGGGCGGAGACCCGAGCTCCCGGCCGAGTAACCCAGAAATGCTCGGTGCCCGCCGAACATCCCGAGTAGCGAGATGCTTGGGCGAATACCGAGCAGTGTCGAGCATGCTCGCTTAACACTACTGTATATACATAAATTTATATTTTTATTTTTTTTATATAAAAAAAAAATAAAAGCAAAAATACGTCATTTTTAATATATACCACGGCGTCCTATTGCCGAAAGAATTAAAGCATAATAGTACGACCACAAATGGTCGTACTAAAATAATATATATATATAATTTTTTTTTACTTTTGTTTATTAAAAAAAATTACAAAAATTTATGTTATTCTTAATATGTACCATTTTGTCATATTGCGGTAAGAATTAACGCATTTGTGGGAAGGGGTTAAGGAGTAAATCATAAGACAAACTTGATCCAAAATAAGAAGATTGTTACGGGTCCGGATGGTGGAACCTCTGTGCTAAGATGCAAGGAGGGACCAGAGGGGCGTGACTAAGTGCCTACTCGGCCCGACCAAGGTCACACTGCGGCTTAGTCGACTCCGTGAACCAGGGAGGGACCGAGCAGGGGGACCAGGTGCCACTCTGGGACCAACCTTGTGTGAGAGCAGGTGACTCCCATGGGTCAGATGGCAGGAACTGACCGATACAGCGGATGAGCACGGCAGGAAGGCTGACGGGTGGTCCGGGTGGATAAGCAGGCTGGTTCGGCAGATAGCCAGACAGTTGCGATGGGTAGGCAAGCAGGCGGGCATTGCAGGTAACTGGCAGGTGCTCCAGGTAGGCTGGCTAGTGGGCACGGCAGGTAACTGGCAGGTGCTCCGGGTATGCTGGCTAGTGGGCACGGCAGGTAACTGGCAGGTGCTCCGGGTATGCTGGCTAGCGGGCACGGCAGGTAATTGGCAGGTAGGCTGGCTAGCGGGCACGGCAGGTAACTGGCAGGTGCTCCGGGTAGGCTGGCTAGCGGGCACAACAGGTAACGGACAGGTGCTCCAGGTAAGCAGGCTGGCGGGCACAACTGTAGACAGACTGGAGGACAGAACTGTTAGACAGGCTAGCGGGCTGGACTGACAGACAGGCTGGCAGGCAGGGCTGACAGGCAGCAGGACCTGAGAGCTGGAGCTAGTATTTAGCACACGGAACAACAACCTTGCACAGGCACCTCCATTTTGGAGGAGGTGCCTTATATAGGGAAGTGCTCTGGCCATTGGCCGGGGACTCTATAGGACGGCGCGCACGGCCCCTTTAAGAGGCTGGGAGCGCACGCGCCCTAAGCACAGTGCCCGGGGAGCTGCGTGCGGTGCGTGCCACGGCAGCAGGGGAGCGGGAAGACGCCGGACCTGGACCACAGCAGTGAGGGGAACGGCGTCTCTGCCCGGCAGGAGGCAGAGACGCCGATGCTATAAAGATGTCCTCCAGAATTGTTCCTGATTTTGATACCTGAACATGTAATGTTTGGGGTTGTCTATAATTACATCCATTCTTCTGAAATTTACATTTCGGTTCACAATGTTGGAACCCCTGTTCTTAGAACTTTTGAATTGTGCTTTTCCTCATTTCTTACTCCTGGAAATGCATAAATACATTAGGCGATATCATATCCTTTAAAAGGGGGTGTGTCTCTACATTATTATTATTAATGACTGGACACTGTGTACAGGCCCTCACCCCAGGAGGATGGTAACACCTAGGTGTCAATTTATTCATAAATTCCCAGGAAGAGCAAAAGAGGAACAGTCCAACAGATATTCTCAATAAAAATGCTTTGGAATTGCTATTTCTTGCGGAATGTAAGCGTTTTCTAACACAGACGTGTCAGGGGAGATGACTATTCCCCTTTAAGCAGAGGTTGGTGTACACAAGTGACAAAACTGTCATAATATAATATTAGATTTCTAGAATTCTACATGGTGCAGAAGGTCATGGTGTGAGCTAAAGCTGCAGTGACAGCCCCTCCGCACTGCTTAGCACCAGCACACTGACAGCCATGGCTATGCGTGTGGTCGGCCCGCTCACGTCACACATGTCACGCTTGTCATACAGTCACATTCTCTTTTTGGTTATTCGCAGCCATTATCTGACCGTAAATCATAGAATCCACTTGTTTTTTCCCTTCCATTAAAAAAAACATGGAGGCAGAAGGCTATAAGCTATTATATTGAGCAGAGTTTAACCCTATCATCAGCACAACAATTTTTACACCTTCGAATGATAGAAAAAAAGAATCATCAAATTAAATCCACCCCCCCTCATACCCCTACACTCTCTGGAAGTAGACATGTGGGTACAGTGACCCAGTTTTCATCAAATTCAAAGGTTTTATGTTCATAAAAAAATGCATACAAACTAAAGGGGTTAGATTTAGAAAAAAAAATGCTCCCTTTGTTCAGAAACAGCGCCACCACTGTTAATAGGTTGTGCGTGGTATTGCAGGTTGGTTCCATTAGCTTTAATGTTTATAGCAAAAAATATGCAAAACACCTACAAAGAATGACAGCTCAGGATGTGCAGAGGTTTTACATGTCCTTTATGCCTATATGTACATGATATTATATTCATATATTTACTAGAATTGAATCTAGATATATATATATATATGTAGCCTCATTAGAATGAGAGGTGATAACATGAAGAAAAGTTCCTGTACTCCATTCATTGGACTCAACAAAGGCTGTAAAGGGGAAAGATGACAGTATCAGGCTGTGACTAGGAAGACAGACGATATCATGGAGAAAAGTTAGGGCTTAGTTCTCACGATGAGTTTTTGATGTTGTGGATTTTCTGCAGCATTTTTGCACCTATTAGGTAAATTATTTTACTTGTGTTTTTTTACATGCTTTTTTATTGCGTTTTTGTCTCTTTTTGGTATGTTATATTTTAAGTTCAGCTTCTTTGTTTTTCATACATCCTAGTAATTGGCTTTGACAAAACATTATTGATGCAGTCATGTGCGGATAATTTGCATTTTTAGCGCATTTTTGCAGTGGAAATACACTAAAATCACATGTGTTTTTTTTTACATGTGGATTGTATGCGTCTTCTTCAGTTCTATAGGGATAATCAATCCGCACATAAAACTCAGTGTACTGTAAGAGAAATTGACATGTTATGGATTTCAGAAACGCACCGCTGGTCAGTTTATGCAGCGTAAAAAAAAAAAGCACACTGGGTATGATATTTCTTCAAATCCCATCCACTTTGTTGGAACTGTAAGACGCTGCTTTTTTTGTCAAGAAACTCATCATGGGAACGTAATCCTACTATATAATTCCCTCCTGGGGTCACTGAGCCTGAATAGGAAGAGAGGTGACAGTGACTAGCTGCGATTGGTAAAGGAGGTGATAACATGAGAACAAGTGCCTGCATTAGAGGCAATGCAGGGAGACAGATGAAATAAAAAGTTGTTATTGGGGTCACACCATGAACAAAACGTCCTCTATCCTCCCTGGAGACACAGCAGGCAGTTCTAGGGAACGATGGCAGTAATAGAGTGCGATGGGTAAAAGGGGTGATAACACTAAAAAAAGTTTCAACTACTGCTGCTGGTTCAAAGCCAAGAGCAGGGACGTAACATCGCAGCAGGGGGGTGTCCGGCGACGCCAGCGCCGAAGTCAGCTAAATGCGTGTCCAAGGATGCACATTCAGCTGAAGTGTATTGCAGCACATGGACCCTCCAGCTCCCTGCACCGCAATACACGCCGCCGGCCAATCAGAGGCCGGCAGCTGACGACTGTGTGCCCATCATGAGTGGCGCATGGCAGTGACATCATGCTCTGCCTGTGCCGCACATTGATGTCAGCTGCTGGGTACAGAAGAAGACACTGCACGTTCTGGGAGCGGAGGAAGGTAAGAAAAATCATTTATTTTTTTATGTTTAGGAAAACAGAACGGACATTATACCAGGAAGGGAGTCATTATAGCAGAATGAGGTCCAGGATGGCGGTCATTATGCTGGGAAGGGGGCTAGGATGGCGGTCATTATATTAGGAAGGAGCTCAGGATGGGTGTTATTATACCAGAATGGGATCCAAGATGGGATCATTATACCAGAATGAGGTCGAGGATGGCGGTCATTATACTGGGAAGGGGGCCAGGATGGCGGTCATTATATTAGGAAGGAGCTCAGGATGGGTTTTATTATACCAGAATGGGATCCAAGATGGGGGTCATTATACCAGAATGAAGTCCTGGATGGCGGTCATTATACCAGGAAGGGGCCCAGGATAGTGGACATCATTATAAGATAAGGGACATTATACCAGTAAGGAGGACATTGTTACAGGAAGGGCCCAGGATGGGGAACATTATTACAGTAAAGGGCCCAGGACAGGGGACATTATTATTGAAGGGGCTCAAGAGGGGAGGACATTATTACTGGAAGGGGCTCAGGATGGAGGATATTATAACAGGAAGAGGCCCAGGACAGGGGATATTATAACAGGAAGGGGCCTAGGGTGTGAGACATTATTACAGGATGGGGGCCCGGACGAGGGACATTATTACAGGATGGAGGCGGGGGCCAGGACGAGGGACATTATTACAGAAAGGGGCAAGGATGGGGGGCATAATTACAGAAAGGGGCCCAGGATGGGTGATATTATTACAAGAAGGGGACAGGATGAGGGACATGATTACAAGAAGGTGCCAAGATGGGGACACTATTACATATGTGTCTTTATAGGATCTACGCTACAAAGGCCTTTACATCTGACCAATATGGAGGTGGGGGGCTCAGGTTGAAATTTTGCAAAGGGGCTCATGGGGCTCTAGTTACGCCACTGGCTAAGATGGTAACCTGGAACCCATAATTATTGTGATTATCTATTTAGAATCGCAGGAACATCCTTCCTAATCTAAATTTGAGTTTTGCAGATCCCTGTACTGTAGTAACCAGCAATGATCAGCAGCCTCCGTTCTATAGATGTGAGATCTTCCTGTGCATGTTAGTGGAGGTATAAATCACTGACACGTTGGTCTGTGACCCACATTTTAGATTCAACACCAAACTACATTAGAGACTGAAATTGCTGATAGATGCAGAAACAGCCGTCACCCGACAGCGGCTCCCATGTTGCTATATTTCTCCACAGATAGCACCTCGGAAGAGTCAGATCACACTATGAATTATCCACCACCTGGAGCAGAGAGTCTGATATTCTGACTTCACAGATCAGTTTCCTTATGTCTCAGGAGGAGGAAAACTGTAGCAAAAACCAACCTAGATATCACATTTCCATTATCTATAGATGTGCACTTATATCTTAATAGTCACGTAAAAATGTCTGCAAAATTTGCATTGACTAAGTTAGCCTGCCATCTATGGGTTTTCTTTTCTTGTATTTCTCCTCTTATCATGGAGCTATTCCTGCCTAATCACATGTCTTTACGATTATTCTAACATGATACTGAGTCACTGCCCCCCACAAGATCAACTCAGTCCTTTTCTGCAGCATAACTCAGTTATATCAACTGACTCACTGCACTTTTCTATCCCACTTAATGATACTGACCTTATGGTAAACCTTTCCTACTTAATATAATACCATGAGTGGAAAGGTCACTGCCGCCCACAAGGTAAACACAATGCTCTTCTGCAGTATAACCTAGTTCCATTAACTGACTGATTGCAGGTATCTATTCCTGCCCATTGCATGATACTGCCCTAATAGTAACCCTGTCCTATTTAATATAGTGACATGCGTGGTTTCACAAGCTAAACACAGTCCTCTCTTACTGTTGTGATCAATCAATAGATTTAATCTGCTGCAATAAGTTCAAACATCATATAAACTACAATGTCATGTATCCATAAACATATACTGCCTCTGTGTTATGTAACATGCACTTTTTAATTTATATATACAGATGTGGTCACTGGCTCCTCAGGATCAACATAGTCCTCTTCTACTGCATAACTCAGTTTAATCAACTGACTCATTGCAATTACCTATCCCTGCCCTCTTTATGACACTTATGGTAAGCCTATAAATATAAGAATAACCTCGGCACTCAATGGATATGCAAAGAAGGTAATTTTATTATGCAGTCCACACAAAAAAATAAACGTTTCGGTCACAGTTGACCTTCATCAGTATTGCTGCAAAATAAGTAGATGCAGTCAGAAAATAATAAAATGAAAACAAAATAATACATTCAAGGATTATAACATAAAGTATAAATGCAACTCAATGGGATCTGGGAAGGAAAGTGGAATAAGGGTGGAGGAGGATGTAGGGTAGAGGAGGATGTAGTTAATAGAGGCGGAAGAAAACATACCGAGAGGAAGGAGAAGGTGTATGTGGCTGGATGGTCCAGAAGAAAGGTTTCTGGAGTTACCTGTGTAAAAGTATATGCAGAGGTAAGGCGCCAGGTATAATGGAGACACACAGTCTAAAAGACATAGTAAAAATACCTGAGTAGTAGTAGAAGTATGAGGAGAACTGTATAACGCGGTATCCCCCGTTCGTATGATATGGACAAAAGGTAACAAGGCTTCCTGGAAGCGTATAAATTTAAAGAGGTGAGACGCTTGCTGAAGAGCAGTGTATGTCCAGGGAGAGACAGTACTATACCTGGGTGAAGAGGGCAGAGCTACGCGGTATCCCCCGCTAGTAGAAGGCACAGGTAAGAGGTGTGGAGGGTCCCTATTTATATATGTAGTGAGAGGAACGAGGCGCTGCAGAGCGCGCTAGAGCGGAAGAGGAAGTGACGTCACCGGATGTGACGCGTGCGGTCCAGAGGCTTGCGTTCCACCAACAGGAAGTGACCGGCCGAGAGAATCAGGAGATCTGGGCAAGCGCAGTAGTCAAGGAAACGGAGGAGGGGACTGGAGGGGAGAGCAGGAATGGAAGGCAGGGCTTTCTAGGGAGAAAAGAAACAACGAATGAGTACATGTAAACCGAGCATTGTGCATCATATACTATAGAAATATAGTCATGTTAAAGAGATACATTGAATGACAATATAAATCAGAGTAACTAGTTACATTACAGAAAACAGCGTGGCTGAGCATAAAATCACGATATAGAGCAGGGTACTATGTATCCTATTAGATGAAAGCAGATAAGTCATATTCCCTGTTCAGACCTTTGGGGGTCCTGGAATCCAACTCGTGGATCCAGAATGCTTCCCTTTGTTTGAGACGTAAGATCCGATTACCACCTCTGCGTAATGGTGGTACCTGTTCCAGGATTTGGAATCTAAGTTGTGATATATTATGTCCTACTGTAATGAAATGGTGCGGGATCGGTAGTAACATATTTCTACATCTGATTGTCGATTTGTGTTTAGAAATACGATCTTTTATAGGTTGTGTGGTTTCTCCAATGTAAATCATGCCACACGGACATTTAATGAGGTAAACCACAAACGAACTGTCACATGTGAAGTAATTTTTGATAGTGTATCTCTTGCCTGACTGGGGATGAAAAACGGAACTGCCTTTAAGCACATTATTGCATTGATGGCAATGAAGGCATGGGAATGTGCCTGATTTAGGATTGCAGAGAAAGCGTTGTGTCTGGCCTGTTTTGTTGCTGCCAATATCAGCATGTACCAGTGCATCTTTGATGTTGGGAGCTCTTTTGAAACAGGGCATAAAAGGTTGTTTAAATGACAATATGGTAGGGTGTGCTTCTTGTAGTAAGTGCCAATGTTTTTTTATGGTTTTGTGAATCAGATAGGCATAAGGATGAAATGTATGAACAAAAGGGATGCGTTCCTTGGAGCCCGAAGCCGTATTGTTGCTGGAATTCCCTGTTCCGAGTTGGAGAGTGGAAGAGGGATAACCCCGTTCTCTAAATTTGGATTGCATCTCTTGTAGTCGAAGATTTCTTGTGTCTGGATCTGAGACAATACGTTCGACCCTTTTAAACTGGGATCTGGGGATAGATGTTTTCATAGGTTTGGGATGATTGCTAGTAAAATGTAGTAGACCATTCCGGTCCGTCGATTTGCGAAAAAGATCTGTGCTAAGGCGCCCCTCAGTGTCCTTAAGTACCAAGGTGTCTAAAAAGCTAATCTGAAATTTGTCATGTGTCATGGTGAAGCCCAAATCAGGCCATGCACTGTTCAGGAAATTGTGAAATAACTCAAGGGACTCCAATGGACCGGCCCAGATGCAAAAAATGTCATCAATGAATCTTTTCCATACGATGGAGTATGACTGGAATAATTGGTTTGTGTACACCATGCAATTCTCAAAGTTGGCCATGTAGCAGTTCGCATATGGGGGGGCCACATTGGAGCCCATAGCAGTGCCCTTAATCTGAAGGTAGTAGGTGTCCTGAAATAAGAAATAGTTCTTGGTGAGGACGAGTGTGAGTAACTCGATGGAGAGGTCTATGATGGAAGGATCTATAGAAGACTCGGTCATGAGAGTCTTGACTGTGGCTATACCGGTGTCGTGAGGTATAGATGTATATAAATTTCGGACGTCAAATGTGACTAATAAAGCTTCTGGGGGCACTTGTCCCAAATTACCCAGTGTCGTCAGGAAGGCTCCTGTATCCAGTAGAAAAGCCGGACTTCTCTGAGTAAGAGGAGTCAAGATTTTCTCCAGGAAAATGGCTAGAGGAGAGAGAAGAGAGTCCGTGGAGGCTACGATCGGTCGACCCGGAGGATTTATTAAGCTTTTGTGAATTTTCGGTAGTATGTAGAAGACCGGTGTCACAGGGTGTGTTTTAGTGAGGAATTCGCATGTTTTAGTGTCAATAACACCGGCTCCAGCAAATCGGTCAGTAACAGTCTTGATCAATTTGCTGAATTGAAAGGTGGGGTCATGAGATAGACGGCGATACGTGGTGGAGTCGTTAAGTTGTCGTTCGATTTCAGCGATGTATTGTGTACTGTCCATCACCACTATGGCACCCCCTTTATCAGCGGGTTTGATAATGATGTTTTTGTCCTGTCTCAGGCTGTTAAGGGCCTGTTGGTCAAGAGATGATCTCTTTATCAGCGGGTTTGATAATGATGTTTTTGTCCTGTCTCAGGCTGTTAAGGGCCTGTTGGTCAAGAGATGATCTCTTGACCAACAGGCCCTTAACAGCCTGAGACAGGACAAAAACATCATTATCAAACCCGCTGATAAAGGGGGTGCCATAGTGGTGATGGACAGTACACAATACATCGCTGAAATCGAACGACAACTTAACGACTCCACCACGTATCGCCGTCTATCTCATGACCCCACCTTTCAATTCAGCAAATTGATCAAGACTGTTACTGACCGATTTGCTGGAGCCGGTGTTATTGACACTAAAACATGCGAATTCCTCACTAAAACACACCCTGTGACACCGGTCTTCTACATACTACCGAAAATTCACAAAAGCTTAATAAATCCTCCGGGTCGACCGATCGTAGCCTCCACGGACTCTCTTCTCTCTCCTCTAGCCATTTTCCTGGAGAAAATCTTGACTCCTCTTACTCAGAGAAGTCCGGCTTTTCTACTGGATACAGGAGCCTTCCTGACGACACTGGGTAATTTGGGACAAGTGCCCCCAGAAGCTTTATTAGTCACATTTGACGTCCGAAATTTATATACATCTATACCTCACGACACCGGTATAGCCACAGTCAAGACTCTCATGACCGAGTCTTCTATAGATCCTTCCATCATAGACCTCTCCATCGAGTTACTCACACTCGTCCTCACCAAGAACTATTTCTTATTTCAGGACACCTACTACCTTCAGATTAAGGGCACTGCTATGGGCTCCAATGTGGCCCCCCCATATGCGAACTGCTACATGGCCAACTTTGAGAATTGCATGGTGTACACAAACCAATTATTCCAGTCATACTCCATCGTATGGAAAAGATTCATTGATGACATTTTTTGCATCTGGGCCGGTCCATTGGAGTCCCTTGAGTTATTTCACAATTTCCTGAACAGTGCATGGCCTGATTTGGGCTTCACCATGACACATGACAAATTTCAGATTAGCTTTTTAGACACCTTGGTACTTAAGGACACTGAGGGGCGCCTTAGCACAGATCTTTTTCGCAAATCGACGGACCGGAATGGTCTACTACATTTTACTAGCAATCATCCCAAACCTATGAAAACATCTATCCCCAGATCCCAGTTTAAAAGGGTCGAACGTATTGTCTCAGATCCAGACACAAGAAATCTTCGACTACAAGAGATGCAATCCAAATTTAGAGAACGGGGTTATCCCTCTTCCACTCTCCAACTCGGAACAGGGAATTCCAGCAACAATACGGCTTCGGGCTCCAAGGAACGCATCCCTTTTGTTCATACATTTCATCCTTATGCCTATCTGATTCACAAAACCATAAAAAAACATTGGCACTTACTACAAGAAGCACACCCTACCATATTGTCATTTAAACAACCTTTTATGCCCTGTTTCAAAAGAGCTCCCAACATCAAAGATGCACTGGTACATGCTGATATTGGCAGCAACAAAACAGGCCAGACACAACGCTTTCTCTGCAATCCTAAATCAGGCACATTCCCATGCCTTCATTGCCATCAATGCAATAATGTGCTTAAAGGCAGTTCCGTTTTTCATCCCCAGTCAGGCAAGAGATACACTATCAAAAATTACTTCACATGTGACAGTTCGTTTGTGGTTTACCTCATTAAATGTCCGTGTGGCATGATTTACATTGGAGAAACCACACAACCTATAAAAGATCGTATTTCTAAACACAAATCGACAATCAGATGTAGAAATATGTTACTACCGATCCCGCACCATTTCATTACAGTAGGACATAATATATCACAACTTAGATTCCAAATCCTGGAACAGGTACCACCATTACGCAGAGGTGGTAATCGGATCTTACGTCTCAAACAAAGGGAAGCATTCTGGATCCACGAGTTGGATTCCAGGACCCCCAAAGGTCTGAACAGGGAATATGACTTATCTGCTTTCATCTAATAGGATACATAGTACCCTGCTCTATATCGTGATTTTATGCTCAGCCACGCTGTTTTCTGTAATGTAACTAGTTACTCTGATTTATATTGTCATTCAATGTATCTCTTTAACATGACTATATTTCTATAGTATATGATGCACAATGCTCGGTTTACATGTACTCATTCGTTGTTTCTTTTCTCCCTAGAAAGCCCTGCCTTCCATTCCTGCTCTCCCCTCCAGTCCCCTCCTCCGTTTCCTTGACTACTGCGCTTGCCCAGATCTCCTGATTCTCTCGGCCGGTCACTTCCTGTTGGTGGAACGCAAGCCTCTGGACCGCACGCGTCACATCCGGTGACGTCACTTCCTCTTCCGCTCTAGCGCGCTCTGCAGCGCCTCGTTCCTCTCACTACATATATAAATAGGGACCCTCCACACCTCTTACCTGTGCCTTCTACTAGCGGGGGATACCGCGTAGCTCTGCCCTCTTCACCCAGGTATAGTACTGTCTCTCCCTGGACATACACTGCTCTTCAGCAAGCGTCTCACCTCTTTAAATTTATACGCTTCCAGGAAGCCTTGTTACCTTTTGTCCATATCATACGAACGGGGGATACCGCGTTATACAGTTCTCCTCATACTTCTACTACTACTCAGGTATTTTTACTATGTCTTTTAGACTGTGTGTCTCCATTATACCTGGCGCCTTACCTCTGCATATACTTTTACACAGGTAACTCCAGAAACCTTTCTTCTGGACCATCCAGCCACATACACCTTCTCCTTCCTCTCGGTATGTTTTCTTCCGCCTCTATTAACTACATCCTCCTCTACCCTACATCCTCCTCCACCCTTATTCCACTTTCCTTCCCAGATCCCATTGAGTTGCATTTATACTTTATGTTATAATCCTTGAATGTATTATTTTGTTTTCATTTTATTATTTTCTGACTGCATCTACTTATTTTGCAGCAATACTGATGAAGGTCAACTGTGACCGAAACGTTTATTTTTTTGTGTGGACTGCATAATAAAATTACCTTCTTTGCATATCCATTGAGTGCCGAGGTTATTCTTATATGTTACGGGTTCGGCCCCTACTCGAGCACCACTCATCAACAGCTGTGCGGTGATTTTTTCATTTATCTGACTTATGGTAAGCCTGTCTTACCTTATATAATGATGTGAGTGGGAAGGTCACTGTCTCCCATAAGGTAAACAAAATCCTCTTCTGCTGTTTATTTCAGTTCCATTAACTGACTGATTTCAGGTATCTATCCCTGCCCTCTGCATAATACTGCCCTCATAGTAATTCTGTCATACTTAATATAATGACTTGAGTGTTCAGGTCACTGCCTCCCACAAGGTAAACACAACCCTCTCTTACTGCTGTGATCAATCAATGCACATCTGATGCAGTAAGATCAAACATCATATAGACTACAATGTCATGTGTCCATAAACACATACTGCCTCTATGTTATAAAGCCTGTTCTTTACAATATGAGTATACAGGTGTGTGTATGAATTTACAGATCACTTTCTTACATATCAGTCATCACACTCATCACTAGTGTTGAGCCACCCCCGTAGTGTTCGAGTTCGGTTCGGTTCGTCGAACACCTTCAAACACCATTAAAACCAATGGCAGGCAAACAAAAACACATAGAAACACATAGAAAACACCTTCAAAGGTGTCCAAAAGCTGACAAACTGCTCTGAAGACACAACTAACACATGGAAAAGTGACAAGTACATATAGTCATGCGAAAAGAAAAGAGGTGGAGGAGTAAAAGGAGGGGGAGACACAGATATAGGCATGTCATGCCCTTCTAAAACCAAAAAGTGAGAAGCCGACACGTTCAGTCCGCTCCTGCCCGTGCCACCTCCGTGTCGCCGGGTTTGTGCCAGAGCCACGGTGAACCCTGACGGCCAGCCCCCCTCTCCCAATACTGGTGCCTGTCCGCTGGTGGGTCGAGCGAGCCCCCCTGTGGTGGAGGCAGCTCTAAGCTTTTTAATTTAAATTGTCTCTCTAATTTGAATGAATACACTTTAAATCCTTTTACAAGGATCTATTGAAGGGCAAGTCTCATGCCAGCAGCCGCGTAATTCCAGCTCCAGTAGCGTCCACTAAAGCTGCTGCAGTTAAAAAGCTTTTATAAGGATCGAGCTCGGCTGTCCACCGCAAGGCATCCTACTGCCAGTCCCAGCCCCTATGCCTTGGGGTGCCTCCTGATGCTCTTCACTGAGTATCCCGTGGTCCCGAAGCATTTCCTTTGAAAAAATTAAGTGTCAAAACTACAGGTGGTGTAGCTTGCTTAACAGCCGGGATAATCCGCTGACTAGCAGACACTTCTACTAGGCACAAAGTATTTCCTGGGCTAGATGCAGTTAAAAATTTGTAATTAGATACTCTCGTTGGATGCTGAGAAAGCATTCCATAGAGTCTCCTGGCACGCCATATATGATTCTCTTAAAAAGCTTGGGGTAGGGGTCTAGGGGACCCTTTTATAGCCAAAATCACGGCCCTGTATCGCAATACGTCACCTAGGCTGAAGATAAATGGAACTGTAGCACCCTGAGGGCTCGGTTGCTACAGAGGTATTGCACCTCACCCAGAGGTGTGATATCTCACTCTCAGGTAAGGATGGAGTGTGGATCAGGACCCGACACCTGCATGCATTACACCACATTGCCGTGGGGCAGGGCGACCAATATGCCCCTGAGATGGGCACGACAGTCCCTGTCCCTGGCTGGAGTGGGGGGAGGGAACACTGAGGAAGGGGAACCCTGCAGTGCAGGAGCAGGGAGGAAGCAGTTCCTGGGTGCATTGAGAAGGGAGTATAAAAGGTGGGCACCATCTTAGTTCAGTGCAGAGAAGTCTGAGCAGAAGTGGCAGGGAGCAGGGGCTCTGCATGAGCTCTGCTCCGGAGGCGGGCCTAGTAACAGAGGCCCAGGCCTGGAAGAGGGAGAAGGAAGGAAGAGGAGCGGAGAAGGCTCCAGGAACGAGGAATGAAGGGATCCCAGGGGTGCGGATGGGCGAGTCGCCACCGCACGCCCGAATCCACCTGCGTGGAGGGGTCAGGCCAAAGGGGGAGACCGGTCCCCGAAGCTAGTGGAGGCAGGAAACGACCCTCAGCTAGAAACCGGAGGCTGTGACATTTTATGTGGCGCAGCCCCTCGCTACACCTGCTAGGAAGGCACCACATAGGGTCAGGGAAACTGGCGCCAAGTTTACCAAGAGGAGGCCCGAGGCAGCCGGACAGAAGGGTTGGTAAGAAAGGCCAGACAAAGGACACACAAAGGGGGTCCTGTGAAGCGCTCCAAAGTTATCTGGGAGTTGTCTGAGCCCCTCACCTGGTGAGCACAGTACGACGTGGGCAGCCGTTACCTGCAGACGTGGTCTGGATAATAAGAACTGTGAGTAAAGGCCCTGGACTGCATCACTGACTCCGTGTCGTTACTGCTGCTGCCCTGCACCATCACCCCCATCCTCCGCATACACTGCCCTGAGGCTATACTCCTCCCGTGGGGAGTTATGCTACGCTCTGCTGCACCCACAACACCAGCCTCAGCGGTCTGCCCTGTAGCGGCGGTTCACTCTGACCGCAATCCACGGGTGGCGTAGTCGGACATTTAAACATCAAAACCACATAAATAGTTCCGCCACTGGTTTGACCGCCCTGAGCCACGGAACCGGGTCGCCGCCACGGAGACTACAACCACCAGCATCCACCAAAAAGGGTCCGGCTCCGGGTGTCCCAAGGCCCAGGGGGCGCGTCAGAACATTTTCATCACCTTTCACAATCACCAATGGGACAAGGCAGGGATGTTCTCTGTCCCCTCTCTTATACATCCTAGTGACGGAGCACCTGCTCTCATCAATTCGCCATAACCCCAATATTAGGTGGATTGAGGTGGGAGGCACCGAGTACAAGTGCTCTCTATTTGCTGATGATGTCCTAGTATATATCACTCAATCACATATATCCATCCATGCTGTTATGGCTGAAATAGATCACTTTGTTACATGGTCAAATTTTAAAATCAATGCAGCGAAGTCTGAGGCCCTCGATGTCTCCCTCCCCAAATCCATATAGGATTCCATCCAGTCCAACTTTCCCTTTGCCTGGCCCTCACAGGGTATCAAATACTTAGGAATTCCTATTCATAGAGACCTCTCCCATCTATGTTATCTTAATTTTGGGCCCTTTATTGAACAACTCCATACAGACCACGGTTGGCAAGTTAGAACTGTAAGATTCACTACGTGAACCACTGGTGTTTTGTGGAAAAGCACATGTACACTGTGTTCCAAATTATTATGCAAAAAGTGTTTAGGAGTGATAAGGGAAGAATTTGTTTGTTTGTCAGTTAAACTCATTGATGGTGATGTGTGTCAGGGCTCTTTATATCACTGTAAGCAATTGCAGACACCTGTGCTAATTAGTTTGGCAGGTGTGTCCAATGAAAGGCAAGACTACTGAAGAAGGCTGTCCCACATTATTAAGCAGCCTACATTTTCTGCCAAAATGGGAAAGAAAAAGGATGTGTCGGCTGCTGAGAAGCAACAAATTGTGGAGTGTTTAGGTCAAGGCATGACTACAATCAACATTGTGCGATGATCAGGATGAAGTGTCTTGGCAATCAAGAAGTATGTAGCTGATTCACAGTACACACGTGTGCGTGCTGATAAGGGCAAATTGAGGACTATTTCCTACAAGCAATTACGTCAGGTTAAAAGAGCAGCGGCAAAAAAGCCTTGTCATAGCAGCAGACAAGTTTTTGAAGCTGCTGGTGCCTCCAACGTCCCCCGAACAACAAGATGCAGGGTCCTTCAGAGGTTTGCAGCTGTGCATACGCCATCCTGTCGACCTCCTCTATCCACTCCACACAAGCAGAAACGGCTCCAGTGGGCCAAACATTACATGAAGACTGATTTCAAAACTGTTTGTTCACGGATGAGTGCCGTGCAGCGCTCGATGGTCCAGATGGATGGAGTGGAGGATGGCTGGTTGATGGACACCCCACGCAAACACGGCTACAGCGCCAACAAGGAGGAGGTGGAGTAATGTTTTGGGCTGGAATCATGGGGAGAGAGATTGTCGGCCCCTTTAGGATCCCTGAAGGCGCTAAAGATGAACTCCATAATGTATGTGGATTTTCTCAAACAGCACTTCCTGCCATGGTTCAAGAAGAAGAACCGTGTATTTCACAGCAAGATCATTTTTTTGCATGATAATGCACCATCTCATGCTGCACATAAAACATCTGCATCTCTGGCTGATATGGGCATAAAAGGGGACAAACTTATGGTGTGACCCCCATGCTCCCCTGACCTCTACCCCATTCAGAACCTCTGGAGCATCATCAAAAGGAGTGTCCATGATGGCGGGAGGCAGTTCACATCTAACAGCTCTGGGAGGGTATTCTGTCCTCATGCAAAACAATTGAAGCAGAAACCATCCAAAACCTGACAAATTCAATGGACGAGAGAGTTCAGAAGCTCCTTTCGAACAAGGGGTCCTATGTGAAAATGTAACATCACCTAGAATAAAGTTTTGAGTTGAAAACTGTTTGATTTCAGTTTCTAATAACCTGCTAATGCTTAGAATTTCAAAAATGACCATTTTTTTGGTCTTTATTAAAATGAAAAGGTTGATCGAAAAGTTTGGCGGATCTAAGAGTGTGGCAACCCAGTAGTCATGATTACTTCGAATTCTGACAATATGAGGGTCATGTTGCAGGTAGTGCAGCAAGAAGGCACTTATGTGTCTTGCGCATCTCGGAGCCCCAAAATTATTTTCCGGGCTAGATGCAGCTAAAAATTATTATTAATTTTAAATCTGGTGGAGCTTTGTATAGATGGCCTAATAGGATCAGTGCTGCACACTGCTACAAAGCCCAAATTATTTTCCAGCCAAGATACAGATAAACTTGATTAGTAATTTTAAATCTGGTGGAGCTTATTATAGATGGCCTAATAGAATCAGTGCTGCACACTGCTACAAAGCCCAAATTATTTTCCAGCCAAGATACAGATAAACATGATTAGTAATTTGAAAGCTTAAAACGGTTGGTAGGGTGATTTTAACCAATCATCCATCTTTTACTCTCCCCAGGATGACACAGGGGTAGAAAAGTCGTTTCGGATCCATGATTTGTTCATCTTTATGAACGTGAGTCTGTCTACATTATCAGTGGAGAGCCGCGTGCGCTTATCTGTCAGCACACCACCAGCAGCGCTGAACACACGTTCAGACAGAACGCTGGCTGCGGGGCATGACAAGATCTCCAAGGCGTAAGTGGCTAGCTCCGGCCATTTATCCAGATTGGAAGCCCAAAAAGAGCAAGGGTCCAGTGACACAGTCATGGCTTCAATGTTTACTTGGAGATACTCCTGTACCATCGTCTCTAGGCGTTGACTATGTGTCAGACTTCTTGTCTCCTGTGGCCTTGCAAAGGATGGGCTAAAAAAGTGGTGAAATGATTGCGCAAAATTGATGTTACCAGCAGATACTGTGGTTCTGTTATGGTTTGAGTGCTGAACACTTGACGGTCCCATGGTTGGCAAGTTGGAACTGTGAGATTCACTACGTGCACCACTGGTGTTTTGTGGAAAAGCACATGTAGGATTCTGCAACAGTCTCTGCTGATACTCCTGCATGCGTGCATCCCTTTCTATGGCAGGAATAATTTCTGCAAATTTACTTTTGTACCGGGGATCTAACAGTGTGGCAACCCAGTAGTCAGGATTATTTCTAATTCTCACAATTCGAGGGTCATGTTGCAGGTAGTGCAGCAAGAAGGCACTCATGTGTGTTGCGCATCCAGGAGCACCAAGTCCCTGTTGTGTTGGTGGCGAGGTAACAATCATGCTTCCTTCCTCTGTCCTCTCCCCCCAACCTCGCACAACAGAAATGTGATCAAGGTCTCCCTCATCTGATGAGTCTTCCATCAGTTCGTCCTCCACTTCTTCCTGGGCTCCTGCACCTTCCTCACTAGTTTGGCTGCTACCATGCGCCCTGGTAAAACCATCTCCCCCACCCTCACATGCCTGCCGCCTTGGTGCTGCCGACCGTCTGGACCTTGCAGATGTTAGCCCTTCCGCATACAACTCCTCCTCCTCTACTTCCTCCACCTCCTCTTGTGCCACCACCTGACTCCGAATTCTGTTTAACATGTGCTCCAGCATGTAAATCACCGGAATAGTCATGCTGATAATGGCATCGTCAGCACTAAACATCTTCGTCGCCATTTCAAAACTGTGCAGAAGGGTGCATAGGTCCCTGATCTGAGACCACTCCTCCAGCGTGATTTGCCCCACGTCTGGATCTCGTTGGCCCAGGCTATACGTCAGAACGTATTGCACCAGGGCTTGTCGGTGCTGCCACAGTCGCTGCAACATGTGCAGAGTTGAATTCCACCGGGTAGGCACATCGCATTTTAGCCGGTGAAGTGGCAGGCCCAACGACTTCTGTAGAGATGTAAGTCGCTGAGCTGCGGGATGCGAACGGCGGAAGTGAGCACACAGCGACCGTGCCCTCTGCAGAAGGCCATCTAGTCTGGGATAGTGGGCTAAAAATTGCTGGACAACCAGGTTCAACACGTGAGCCATACAAGGCACGTGTGTGACATTGCCCCGGCGAAGGGCCGCACCCAGGTTTGCAGCATTGTCGCACACGGCCTTCTCTGGTTTCAGGTCCAGTGGAGACAACCATTCATGAAATTGGTTCTCCAGAGCTGACCACAACTCCTCAGCTGTGTGACTCACATTTCCCAGACATTTCAAAGTAAAAACCGCCTGATGACGTTGAGCCCTACTGCCAGCATAGTAAGGAGGTGTGCAGGATCCCTTCTGCGCAGTTAGAAAGCTTGTGGCATGACCAGACAGGCTTTGGGTGCAGGTGGAAGACCGAGAGGAGGTTGAGGAGGCAGAAGCAGTGGAGGAACTTTGACATAAAGAGGATTGACGCACAACTCGTGGGGACGGCAAGACTTGGACAGCAGCCCCTTGTCCTGCTGTCACCATAGTTACCCAGTGCCCAGTCAGCGACATGTAACGCCCCTGTCCATGCCTACTCGTCCAAGTGTCTGTGGTGAAATGCACCCTGTCACACACAGAGTTTCTCAAAGAAGCGGTGATGTTGTGTGCGACATGCTGGTGTAGCGCAGGCACACCTTTCTTTGAGAAGTAGTGCAGACTGGGCATCTGGTACTAGGGCACTGCGACGGACATAAGGTCTCGAAAATCCTCTGTGTCCACCAGGCGGAAAGGCAGCATTTCTGTAGCCAAGAGCTTGCAGATGGTGAAATTCAACCTCTTAGCTTTCTCATGGCTAGGAGGAAATGGTCTTTTACTTGTCCACATCTGAGGGACCGAGGGCTGGCTATTGTGCTTAGACGGGGTTGATAAGGGTGTCTGTAGCACCCCGAGGACTCGGCTGCTACAGGGGTATTGCACCTCGAACCAGAGGTGTGGTATTCCACTCCCGGGTAAGGATGGAGTGTGGGACTGAGCTCAGAAGGCTGCATGCACTACATATGACGCGCCCCCTGGGCCATGTTCAAGGGGATACCCGGAGCCGGATCTGTATGGGGGTAGTAGTCCTTGTGGCGGTGACCCGGTCCGTGCCCAGGGTGTCAAACTAAGTGGCAGTCTATGGCAGTAGATGTTGTTAAGTGTCGACTACGCCACCCGTTGAGTGCGGCTTTGAAGCCGCCGCTGCACAGCAGTCCGCTGAGGCCGGTGGTATATGTGCAGCAGTGATGGTATAACCCCCAACGGGAGGGGTATGGCCTCAGGGCAGCAGGTGTGGATGATGGGGGTTGTGATGGTGCAGTAAGAAGACTCAGAGTCGGGAGATGCAGTTCAGGGTTTTTACTTACTGGTGTCCTTTTAGTCACTCTGGCCTTGAGTGACCACCCGAGCCGTGCTGCGTCCACCAGGTCCTGGACTCGGCCAACCCCCAGGCAATTCCGGAGCGTGGTCCTGAGCTCCTTTCTGACTCTCCCTTCTTCTTCCTGTTCCCACCAGGGATCCACTTTTGGCCAGCTCCCTCGGGTCTCTTGGTGGTCAAGCCTCCTCTGGGCTCCCTGACCCTATACTTGGTGTGCCTTTCTAGTGGATTTGGTGAGGGTCGTGGCAGATCCTGACCACGACCTCCGGTTCCTGGCTAAGGTTTGTTTTGGTCTCTGCCAGCTTGGGATCCGGTACCCGTGTCCGCCAACCCTTCACCCTTCTGTCCTTATTCTGGGATCTTGGGGTTCTCTTCTTGTTTCCTCTCTGGGTCCTTCTGACTCCTCTCTCTCTCTCTCTCTGCAGGCTCTGTTCTGGAGCTGGGCCCAGCCGGAGCCACAGCTCCCTGTCAGCCCTCCTGGCTGAGCTCTCCCTCAGCTTCTCCTTAGGCTCTCTGACCCTGATCTAATATGGTGCCCACCTTATATACTCCCTCTATGTGTGAACCCAGGTGACCAGCACCCAATGGGCTCCTAGCTTTACCCAGACTACTCCCCCTATCTGCCCCTACACTACTGGGATGTTCCACCCCCCCTCCCACTCCAGCCAGGGACAGACGCTGTCGTACCTGCACATATACTGGTGGGAGTACCGTTGTTCTGTCCCCCGGAAATGGGATGTATGTAGTGCATGCAGCCTACTAAGCTCAGTTCCACACTCCATCCTTACCCGGGAGTGGAATACCACACCTCTGGGTCGAGGTGCAATACCCCTGTAGCAGCCGAATCCTCAGGGTGCTACACATACATCCCATTTCCGGGGGACAGAACTACGGTACTCCCACCAGATAAATGTGCAGGTACGACAGCGTCTGTCCCTGGCTGGAGTGGGAGGGGGGGTGGAACATCCCAGTAGTGTAGGGGCAGATAGGGGAGGGGCTCTGGGCATAGAGGTAGGAGCCCATTGGGTGCTAGTCACCTGGGCTCACACATAGAGGGAGTATATATGGTGGGCACCATCTTAGATCAGGGTCAGTCAGTCAGACAGTCCAGGAGAAGCAGAGCAGAGGAGCTCAGCCAGGAGGGCTGACAGGGAGCTGTGGCTCCGGCTGGGCCCAGCTCCAGGGCCAGGCCTGAAGCAGAGAGGAAGAAGAAAGGCCCAGAGACGCAGAGCCAGAGGGAACCCTGAGATCCCAGAATTAAGCCAAAAGGGTGAAGGGTTGGCAGAAGAGGGCACCGGATCCCAAGCTGGCGGAGGCAAAAGTAACCCTTAGCCAGGAACCGGAGGTCGTGGTCAAGCTTTGCCATGACCCTCACCACATCCACCAGGAAGGTACACCAAGAGTAGGGTCAGGAAAGCCAGAGAAGGTTTTGCCACCAGGAGGCCCAAGGGAACCGGACAAAGGTGGATCCCTGGTGGGGACGGCCAGCAGAGAGAGAAAGAGAAGGGAGCTCAGGACCACGCTCCGGAACTGCCTGGGGGTTAGCCGAGTCCCACACCTGGTGAATGCAGCACGGCTCGGGTGGTCACTCAAGGCCAGAGTGACTGAAGGAACACCAGTGAGTAAAAACCCTGAAACTGCATCTCACGTCTCTGACTCTCCTTTCTGCACTATCACTACCCCCATCATCCGCACCAGCTGCCCTGAGGCCATACCCCTCCCGTTGGGGGTTATACCACCATCGCTGCACCCATACTACCGGCCTCAGCGGACTGTTCTGCAGCGGCGGCCTTGTGACCGCAAATCAACGGGTGGCGTAGTCGACACTTAACAACATCTGCAAAGACTGCCACACACTTAGTTTGACACCCTGGGCACGGACCGGGTCACCGCCACGAGGACTACTACCCCTGTCAGATCCGGCTCCGGGTATCCCCTGAACATGGCCCAGGGGGCGCGTCAACTTTGGCGTAGTCGGCAGGATTACGTGCCCGCAACCACCGGGTACTGCGTGCCTGAAGAAAAGTTTGCATTTACCTCAAAAAGAAGTCTCCCGCCGGTTCCGGAGGGTCCCCGCCATCGGACGCCGTCTCGGATCGGTTCCCGCCATTTGCCCGTCATCTGCGGTCTTTTCCCGCCATCTGCAGTGTTTCCCGCCACTGGGAAGCGATTCCCGCCATCTAAGAAGATTTCCCGCCCTGGCAGAGCGGACGCCATTATGGGCGTGCCAGAGGGTGGCAAGAGACCACCTCCCATCGTGGGCCAGGTCGAAGAATGGCGCCAAAAGCGGAGACCGCCCCCACCAGCAGAGACTGCAATGATTGAGATGTCCATCAGTGTGAGAGAACTGCCCCTGGAGCTGACAATCACCAAGTTGCCCCGGAACCACCCTGAATGGGGGAGGAGAGAGGACAAAAGAGAGAAGATGGGAGCCGCTTGGAGGAGTCTAGAGAGATCGCACCCGGAGATGGAGGGAGAGTCAGGCAGCACCGACCCTGTGGTCAGGAGCCTGTTGCAGGCCGCCACTCCAGAAGGCCTGCTGGAGATCCTGGCGCAGCTCCCCGGAGATCGGGAGCGTGCACAGACCGCGCTGGAGGGCCTCGCACGGAAGATGGCCCGGGTACAGCAGGAAGCGCTGGCGGAGTGGAGCAAGGAGATGGCCCAGCAGGCTGGAACCCGCCAGCGAAGCACGCCACCCACGACAAGGAGCATGTCCGCCTCTGAGGAAGGTGCAGGAGGGACGACGGCCGGAGACGACGCCGCGGAGGGAGTTGAAGAAAAGGGAGCAGGTAATGGGGACGACAACACCCCGTGCCCGATGGTCGCAAGCCTGCCCCAGCTCCCCGTCGCAGAGCCCGAGACCCCACTCACCACTCACGTTGCTGCATCGTCACCGCTCCGAGCTAGGCCTCAGGCGGCAGGAGCCGCGGCCACGCCCCCTGCTACGTCATGCGCCTCGACTCAGAGCGCGGCCAAGCAAGAAGCGCCCCCGGCCTGGTCGCAAGGCCAAGTACCCCCGGGCGCCGCCGTCTTCACAGCGCCCTCTACCTCCATCATGCCACCGGTCTGGTCGCAAGGCCTGGTAGACCCGGGCGCCGCAGCCTTTAAAGCGCCCTTTGTATTCAGACTACCTTCGGCCTGGACGCAAGGCCAGGAGCCCCTGGGCGCCGCAAACACCACAGCGCCCTCTGCCTCCACAGCACCCCGTCTGGGCGAAGACCGCTCCGCACAAAACACCACCCAGGACGGGCTGCTCTTCGTGTGGCCACCTGAATATATTCACCCTCGATTCCGGAGGGAACGGCCTCTGGATGAGCCTCTAATTCCGGCTCCTGCGGCCGCCAAACTCGATCCGCTTCCGTTGGACGCCCAATTTGAGTGGGACCCTACCGGTGAGGACCTGATGGGATTCACCGAGGAGACCCGGGCAGCCGCAGCCCAGCGTACGGAGTGCTGCCGGCAAAAATTGGAGGTTTTTGCTAAGGAGCGACGAGAGAGGCGGGTCCGCGAGGAGAGGCTCCAAGTCCAGAGCGCCGAGCAATAGCGCCGGGCCCGCAGACACCCCCGTACTGCCCACGGTCCCCGTGCCAGCGGGACTGTAATAAAATTCCAAATGGAGCACGGGTGGGGTTTTATACGGGACCACAGAACCCCCGGCGACGTATTTGTCACCCGCAGAGACGTAGAAAGCCATCTGCCGGAGAGACACAGAGGTCGTGACCTTTACTTGGGAGATGAGGTCACCTTCACCCGGCACCAGTGTGCCAAAGGACCCTATGCCCTTCATGTACATCGCCTGACTGAGGAGGAGTTACGGAGTGAGGAGGATCAAGAGGACCCGGACGGGTCTGAAGATTACCCTCAGGCAGGAGCAGGAGGACGTCACCACTGATGTACAGTAAGAGCATTGTAAATAGTTACCCGTGAGAGTACAGGAACTGTTACCAGTACGATGTAGTCCCCGTTGGGACCAGCAAACTGTTACCGTGTATTCCCTATCCCTTACCAGGCTGAGGACTGTGAACAGCCATGCCTATTCCCCACTGGCCGAGGACTGAGAGCGGCCATATCCCTTGTAAATAGTTGTGCTTCTTAAAGCGCCCCCTACTGGTTTTATAGGAAACTGTTTTTTCTACAAGAGACTGTGGCACTTACCTGGTCACAATTTGCACAAGTGGCCAGAGGTCAAAATTGTTTTATATGAAAAGTTTTATTATGCTGAAAGAGTTAATATTATTTTATGATGTGTCCGTAACATTTTAAAAGAGAAGTACCTCCCATAAAGGGATGATTGAAGGTTACTGTTTATATATTTTATATGTAGTGCACTTTAAAAAACTTGTATGTTTTATGTTTTGTTCTTTTACAGCCCGAGGACGTGCTGTGATTTACCAGGGGGGAATGTAGCACCCCGAGGACTCGGCTGATACAGGGGTATTGCACCTCGAACCAGAGGTGTGGTATTCCACTCCCGGGTTAGGATGGAGTGTGGGACTGAGCTCAGAAGGCTGCATGCACTACATGCATCCCATTTCCGGGGGACAGAACTACGGTACTCCCACCAGATAAATGTGCAGGTACGACAGCGTCTGTCCCTGGCTGGAGTGGGAGGGGGGGTGGAACATCCCAGTAGTGTAGGGGCAGATAGGGAAGGGGCTCTGGGCATAGAGGTAGGAGCCCATTGGGTGCTAGTCACCTGGGCTCACACATAGAGGGAGTATATATGGTGGGCACCATCTTAGATCAGGGTCAGTCAGTCAGTCAGACAGTCCAGGAGAAGCAGAGCAGAGGAGCTCAGCCAGGAGGGCTGACAGGGAGCTGTGGCTCCGGCTGGGCCCAGCTCCAGGGCCAGGCCTGAAGCAGAGAGGAAGAAGAAAGGCCCAGAGACGCAGAGCCAGAGGGAACCCTGAGATCCCAGAATTAAGCCAAAAGGGTGAAGGGTTGGCAGAAGAGGGCACCGGATCCCAAGCTGGCGGAGGCAAAAGTAACCCTTAGCCAGGAACCGGAGGTCGTGGTCAAGCTTTGCCACGACCCTCACCACATCCACCAGGAAGGTACACCAAGAGTAGGGTCAGGAAAGCCAGAGAAGGTTTTGCCACCAGGAGGCCCAAGGGAACCGGACAAAGGTGGATCCCTGGTGGGGACGGCCAGCAGAGAGAGAAAGAGAAGGGAGCTCAGGACCACGCTCCGGAACTGCCTGGGGGTTAGCCGAGTCCCACACCTGGTGAATGCAGCACGGCTCGGGTGGTCACTCAAGGCCAGAGTGACTGAAGGAACACCAGTGAGTAAAAACCCTGAAACTGCATCTCACGTCTCTGACTCTCCTTTCTGCACTATCACTACCCCCATCATCCGCACCAGCTGCCCTGAGGCCATACCCCTCCCGTTGGGGGTTATACCACCATCGCTGCACCCATACTACCGGCCTCAGCGGACTGTTCTGCAGCGGCGGCCTTGTGACCGCAAATCAACAGGTGGCGTAGTCGACACTTAACAACATCTGCAAAGACTGCCACACACTTAGTTTGACACCCTGGGCACGGACCGGGTCACCGCCACGAGGACTACTACCCCTGTCAGATCCGGCTCCGGGTATCCCCTGAACATGGCCCAGGGGGCGTGTCAACTTCCCGGCAAACTGCCGGTCTGTGAGGAAGATGCAGGCGGACATGTTAGGTTGCCTTGATCCAAAGGTGGTGCTATCGATGTCGGACAGCGCTCAACACCAGCTGGTGTTACCACCTCCAAAGAAAATGATGACCTGCCAATCACGCTGGCTGTTGCGGGTAAAGAGGTGGCAGGTCTGCGCCCCAAAACAGGTGTGACTGCTGTCCCCCCAGTCACAGAGGATGAAGAGGCCGCGGATGCACAAGATATGGCAGACGGTGGTTGGCCCGGCCGGCTAGGCCGCATTGTAGCACACTGAGCTTCCCACTGCAACTTATGCTTCATGTCCATGTGCCGGTTCATGCATGAAGTACTCAAACTATGTACTTTTTGGCCTCTACTTAGCTTTTGCTGACAAATGTTACAGATAACACGAGTTGGGTCATCTTTATCGATCTGAAAAAATGACCAGGCTATGCAAGGCTTAGCACCCATGCGACCTGAAGAGCCACCACGACTTGTGGTGAGAGGCAGAGTTGTGTTTGAGGATGCAGTTGTTGACGTGCTTCCAGTACTACGTCTCTGTCCAGGAAGGCGCAACCTGACCTCGTCGTCACTAGCATCTTCCTCCACCTCCTCTGCTGACCTCATCTCTTGGCTGACTGTGGGTTGACAGTAAGTGGGATCTCCAACCTCATCATCATCACCCTGTGCGTTATCACACCCGTCGTCCTCAGAGCCAACCTGTTCCTGCCCTGACAAAAAACTAAAGTTGTCGCTCCAATCAGGTATTTGAGTCTCATCATCGTCTTCCTCATTGTCTCCACCAACAGGAGTTACAGTTTGGGAATGAGGGTCTACATTATGGTCAGAACCTTCTGCGTCTGGTCCTGGATCCGACTCATAAAGATTCTGGGCATCAGTGCAGATCATTTCCTCGTCTGGATTCACAGAAGCGCTGGAGTCGACCTCTGATTCCCAGGCTATAGTATGAGTAAACAGCTCTGCAGACTCAACCATCTGTTCTACCTCATACTCAGTATTTGTGATGTTGAAGTTGATGTGGAGGAGAGCCCACTTAAAGGAGCACTTGATATCCGTTGAAGCACCTGCTGTTTTTGTGCCTCATCTGGAATTTGTAGCGATTGGCGTGGCCGTAAGAAAGGGATCTTATCACATTGTCCGCTAAAAGAAGTAGACATTTTAGTTTGGCTGGAAGATGGTCTTTCTTCTGCAGATGTTACTGTTGCTTTAACACCTACCCCACGGACACAACCTTTTTTCCCCTTCCCAACACGCCTATTCCCCTTTCCACCAGCAGCAGGCCTTTTTCCACTCATTTTGGTGGTTAACTAATTCACAACTCTGGAGTTGTTTGCACAAAAAAACAATGGATGGGAACCGAGCAGAGCTGAGTGGCCAAACTGTGGTATTAGGCCAAAACTATTGGCTGGGTTAGATGCAGAAAAAAATTATATTCAATTTGCAACCTGATGGAGGTCAGTATAGATGGACTAATAGAACAAGTCCCACACACAGCTAGAAGCCCAAATATTTTTTCAGAGGTAGATGCAGAAAAAAAAATATTCAGTTTGCAACCTGATGGAGGTCAGTATAGATGGACTAATAGAGAAAGTCCCACACACTGCTAGAAGGCCAAATATTTTTTCAGAGCTAGATGCAGAAAAAAATTATATTCAGTTTGCAACCTGATGGAGGTCAGTATAGATGGACTAATAGAGAAAGTCCCACACACTGCTAGAAGGCCAAATATTTTTTCAGAGCTAGATGCAGAAAAAAATTATATTCAGTTTGCAACCTGATGGAGGTCAGTATAGATGGACTAATAGAGAAAGTCCCACACACTGCTAGAAGGCCAAATATTTTTTCAGAGCTAGATGCAGAAAAAAATTATATTCAGTTTGCAACCTGATGGAGGTCAGTATAGATGGACTAATACAACAAGTCCCACACACAGCTAGAAGCCCAATATTTTTTCAGAGGTAGATGCAGAAAAAAATATATTTAGTTTGCAACCTGATGGAGGTCAGTATAGATGGACTAATACAACAAGTCCCACACACAGCTAGAAGCCCAATATTTTTTCAGAGCTAGATGCAGAAAAAAATTATATTCAATTTGCAACCTGATGGAGGTCTGTATAGATGGATTAATAGAACAAGTCCCACACACAGCTAGAAGCCCAATATTTTTTCAGAGGTAGATGCAGAAAAAAATATATTCAGTTTGCAACCTGATGGAGGTCAGTATAGATGGACTAATACAACAAGTCCCACACACAGCTAGAAGCCCAATATTTTTTCAGAGCTAGATGCAGAAAAAAATTATATTCAATTTGCAACCTGATGGAGGTCAGTATAGATGGACTAATAGAACAAGTCCCACACACAGCTAGAAGCCCAAATATTTTTTCAGAGCTAGATGCAGATAAAAATTATTTTTAATTTGCAACCTGATGGAGGTCAGTATAGATGGACTAATAGAGAAAGTCCCACACACTGCTAGAAGCCCAAATATTTTTTCAGAGTTAGATGCAGAAAAAAATTATATTCAGTTTGCAACCTGATGGAGGTCAGTATAGATGGACTAATAGAACAAGTCCCACACACTGCTAGAAGGCCAAATATTTTTTCAGAGCTAGATGCAGAAAAAAATTATATTCAGTTTGCAACCTGATGGAGGTCTGTATAGATGGATTAATAGAACAAGTCCCACACACAGCTAGAAGCCCAATATTTTTTCAGAGGTAGATGCAGAAAAAAATATATTCAGTTTGCAACCTGATGGAGGTCAGTATAGATGGACTAATACAACAAGTCCCACACACAGCTAGAAGCCCAATATTTTTTCAGAGCTAGATGCAGAAAAAAATTATATTCAATTTGCAACCTGATGGAGGCCAGTATAGATGGAGTAATAGAACAAGTCCCACACACAGCTAGAAGCCCAAATATTTTTTCAGAGCTAGATGCAGATAAAAATTATTTTTAATTTGCAACCTGATGGAGGTCAGTATAGATGGACTAATAGAGAAAGTCCCACACACTGCTAGAAGGCCAAATATTTTTTCAGAGGTAGATGCAGAAAAAAATTATATTCAGTTTGCAACCTGATGGAGGTCAGTATAGATGGACTAATAGAGAAAGTCCCACACACTGCTAGAAGGCCAAATATTTTTTCAGAGCTAGATGCAGAAAAAAATTATATTCAGTTTGCAACCTGATGGAGGTCAGTATAGATGGACTAATAGAACAAGTCCCACACACTGCTAGAAGGCCAAATATTTTTTCAGAGCTAGATGCAGAAAAAAATTATATTCAGTTTGCAACCTGATGGAGGTCTGTATAGATGGATTAATAGAACAAGTCCCACACACAGCTAGAAGCCCAATATTTTTTCAGAGGTAGATGCAGAAAAAAATATATTCAGTTTGCAACCTGATGGAGGTCAGTATAGATGGACTAATACAACAAGTCCCACACACAGCTAGAAGCCCAATATTTTTTCAGAGCTAGATGCAGAAAAAAATTATATTCAATTTGCAACCTGATAGAGGTCAGTATAGATGGAGTAATAGAACAAGTCCCACACACAGCTAGAAGCCCAAATATTTTTTCAGAGCTAGATGCAGATAAAAATTATTTTTAATTTGCAACCTGATGGAGGTCAGTATAGATGGACTAATAGAGAAAGTCCCACACACTGCTAGAAGGCCAAATATTTTTTCAGAGGTAGATGCAGAAAAAAATATATTCAGTTTGCAACCTGATGGAGGTCAGTATAGATGGAGTAATAGAACAAGTCCCACACACTGCTAGAAGCCCAAATATTTTTTCAGAGGTAGATGCAGAAAAAAATATATTCAGTTTGCAACCTGATGGAGGTCAGTATAGATGGACTAATAGAGAAAGTCCCACACACTGCTAGAAGGCCAAATATTTTTTCAGAGCTAGATGCAGAAAAAAATTATATTCAATTTGCAACCTGATGGAGGTCAGTATAGATGGACTAATAGAATGATGCTATGCCCAAAAGATTTTACTTCACTAGGTGCAGTAAAAAAATTGGTATTCTATACACAGGTGGTATATCTTGCAACACAGATAGGCTACTCCACTGACTAACACACTCTGCAATAGGCCAAAAAGGATTAGCTTTGCTAGATTCAGCCAAATGCTGTGAAAAAAACTTGCACAGCACTGGCACAGACCTGCCTGGCAAAAACTGATAGGAACTGATGTAACCTAGTCCTGAAAAGGACTGCAATTACAATTAGTCTTTACTCCCACAATCTATCTATTTAAGAGCACAGACCTGCCTGATAAAAGTCGTAGGAAATGCTGTAACCTAGTCCTTAAAAGGACTGCAATCACAACTATTCCCTACTCCCAAGCTATCTGTAGATTTGTGCGAAAATTGGCTTGAAATTAACAAGGTATAGCGCACACAGCAACAGCGGTGCCGTCTAACACGCAGCTGCAGCAGTGAGAAAATGGTGGCGACGGGGAAAATGGCTTGGTCTTATAGGGCAAGGACATGTGACATACACTGCCAATCACACATGCCCTTGCTTGTGTGAAAAAAAGCACTTCGCTCCGTGTGTGCGCTGCTGATAGGCTGACAGACTGCACCTCCCCACTGTAAATGCGGGAAAGAGAAAAAAAAATGGAATTCTTCATTATTCCTGCAGAGATCCATCCCCTGCCCCTCCCCCCACCCCGCTGTACACTCAAACTGCGTATTAACATTAATTTTCATCATTACTGAGAAAAAATCCAGTTATGATTTTGGTGCACGAACAGTTATCGAACATAACCTCGAACAGCCGAATTTTTCTCAAATCGTTCGTGTTCGCCGAACGGCTCGAACACCGCCCAAAACAGCTCGAATTTGAGATTGGCGAACAGTTCAAGTAGAACAACGCTCATCTCTACTCATCACCTGCTGTTATAATCTTAGCATCAGTGGATACCAGGTCACTTCCACTTCAGGATCAATGAAGTCCTCTTCTTCTGCATAGCTCATTTTCATCAACTTACTCATGGCCCTCTATGCCCTCTTGATGACACCGTTCTTATAGTAAACCTGCCTTACCTTATATAATGACGTGAGTGGAAAGGTCACTGCCTCCCAAAACGTAGACACAATCCTTTTCTGCTGTATAGCTCAGTTCCATCAACTGACTGGTTGCAGTTATCTATGTAAACTGCACTGCACGATACTGCCCTCACAGTAATCCTGTTATATTTAATATAATGACATGAGTGGACAGGTCACTGACTCCCACAAGGTAAACATAATGCTCCCTTAGTGCTGTGATGAATCTATAGATATAATTTGCTGCAGTAAGTTCAAACACCATATAGGCTATGATGTCATTTCTCCAAAAACACGCACTACCTCTGTGTTATATAGCCTGTTCTTTATAATATAAATATACAGGTGTGTATGAGTTTACAGGTCACTTTCTTACATATTAGTCATCACACTCATCACCTGCAGTTATAATTCGCATGATTTGATTGACTACATGTTATTTTCTCTTTTTGTACTTACAGCACTGTGTCCTATTCAATGTTGTACTCAATAAAAGACACAATCCTTTTTGTTAAAGGGGTTGTTTGAGAACATATACCACCTGTACACAAGATAAGTGCTATTGTAGAATTACTGTTGACCGCTGAGAACCCCATCAATCATGAGAACCAAGGTCTCCCCGTGTGAATGAAGTGGTACTGAGCATGTGCGGCTGCCTATCCATTCACTCTCTATATGTAGTTATTGCACATGCTCACTGCCGCTCCAGTCACTTAGAGGGTCTTGGGTCCACTGTTCTCAGGAACACTGGGGGGGTTAAACATCTGCGCCCCCAGTGAGCATATATTTATTATTTCCAACTGTTTTAATCAATACACTCATCTCCTTCCACTGCAACAGATCTTGACTTGATTGACTGCGCTGACATCCCGCTCTTGATAATGTATTTATATAGGTCACTGCCCCCCCATACTAATCATCACAATCATCTCCTGCTGTTATGGCCATTCCCAAAATTTGATTGCTTACACAACATTTTTTTCTTTATGCTTTCTCTCCTTTCCTACACAATCTACTCCAGATATTATATGCCTTCAGGTCACTGCCCCCCCCCCCAATACTAATCATCACACTCATCTCCTGCTGTTATAGCCATTCCCAACATTTTATTGGCTACACTGCATTTTTTCCTTTACACTTTCTCTTCTTTCCTAGACAACCTACTCTCCTCTCCCTTCCTAGACAACCCACTATATATCCTAGACAACCCATTATATGCATACAGGTCACTGCCCCCCCATACTAATCATCACACTAATGTCCTGCTGTTATAGCCATTCCCAACATGTTATTGGCTACACTGCATTTTTTCCTTTACACGTTCTCTCCTTTCCTAGACAACCCACTCTCCTCTCCTTTCCTAGACAACCCACTATATATCCTAGACAACCCATGGCCATTTCTAAAACTTAAATCTTACAATTTTATTCTGTTCACTTACATGTAATATTCTTTCCTATGCAGTCCAGTCTTAATAGCAGGAATATACAGGTCACTGCCCCCCGTACTAATCATCACACTCATCTCCTGCTGTTATGATCATTCCAATCCTCTGATACGTTAATAAACCTCGGGGACTAGTAAAATGCACCATAAAAAGGGATATAACATTGCCACAAAAAGTAACGACTTTACATCCGCCTCCCTTTTGCACATTTGACAACTAATTACTAATTTGTAGCCGGGGGTTAAAGAACATTATGCTCGTGCCGTTGAATAAGACTCTGAATGTTTTGCTCCTCATCCGCTCGACAATGAGAAGTCTTAAGAGCCAAGTGACTCTTTTCATTTTCCTTTTATTGGAAAACACAAAGGGAAGACCACGTTCAGGCGAGGTGAGATCCGAGCACTCAAGGAAATAGCTTTCCTACTCTCGGAAATAAGTCTGTGGGCAAAAGATGTTCGACGGCGGCAGACAAATACACAATTACACCGGCTTTCTTCTTAATATGTGATGAGTTTAGGAAGTTCTCCGCAGAGTTTGTTGTCCAAAAGTGTGAAAATAATGCACAAACCCAATTTGATTTACGCACCTTTTGTAGCCGGATTAATATTTCGGCTTATACGCATGCAGTTCCTTCTTGGCATGAGACTTTGGCTTTCACATACGTGAATATTTATCCTCAGATACTTGTAGCCAAGCCCGGGTTTAAGCAATGGACTGTTCTTTGTATTGTACCAGATGTTTCCGTTCCCGCCGCCTGGTAACTGCTAGCATTGTGGCACCTTATTAAACAGCTCCTTCTGGTAATGATGCCAGAGCACCTTTAGAATCAGCCAACAGAGTGGCTGAGTCAATGAGACAGCTGGTGCTAACCTCCCGAGAGAGTGAATACGGTACCTACATGATTCATGCGGCTTGTACGAGCCCGAATTCAGGATCACATGAATGATTTTTCTTAGAGAGAGGAGATAAATGAGGACAGAAATGCTTTGTAAACCTAATTCAGGAGGAGTTGGGAACTTCTCGGTTTTTGGAGAGTGATATCGTCAGATTGATTCCTTATCTTTTCTTCTTTTTTTTTTTTAAGTATCGGGATTGTCAAAAAGAAAAAAAAAATATTCGAAATCTTTACATTTCTTAAAAGTCCTTGGGATGATACCTTCATGAAATGAGAAAGACTTGAAAATTGCATTGGAGAAGAAGCAAAAATGAGATGGAAAAAAAGGACAAACTTGTAATTCGGTTTTCGAGGAGTGTAACAAAGGATATGGTCTACGGCAGTGTTCCCCAACTCCAGTTCTCAAGAGCCACCAACAGATCATGTTTTCAGGGTTTCCTTAGTATTGCACAAGTGATGAAGTTATCACCTGGGCAATGATAATGAAATCCTGAAAAAATGATCTATTGTAAAGTTGAGGTCTTTGGCGCTCTACATGGTCCTTCACTGGTCCTAACCATTTGCAAGCTGTGCTTGAACTTTTAGTTATAACACCTTCATTGATAGATCCTTGATCTCCATAGTTCAGGAGGGCTTGCCCAAGCTTTACTGCTATTTTTGAATTTGAAAGCTGTGCTTGATCTTTTAGTTATCTCCACACCTTCATTGATACACCCTTGATCTCCATGGTTCAGCAGGGCTTTTTGATGTATATTCGGCATGGACCATACAGTTAGAATCCTTGGTTGGCCCTTCTGGATCTATTTGGCTTGGGAGCCTAGTTCTGACTTCCCTACCTTCTACCATACCTCTTGTCTATCCAACAAGTATTTAGTTGTCTTTCTGGTGCCACTTCAGGTATTCATATTTTGGGTTTCCTTAGTATTGCACAGGTGATGAAGTTATCACTTGGGCAATAATAATGAATTCCGGAAAAAAATGATCTATTGGTGCCTCTTGAGGAGCTGAAGAGCACTGGTCTAGGGTTTTGTAAAGCTGACATCTTTGGTGCTCTACATGGTCCTTCACTGGTCCTAACGATTTGAAAGCTGTGCTTTATCTTCACACCTCCATTGATGTCAAGGATGGCTAGTCATGTCTTATTGTTAGATCCTTGATCTTCATGGTTCAGGAGGACTTGCTCATAAGATACTGTCTTTGTGCCTTTTCTGCAAAATTGGTCCCATCCGGTGTCCGGCCAATTGCAGTGACGGAAGCAAGTGTGCCCATTCCTAGTTCTTCTACCCCTTCTTACTCCGTGTTCATTACATCAGTCCTCACAACTATCTTTAGATCATCTTGTATCCCAGCCAGACTACACTAAACTTCCGCAGCATCTATCGTACAGTATCTTACATTTTGTCCCACCATTTAGCCTTCAGCCAAATCCAGTCATGATGAGTAAGTCTGCATACCTCACCAAAAATAAAGAAACACAACAGTTTCCTCAAGATTTTTTTCAACATCCTAGTCAATCATTTAAATGGTTTTCTCTTTAATAGTAGAGGAGGACGAGGGCTGCACTGCGATAAATGAGAAGCCTTTTGTTTTCCAAAATGGTTCTTTATTGTTCCAATGCGTTTTGGTACCAGACCAACGCCTTTCTCAAGTTTCAAGATAAAAAAACAAATATATGAAATATATTTGTTTGTTTTTTACCTTGAGAAAGTTGGCGGTTCAACACCGAAATGCATTGGAACAATAAAGAGCCATTTTGGAATACAAAAGGCTACTTATTTAGCACAATGCAGCCGATCCAACGTGATATCATCTTCCTCTACTATTATTCGTCTGGAAGTAATTTTTTTCCTCCAGCCATGGGGCCGCAACAGCAGTTACGCGCGTCTACAGGTGTTGTGCCTTCACACACTCCTACCTATCACTAACCTTCCCAGGTGACACTGCTCTATGTGTGAGAACTTTTGTCCCACAAAGAGTTCTTCAGTTTTCTCTTTAAAAGGTTCATGACTTTAACAAATGGAAGAAAGATTGCAAAATGTAGATGTGTTACTTGCACTACTTTTCTGTGCCTCTCCTTTAGTTACAACTATTAAGCCTGAATGCCTCTGCGGAGAAAAGTTAAATTTTTGTGAAGACACTTTGTGACAATACTGCAAAATTTACCCCATCTGATGCCCAGCCAATTTGAGCAATGGTAGCCTGTGTGCCCATTCCTGGTTCTTCTGCACTTTCTTACAAACTGTTCAATATCTCGGCTGTTACAATTATCTCCTGACTCTGGCCGGGCCAGATAACACTACACTTCCTCAGTCTAATCTGAACAGTATTGTACATTTGTCCCACAATTTAGCTCTCAGCTATTTCCAGCGATCTTGTTCACCTCACGAGAAATGGAATTTACAACAGTTGCCTAAAGGTAATTTTTGACACCTTAGTTGGTTACTCAGCTGCTTTTTTCTTCAAAGATCCTGTGACATCACCCAAAGGAAGGAAGACGGTAAAACGTTATCTCTGTAGATGTTATTGCTCCGTAATGTTACTTGCCCCTTTTGTTGATGATCGATGTTACTTGCCCCTTTTTAGGTAATATAGATGCCAGGAAAATGGAGTGAGAATTTGTATAGTTGGGAAGCTTTTTTTTTTTTTTTTCCGAGCAAACATCAAAAATATTTTTCTGTATAAATCCTGACAGCCGTGTAGCTGAGAAGCGAGCACAATGAATGTGATATCTTATTATTAAAGCAGACACATTGGATCGACAGGATCTTAAACAGCGGACTTCACGTAGGGGGGTTATTTGTGAAAGGGAATTTCAATGCACCTTATCGTCAGCGCGTTTGACCCTCTGTGTACTTAACTTATAGGAATTTCACACACAGATAGTTATTCTTTATTAATATGGGAATACACAGTTATTTCGACGGAGCCGGATGAAAAGAACTTGTAAAAAAAAGTTATTCTAGATACAAACTCTTTCACTGAACCGAAACAGCATCAGATGAATCAGCTGGGAATACAAGGAAATGATCATGTTCTCCTTATTAGTCCTTGTAATAGAAGATTCCTGCAAAGAATAGGATTTTACGTTGTATATCGGGGAAAGAGTGACTTCGGCACACAAAGCATAGATGTTCAAGCACCACTATGAAAAGTTCTAAACCCAACCATCTTGCCATACAAATAATACCCCCCTATGTTATAATCGCATTAAAAATCCATAGACCGTACATACAAATATTATAGATTCAACTACTTTGGCTAAGAAAAATTTAAAAAAATTGAACATATTAATAAAAATGTAAAAACCCACTGCCAGGTCATGGCGAACCTCTTAGTAGATCCCTAACCTATTAGGAGTAGCGCTGAGCAGTAGCTACCACTGCCATGACCCCGCTCCATCAGGGGGAGCGACCCTGATGCCCCACAACACCAATGCTGCCCTCGGATTAACACCACCCCACCCCACAGGCACAACACCACAGCAGCAATGGTGTTAAAGAGGTTGTCCACAACTTTTACTTTCATGGCCTATACTTAGGATAGGTCATCAATGTTTGACCGGCCGTGGTTCGACACCCGGCACCCCTGTTGATCAGCTGTTGTCGATGGCAGAGGCCACAGGCCGGAAGTACTTACTTGCAGAGCTGGCTGTCTACTTGTAGTGGCTGCCAAAGGGTACTACACATCCGCCTCCTATTGATTTGAACGGGGGGCGAATGTGCAGTAACAAGCCCCAGCCACTACAAGTAGACGGCCAGCTCCGCAAGTAAGTACTTTCTTCCGTCGTCGTCAACACCGATAACAGCTGATCGGTGGGGGTGCAGGGTGTCAGACCTTGGCCGATCAGATATTGATGGCCTATCCTAAAGATAGGCCATCAGTGTGAAACTTGTGGACAACCTCTAAAAGGCTCAAAAGGTGGTGTGGATCCTTTAAGCCCCAGGTCCGGGTGAGCACATGGACCTTGGGTACTGATGCAGCAAGCTGGAAGGCACAAGAGTAGCGAGAACTTGGCACACACAGGAACGGCAGGACGGATGAAGTGGAATCCAACGGGAATGAATGCAAGTAAAGCACAGTGTGTACAACAGGTGGAGCACATCAAACTTAGAGGTCCAGAGACTCACAGGTTTGTGTCTACATGGGCTTTAAGTACGTCTAGGGAGATGATGTCATTGATCCACACTGGGCAACCTGCAAAACAGTACGTGAAGTGCAACAGAGGGCAGCAGATCCAGGGGAAGGAAGCGGAGCTCGGGATGCCTAGGACAGGTGTAAACACTAAGTGAACTGATCTAAAAAAATCACTTATATATGGTCTCAGGCAAAATGCTCAGTAGCAAAACAGGCAGTACTCTTTTTTTTGCAGTCCCCTAGTTTAAAAACACCTGGGCCAAATGGGGGGAGAGCTGGCATGAAAGAAAACTGAAAAAAGCAGGTGACAGACTATGCAATACACCATAGCTGTAGAAATAGACATGGACCGTGCAGCCAAATATTATACATTGATCTAAGCAACACCATCAGAACTGAAGCCAGGGTTCTTAGTTAACATTTTGATCAAAATGTATGAGCTCACTGCCACATCACAGAAGGTCCTTAACTTTTTAGGGAACCTGCTACCCCTGAGTGCGCTCTCAGTTCTTGTCTCCACATTCTTAGTTCACAGTGTAGTTAATGCACTATGGATGGATTATAACCCCTTGGTCCCTCCTTTAATGCCAACGGTTGGGGTTAATGAGGACATCGACCATGCAAAAGAAAGACATGTTTTAACTCAAATTCATAAAACTGCTTGGCTAAAAAATCATGTTAATAATTGGGTTTCAATTAAAAATGTTGCACTGTTTTCCTTCTATATCCTCTGTGTTGTGCTGTGTTTTGCTGGCGGCAGGATGAGTTAACTGAGATTCTGTAAGTGAGCTCGTTATGATGGTCCAATAGAAGAGTTTGTGAAAACTCTTTTATCTGCCCTTTTCTGAGTTTTCTTGTGGCCATCTATAAGCTTCTTGCTCTTCTCAGCTGGGATTTTCTCCACTCTTACTTTGTAGTTTGTTCAAGCTCTTGAATGTTTGCAGGGTTCTTTCTCCCAATGGCAGATTTCTGCTCACCCCAAAGATTTTCAACGTGATTGAGGTCAGAACTCATTGCTGGCCATTTCAAAACAGTCCATTTTTTATTTTTCAACCATTCCTATTGTATGTGTTCTTTGGGTCATTGTCTTGCTGGAGAACCCATGATCTTCAACTCAAACCAAGTTTTCTTAGACTGGGTAGGACATTTCGCTCTAAAATCCTTGATAATTCTCTGATTTCATGACTCCTGTGATACGGTCAAGGCCTCCAATACCGGATGCACCAAAGCAACTCCACAGCATTATGGATCCTCCAACATGCTTAACTGTTGGTAAGGTGTTCTTTTTCTTATAAGCTTCATTGCCCAGTCTGTAAACAAACTGTTGCTTTGCATTGCCAAAAAGCTCTATTTTTGTTTCATCTGTCCACAGAACATTTTCCCAGAAGGATTGTGGTTTGTCAAGGTACTCTTTGGTAAAGATCAGTCGTTCCTTTTATGTCTTTTCTTCAGCAATGATTTCTTCCTTGGCCTTTGCCCATAAAACTTTGTTTTTGTTTAGTGTGCAGCATATGGTACTTGTTGAAACCATGACCCCAAACTGTTCCTGGTTGACCTTCAGGTCTTCGGATGGTTGACGTGGTGTTTTTTCCACCAATCGTATCAACCTTCGAAGACATCTCTTGTAAATTTTCCTCTTCCCCCACGTACAGGGAGGTTGTTGACAATTCCATGCTTGCCAAACTTATAATAACATTGCGCACTGTTGAAACTGGGATACCAAGGTCTTTGGAGACGGCCTTCTACCGTTTGGAAGTCTTGTGTTTGTTAATAATAGCAGTTCTGATGTCCTTAGACAGCTCCTTTGTCTGAATCATTGTGACAAAGGAACAGGGCCTACCATGTGTTTTTTTAAAACACTGAAGTCATCATTCATTGGCTAATTCATGTCACATGGGCACGGACAATTAATCACAGGTGAATCTCTTTTGTGATTTACCACAGGCGAGTCAAAATGTGTTTCCATAAAATTAATGTAAAGGTGCCAATACCAGTGACACAGCAAGCTTTAGGATTTTCTAATTTTCCTTCCCATTGTTTTTGGTTTTAAATTATTGTTTATCATCTGTTCTTTTGTATTTAACACGAGTCTCTATACAAAAAAACTGTTTCACTGGATTCATTTCTTTCGGGAGATATTCCACATTATGTACTTACACTTCATGAATGCCAATAACGATGAGCAGGACTGTAGGTATTATTTGACATAACATACTAATCATGGGAGTCCAACTGCTGGGGCCCCAAAACTGACCGAACTCAATCTTTGGCACTCTGAGTAAGACCTCAAACTACATTTTTTTTCTATAGCACCATCACTGTTCATGTACTATGCAGTGCAAAGAACACCAGTCACTTCAATGTGGCAGAGCAGCAGTTTTTTGCACATTGGTGGATCGGACCCCCATTATCTGCTAATGATTACTTATCCTAACTGTATACCTTTAATTAGATATCCCTTTAAATGGATAAGTGAGGTCAAATCAATAAGGAGTTAAATGCCAGAGCTTTGACAGGTTTTAGTAAACAGTTCTAATACTTTCTTCCAAAACTGTAAGTCCGAGTCTCCAAACACATTCTCATTCATCTCCATAGTGACATATCAAACCTGATACTTTTACGAGACATTTGTATTTTATTTTAGCGTTTATTTCAAGGACTAAGAGTTCTGCAAATCAACCAATGAAGAAAAATTGTCAACATTTTTTGGGGGTCTAATTTTTGATGTTTTCGCCTTATTCTTGCTTTAACTTACGCCATTTTTAAAGTCTATTTTATATATATTTACCTAGGGGTTTTTGTTTATGTTCATCATTGTAGGTTCGTTTTTTTTTTTCCAGATGTTTTCAGGTTAATCCATCAACAGCGACTTTTAAAAATAGTTGCAAAATTTTGAATAAATGTACTCCAGCATTCCCCCTGGAGGGGTGATTTTATGCATGCCTGAATTTTTTTGCTAAAATTTTGTGACATATTTGGACAATAGGATGCATAAAAAAGTGGAAGACAAATATTGAAGAGCATTTCTGGTACAAAATGAATGATCCACACGCGCCATATTGAAGAATTTGCTGCAAAAAAAACACCACAAATAAAAAGTGACCTAAAAAAATGCAAACTTTGAATCGAGCCATAAGAACTTCTAACTATTGTCTATAAATGTCTTGAAGGGGACATCCACTTCTACCTAAAAAGTTAGTAACAGATGAACAGATGCTACTTGATATATACTTTCTTAACTTCCAGGAGTCAGTCCATAATTCAAGGTAACTCTTCTTGTTACCCTTCTTCACAGTTGGTGTAAAGCAGTGAAGACCTCCCTCATCATGTGAGATATACTGTCTAAATTACACTCTAAAGATAAGATAAGGAGGGCACAACAGCCGGGCTTCTGACCCAGAATGGTGGGGCAATGATTATTACTATCTCGGCCACTATTTTATATTTTAATTTGCGCTCTTGATCTTTCGCTTAATAAATGGTCCATTCCAAATTGAAATCCATCGTGACCTCCATTGACCCATTTCTCACTCCATGTCGTCAGCCGATTGGTATCACCAATGGTATTCTTCCCAAGTCAGTCAAGCTCCAGGTCCAAGGAATCTGGAAGACTTGCATATGGATGGATAGAGGTAGCATTTTTTTTAAAGGGTTAACTCAAGAAGCAGAGACAACCAAAAAGAAAAAAGCCCCCTAAAAAATAACTTTTAATAATTTAATCTAAAAAGGACTGAAACAATCCATAAACAAACAACATTGATACTCCTAATGATAGGACATCAAAATTAGGTAATACACCGACAGGGAGGGAATACAGATTAATCCTGTCCCTATTTTATCCCTAATTCCTCTCCCTTCCTAGCAGCGAAGGTTGGCACCCTAATTTGTACTTCGTGGCGCATCCGCTCCACGTCGGTGTCCCTAATGTCCCTACAAAAACCCTTATCATAATATTAACAAAACCACAATGGTGAGAAAGGGTAGAAAAAAGTGAACGTATAAGTAAAGAAGTCGATCAGCCTTATCCAAGGAATCTGGTAGACTTGCATATGGACGGATAGCGGTAGCATTTTTTTTTAAAGGGTTAACTCAAGAAGCCACTGTAGCATCGGCGTCTCTGCCTCCTGCCGGTCAGAGACGCCGTTCCCCTCACCGCCGCGGTCCCGGTCGGGTGTCTTCCTGTTCTCCTCCTGCTGCTATGGCGCGCACTGTGCTCAGCTTCCCGGGCACTGTGCTTAGGGCGCGCACGCGCGCGCTCCCTCCCTCTTAAAGGGGCCACGCGCGCCGTCCTAAAGAGTCCCCGGCCAATGGCCGGAGGACTTCCCCTATATAAGGCACCTCCTCCAAAATGGAGGTGCCTGTGCAAGGTTGTTGTTTTGTGTGCTAAGACTTTCCTCAGCCCTCAGGTCCCGCTGCCTGTCAGCCTTGCCCGCCAGTCTGTCTATCAGCCGTGCCCACCAGCCTGCCTACCTGGAGCACCTGCCAGTTACCTGCCGTGCCCGCCAGCCAGCCTACCCGGAGCACCTGTCAGTTACCTGCCGTGCCCACCAGCCTGCCTAACTGGAGCACCTGCCAGTTACCTTTGCCCGCCAGCCTGCCTACCTGGTGCACCTGCCAGTTACCTGTCGTGCCTGCCAACTTACCTACCCGGAGCACCTGTCTGGCTATCAGCCGTACCTGCCTGCTTATCTACCCGGATCACTCGCCAGCCTTCCTGCCGTGCTCATCAGCTGTACCAGTCAGCTCCTGTCATCTGACCCGTGGGAGTCACCTGCTCTCACACAAGGTCAGTCCCAGAGTGGCACCTGGTTCACTTGCCCGGTCCCTCCCTGGTTCACGGAGTTGACTAAGCCGCCGTGTGACCTGGGTCGGTCCAAGTAGGCACTTAGTTACGCCCCTCTGGTCCCTCCTTGCACCGAAGCAAAGATGTTCCACCACCCTGACCCATAACAGTTTGCACAGGCCATGGAACCCGGTTGTTCCCAGGCTCCTTTGCTCTCAGACCTGTACCAAGAGGTCTCTCACCAGAGATCCCAACAGAATACTATCTTGTCCTATCGGTGGACAGTCAACTCCCGCCTGGATGCGCTGTCCACCCCGACTGTGTCCGTCTCTAACCAAGCGGCACCCGCATCGGCGGCACCTCAACCCAGTGGCGCTGTGGCACACGGTTTTGGATCCCGGCTCTCTACGCCTTCACGTTTTGGTGATGACCCCGTCCTATGTCGGGTCTTTATAAATCAGTGCACGCTGCACTTTGAACTCCTGGCACACCAGTTCACCTCCGACCGGGCCCAGGTGGTGTTCATTATGTCTCACCTCACCGGAGAGGCGCTGGCATGGCTTAACCCTCTGTGGGAAAGAGGGGATCCCCTGGTGTACGATATTCTGGCTTTCATCGCTGCCTTCCGGAAGGTCTTCGATGAGCCCGGATGAAAATCTTCTACTGCCTCCTCACTTCTCCGTCTCCACCAAGGGAGTCTCAATGTGGGCCAGTATGCCGTACGTTTACGAACCTTGCATCTGAACTTGCCTGGAACAATGAGGCCCTGGTGTCCACCTTTTGGGAGGGCCTTTCCGGACAGATCAAGGATGAGCTAGCCAGTCGTGACATTCCTTCCACCCTGGACGACCTGGTGTCATTAGCTACCCGGATTGACATCCATTTTCGGGAACATGCTAAGGAGATGTGTAGCGCCCCGAGGGTTCGGTCGCTACAGAGGTATTGCACCTCAACCAGAGGTGTGATATCCCACTCCCGGGTAAGGATGGTGTGTGGACCGAGACTCAGTTAGCTGCATGCATCACACGCACCCCATTTCCGGGGGACAGCTCAACGGTGCTCCCATTAGTACAGTAATGCAGGCACGACAGAACATGTCCCTGGCTGGAGTGAGGAGGGGGGAGGAAAACCCAGTGATGTAGGAGCAGGAGGGGACGGTTTCAGGGCATAGGTAGGAGCCCATTGGTTGCAAGTCACCTGGGCTCATACACAGAGAGGGAGGTATAAGAGGTGGGCACCATCTTAGTTCTGTGTTCAGTGAGAGAAGGAGTTCAGCCAGAGAGGGCTGACAGGGAGCTGTGGCTCAGTCTGGGCCCAGCTCCACGAGGCAGGCCTGGAGTGGAGGCCAGAGCCAGAGGAGAGGAACGGAAACAGAAAGGAACAGAAAGGAAAGTAAGAAGGAACAGAACACCAAGAGAGGCCCAGAGACACGAAGGCGGAAGGAACCCTAAGGACCCAGGAGATTACGGGTGACGGGTTGGCAGAACAGGGTACTGGATCCCAAGTTGGTGGAGGTGACTAATCCTCAGCCAAGGACCGGCGGTCGTGACCATTTACTGGTGCGACCCCTCACGACACCTACTAGAAAGGCGCACCACATAGGGTCAGGGAAGTGGACACCCAGCCTCCCAAGAGAAGACCCGAGGCAGCTGGACAGAAGTAGTGTCACTGGTGGGGCACGGCTGACGAAAGGATAGAAGGGAGTCCTGTGCCACACTCCGGAATTACCTGGGGGTTGACCGAGCCCCCTGCCTGGTGGATGCAGCACGGCTCGGGCGGTCTTACCTGCGCATAAGTGACCTGGATGAGAACTGTGAGTAAAGAACTTGAACTGCAATACCTTGTCTCTGTGCTTTCTCACCGCATACAGCACTACTAGTGCTGGGACGCCCGCACCATCACCCCCACCATCTACTACACTGCCCTGGGGCTGCACTCCTCCCGTGGGGAGTTACACGACCTCAGCTGCATACACCATCAGCCCCAGCGGTCTGCCTTGCAGCGGTGGTTCGCACTGACCGCAATCCACGGGTGGCGTAGTCGGACATTAAACCACAAAAACCCTATAAAGACTGCCACTGGTTTGACCACCCTGAGCCACGGGACCGGGTCGCCGCCACGGTGACTACAACCCCCAGCGTCCACAAAAAGGGCCCGGTTCCGGGTTCCCCACGCGGCCCAGGGGGCACGTCAGATGACCCGAGAGAGAAGATTTCTGCATCTCGCTCCAACATTCCAAAGGCCAGTCTCGCAACCAGCAATCCCCCGGGCATGTTCGTCTGAGCCTATGCAAATTGACCAAACCAAGATGGTCAAGTCTCGCCTGGAGACATGCCGCGCCAAGGGGAGTTGTTTCTACTGAGGCAGTACAGAGCATCTGATCCGTTCCTACCCGGTGAGGCCGGGAATGTCCAGTGTCTAGGACCGCTCGGAGAGGTCGTCCTAGGCAAGAGTAAATCCTCTCCGCCCAGACCCTGTCTGTTTCTATTTCCAGTGGTGAGACCCGCTTCTTCGAGACTGCCCATCTGGATTCCAGAGCCGCTGGGAACCTCATTCAACAGGCTGTTGTGGAGCGTTATCAGATTCCTACTGTACGTCTGGCTGAACCGTTGGCAGTTGCCTCCGTGGATGGGAGGCTTTTTCTGGAAACCATCTTGCTTGTCACAGATCCTGTAACCCTTCAGGTGGGAATGCTGCACTCGGAGAAGATCTCCTTTCATGTGCTGTCCGGTCTCTCTCACTCCCTCTTGCTTGGTCTACCCTGGTTACAAAGACATGAGCCCATCCTGAATTGGAGATCTGGTGAAGTGCTCCGTTGGGGGTCAGGAATGCCATGAGTCCTGTCTGGTTCCGGTTCGTCCTGCTCGACCCCCATCTACTCAGGCTAATCTACCAGGTCTGCCGGCACCCTACTGGTCCTATGCGGACGTCTTTGACAAAAAGGAAGCGGAGACACTACCACCTCATGGCCAAATTATTGCCCCATCGACCTGGTACCTGGTGCTTCTCCTCCCCGTGGGCGAATCTACCCTTTGTCGCTGGCCGAGACCCATGCCATGTTTGAGTACATAGAGGAGAATCTTGCTAGGGGATTTATCCTGAAATCTACCTCCCCGGCTGGAGCAGGATTCTTCTTCGTCAAGAAGAAAGACAGCTCTCTACGTCCCTGTATCGATTACAAGGGCCTAAATCAGATTACCATCAAAAACAAGTACCCCCTACCTCTCATCTCGGAGCTATTTGACCGCATTAAAGGCGCGAAGATCTTCACCAAGCTCGATCTTCGTGGGGCATACAATTTGGTCCGGATTCGCCAGGGAGACGAAGACGGCATTCAACACCCGGGACGGTCACTACGAATACCGCGTGATGCCCTTTGGTCTCTGTAATACTCCAGCCGTCTTCCAGGACCTGGTTAACGACATCTTCCGAGATCTCCTGTATTCTTGCGTGGTGGTGAACCTGGATGATATCTTGGTTTTCTCTCCAGATCTGCTCTCACACCGGAGGGATGTTCATCAGGTTCTGCTGAGGCTCCAGAAGAATCACCTGTACGCTAAATACGAGAAATGCCTCTTTGAGCAGACCTCTCTGCCGTTCCTGGGTTATATTATCTCCGAGACTGGTCTGCAGATGGATCCCGAGAAGGTGTTTGCCATCTTAAATTGGCCCCGTCCAGAGGGGTTGAAGGCGATTCAACGATTCCTGGGCTTCTCAAACTATTACCGCCTCTTCATTCCTCATTTCTCCTACCGGACAGTTCCCATCTCTGCGCTCACCCGTAAAGGAGCAAATCCCAGGGAATGGACTTCCGAAGCGGAGAAGGCCTTCATCTCCCTTAAACAAGACTTCTCCACCGCTCCTGTGCGACACCGTCTGGATTGCAACAAGCAGTTCTTCCCGGAGGTTTATGCCTCCTCCTCCGGGGCCAGAGCAGTGCTCACCCTCGTCCGGGTGAATGGTGACCTGCGGATTCTTCTCCAAGCTCTTCTCCTCGTCCGAACCCAACTACTCTATAGGAGATAGAGAGCTGCTGGCCATCAAGTTAGCGCTGGAGGAGTGGCACTATTTGCTTGAGGGGGCTCTGCACCAGGTAATCATCTACACTCACCATAATAACCTCGCTTATTTGCAGAACGCCCAAAGATTAAATCCGAGTCAGGCCAGGTGGTCTCTATTCTTTGCCCGATTCTGCTTCACTCTGCACTACCGCCCGGCGGACAAGAACATTAAAACATACGCTCTATCCCGCTCATTCCTGTCTTCCGACCAAGAGGAGGAGCCTCTACATATCATTGACCCCTCCAAAGTAATGACTGTTGCTCCGTTTGACCTATCTCATCTTCCACTCGGTAAGACCTTTGTAGCGGTTCCGGATTGGAAGAAGGTTCTACTCTGGGGCCATTCATTCAAACTAGCCGGTCATGCAGGCCAGAGGAAGACCTTTCTGCTCGTTGCCCGACATTACTAGTGGCCTTCCCTGCGCAAGGATGTTGCGGACTTTGTCGCAGCTTGTTCCTCTTGTGCCCGTAGCAAGGTTCCCAGGCACCTTCCAGCCGGCCGTCTCCTTCCTCTTCCCCTGCCTTCCGCTCTGTGGCAACACACTGCAATGGATTCATCACGGATCTCCCTGTTTCTGCCGGTTGTACTGGCATTTGGGTGGTCGCCGACCGCTTTTCTAAGATGGCCCACTTCATCCCTCTGCCTGGTCTTCAGTCTGCATCTTTGCTGGCTAAGGACTTCATCCATCACATCTTCCATCTTTACGGCTTACCCCTCCACATTGTCTAGGATCGCGGAGTTCAATTCACTTCATGCTTCTAGAGAGCCACGTGCAAGCTGCTGGATGTCTCTTTGGATTTCTCTTCTGTTTATCATCCTCAGTCCAATGGTCAAGTGGAACATATCAATCAGATCCTTACCAGCTTTCTTTGGCACTTTGTCAACGCTAACCGTTGAGCAGGGGGTGGACACGATGACCCTGGAGGTCCCCTCCAACTCTAATATTCTAGGATTGTATGAAGCCATGTTGTCCACATCTGGAGGTGAGCAGCCTCAGTGTGGATCTGACCACCACTGGGACCCGCAACGATCTGCAAAATGGGACAACTTTGTAATATATCTTATCAGAGAAATCGTTTTTTCTCCTGGCCTAATTTTTCACACTTAATTTATGGGTAAAATCCCTCGTATCACAGATATCAGATCAGTGAGGGTGATCAATGAGTGGAACAGGCGGCCACAAGAGGTGGTGAGTTCTCCTTCATTGGAGGTCTTCAAGCAGAGGCTGGACAGACATCTGTCTGAGATAGTTTAGTGAATCCTGCATTGAGCAGGGGGTTGAACACGATAACCCTGGAGGTCCCTTCCAACTGTAACATTCAACTATTCTATGAGGGCCCCTCTTCTGTCTGTGTCCCTTAGTTGCGCATGCGCACCAGTGCTCCATTCATTCTTTATGGGACAGCTGGGAAAAAAATCTAATCCTGATGTGGCATTTCACAGACCCATTTTCAGATTCTCAAATGTCGGACCCTTACCGATCCACAAGGTAACATATATGATAATTTTTAACCCTTTAAAGGGGTTGTCTCATCTTCTGAGTTGAGTACAACTGCAGAGTGCTCATAAACAATTAACTTTTTATAAGAAATCATCTCTGTCCCTTAAGAATTTAGGGATTTTTATATTTATTGTTTACTGCTCTCTGCCTAAGTTACCAGCCGCCGCAGTTGTCTATCAGAGATGGCTGGTCTACTAGCAAAGAAGGGCAGAAATTGCATTTTTTTGCCATAGAGCTGTTTCAGTTTCGGTGCCCCTGCACCCCCTGGTTCTGCCCCAAGGCAAAGCGGCTTCTGCTTGCAACATCATAGAGGGCTCAGGTCATGTCAGCGGCTAAGCCGTGCCACTGATTCGAACTGTCAATCATCAGGAGCACATCCCCCCACCTCCCAGGCAAACAGGAAGCTAAGAGGCAGGGGAACTGTGTGCTCCTGAAGACAGAAATCCCCTGTAATATGTAAGGCCAATCCAACCATGACTACTGCAGGATTTTTGCCTGCTCCTTCCCCAAAAATGAGCACTCAATAAGGGTGTGCACAGTGAAATTCTGCATATTTCCATTCGTATAGAGGACCAGATGTAATAGATCTTGCCGCCTGGCAGATAATCCTGTACCTGCCGCAGAGCGAGCTGGAGATTTTCATTGCTAATTCAGTGAATGATGAGATTTGACTAAACACAAGGAAGAAATTCTGCAACATAAGCAGCGGCATGGCATTTGCCACAGCAGTATTTTCCCTGTGATAGCATTTATATGAATTCTTTCCATTTAATCAAGGATTCTATTGCCTTCTAATACAAGATGGTGATTGATGGGCTCTGCGTCTACAGATGGCGGCTTCTTCCTAAACACGTGCAGAGATTTATTACTAAGTTTGCAGCTGTAAATTAACTACTTTGTTTTAATGGTCTGAAAAAATGCAGTATGCTGATTCCACGGCCTCACAACGGTGAGTGTGTATGGGTGTGTGCGCAAAGGTAGCAGGCGTGTCTGGGCCCTAGTGCCCGAGGGGGCCCGATGGGCTTCTGGCCGCATGAGATGATGCTAGTATTATAAGCGCCACATGGCCAGTAGGGGAATGTTACAAAATAAGTATTAGGGGCCCGGCGGTTCAACTTACACCTCTGTGTGTGTGTTCTTGTGTGTGTAATTGTGTATGTTTTGTGAATGTATGAATATACAGATGTGTCCTTCCTTATCTTCTTTCATGGCTCAAAATATCCTATAATATGTGGCATTAGAAGACCAGCTATGGAGGACTATGGGGAGTGAAATATACTGTATGGAGTACTATTGGGGGTGCATTATACTATATGGAGGACTATAGGGATGGCATTATACTGTATGGAGGACTATGGGGTGTGCATTATACTGTATGGAGGACTATGGGGAGTGCATTATACTTTATGGAGGTATATGGGGTGTGCATTATACTATTTGGAGGACTATGGGAGGGAGCATTATACTGTAAGGAAGAATATGGTGGGTGCATTATACTGTATGGAGGACTATGGGAAGTGCATTATACTGTATGGAGGACTATGGGGAGTACATTATACTGTATGTAGGACTATGGGGAGAGCATTATACTGTATGGAGGACTATGGGGTGCATTATACTGTATGGAGGACTATGGGAAGTGTATTATACTATATGGAGGACTATGGGGAGTGCATTATACTATATAGAGGACTATGGGGAGTGCATTATACTGTATGGAGGACTATGGTGAGCACATTATACTGTATGGAGGACTATGGGGAGTGCATTATACTGTATGGAGGACTATGGGGAGTGCTTCATACTATAGAGAGGACTATGGGGAGTGCATTAAACTATATAGAGGACTATGGGGGGTGCATTATGTTATTTGGAGGACTATGGGGAGTGCATTATACTGTATGGAGGACTATTTGGAGTGCATTATACTGAATGGAGGACTGTGGTGAGTGCATTATACTGTATGGAGGACTATTGGGAATGTATTATACTGTATGGAGGACTATGGGGAGTGCATTATACTATATGGAGGACTATGGGGAGTGCATTATGCTGTTTGGAGGACTATGGTGAGCACATTATACTGTATGGAGGACTATGGGGAGTGCATTATACTGTATGGAGGACTATGGGGAGTGCTTCATACTATAGGGAGGACTATGGGGAGTGCATTATACTATATAGAGGACTGCTATATGGAGGACTATGGGGAGTGCATTATACTATATGGAGGACTATGGGGAGTGCTTTATACTGTATGGAGGACTATGGGGAGTACATTATACTATATGGAGGACTATGGGAAGTACATTATACTGTATGGAGGACTATGGGGAGTGCATTATACTATATGGAGGACTATAGGGAGTGCATTATACTATATAGAGGACTATGCGGAGTGCATTATAGTATATAGAGGACTGTGGGGAGTGCATTATAGTATATGGAGGACTATGGGGAGTGCACTATACTATATGGAGGACTATGGGGAGTTCATTATACTATATGAAGGACTATGGGAGTGCATTATACTGTATGGAGGACTATGGGGAGTGCTTTATAATATATGGAGGACTATGGGGTGTGCTTTATACTTTATGGAGGACTATTGGGAGTGCACTATACTATATGGAGGACTATGGGGAGTGCATTATACAAAATGGAGGACTATGGGGGTACATTATACTATATGGAGAACTAAGAGGGGTGCATTATACTATATGGATGAGTGTGGGGAGTGCATTATACCATATGGAGGACTATGGGGAGTGCATTATACTATATGGAGGACTATGGGGAGTGCACTATACTATATGAGGACTATGGGGAGTTCATTATACTGTATGGAGGACTATGGGAGTGCATTATACTATATGAAGGACTATGAGAGTGCATTATACTATATGGAGAACTATGGGGACTGTTTTATACTGTATGGAGGACTATGGGGAGTGCACTATACTATATGAGGACTATGGGGAGTACATTATACTATATGGAGGACTATGGGAGTACATTATACTATATGGAGGACTATGGGGAGTGCATTATACCATATGGAGAACTATGGGAACTACTCAGTGATCAGCAGCTGCATGCAGTTATATAGAAAAAACTGTCAATCACTGAGTAGGACCGCCCACTGGACTCATACATACAAACACCAAGGATTTCAATTAATAAAATACAAGTTTTATTGAAACATTTCCCAAAAAATAGTTAAGATGCAGCATACAAATGTGTCCTTCCTTACCTTTCATTTTAGCTCATTATATCCCAAGATGACCAGCTTTTGCTTTTACACATAATTTTGTGATACTCGGTTTGGAGATATTTATACTACACGTGTCTATATGTGGCCACCTAGTGGTTGTTATGTTGATTTCAGCTTGTCGAGCATATTGCTAGCATGTCAATATAAAGTATTACATTTGCATTGTGTACTGCAGAAATTTAAAGTTGTTTCATCTTATCGAAATTATAAAATTGCAAAGTGATTGTTAAAACAAAACTTCTTAATTTACCTCTTATTAAAGATACTCGAGAGAGGGGGGATTTTCTACTCTATGGTTTACCTCTATCCTTGGCAACGAGCTGCAGTCCGCCTCCTAGACAAGGAACACAGTATTTGTAAGCTGCTTGCTAAACAGCTTGTAAGCGCTGCTCTGAAGTTTATCAAGTTGCCAGATTTTGCCAGTACCGGTGCTCCTGTTCTCCATGCAGCATCAGAGAGCGCACAGTTCAGGCCAGAGACGCAACCATGCCTCCGTCCCGAATTATAAATTATCCTGGCAATTAAAAGGGTATGCTCAAGTTTCGGATAGGGGATACCCAACCCTACTGATCCCGTGTGAATGGAGCAAAGGTTGATCATGCGATGCTCACCTCGGGGAACGCTGAAGATAACTGAACATCTTCGGCACCTCTTTAAGAATAAATGGAGTGGCAGTGCACATGATAGACCACCGCTCCATTCACATGGAGCTCTTCAGATCCCTGGTTCCTCAGTGGTTGGGCCACAGATAGGGGATGACTTCCATACTTAAAGACATTGTCTACTACTTGGACAACTCCTTGTCACCCCCCACGCTTGGCCCCGATAAAATAAAAAGCTTATACTCACCTCCCGTGCCGGCGCTGTTCCCGCAGTGTCGACACTCGCTCTCCCCGGAGCTCCCATGCAGTTGTTCAGACATGTGACCCCAGCGCCCAATCAGCTCTGGCGTCACTGTCCCCATCTCCTGTCGAATTGAACATGAAGAGAAAGTCAAAATTAGCCACAGCTCGGACTTCCTCTTCCTGTTCGATTTGTCTGAAAGCAGGGACAGTGACGCCAGTGCTGATTGGGCGCTGGGGTCACATGTTTGAACAACCGCATGAGAACCCCGGGGAGAGCAAGTGCAGACACTGCTGGAACAGCGCCAGCACGGGACATGGATAGGCTTTTTTATTTTATCGGGGCCAAACATTTACATCAAGAAGGCGTTGTCCAAGTAGTGGACAACCCCTTTAAGAACACCCCTTAAATACATGTGTCCGACCCTTTAACATGTGAATCACTGCTTTGTTCCCATGCAGCAAAATTGATGTCAAAACCATTATTTTTACATGTAATTTTTCTGCACCTTTTACCAAAACTGCTATTGTGTTCGATTTACCGGATGCAGCAAGAGCAGCACAGAGTGTAGCCAGGAACGTGTCTATGTGGGGCTTTATTTTCAGGATCATTGGGGTCCCGGCAGTCTCAGCCCCAACCTAATGAAAATGAAAATGATGTCTTATCCTAATAATATATCTGGTGATACTTACAAAAAAACACTACTTCACATAACATCAGTAAGTTCCTAGTACTAAAATCTGCAGCGGAAATTTAAGCTATCCGTCGAGTCGACCTACAGGTGGAAAAAAAATCTGCAACTCATACCTGGGATAAATTTCCGCCCGGTATTTGCATGAATAATTTTGGAAATATTTTCTAGATGTATTGTGGATTTTGTGTGCAAAATTCAAGTGCAAAATCGGCAACACAAATCTGCAGCAAACACCAGATGTTATGAAATCTGCGATGATAATTCTGCTTGCATTTTTGGCTGTGGATGTTGTGGTTTCCCGCCTTAGGATATATTCAAATGTAATGAAATACGCACAATTGCAATGCAAGAGGCGGAATCCAAAGCGGTAATTGACGTTGCAGATTTCCGCAGTGCCGGTGCTGTAATATGTAGCGTCACCGGACATAACTGATAATTAGCAGAGCTGAGATCTTTCACTAAATAAACTTTCAGGGACCTTATTGCACTTTGGCAATTCTTCCGCTTCACTCGAGGACCCCGATCTGCAGGGCACATAGGGCGAAGTCAGTCCGAGGAAATCATCCCTGATCGGCTCCAGTCTTCGGCTGAACTGATACTTTTTGCTTTGTAAACAAACAATGCCGAACGGAGCAGTAATAACCGATACTGCGCGAGCGGTTAAAGGGCCGCAGACGCTCAGCCTGTGGTCTTGTGCCTCATTACACCGTCTGCCAGGGTATTATAACCGTCTAATGAACAGACCTTTGTGTATCATTACTTACTGCTCGCAACATTGATTTGTCATCTCGCGCTCATTTCTTTATCTCTTTATTTTCCTAGCATGTTGTTTGACGAATGCATAATTATAGCCGTGCTCCAGGTGAAGGCAGCGCTTAATTATAATTGTTACTGTTCACATCGTGTTATCGGTGGAGAAACCTGAGCACACAAGACTTGCAGAGAGAATATGATTAACCCCTTAAAGTGGTTTTCCTAGTCTATCATTATAGGATACTACCCATCGTAGGTGTCAGACTCCCGACACTGTTGGTGATTGACTTGAAGATGCTGCAGCGCTTCTCTTCAGTATCTACAAGGCACGGCGCCGTATACTCAGTAGTGGTTGGTCCTGGTATTGCAGCTGTGTCCCATCAACTAGACCGGACTTGAGCTCCAGTGAGTTGCAATTTCAGGCTCAGACATTACCACTATTGAAAACCTCCTGTAATAATCTCTCTCCCATGATTTTTTGGAGAGAAAAAAACAAATGGACAGTGCAATTTCAGCACTTTCATATTTCTTTCATGACTTTGGTAAGGATTGAGCTACTCAACAGATCCCACAACTTTGGTGCCAGGACTAAGGTACCAGGACATACAGTGGTGGCGAAAAGTATTGGCACCCCTGCAATTCTGTCAGATAATACTCAGTTTCTTCCTGAAAATGATTGCAATCACAAACTCTTTGGTATTATTATCTTCATTTAATTTGTCTTCAATGGAAAAACACAAAAAGAATTGTCCTAAAGCCAAATTGGATATAATTCCACACCAAACCTAAAAAAGGGGGTGGACAAAAGTATTGGCACTGTTTGAAAAATCATGTGATGCTTCTGTAATTCGTGTAATTAACAGCACCTGTAACTTACCTGTGGCACCTAACAGGTGTTGGCAATAACTAAATCACACTTGCAGCCAGTTAACATGGATTAAAGTAGACTCAACCTCTGTCCTGTGTCCTTGTGTGTATCACATTGAGCATGGAGAAAAGAAAGAAGACCAAAGAACTGTCTGAGGACTTGAGAAACCAAATTGTGAGGAAGCATGAGCAATCTCAAGGCTACAAGTCCATCTCCAAAGACCTGAATGTTCCTGTGTCTTCCGTGCGCAGTGTCATCAAGAAGTTTAAAGCCCATGGCACTGTGTCTAACCTCCCTAGATGTGGACGGAAAAGAAAAATTGACGAGAGATTTCAACGCAAGATTGTGCAGATGGTGGATAAAGAACCTCGACTAACATCCAAACAAGTTCAAGCTGCCCTGCAGTCCGAGGGTACAACAGTGTCAACCCGTACTATCCATCGGCGTCTGAATGAAAAAGGACTGTATGGTAGGATACCCAGGAAGACCCCACTTCTTACCCCGAGACATAAAAAAGCCAGGCTGGAGTTTGCCAAAACTTACCTGAGAAAGACTAAAATGTTTTGGAAGAATGTTCTCTGGTCAGATGAGACAAAAGTAGAGCTTTTTGGCAAAAAGCATCAACATAGAGTGTACAGGAAAAAAAAAGAGGCATTCAAAGAAAAGAGCACAGTCCCTACAGTCAAACACGGCGGAGGCTCCCTGATGTTTTGAGGTTGCTTTGCTGCCTGTGGCACTGGACTGCTTGACCGTGTGCATGGCATTATGAAGTCTGAAGACTACCAACAAATTTTGCAGCATAATGTAGGGCCCAGTGTGAGAAAGCTGGGTCTCCCTCAGAGGTCATGGGTCTTCCAGCAGGACAATGACCCAAAACACACTTCCAAAAGCACTATACAATGGTTTGAGAGAAAGCACTGGAGACTTCTAAGGTGGCCAGCAATGAGTCCAGACCGGAATCCCATAGAACACCTGTGGAGAGATCTCAAAATGGCAGTTTGGAGAAGGCACCCTTCAAATATCAGGGACCTGGAGCAGTTTGCCAAAGAAGAATGGTCTACAATTCCAGCAGAGCATTGTAAGAAACTCATTGATGGTTACCGGAAGCAGTTGTTCGCAGTTATCTCGGCTAAAGGTTGTGCAACCAAGTATTAGGCTGAGGGTGCCAATACTTTTGTCTGGCCCATTTTTGGAGTTTTGTGTGAAATGATCAATGATTTGATTTTTGCTTCATTCTCTTTTGTGTTTTTTCCTTGCAAGCAAATTAAATGAAGATAATAAGACCAAAGAATTTGTGATTGCAATCATTTTCAGGAAGAAACTGAGTATTATCTGACAGAATTGCAGGGGTGCCAATACTTTTGGCCACCACTGTAGATGTCAAGATTTGGGTACCAAGACCTGGGTTTCCGTACTTGGGTGATGGGACATAGGTGCAGGACTTTGTTGCCGATATTTGGGTGTCAGGAGTTAGGTGCCAGTGACGCGCCCCCAGGGCCGTGGGGTGCTCGGCAGCCGGGCCTCTGGATGCCGGTGGGGGGTTATCACGGTGGCTGGCCCGGCCCGTGGCTCACAGCGGTCTCCCAAAAGGGGAATTAGGTGCCAGATCTTAGGTACCAGGACTTAGAAGCGAAGACTTAGATGCAAAGACTTACAGTACAGACCAAAAGTTTGGACACACCTTCTCATTTAAAGATTTTTCTGTATTTTCATTACTATGAAAATTGTACATTCACACTGAAGGCATCAAAACTATCAATTAACACATGTGGAATTATATACTTAACAAAAAAGTGTGAAACAACTGAAAATATGTCTTATATTCTAGGTTCTTCAAAGTAGCCACCTTTTGCTTTGATGACTGCTTTGCACACTCTTGGCATTCTCTTGATGAGCTTCAAGAGGTAGTTACCGAAAATGGTTTTCACTTCACAGGTGTGCCCTGTCAGGTTTCATAAGTGGGATTTCTTGCCTTATAAATGGGGTTGGGACCATCAGTTGTGTTGTGCAGAAGTCTGGTGGATACACAGCTGATAGTCCTACTGAATAGACTGTTAGAATTTGTATTATGGCAAGAAAAAAGCAGCTAAGTAAAGAAAAACGAGTGGCCATCATTACTTTAAGAAATGAAGGTCAGTCAGTCCTAAAAATTGGGAAAACTTTGAAAGTGTCCCCAAGTGCAGTTGCAAAAACCATCAAGCACTACAAAGAAACTGGCTCACATGAGGACCGCCCCAGGAAAGGAAGACCAAGAGTCACCTCTGCTTCTGAGGATAAGTTTATCCAAGTCACCAGCCTCAGAAATCGCAGGTTAACAGCAGCTTAGATTAGAGACCAGGTCAATGCCACACAGAGTTCTAGCAGCAGACACATCTCTTCAACAACTGTTAAGAGGAGACTTTGTGCAGCAGGCCTTCATGGTAAAATAGCTGCTAGGAAACCACTGCTAAGGACAGGCAACAAGCAGAAGAGACTTGTTTGGGCTAAAGAACACAAGGAATGGACATTAGAACAGTGGAAATCTGTGCTTTGGTCTGATGAGTCCAATTTTGAGATCTTTGGTTCCAAACACCGTTTCTTTGTGCGACGCAGAAAAGGTGAACGGATGGACTCTACATGCCTGGTTCCCACCGTGAAGCATGGAGGAGGAGGTGTGATGGTGTGGGGGTGCTTTGCTGGTGACAATGTTGGGGATTTATTCAAAATTGAAGACATACTGAACCAGCATGGCTACCACAGCATCTTGCAGCGGCATGCTATTCCATCCCGTTTGCGTTTAGTTGGACCATCATTTATTTTTCAACAGGACAATGACCCCAAACACACCTCCAGGCTGTGTAAGGGCTATTTGACCAAGAAGGAGAGTGATGGGGTGCTACACCAGATGACCTGGCCTCCACAGTCACCAGACCTGAACCCAATTGAGATGGTTTGGGGTGAGCTGGACCGCAAAGTGAAGGCAAAAGGGCCAACAAGTGCTAAGCATCTCTGGGAACTCCTTCAAGATTGTTGGAAGACCATTTCCGGTGACTACCTCTTGAAGCTCATCAAGAGAATGCCAAGAGTGTGCAAAGCAGTCATCAAAGCAAAAGATGGCTACTTTGAAGAACCTAGAATATAAGACATATTTTCAGTTGTTTCACACTTTTTTGTTAAGTATATAATTCCACATGTATAATTCATAGTTTTGATGCCTTCAGTGTGAATGTACAATTTTCATAGTCATGAAAATACAGAAAAATATTTAAATGAGATGGTGTGTCCAAACTTTTGGTCTGTACTGTAGATGCCAAGACTTGAGTGCCAGTATTTGGGCACCAGGACTTACAATGCTCTGCTGCAATTGTAGACCATTCTCCTTTGGCAAACTGCTCCAGGTCCCTGATATTTGAAGGGTGCCTTCTCCAAACTGCCATTTTGAGATCTCTCCACATGTGTTCTATGGGATTCAGGTCTGGACTCATTGCTGGCCACCTTAGAAGTCTCCAGTGCTTTCTCTCAAACCATTTTATAGTGCTTTTGGAAGTGTGTTTTGGGTCATTGTCCTGCTGGAAGACCCATGACCTCTGAGGGAGACCCAGCTTTCTCACACTGGGCCCTACATTATGCTGCAAAATTTGTTGGTAGTCTTCAGACTTCATAATGCCATGCACACGGTCAAGCAGTCCAGTGCCAGAGGCAGCAAAGCAACCCCAAAACATCAGGGAACCTCCGCCATGTTTGACTGTAGGAACAGTGTTCTTTTCTTTGAATGCCTCTTTTTTTTACCTGTACACTCTATGTTGATGCTTTTTGCCAAAAAGCTCTACTTTTGTCTCATCTGACCAGAGAACATTCTTCCAAAACATTTTAGTCTTTCTCATGTAAGTTTTGGCAAACTCCAGCCTGGCTTTTTTATGTCTCGGGGTAAGAAGTGGGGCCTTCCTGGGTATCCTACCATACAGTCCCTTTTCATTCAGACGCCGACGGATAGTACGGGTTGACACTGTTGTACCCTCGGACTGCAGGGCAGCTTGAACTTGTTTGGATGTTAGTCGAGGTTCTTTATCCACCATCCGCACAATCTTGCGTTGAAATCTCTCGTCAATTTTTCTTTTCCGTCCACATCTAGGGAGGTTAGCCACAGTGCCATGGGCTTTAAACTTCTTGATGACACTGCACAAGGAAGACACAGGAACATTCAGGTCTTTGGAGATGGACTTGTAGCCTTGAGCTTGCTCATGCTTCCTCACAATTTGGTTTCTCAAGTCCTCAGACAGTTCTTTGGTCTTCTTTCTTTTCTCCATGCTCAATGTGGTACACACAAGGACACAGGACAGAGGTTGAGTCAACTTTAATCCATGTTAACTGGCTGCAAGTATGATTTAGTTATTGCCAACACCTGTTAGGTGCCACAGGTAAGTTACAGGTGCTGTTAATTACACAAATTAGAGAAGCATCACATGATTTTTCAAACAGTGCCAATACTTTTGTCCACCCCCTTTTTTAGGTTTGGTGTGGAATTATATCCAATTTGGCTTTAGGACAATTCTTTTTGTGTTTTTTCATTGAAGACAAATTAAATGAAGATAATAATACAAAAGAATTTGTGATTGCAATCATTTTCAGGAAGAAACTGAGTATTATCTGACAGAATTGCAGGGGTGCCAATACTTTTGGCCACCACTGTACATGCCAGTTTTGGGGTGCCAGGAATTGGTGCCAGGTCTTTGGTGCCAATAATTGGGTGCTAGGACTTAGGTACCAGGACATAGATTCCAAGACTTGGATGTCAAAGACTAGGTGCCAGGACTTTGATGCCAGGACTTTGGTGCCAGGACTTGGGTGGCAAGACTTGAGTCACAGGACAAAGGTTACAGGACTTAGGTACAAGGAATTAGATGTCAAGATTGCTTTCCAGGACTTGGGTGCCAGGAATTGGTGCCAGGAATTGGAAGCCAAGAATTAGGTGCTAGGACTTGGGTGCCAGAACTTAGATACCAGGACTTAGATGCCAAGACTTGAGTGCCAGGATTTGGGAGCCAGGATATGGAAGCCAGTACTTGGGTGCCAGGAAATGGTTCCAGGACTTGATGCCAATATTAGGGTGCTAGGACTTAGGTACCAGAACATAGATTCCAAGACTTGGATGCCGTGACTTAGATGCCATGTATTTGGTGCCAGGACTTTGGGCGGTAAGACTTGAGTGCCAGGACAAGGGTGCCAGGACTTTGATGTCAAAACTTGGGTGCTAGGACTTAGGTACCAGGATATAAATGCCAAGACTTGGATGCCATGATTTTGGTGCCAGGACTTGGATGCCATGAGTTTAGAGCTAGGACTTGGATGCCATGAGTTTAGAGCTAGGACTTGGCTGCCAGGGATTAGCTCCCAGGACTTTGGTGCCAATACTTGGGTTCCAGGAATCGGTCCCAGAACATGGGTGACAGGAGTTCAGTGTTAACATTTGGGTGTCACGACTTAGCTGCCAAGTATTATGCTCCAGGAGTTTCATGCTAGGAGAAGGGAGCTGCCAGAGGTATAGTGCAGCTATGTATTACAGCCATCCTCCTGCTTTGCACAGTGGCAGCGCTCGGACAATCAATCTAATGAACATAGTAGTACATCACGGTTCCTTGATTGCCTAAAACCCATAACTTACTATTACATTGTAGTGCATTAAAGGGTTAACTATGAAAACACAGATGACATCACTTCAATCATATTCAAGATAGACCATGAAATAAGTGATTGGGGTCAAGTTGAACTACCCACTGTCCCCAGTAGGTGGCATACTTAGTAGAGTTGGTGCAAATCAATTTGCAGAGCCCGGTCCATCGACCACGTCAGTATCTCTGATTCTGTCGGGGGAATATGCATGCTAATTGGGGCAATATCTATCACCTCTTTCAGTTCAAGATGCACCGAATTTGTCAGGAATTCAAGTCGGGACAGTCCCTGCAAATTTGGGACATTTGTCAGATATGCTGCAGCTCCAGGATCGCTCTGCAAGAAACATAAGTTGAACTTATAAAGTGCGTGTACTAATCAGTGAGCGATGGCGTATACAAGTGTCAGGCCGAAATTTGCTATCACAAAACAAAAAAAGAAAGACTGGAAAGGTTAAAATTTTTAACTACTTGCAGGCACCACTAGGGGGAGCTCCCAACACATGGATCTACACAGTGTCTATTGATTTCAATGAGCTCCCCCTAGTGGTGGTTAGAAGTGTTATAAGTCTATATGGGTCCGTATACATGTAACCCCACCTCCCTGAGCGGAGCCGATCACCGCCAATCAAAGCCGAAGAGCGATCAGCAGGGATCACAGCAGCTAAACTTCAACGTCAAAAGTTTCATAAAACAATATATATATATATTTTTTTTTTTTTTTACCCCTTTAATGGCTTCTCCTGATAGATGTAGATCATTTTACATTTCTTTTTATTATTTTTTTTTTCCCTTGACGGTATACTGGAGAGCAATCTGTCGTCCAGCATATAAAATACAGCATCCAATCGAGATTCGGGGGCGATTTCTGATCTGCTCTGTTTGCTTGTACACGGCCGAAGGAGTCGGGGGAGGGGGGGGGGGATGCGGCTGTTTCTTAATCTCTTTCTGCACCACTTACTCTCATCATTCCAATTCTTCCCCGAATAAATTAACTTTATCTGTACGAGTAAATATATGATTTTCAAGCATGGAAAGAGGAAAAAAAAAAAAAAAAAAAAGAAAAGGCCGACGGGTACCATCCGTTGCTCCGCCGCGCGGCTCGACTTCAGCCGCTGATATAGTTTAGAATTAATATAGCTTATATCTATTAACCCCTTGCTGGGGGCTGTCCATGGCATTACTGCAAAAACACATTTACAGCCCCTCCAGCTCCAAAATAAAAAGGATTTAAGTAGAAATACGGCGAGACTCATTGCAGTAAAATGATGGCACCTCTTCCCGGCGACTCACCATCCGTCTTCTCTAACGGCCCTGACACATTTATTTTTATTACTATTATGGTTTTAAACTTATTTTTCTAGTTTGAGTTTAACAAGATGTAAGAATCTAGAAACAGTGAAAACAAATGGTGGCGGAGGGGGGGGTAGGGTTTAGGGGGCTATGATTAATGCACCCAACATGGAGACTTGATGAAAACATGGTAACCCGAGGGGACGGTGAACGCGGATCAGTCAGAAAACAGGCAATGAGATTATCGGAGCAGCTATTCTGCTGTATGAAATCAAAAAGACACACGTCTACAGGCGCTCGCTTAGCCAATATGTACGCCCAATATGTACTGGCTCCAATATTGCGCTGACGGACAGAAATATGATTGTATATTTACAGGGGGGGGGTAGAGGTAAGTATCCGGGGGTCTACCTTTACTTGAATGGAGAGAAGCCGGGAAAAGGAAAGAAAAAATTATAAATATATACTGTTGCTTTAAGTGGGCTAAATAGGACCCTCATAGTGCCAAAGAGGACATAATGTGCAATATAAGGGCTATATAGTGTACAACCGAAACTTCCATACAGTGATGAAATAACAATTCCGTACTGTGACCATATTAAACCTCCATACAGTGCTGAAATAACAGTACCATATAATGACCATATAAAACCTACATACATTGCTGAAATAATAGTACCATAGAGTGACTGTATAAAGTAACCATACAGTGCTGAAATAATAGACCCATACAGTGACCATATAAAACCTCCATAAAGTGCGAAAATAATAGTACCATAAAGTGACTGTATAGGACCTCCATACAGTGCTGAAATAATAGTACCATTTTACTGCAATGAGTCTCGCCGTATTTCTACTTAAATCCTTTTTATTTTGGAGCTGGAGGGGCTGTAAATGTGTTTTTGCAGTAATGCCATGGACAGCCCACAGCAAGGGGTTAATAGATATAAGCTATATTAATTCTAAACTATATCAGCGGCTGAAGTCGAGCCGCGCGCCGGAGCAACGGATGGTACCCGTCGGCCTTTTCTTTTTTTTTTTTCCTCTTTCCATGCTTGACCATATAAAACCTCCATAAAGTGCTGAAATAATAGTACCATACAGTGAGCGTATAAAACTTCCATACAGTGCTGAAATAATAGATCCATACAGTGACCATATAAAACCTCCATAAAATGCTGAAATAATAGTACCATAGAGTGACCACATAAAACCTCCATACAGTGCTAAAATAATAGTACTATACAGTGACCATATAAAACCTCCATAAAGTGTTGAAATAATACTACCATACAGTGACCGTAAAAACTTCCATACAGTGCTGAAATAATAGTACCATAGAGTGACCATATAAAATCTTCATACAGTGCTGAAATAATAGTATTATACAGTGACCATATAAAACCTCCATAAAGTGCTGAAACAATAGTACCATACAGTGACTGTATAAAACTTCCATACTGTGCTGAAATAATAGAGTCACCATATATGACCTCCATACAGTTCTGAAATAATAGTAACATAGAGTGACTATATAAAACCTCATTACAGTGCTGAAATAATAGTACTATACAGTGACCATATAAAACCTCCATAAAATGCTGAAATAGAACCATACAGTGACAGTATAAAACCTCCATACATTTCTGGAAAAAATAGCACCATAGAGTGGCCATATAAAACCTCTACATAGTTCTGAAATAATAGTACTATACAGTGACCATATAAAGTCTCCATACAGTGCAGAAATAATAGTACCATAGAGTGACCATATAAAACTTCCCTATATAACATTCAGTGGCAATAAAACTATGTTTAGTGCTGAAAAATAAGTGCAATACAATTGTCATAAAAAAATCTCCTTACAGTGATAAGACAGCTGTAACATGCAATAACCTTACAAAACACAAACACAGTGGTAAAAGAGTAGTATCATAAAGTGACTATATAAAACCGCCATATAGTGCTTAAACCGTAGCACACAATGATCATTTAAAACTTCCCTACACTGATGAAATATCAGTATCGTACTGTGATCATATAAAACCTATAAAGTGTTTAAACTTTTTTATACAGTGACTGTATAAAACCTCTTTACAGTGCTGAATACCAGTGTCATAATGTGACCATATAAAACTTCCCTACAGTGCTAAGATAACATCCAGTGGTCATAAACTAAGTTTATTGCTGAAAAAGAAGCACCGTACTGTGATCATATAAAACCTTCCCACATTGATAAGACGACAGTACCATACCATGGCCATAAAAAACTTTCATACAGTGCTGAAATAACTGTACAATACTGTGACCATATCAAACATTCAGTGCTTGTGAAATAATAGTACCATATTGGGACGATATACAATCTCCATACAGTGCTGAAATAACAGTTCCATAAAGTGACCATATAAAACCTCTATACAGTGCTGATGTAGATGTATTATTCAGAAAACCCATCTCCATCACTGTGTCCCTCACCCACAATTCCCATCACTGCGTGTGCCCCTGCCCTCACACGTAATCCCCACATTGCTGTGCCTTTGCCTTAAACCATAATCCCAACATCATTGTGCTCCTTCCCTCACCCACAGGCCCCATCACCGTGCCCCTACTCTGACCCACAGCTCCCCATCACTGTGCCCCTTCCCTTACCCACAGCCCCATAACTGTGCCCCTGCCCTCACCCACATCCCCCATAACTGTGCCCCTGCCCTCACCCACATCCCCCAAAACTGTGCCCCTGCCACAACCATTGCCCCCATCACTGTGCCCCTACCCTCACCCACAGCCCCCATCACTGTGCCTTGCTCTCAACACTGCCCCCTTCACTGTGTCCCTATACTCCCCATAGCTAGCCCCCATCACTGTACCCCTGTCCTCACCCACAGCTCCCATCACTGTGCTCCTACTTTCACCCACAGCCCCATCACTATACCCCTGCTCTCACTACAGCCCCATCACTGCATCACTGTGTCCCTGCTCTCACCACAGCCTCCATAACTGTGCTCCTGATCTCACCCACAGCCCCATCACTGTGCCCCTACTCTCACCCACAGCCCCATCACTTTGCCCCTGCTCTCACTACAGCCCCATCACTGTGCCCCTACTCTCACCCACAGCCCCATCACTTTGCCCCTGCTTTCACTACAGCCCCATCACTGTGCCCCTGCTCTCACCACAGACCCCATAACTGTGCCCCTGCCCTCACCCACATCCCCCATAACTGTGCCCCTGCCCTCACCCACATGCCCCAAAACTGTGCCCCTGCCACAACCATTGCCCCCATCACTGTGCCCCTACCCTCACCCACAGCCCCCATCACTGTGCCTTGCTCTCAACACTGCCCCCTTCACTGTGTCCCTATACTCCCCATAGCTAGCCCCCATCACTGTACCCCTGTCCTCACCCACAGCTCCCATCACTGTGCTCCTACTTTCACCCACAGCCCCATCACTATACCCCTGCTCTCACTACAGCCCCATCACTGCATCACTGTGTCCCTGCTCTCACCACAGCCTCCATAACTGTGCTCCTGATCTCACCCACAGCCCCATCACTGTGCCCCTACTCTCACCCACAGCCCCATCACTTTGCCCCTGCTCTCACTACAGCCCCATCACTGTGCCCCTACTCTCACCCACAGCCCCATCACTTTGCCCCTGCTTTCACTACAGCCCCATCACTGTGCCCCTGCTCTCACCACAGACCCCATAACTGTGCCCCTGATCACACCCACAGCCCCATCACTGTGCCCCTACTCTCACCCACAGCCCCATCACTATGCCCCTGCTCTCAATACAGTCCCATCACTGTGCCCCTGCTCTCACCGCAGCCCCATCACTGTGCCCCTGTTCTCACTACAGCCCCATCACTGTGCCCTTGCTCTCACTACAGCCCCATCACTATGCCCCTGCTCTCACTACAGCCCCATCACTGTGCCCCTGCTCTCACTACAGCCCCATCACTGTGCCCCTGCTCTCACTACAGCCCCATCAGTGTGCCCCTGCTCTCACCTACAGCCCCATCACTGTGCCCCTGCTCCCACCCACAGCCCCATCATTGTGCCCATACTCTCACCACAGTCCCATCACTGTGCCCCTGCTCTCACTACAGCCCCATCACTGTGCCCCTACTCTCACCACAGCCCCATCAATGTGCCCCTGCTCTCACTACAGCCCCATCACTGTGCCCCTGCTCTCACCACAGCCCCATCACTATGCCCCTGCTCTCACTACAGCCCCATCACTGTGCCTTACTCTCACCACAGCACCATCACTGTTCCCCTGCTCTCACCACAGCCCCATCACTATGACCCTGCTTTCACTACAGCCCCATCACTGTGCCCCTGTTCTCACCCACAGCCCCATCACTATGCCCCTGCTCTCACTACAGCCCCATCACTGTGCCCCTGCTCTCACTACTGCCCCTTCACTGTGCCCCTGCTCTCACCCACAGCCCCATCACTGTGCCCCTGCTCTCACCACAGCCCCATCACTATGCCCCTGCTCTCACTACAGCCCCATCACTATGCCCCTGCTCTCACTACAGCCCCATCACTGTGCCCCTGCTCTCACCACAGCCCCATCACTATGCCCCTGCTCTCACCACAGCCCCATCACTGTGCCCCTACTCTCACCACAGCCCCCATCACTGTGCCCCTGCTCTAACACACAGTGCCATTGTGGCACCCTGCTGTTCACAGGTACCACAGGACCCAAAAGGGTGCATGGACGGACTTCTCCACAAGAGGCCCTCACTACAAACAAATTTCTCCACCCTTCCACCTCATACCACCAGAGGGAGCCCTGATAGGGATATATATATATGGAGGGTGGAGCGAGGCAGTTCAGTTAGTTTAGTCAGAGAGTGTGCTGCCACTGAGAGCAGTGAAGATGCAGCACGTCTGCTGCTGTATTGAGGGACTCGAGTGTGGCCGGAGGCAAGAGGAGAAAGGAGAGAGGAGTTGAGGGGTCAGAGGAGCATCATAGGCTCACCCCAAGACACAAACCGGACACCCGATCCGCGACTACAGTGTCCTTTATACCTAGTAGGGATCACCGGCATTCCAGGAGGACTACAAGTCCCTGGTCGACCTGAAGCTAAACCCTTGACAGGACTAGCAACCACGAAGGCCCCGGCGTCCAGGGATAGTGGTTGCCAAAGAAAGGTCCTACTACCAAGCGGTCAGGTGAGAGAGCAACACAACACAGAAGCTAGGCCAAGTTCCTGGCCGGCTAGAAGCTTAGAGAGAGGGAGACACGGATCAGGAGGCCTTGTACCCGCTCACTGGGGAGAAGTCCTGAAGTGCACCCTTCCTACCGAGTACCCTGGACCGTACCTGACATCCGCACCAGTAAAGGTATTGAAGCGAATCCCCTGTCTTTGTCAGTTACTCCTGCTGCGCCATCTCGCCTGCACTACAAGCCCCAGCATCACCACCCACCATCAAACTCTACACTGCCCTGAGGCCCGCTCCACATGTGGGGAGCCGTTCCATCCCAGCTGCCCTATCAACTGCCTCAGAGGTCTGCAGCAGCGCTGGTACAAATTACCAGAAACCACAGGTCATGATCAAACTGCAAATCCCATATAAACAATCCCCTTTTTGTTGACCGCCATGGGCCACGGACCGGCCAGCCACTGTGACATATCCCCCCCCAGCATCTATAGGCCCGGCTGCTGAGTACCCCATTGCCCTGGGGGCGCGTCATCTCTGGCGTCACGAACAGGATTTCGTGCCCGTGGCCATCAGGTACTGTGTGCCATAACTGAACTGAGTTTTAACTGTGGTGAACATCGCCGCCATTACCGCGTCGCCGCGCGGGAAGAAGAGGGGCGTAACCGCGGGAACCAGAAAGGCGTGACCACTGGAAGCACGCGAAACCCAAGCCCCGCCTCGCGCTCTGATGCAGCACCAGGAAGCGTCAGGTCCTGGAAGGAGACCGTCGTCTGCGGAGCTGCGGCCTACCTGATTAAAGAAGCAGGAGGTAGGCTACGGTTTACTAGGTGGGCGCAACCATGGCCGGTAAACGCTCCTGATGCTCAACTTGCGCCCGGCGCTGCTCAGGCCGGAGCGGCCGCCCCACCAGCAGGGGTCATGACTCCGTTGATACCCATGGCCCTGCCGTACATCCCCGGAGCAAAATGGCTTCCCCAGTATGATGGCAAACCAGACACCCTGTCTGGGTACAAGAGAAAAATATGCGGTGTATTGGATATGTACTCAATGACTGGTAAACAGAGAGCCGCTGTTGTGCTGGGTCAATTGACTGGTGCCGCAGAGCGGGAAGTTGAAACCTGGCCAGCCGCAGACCAGGAATCAGTATCCATTATCTTTAAGAGACTGCAAACTGTCTTTGAAAACCGCACTGAGACAGATCTCTGGATGAGGTTCTACCACTGTACCCAGAAACCTGAGGACAGTATCCGGGACTATGCCTTGCGCTTACAGGAAGCCCTGCGGGCCCTGAAACAGGTTAGTCCAGCCAACATACATGGTGAGGATAAAATGCTGATAGAACAGTTCATCCGGGGGTTGAGGTCCCAGGAGGAGAGCAGAACCGTATGGTGGTGGGCCTTAGATCATCCAAATGCCACCTTTGACATCCTGAAGGACATAGCTATTAAGGGTCTGCAGTCCCTGGAACCATCAGATACTGCTATCCAGCGTTACCAGGGTGGGGCCACCCCAGTGCCCGCAGCACCCACTGCTCCTTCATTAACGGCTGAAACTAAAGTGCAAACAGTGCCCCCTAGCGAGCTTGACAGCCTGCGCTCTGAAGTGCGTCAGCTAAGTAAAACCCTGGCCACTGTCCTGAGCACCCTGCAACTACATATGGAGCCCGAGCAGGAAGGAAGGATCCTGCTTGCCGACAGTCCGGAGGATGTCCCCTGGATGAGGAGAAGAAGGAGGACAATGCCACCCCGTAGGAGGACAACGCCACCCCGTGGGAGGACCAACGACCAACGTCGCCCCCCAGGAGAATTCATCTGCTACCGTTGCCACAAGACAGGACACACCGCGCAGAACTGTCCTTTAAACGGGCAAACCCTGGGGCCGAGGGCCGACACCCAGGAGTAGACCAACAAGGCCCATCAAGCTGGTACCAAAGGTTTGTAGGAGGAAGGCCTTTCCTGTCCATCGTGCTGGACGGCATAGCAACACCTGCACTACTGGACACCGGCTCACAGGTAACCATCATACCTGATATCCTCTACAAAAGGTACTGGTCCCTAGATGAACTCCATCCGCCAGCCCCGAACCTCTCTGTGTATGCCTCTAACGGCCTTCCTCTTAACCTAGTAGGGGTTAAGGACGTGACAGTGAAGGTGGGGAGAGCGGAACTGAAGGACCAAGGACTGATTGTAGTGGAGTCTAACCCTGGTGATACAGACTTGTATATGATACTTGGTAGAAATGTAGTTGGTAACTGTTTGGGAGAAGTGTTGTTCTTACTCCAACAGATAGCTGACACTGCCAAACCGGGGCAGAGGAAGGTGCTCCAGAAAGAAATTCGAGCCCTCCTGTACCAGCAGCAGGTAAAACTAACAGGTGGTGAGATTGGTAATGTACGGGTGACAGATCCGATACCCATTGTGATTCCCCCAATGAGTGAAATGCTGATTTGGTGTAGGGCAGCGATAGGTCTCAAGAGACAGAACTACCAGGCGGTAGTGGAGCCCACTAGCTCAGAGCACAGACCTACACTCCTAACTGCTAGAGGGGTAGTTGATGTACGCAATGGAAGGGTACCTGTACGTCTCCTAAATTGTGGGGAGGAGGAAGTCAAATTGCCAAGATGCGCCACTGTTGCCAGACTGTATACTGTGAATAATGATGCAATACACACAGTGGAATCCTTGACCCCACCAGATACGGTGGAGGACAATGACTCCGAAGCTCAGCTGGAGGATTGGTATCAACAGCTCCATGTTGGGACTGACGCTACTCCTGTCCATCAGAAACATGGTGTTTACAGAGTGGTTCAGGAATATGAACAAGTGTTTAGTAAATACCCAATTGATTTTGGAAGGGTTAAAGGTGTACAACACCACATACCCACCGGTAACCATCCACCCATTAAGGAGCGTTACCGACCCGTACCACCAGCACATTATCAAAAAGCCAAAGAAATGTTGCATGACATGAAAAAGGCAGGGGTAGTAAGGGATAGCTGTAGCCCTTGGGCAGCTCCCCTAGTCCTAGTCAGGAAGAAGGACGGTAGCATGAGGATGTGTGTTGATTATAGACAAATTAATCGAATAACACATAAAGATGCATACCCTTTGCCCAGTATAGAGGAATCCCTGGCTGCACTAAAATCTGCCAATTACTTCTCTACATTGGATCTCACTAGCGGGTACTGGCAAGTCTCTGTTGCTGAGGAAAACCGGGAGAAGACAGCCTTCACCACCCCGATGGGACTGTGCGAATTCAATAGCATGCCGTTTGGACTCTGCAATGCACCCGGAACGTTCCAGAGGTTGATGGAGTGTTGCTTAGGACACCGGAACTTTGAGACAGTGCTGCTGTACCTGGATGACGTTATTGTGTACTTGAGGATGTATGAAGACCATCTGAAGCACCTGGCGGAGGTATTTGAAGCATTGTCCCGGTATGGGATGAAACTAAAACCTTCTAAGTGCCACCTGCTCAAGCAGAAGGTTCAGTACCTGGGACACGTAGTCAGCTCAGAGGGAGTAGCACCAGACCCGGAGAAGGTCACTGCCATTCAGAAGTGGCCTGAACCGAGAAGCATCAAAGAAGTACGGCAATTCCTGGGACTGGTCGGGTACTACAGGAGGTTCATAAAGGACTATTCCAAAAAGGTAGCACCTCTACAAGACCTCCTGGTAGGGCAGTCCAAAAGAGGAAAAAGTCCCCCATTCCAGTGGGGCAAAGAGCAGACTGAGTCCTTTGCAGCAATGAATGAAGCCCTAACCGGTGAGGAAATCCTGGCTTACCCTGACTACAGCCAGCCTTTTCTGCTGTACACCGACGCCAGCAACGAGGGACTGGCAGCTGTGTTGTCCCAGAAGCAAAATGGCAGAGAAAAGGTAATTGCGTATGCCAGTAGGAAGCTTCGCCCTACTGAGAGGAACCTGGAGAATTACAATTCCTTCAAGCTGGTGTTCCTGGCCTTAGTCTGGGCCATCACTGAAAGGTTCAAGCATTACCTAGCCGCAACGAAATTCACAGCCTTTACTGACAATAATCCCTTGACACACATGGAGACAGCCAGGTTGGGAGCCATGGAACAGCGTTGGGTGGCCAGACTGTCGAATTATCAGTTCACCATCAAGTATCGGGCAGGTCACAAGAACACCAATGCTGATGCCCTCTCAAGGATGCCCCACTAGTCAGACACCGAGGATGAAGTGGATGATTTAGAGGAAGTTGAATTACCTGCTTTCCACTGAAGCGGAGTGGTCCACGAGCAGCACGCCACCAGAAGACGTCATGGAAGGACGCTGAACCCTCTACCTCATCACAGTTGGAAGGAGACTCAAGACAGTGACCCGGTTGTCAGCCTCATCAAAAGACTGATCACCCAGGAAGGTTCTCACCTGGAGAAGGATGCTCCCCCACAAGCCAAACACCTGTGGAATGAAAGAAGCCGGCTGTTCATCTACAGAGAGAAGCTGTGCAGTAGATATGTCAACCCCAAGACCCATGAAATGGTGTGGCAGATTGTTGTACCCAGGACAGATATCAAGATGGTGTTGGAGGCCTACCACGATCAAACAGGTCACTTTGGCTGGAAGAAACTGGAAACCCTGCTGAAAGACCGATTCTATTGGGATGGAATGCGGAGTTCCATAGAGAGGTGGTGCCAGAATTGTGGGCCCTGTAGCCTCAGAAGAAAAGACTACGGCAGCCAGAAAGCACCCTTGCAGTCCATCAAAACAACCCAACCCCTGGAGATTGTCGCTCTGGATCACGTCAAGCTGTCACCCAGCAGATCAGGTTATTCCTATGCACTGACCATGGTGGATCACTATTCCCGGTTCTTGGTGGTAGCCCCTGTCAAGAACCTGACAACAGAAACTGCAGCAAGAACGTTCCAAGCCTACTTCTGCAGACCCCACGGATATCCGGAAAAGGTGCTCACAGATCAAGGCCCTGCTTTCGAAGCCGAGCTATTTAAAGAATTCTGTCACCTGTATGGATGCAAAAAGATCCGGACTACGCCATATCATCCGCAAACCAACGGTATGTGCAAGAAAATGAACAACATAGTCATAGACCTGCTGAAAACCTTACCTTTGGAGGAGAGGAACCAGTGGCCAGACAAGCTACCTGACCTGGTGGACCTGTATAACCACATACCCGTGAGTTCTACTAATTGTTCCCCAGCATACCTCATGAGAGCAAGACCTGGAAAATTGCCCATGGACCTGGAACTCGGAGTGGTAGAACCTACTGCAGATATGTCCACTGAAGATTGGGACACAAGTCGGCAAGAACAGTACAGGAAGGTACAGGCCTGTGTCGAAGACAGTCTGAACAGAGTAAGGGAAAGACAGGAAGAATAGTACAATAAACATGCACCAGCAGAACCCTTGGCACCTGGAGAGATAGTGCTAAAGCGGAAGAGAAGAGGTCACAAGCTCGATGACCAGTGGTAAAGAGAGTCCTAGACACTGTTGAACTCCAAATTTGACAACAGTAAAACCTGTCTGATTAGCAAAGATGGAGGTAAAACAACCGCAACAGTCTCAATAGACCACTTGAAAGTGTGCCAGGGTCTACTGAAGACAACGGAGGAAGAAGTACCTCTTATAGCACCGGAAGAACCCAAGGAAGACGTGCTTCACACAGTTCTAGGAGATTTGCCAGCGGACTGGCCTCAACTTGATGGAGCAGTTATTATACCCGTAATACACTTCTATCAGACACAAGAAGAACCTGCGAGCGCTCTAGAAGAACCTGCTCAAGAACAGGAAGAGTCCCCAGTAAGAGGAGGATCACCCGTTGAAGCAGAGCCTGAAGGCCCAGTAATTAGTGCACTTGCCAGTCCCATAGAGAGATTAAGGCAGTTCTATTGTGACGCTCACAGCCCTCCCTGGGAGATGGTGAACTCGGTCAGATGTTGGGGGAGCAGTCGTGGCCTGGACCAGTCCCGTGCCCAGGGCCGTCACATAAAAGTAATGGGCTTACAGGGTTGAGTGGTTCTTATCGACTACGCCACCTGTGGTACCTGGTGAAGGCCACCAGCGCTGCTGCAGTCCTCTGAGGCGGGATGTTGCGGCAGCCGTCGTTGATACTACTCCCCACAGGCGGAGCAGGGCCTCAGGGCAGAGAAGAGGATGGCGGGAGTCGTAGTGAAGGGGGTCTAGTGCTGTGCGGTGCGGTGCAGAAATAAAGAGTCCAGACGCCATAGGGGTTGACTTCCAGAGCTTTTACTCACGGTAGAGCGTGCAGCTGCAAGGCTTCTCCCTGATCCTCACAGAGTTCTGCGGTCACCAGAAAACGGGGGTTCGACAACCTCCGAGTAATTCAAGTGCTTAACAGGACCCCGCACCAGAGTGTTCCTAGACTTCAGACTGAGTCCTCTCCTGTCTGTGTGTGTAGATAGGCCGGGTCTCCCTCTGGACTACGCTCAGAAAAAGGGTACGGGTGGCGACTCCGCTCCTTCCGTTACCCGGTGGGATCCTCTGTGCCTGCCAGGCTTCCCTGACTAGGACGTAGAGTAGCAAAGTCAGGTTTCGGGGGCCGGTACCCCTCTTGCAGCCGGAATCCCTCTGACAAGGCCAGAATAGCGAGGACAGGTGGCGTATACCACTCCGTCTGCATCCCCCTGGGATCCTTTTGCGATGGAGCTACACTCCTAAGCTCCAGGCCTTCTTGGGCAGGGACCTTGACCGGGACGAGACAGCCGTTAACTCAAACCCACTCCTCGACTCAAGGCCAGAGTACGAGGACCGTGTCTCCATCATTTGCAGGTTCACACAGAAAGCCACGTTCAGTGATGAAGATCACGACCAAAGAACCTTGAGCCCAAGATGGCTGTTTATTAAATATGAATTATTAAGTGTAACCTAAATGTGCGTCCTCCACCCTCACCCTCTACATGGTTCCCCCTATCTTTTGGTTCCCCAGTCTCCCATTATCCCGGGAGGGGCAGCACACTGGTGCCTATAAGCCCCCCCTAATGGTGGGAGAAGTGTGGTGTCGAAGGAGGGATACCACACCCCATTGAAGAGGTGCAGCATCCCTGTGGCGGTCGAACCCTCAGGGGCGCCACACTATAATCTACCAGCACGTACACCTGCTAGATTAACAGAGAGTGCATGCACAGACACTAGTAACACCCCAGTGCTACGGAGATCCACACGCAGCACACAAGGACAAATCCCTGCCAGGTTTAGGGAATAAGCACAAAGTGCCTACATTATAAATAGTTACCCAGTGGGGTATTTCCTATTGTTTATTGTGTAAATTGAAATTAATGTGTGCCTTTAGTTACCCGTAAGGGTATAAAGACTTGTAGGCTGAGGACTGTGAGCAGCCAAAAACTGTCCTTGTAAATAGTTGCACTCTTCAAAAGTGCCCCCTTATTCGACCACTGAACGAAAACCCGTTTGGCGTGGCCGAAGACGTGGTCCAACACCTGGATCACTTATGCCCTGCAGCCAGGCCCAGGGCCTATGTTGAGGGTATTCAGGCGGGTCCCTCATGCTACTCATTTTACGCTTTCTTCTGTGAAATGGACACCTGGTTACGGGACTTACTGTAACTTAATTATTGTTATTATAATTATTGTTGTAACCTGTTACAAAATGCTTCAGTCCAGGAGTACTGAATTGTACTAGGGGGGAATGTGGCACCCTGCTGTTCACAGGTACCACAGGACCCAAAAGGGTGCATGGACGGACTTCTCCACAAGAGGCCCTCACTACAAACAAACACCTCCACCCTTCCGCCTCATACCACCAGAGGGAGCCCGGATAGGGATATATATATGGAGGGTGGAGCGAGGTAGTTCAGTTAGTTTAGTCAGAGAGTGTGCTGTCACTGAGAGCAGTGAAGACGCAGCACGTCTGCTGCTGTATTGAGAGCCCCGAGTGTGACCGGAGGCAAGAGGAGAAAGGAGAGAGGAGTTGAGGGGTCAGAGGAGCATCATAGGCTCACCCCAAGACACAAACCGGACACCGGGTCGGCGCCTACAGGGTCCTTTATACCCAGTAGGGATCACCGGCATTCCAGGACTATAAGTCCCTGGTCGACCTGAAGCTAAACCCTTGACAGGACTGGGGACCACGAAGGCCCCGGCGTCCAGGGATAGTGGTTGCCAGCGGAAGGTCCTACTACCAAGTGACAGGTAAAGGAACAGCATGACACATAAGCTAGGCCCAGTTGCAGGCTGGCCAGGAGCTTAGAGAGAGGGAGACATGGACCAGGAGGCCTTATACTCGCTCACTGGGGAGAAGTCCTGAAGTGCACCCTTCCTACTGAGTACCCTGGACCATACCTGACATCAGCACCAGTAAAGGTATTGAAGCGAATCCCCTGTCTCTGTCAGTTACTCCTGCTGCGCCATCTCGCCTGCACTACAAGCCCCAGCATCACCACCCACCATCAAACTCTACACTGCCCTGAGGTCTGCTCCACCTGTGGGAACCGTTCCATCCCAGCTGCCCTATCAACTGCCTCAGAGGTCTGCAGCAGCGCTGGTACAAATTACCAGAAACCACAGGTGGCGTCACGATCAAACTACAAATCCCATATAAACAATCCCCTTCTTGTTGACAGCCCTGGGCCACGGACCGGGCCAGCCATTGTGACATCCCCCCCCCCCCCCCCAGCATCCATAGGCCCGGCTGCCGAGTACCCCATTGCCCTGGGGGCGCGTCACCTCCACTGCTCTCACTGCAGCCCCATCACTGTGCCCCTTCTCTCACCACAGCCCTCATCACTGTGCCCCTACTCTCACCCACAGCCCCATCACTGTGCCCCTGCTCTCACTACAGCCCCATCACTATGCCCCTGCTCTCACCCACAGTGCCATCACTGTGCCCCTGCTCTCACCACAGCCCCATCACTGTGCCCCTGCTCTCACCCACAGTGCCATCACTGTGCCCCTGCTCTCACCACAGCCCCATCACTGTGCCCCTGCTCTCACCCACAGTGCCATCACTGTGCCCCTGCTCTCACCACAGCCCCATCACTGTGCCCCTGCTCTCACCCACAGTGCCATCACTGTGCCCCTGCTCTCACTGCAGCCCCATCACTGTGCCCCTGCTCTCACCACAGCCCTCATCACTGTGCCCCTACTCTCACCCACAGCCCCATCACTGTGCCCCTACTCTCACCCACAGCCCCATCACTGTGCCCCTGTTCTCACTGAAGCCCCATCACTGTGCCCCTACTCTCACCCACAGCCCCATCACTGTGCCTCTTTTGTCACCGACAGCCCCCATCACTGTGCCCCTGTTCTTAACCACAGCCCCATCACTGTGCCCCTGTTCTTACCCACAGCCCCATCACTGTGCCCCTGCTCTCACCCACAATCCTGATCACTGTGCCCCTGCTCTCACTACAGCCCCTTCACTGTGCCCCTACTCTCCCCTAGGGGAAAGGCACTAAGGGTGTTTTGCAATAGTTGGTTGCAAGAGAAGAAGGACTAAGGCACTGGCACTAATGGGGAGCAGAACTAAGGGGGAGCGGCACTAAGGGGGAGAGGTGCTAAGGGTGAGCAGAACTAATCATGATGAGCACTAAGGGGGAGCCACAAAAAAGAGCAGCAGCACTCAGGGGGAGAAGCACTAAGTAAAAGATGCAATAACAGAAAATGATACTAATAGTGAGATAGTGAGCAAAAAGGGGAAAAAGTACTAAGGCCAGAGTCACGCATGTGTTCTGTCTGTGTTTATCATGGATAGAACATGCACCCATTATAGTCTATGGCGCTGTTCACATGTCCATGTTTTTCTTTTAACTGAGTGGTCTACGAAAAAAAAAAACATAGACATGTTCTGTGTTGATCCGGGTCACAGATCAAACTTGCCAGGAATAGCTTTGCAATTTATTTTATGGCATATGAGAAAATCACTGATGGAACACTGATGGTAAAAACGGACACACTGGCCAAACACTGATGAAAATGGTCCTTGTTTTATCTACTAGAAAAATCACAGAAGACTGAATGACGCCTAAGAGCCAATAAAGGGGAGAAGCAGCAAAGGGAAGAGGAACTAAAGGGGAAGAGGAAGGTAGAGAGGCAGTAAGGGGGTAAGGCATTAAGAGGGAGAGGTTCTGTTAGGGAGATTTATTTTTGGGAGCACCTGACTGATGGCGGAAGATAGGACAACTATAGAACCTGTCATGCTTGTGGATCATGGACCCACTGCGCCATGACCTGGGGAGAGCCTAACTAAGAGAGTAACTAAGCTCTCAACTGAGTTTTCACTAGAGCCCATGATGGTGGGGTTAGACTTGGGCCCAGGCGGACGCCAGGTGCTCATCCAGGACATATCCCGGTACCGCAAAAGCAGACCCCATGGGTCAGGACAGTAAAAAGGACTAGGAGTCCAACGCAGGACATGATACAGGTGATAAAGATGTAGCTGCTCGTTCAGATGGGATGGATACCAGAACTGGTACTGGCAGCGTGGGATTCAGGCTCAACTACCGCAGAAGCGATAATAGTAAGATTAGCAAATACTTGTTATGATTTGCAACAAGTACTAAGGAAAGATAGGGGAAAGCTGTCCCTACAGTAAGACTAAGCTGAATCCCTACGATGTAGCGGGCTGCCTGTTCCTTGCGAACAGACCCGCCTTAGTCCTCGGCTAGTCCGAACGAAGACCTATAGCATAAGGGAAGGGGTCCCTAAAAGAACTAAGGACTGGAACAAAAATGGGACACCTCCTAAACAGAGAAGTTGTTGCAGGACACAAAAAGATAAACTGACAAAAGGTACTAGAGGTCCCAGAAGGACCAAGCGAACTGACAGAGAAAGGCACAGAAGCACCTGGCTAGAAAAACAGTCAAACAACATTGAAGACCAGCACAGCCAAAAGGGCGGAGCTAGAATATAAAGGCAGATGGTCACGTGAGCGCAAAACTCAAGATGGAAAAAACAAACAGGAGGGTTCTAACAATACTTCCAATTAGAAAAATAGTATAGTTTTTCTGATTTGCTATGTCTCTTTGCTCATGTGTAGGCATTGCAGGGCCTTAGGTATCCATGGTTATGACCACTAGCAACTAGCTAACTAACTGTCACTATATCAGTGGTCGTAACCATGGATACCTAAGGTCCTGCAATGTCTGCACATGAGGAAAGAGACATAGCGAATCAGAAAAAACAATACTACATTTCTAATTGGAGGTATTTGCTAATATTATTATTATTACACCTGCTATACAGTCATATGAAAAAGTTTGGGCACCCCTATTAATCTTAAGCTTAATGTTTTATAAAAATTGGTGTTTTTGCAACAGCTATTTCAGTTTGATATATGTAATAACTGTTGGACACAGTAATGTTTCTGCCTTGAAATGAGGTTTATTGTACTAACAGAAAATGTGCAATCTGCATTCAAACAAAATTTGACAGGTGCATAAGTATGGGCACCCTTATCATTTTCTTGTTTTAAATACTCCTACCTACTTTTTACTGACTTGCTAAAGCACTTTTTTTGGTTTTGTAACCTCATTAAGCTTTGAACTTCATAGCCAGGTGTATGCAATCATGAGAAAAGCTACTTAAAGTGGCCACTTTGCAAGTTGTTCTCCTGTTTGAATTTCCTCTGTAGAGTGGCATCATGGGCTCCTCAAAAAAAACTGTCAAATGATCTGAAAACAAAGATTATTCAACATAGTTGTTCAGGGGAAGGATACAAAAAGCTGTCTCAGAGATTTAACCTGTCAGTTTCCACTGTGAGAAACATAGTAAGGAAATGGAAGAACACAGTGACAGTTCTTGTTAAGGCCAGAAGTGGCAGGCCAAGAAAAACATCAGAAAGGCAGAGAAGAAGAATGGTGAGATCAGTCAAGGACAATCCTCAGACCACCTCCAGAGAGCTGCAGCATCAATTGCTGCAGATGGTGTCACTGTGCATCGGTCAACTATACAACGCACTTTGCACAAGGAGAAGCTGTATGGGAGAGTGATGCGAAAGAAGCCGTTTCTGCAAGCATGCCACAAACAGAGTCCGCTGAGGTATGCAAAAGCACATTTGGAGAAGCCAATTTCTTTTTGGAAGAAGGTCCTGTGGACAGATGAAACCAAGACTGAGTTTTTTGGTCATACAAAAAGGCGTTATGCATGGTGGCAAAAAAAAACACAGCACTCCAAGAAAAACACTTGCTACCCACAGTAAAATTTGGTGGAGGTTCCATCATGCTTTGGGGTTGTGTGGTCAATGCTAGCACTGGGAATCTTGTTAAAGTTGAGGGACGCATGGATTCCACTCAGTATCAGCAGATTCTTGACAATAGTGTTCAAGAATCAGTGATAAAGTTGAAGTTACGCAGTGGATGGATCTTTCAGCAAGACAATGATCCAAAACACCGCTCCAAATCTATTCAGGCATTCATGCAGAGGAACAATTACAATGTTCTGGAATGGCCATCCCAGTCCCCAGACCTGAATATCATTGAACATCTGTGGGATCATTTGAAGATGGCTGTCCATGCTCGGCGACCATCAAACTTAACTGAACTGGAATTGTTTTGTAAAGAGGAATGGTCAAAAATACCTTCATCCAGGATCCAGGTAATCATTAAAAGCTACAGGAAGCGACTAGAGGCTGTTATTTTTGCAAAAGGAGGATCTACTAAATATTAATGTCACTTTTCTGGTGAGGTGCCTATACTTATGCACCTGTCAAATTTTGTTTGAATGCAGATTGCACATTTTCTGTTAGTACAATAAACCTCATTTCACGGCAGAAACATTACTGTGTCCAACAGTTATTACAAATATCAAACTGAAATAGCTGTTGCAAAAACACCAATTTTTATAAAACATTAAGCTTAAGATTAATAGGGGTGCCCAAACTTTTTCATATGACTGTATATAGGGATAGGATCTTGGAGATGGGAATACCCCTTTAAGTATTAAGTGCCTCCTAGCTGTTGGCTGGAGACACATTAGGAGTGTTCACACTGTCTCTCTAAGAGACTAAGAGACAGGAAGAGCGCGCGTGCCCTGAGCACTCTGCCAGAGAACCTGCAGGGCAGGCACAGACCTTGGGACATGGAAGGCGAAGCTGGAGACGCAGCAGGGTGGCCTGGGCAGTGAGTAAGTCGGTGTCCCTGCTGGGTGGGAGGAGCAGAGCCATGCAGGGACGCTGGTGTTACAGAGCGCTATCCATCGTGGAGCAGCGTGGGCCGTGGCTTACAGATGACAACACTTGTGGCAATAACATATAATGGAATAATTGCAGGCACCAGCAAAGTGCAGTCAGATGTTTATTGAAAAGTATAAATGTAGATATAATAACGCACTTTACGTCTCTTCATATCAGCACCGGTGACGGGCTATTCTTCTCCACGTTTTCTGCACTTCTGGCAGATGGAGCAGAGGCAGCAGAATATGGACCTGATCAATCTACAAGATATAAAAGCAGAGTGAGGCTGTCAAGAGCGAGAATGGATCTTGTAGAGAGTGGTGACTGAAGAGTAGGGTGAGGACTTAAAGGGAATCGGTCAGCAGGTTTCTGATATGTAATGTGAAGACAGCAGGAGATAGAGGCTTAAACACAGAATTCAGGGATGTGTCACTTGTCAAAGTGTGTGCTGTTGCTTGCTAACTGTGAAGGTTTTATCACTAAGAGATTAACATTGCAGGACTAGTCCAGCAACTAAGCACCTCACTGTCTATGAACTTTGTACACAGAGAGCCTAGTGTGGGCGGGGTTAGCTTTCTCAGCTCTGCTTCATTCTAAATCTAAAAGCTCTGATTGTGTCAGGACGGCTGCACCCAGTAAACTAAGTGATACATCGTTGGATTCACCTTCTCTTTGCCTACATCAGGCTGCTCTCAGATGAGGCAGCAACAGCCTGCTGATAGATTCCCTTGAAGGGCAAGATAGGTGAACATTTTTTGAACAATCTTGGGGCAGGTCCTGGAGACATGAACTCATTATGCAGGGTCCGGCCAGTAGGACCCTGCACAATCAGCTGATATCAATGGAAGAACGTTGTTCTCACTGTCGGAGGGCAAATGGCCCTTAAAGCAGAAGAGACTTTCTGCAATATCTGTCTTCTATAGATATTAGAGGGGGGTCCTGGTGGGAGAATTTTACTATATTACCTTTATTTGTCCTAATTAGGAAGTTAAAAGGGGACATCTAAAATGTTGTATTTACCTTGATGGTTGTTTGGTGTCTTTGCTGCTGCTGAGAAAAAATAAAAACAGTTTAATAAAATCCCTGCATGGGCAAACGTAAGGAGAATCCAAATGGCAGGAGCAATCCCCATTATCTCCTTCAATCATACCCTTGTCCCCTTCTCCACTGGAGCAATTCACAAGTACTGATAATAATAACTGATCATCAATAAACTTTACATAGGCAAATGTCTTTGTGTCCCTGGAGAAGTCCATAAAAAAAATGTAACCAGTTCTGGACCACCCATAAAATGTATACGCCCAAACGGTCCACACTTTACTCTGCATTGACTGTCTAAAATGTCACTGCAGAGCAAGCAGCTTGCAGGAGATTGTGCATCTGCGGGAGCTGTCAGACACAGCCAGACTCCCAACAGAGAAGGCAGAGAGAGTTTATTACCATGTTTACCTTCTCAATCGCTGTTAACAGAACGTTAAACAAGTGCTTCTGTATACAGATTAAGAAGCACTGACAGTGCCTCCTTCTCCAGACCCAATGATCATTTAATCTCTAGATATAGGGAGAGAACTGGAGCTGCTGGGTCTTAGGACACAAAGTCAGCTCTGCTATACAGGCAGGAGGCTGAATTTCCCCCGTAACTGGGGATAATCTACCAGCCCCAATTACAGGAGAAATCAGCAATAAAAAGAATGTATTAATATGTTAAAATGCCCCCATACGTCTTTTAAGACCTTATTGTGGGCTCTGTGTGTAAAAAAAATGAGAAAAGAAATATTTTAAAAAAAGCAAAAAAAAAATGAATAGGAAAACTTAAAAAAAAGAGACACTGCCATATGAAATCGTTGCCTCATCCAGTTGAAAAAAAATATCTATATGTCTAATATCTAAAAATAATTTATACAGAAAAGGGATCACAATTTAAAATGTTTTTTGGCAGTCCTTTATGGTCATAAAAAATAAACAAATAAAAAATAAAATAATGTGAAAAATAGAGACAAAATTTTCTATTTTTCTTTAAGCACCACTCCAGCTTTTTTATTCCAGCACTGGAGTGGTGCAACTAATCTAAGCTCCTTGACTCCTTGCCAGCCGCCGTTTTCAGCTCTTCCCGACACTGCTCCGGTCCCGATCCGCCATCTTGTGACCGGAATTTCTGACTGACCGGAAGTCTAAGGTAACGGTCACAAGCTCTCAATGTCAGTCTATGAGAGCCTTATTCTGGCCTTGTTCAGGCTCTCGTAGACTTACACTGAGTTGTGACTTCCATGTATGTTAAAACCCGAAAGTGTGCCAGGTCAAGAATGAGGGAAAATGGTCCGGTCCTGAACGGGTTAAATAATAATAGCAAAAAATGAATTCTGCTGCCACTTGAAAGAGCTCACTGCATACTGAGTTATTATAAGGTGCAGAATTAGCTGAGCTGTATACATCCCTATGCAGTGAGCTCCCCCTAGTGGCAGCTGCAGGTATATCAAGTTCTCAGTCTCATGTTCTGTTTTGCGTCAGGGTCTCCACCCCCCGCATTGTGATCAGATCAGCTCCATCTCATGAGTGCATCAGTCAATCAGGTCTTTTACACTGAGATTCTCCTGTGTCAAATTAGGTTGACACTGAATTAGATGGAGTTCAAAGCAAAAAAATATGTGACCCCCTTCCACGTGGTGCAGCGGTGTAAATTCAATCCTATTTGTCCTATGTACTTACGGTACGTTTTCTTCCTCCTCCTCCTCCTCTACTATAACCACGGTTCTCTTCTGCTCTACTTTTTTCAGTTCTTCGCTATATGACATAAAACATAAATTATATCATCTATTAATAAATCTGTATTTTATTCTGACCACTCTGGGGGGCACGGATTATACGGAGATTGGGTGGGAATTGATTGTGGCGTCGTACGTCTATGTATTTAGTTCTATCAGAATGGGATAAAAAATTATTTGTGCAATGATCTATAGACACTGAAAGAAGCAGGTTTTAAAGGGATCCTGTCACATTGTACGTACAGTCCGATCTGTAGACAGCAACGTGTAGAGGAATAGAACCTGAGCAGAATGATATATAGGAGTGTAGGAAAAGATTCAGTGTAACTTGTAATTTATTCATTGAAATCCTTTGTGTTTGTATGTAGGAGTCCAGGGGGCGGTCCCACTCAGTGATTGACAGCTGTCTCTGCATGAACAGTCATAGGACCTCCCACTGGACTTATATGCATAAAACTCCAGGGATATCAGCAAAAAAAAAAAAAAGAAAAGAAAAATAGCAATCAAGTGTCATATATAAAAAGGGGACAAAAATTATTTCAATATCCCAGAAAATTTTTTATAGCCATTAAAGGTGACTGGATGATAAAACCTGAAATGTGCCTTGTCAGGAATGGGAGAAAAAAGCCCGGTCATGAAGTGGTTCTATAAAAAAAATCTTTATGCTGCCACTAGGAGGAGCTCTCTGCATACTGAGATGAAGGTGAAGTGGGAGCCGAGCTGTACACATCCCTATGCAGTGAGCTCCCCCTAGTGGGAGCTGCAGGTAGATCAAAAGTTCTCAGTCTCATGTTCTTCTCATTGTGTTGGTGTCTCCTCCACCTGTGTTGTGATCACATCAGCTCCATCTCTTGAGCGCATCAGTATATCAGGTCTTATGCACTGAGATTGCCCAGTGTAAAATTAGGTTGACACTGAATAAGATGGAACTCTAAGCAAAAAAGTATGTGACCCCCTTCCACGTGGTGCAGCAGTGTAAATTCAATCCTATTTGTCCTATGTACTTACGGTGCCTTTTCCTCCTCTATCATCACGGTTCCCGTCTGCTCCCCATTCTTCAACTCTTCGCTATATAACATAAAACATAAATTATATCGTCTATCATTAAATCGGTATTTTATTCTGACCACTCTGGGGGGCACGGATTATACGGACATTGGGTGGGAATTGATTGTGGTGTTGTAGTTCTGTATATGTCTCTCTATCAGAAAGGGATAAATCATAATAATTCTATGGACGCCGAAAGAAGCAGGGTTTAAAGGGATCCTGTCACTTTGTGTGTGCAGTTCAATCTGTGGACAACACAATATAGAGGAGGAGAAGCTGAGCAGAATTATATATAGGTTTGTAGGAAAAGATTCAGTATAACTTATATTTTATTCATTGAAATCCCTGTGTTTGTATGTAGGAGTCCAGTGGGCGGTCCATGCACAGTCATAGGACCGCCCATTGGACGCATGCATACAAACACAAGTTTTACTGAAACTTTTCCACCAAAAATGTATATCAATCTAATCAGCTCCTCCTAGTCTTTAACATCCTATACCATTTTCTACATGACAGGTTCCTTTTCAGAAATAAAAAGTTTGTGACCCCCCTACTCCCCTGGGCAGTAGCAATGTGGGCTCAGCCATGCTCACTTTATACACTTACATGACATTGATCTCAGGAGTTGTTGAATTCTCCATGTTTTCTCGTCTTATCCTATAAGAGAAAATACAGCTCTCGTTACTGGATGTGCTCATCAAGGGTTCCCCCATATGGCACCCCTATAAAATACTGTGTGACTGGCCCCAACAACCATAAGTGTATCACTCATCAGTATAATATATATAATACTTGTATTGTTTAATCCGTAATCCCTCTACATAATTAACCCCTTGGATTAATTTTTAGAAAAATGCTGTCGATAGAGCGAATCATTCAGATCAATAAAGTACAGAATCGTTTCCTTTTACGTCCCAATAAATTATACAGGATAATTGTCTTTTATATTAACCCCTTAACACTCCATGATGGATATATGTGTCATGGAGCCAGTCAGGGTGTGAGGAGCAGGCTCACAAATTGAGCCCGCTCCACACAGGGCAGATGACGGCGGTGCTACACAACCGGCATCTACCTTTAATAACATCGATCAGAGCTAGCTAGTGACGCTAGTGTACCAGGTGCCTGTTGAAGACCCCGCATCGCAGTATATAGTCTTAATCACAGTCTGGAATTCATAGAAGACTATGATCAGGACTATATACTGCAATACTGTAATATTGCAATATTGTTCAGATTCAGTATTGGCAGGTCTGTAAAAATTCAATGTAGCAAAATCTAACTGTGACTTACACTTTGAAAGAAAAAGAAAAGAAATGCCAGAATTTCCCTTTTTTTCATCACAGCACTTTTCTCGAAAAAAAATTTAAAAGTTACAAAAAATCCTATGCACTTCAAGATGGTCAGAATTTTTTTTAAAAATTATGAGTCTCTAAAGATGGCTACAATTTTTTAGTTTTTTTACTTTTGAAGGTTTTTTTTTACCAGTAATATATATATTATTGTAGAAATGCCAGGTAGGCTAGGGTTAAATCCTAGCTCTGCAGGCTTTGATTAGTGCACCTGGTTAGCTCTGCATATAAACAGGCTAGGTGTTCATCTAAGTCAGTCTGCTGGGGAGGCTGACCAAACTGGATGTGTCTTGGAGTTTCAGAAGGAGGCAGAACAGAATCCCTCTCTAAGAAGTGTATGCACAGGCCGTGTGCAGAGAACTGCAAGTATCAGTGGTTGCTATAAACAGCTGGTTTGTTTGACCGAGCTGGGGCTGGCTCAGCCATGTATGAATAGCCGGGGTCTGTTCTGTTAAGTTAGTGCATGGACAAGGCTAGGGATATATGTTTATGAGTTTGTTTTGGTTCTGTGCAACCTGTGGAAAGCAATAAAAAGTGCACATGTTTGGACCAAAACTGCATTGCCTGTGTGAACGCTACCTAAGGCCTAATGCTTACGAGAGAGGGTGAAGCCCTGCAGAATTTTTCCTTTCTTGGCCTTGTTTCAGAGAATATGAATGACAGCAAAAAAAAACGTTTTCTCCACTCATGCAAACAGGTCACAGGTGAGGATGTTACCTTTAGTAGCCATTCAAACCCATTTGTGTCAAATTCTGTGCAAGTTATCAGGCCAAAATCACCACACCAGGGTATGTGAACTTTTGATCAGCGTCATTTGGATGTTTTTGATTGTCATTAATATTTAAAAAGAGAAAACACAGTAGTTTGACAATAAATGGCTTCACCCAACCAATAACCATTAGTGGAGAAAAAGCTTTTTGTTATCATTCATATTCTCTGAAATAAGAAAGGGAATATTCTGCCGGGGTATGTAAACTTTTTAAGCACAACTGTACATTTTATATATATATATATATATATATATATATATATATATATATATAATATACTGAATATATCATATATACAAGCTTGGTGTCGCCGTAATTGTACTGACATGTAGACTCATATTGCCAGGGAATTTATACAACATAGTGAAAGCCATGAAAATGAACCCCAAAATAATGGCAGTATAGTTGTTTTTGGAATTTTCTTTCTCGTATGATTTTTTGAAAGAGGGGAGAAAAAAAATCAACTGTAAAAATGAAAAATTACTACGTACGGTAGGGGACTATTCACCCATTATTCTATAGTATAATTACCGTATGGAAGGCTCAGAATACTACACTCTCTGCATTCACCTGTAAGGAAAACACAAAGAGAAACTTGACATATACAGTTTAGGAATTTGTTTAATTTATAGACGTGATACCATATGAAATTGCTCTAACATTATATAGTAGCATAATGCCTGGCAGCTATCACATCACATGGTATTGCCCAGCCAATCAGGAGGCACTATCAGAGCCTGTATAAAAGCCGAGGCATGGAAAACAACAGCCACTTTGGGGTGAATCTGGACAGAGAAACAACATCACAGCTCAGTACTAGTAGAAAGGAGAGAAAGCGAGAAATAAATACACTGAAGAAACTGTAGAGATAGTGTGTGACAGCACCGCAGTGAAGATTAGTGTTTGAGGAAATTAGAACATTAGAGATTTATTTACAATATAATAGAGAGAAAGAGATAGGAGGGTCACTGTGTTTGCAAGGTGGGACCAAGGAGGGACAGCTAGTTGGCAGCTTCTGCAATTTAATTATTATTATTTTTATTTTTTTTGCGGAAGCTGCCACCAATGTTGCTAAAAGAAAAAAGACGTCTGGAAAGATGGGTATGAGTGCAAATAGATTGTTAAAATGGAGAGCAGTCAATTAAAACTAAGTGAGTGATGTTGAATGGGGTTCAGTGAGGATAATTGGACCACCCACAGTCCCTGGGACTGCCATCAGGGCGCTTTTAAGCTCATTTACATATCCCTCATAGTCTGCTTTTTGCAATGTAGATATGTTTGAATTTATTATAGTCCCCTACATGGTGAAGTTACTAATTTAGTAGCCAATTAACAAATATGGATCAGCATATAATTGTTGTGCAAACCCAAAACTATAATAACCTACAATTAGATTGCACAACGACACGTAGTAGCAAAATTGGAACAACTTTATTTAATAAAATTTAGACATATAAGATCAGCAAAAGAGAATCCAACAGGTGGTATACAAAAGATGGGGTACTAGAGTAACAATAGAAATTCATCATGGGTACATATAAATATTAATACATGATTAGCCATATTACATAGTGTAAAAAATAATGAAGTACCCATGAACATAAATTTAAATAATCACAAGGTAGGTAAGAAATAGGACACATAGTGTGTGTTCATCCGTATTGGAAAGGGTAATGTCAGAGGCTCAGAAGCAATAAATAACAAAATACAATTAATGTAGAAAAGGCACCTCTAAATATATAATCCACAAAATGGGGGTAGTGTAACACGGACGAAAGCTAATTCACATGATAACGAAGAATAATAAAGTGACCGTGCATGAAAGGTGCAAAAAACGCAAGAGTTGTTAAATAGAAACGGAGAAATTCCTAGAATTAAAGCAGCCACTGTCAAAATAGAGACAAATTCTCACCACATGATAAAGGGAAAGCTAGTATAGTAGAATGAACATGCTTACCACCGGAGTACTAGTACCCACACCATGTTTCCCGACGCGCGTTTCGTCACTGCGGGCTTTAATGAGGGATACTGGTGGCATAGGTATGGGGTCAATATATATTGTCCATTGGCCAATGGAGATGGGTTAATCAAAGAAGACACCTGCAGCTGGTAACTGCGTGGGGCCATCTGTGAAAACCGGCGTCACTTCCGTATCACATGACGTGACCAATGAGGTCGAGGCATGGGAGCGGAAGTGACATCGAGATGCGCTCCACCGTGGAACGCACAGGGAATATAACATACCGGCATGGAAGCGGAAGTGATGTCAGGATGCGCTCCACCGCGGAACGCATAAGAAATATAACATACCGGAAGTTCTAGGGAATATCGGTGGAAAGCGATGGAATATATTAGAGAAACCGGACAAGGGCATTGGAGGTAAACAAAGTGTCAAATTAAAGTATAAAGGATAGGGGAGTGGGGGGGGGGAATTAATACAGTGCAGAAGTGCAAAACAGAATAAAGGAATCAAAACATAAGGTACTAGAATAGAAAAGTGCAAAAGTAATCCAAAAAGGAATTCCTTTACTCTGTATAAATCTGTTTGCAGGGGGAGCTCACTGCAAACAGATTTATACAGCCACCACTATGAGGGGCTTACTACGTACAGAGTTATACAGCCACCACTAGGAGGAGCTCACTACATACAGAGTTATACAGCCACCACTAGAAGGAGCTCACTATATACAGAGTTATACAGCCACCACTAGAGGGAGCTCACTATATACAGAGTTATACAGCCACCACTAGGAGGAGCTCACTACATACAGATTTATACAGCCACCACTAGAGGGAGCTCACTACATACAGATTTATACAGCCACCACTAGAGGGAGCTCACTACATACAGAGTTATACAGCCACCACTAGGAAGAGCTCACTACATACAGATTTATACAGTCACCACTAGAAGGAGCTCACTATATACAGAGTTATACAGCCACCACTAGAAGGAGCTCACTATATACAGAGTTATACAGCCACCACTAGGAGGAGCTCACTATATACAGAGTTATACAGCCACCACTAGAAGGAGCTCACTATATACAGACTTATTCAGCCACCACTAGGAAGAGCTCACTACATACAGAGTTATACAGCCACCACTAGGGGGAGGTCACTATATACAGAGTTATACAGCCACCACTAGGAGGAGCTCACTACATACAGATTTATACAGCCACCACTAGGGGGAGGTCACTACATACAGAGTTATACAGCCACCACTAGAAGGAGCTCACTGCATACAGACGTATACAGCCACTACTAGAAGGGGTTCACTATATACAGAGTTATACAGCCACCACTAGGAGGAGCTCACTATATACAGAGTTATACAGCCACCACTAGGAGGAGCTCACTATATACAGAGTTATACAGCCACCACTAGAAGGAGCTCACTACATACAGAGTTATACAGCCACCACTAGGAGGAGCTCACTATATACAGAGTTATACAGCCACCACTAGAAGGAGCTCACTGCATACAGACGTATACAGCCACTACTAGAAGGAGTTCACTATATACAGAGTTATACAGCCACCACTAGGAGGAGCTCACTGCATACAGAGTTATACAGCCACCACTAGGAGGAGCTCACTACATACAGAGTTATACAGCCACCACTAGAAGGAGCTCACTGCATACAGACGTATACAGCCACTACTAGAAGGAGCTCACTATATACAGAGTTATACAGCCACCACTAGGAGGAGCTCACTACGTACAGAGTTATACAGCCACCACTAGAAGGAGCTCACTATATACAGAGTTATACAGCCACCACTAGGAGGAGCTCACTACGTACAGAGTTATACAGCCACCACTAGGAGGAGCTCACTATATACAGAGTTATACAGCCACCACTAGGAGGAGCTCACTACATACAGAGTTATACAGCCACCACTAGAGGGAGCTCACTACATACAGATTTATACAGCCACCACTAGGAGGAGATCACTACATATAGAGTTATACAGCCACCACTAGAGGGAGCTCACTACATACAGATTTATACAGCCACCACTAGGAGGAGCTCACTACATACAGGTTTATACAGCCACCACTAGGAGGAGCTCACTACATACAGAGTTATACAGCCACCACTAGGAGGAGCTCACTACATACAGAGTTATACAGCCACCACTAGGAGGAGCTCACTACATACAGATTTATACAGCCACCACTAGGAGGAGCTCACTACATACAGAGTTATACAGCCACCACTAGGAGGAGCTCACTACATACAGAGTTATACAGCCACCACTAGGAGGAGCTCACCACATACAGAGTTATACAGCCACCACTAGGAGGAGCTCACTACATACAGAGTTATACAGCCACCACTAGAAGGAGCTCACTGCATACAGACGTATACAGCCACTACTAGAAGGAGCTCACTATATACAGAGTTATACAGCCACCACTAGGAGGAGCTCACTACGTACAGAGTTATACAGCCACCACTAGAGGGAGCTCACTATATACAGAGCTATACAGCCACCACTAGGAGGAGCTCACTACATACAGAGTTATACAGCCACCACTAGGAGGAGCTCACTACATACAGAGTTATACAGCCACCACTAGAAGGAGCTCACTGCATACAGACGTATACAGCCACTACTAGAAGGAGCTCACTATATACAGAGTTATACAGCCACCACTAGGAGGAGCTCACTACGTACAGAGTTATATAGCCACCACTAGAAGGAGCTCACTATATACAGAGTTATACAGCCACCACTAGGAGGAGCTCACTACATACAGAGTTATACAGCCACCACTAGGAGGAGCTCACTATATACAGAGTTATACAGCCACCACTAGGAGGAGCTCACTACATACAGAGTTATACAGCCACCACTAGAGGGAGCTCACTACATACAGATTTATACAGCCACCACTAGGAGGAGATCACTACATATAGAGTTATACAGCCACCACTAGAGGGAGCTCACTACATACAGATTTATACAGCCACCACTAGGAGGAGCTCACTACATACAGGTTTATACAGCCACCACTAGGAGGAGCTCACTACATACAGAGTTATACAGCCGCCACTAGGAGGAGCTCACTACATACAGAGTTATACAGCCACCACTAGGAGGAGCTCACTACATACAGATTTATACAGCCACCACTACGAGGAGCTCACTACATACAGAGTTATACAGCCACCACTAGGAGGAGCTCACTACATACAGAGTTATACAGCCACCACTAGGAGGAGCTCACCACATACAGAGTTATACAGCCACCACTAGGAGGAGCTCACTACATACAGAGTTATACAGCCACCACTAGGGGAGCTCTATATGTATTTATGTAGCTGCTATGAAACTCCTTGGGAGTAGTATGCAGTGAGTTTGCCCAATACAACCAAGAACACATAATACATATCCAATCGATACAAGGGAATATTTGTACAATATGACTATATTTACTGTATATATGGTAATGATTTACATACATTATATAGAGAAAATGATGTGCCCCCTCCACATTACACCTATAGTACAAATGCTTTTCTGACCTCCTGTTCCACATCCGTAGACATTAATGTGGAATCGTCCTCTATGCAGATACAGTATAACGGCTTTCGCTCTTCTGGGAAGGATATTACAAGATTTTGGAGGCGTCTGGGGGAATTTTTGCCCCTTTATCCAGAAGAGCATTTGTGGGGTCAGACCCTGATGTTGAGGGGTCCGGGCTCACAATCTCCATTATAGGATGGGGCTGCAGTCCGGGCTCTGTGCGGCCACTCATGTTCTCCTCTCCATGTCTGTATGGAGCTTGTGCACTGGGCACCGTCATGGGGAACAAATAAGGGTCTTCTCCAAACTGGGGAAGCTGCCCCCTGATAACAAGCCCATAGCATTATCCTCCTCCTCCATCTGTACAACGGCACAATGCAGTCAGGGGGTAACATCCTCCAGGAATCACCAAACCCAGACGCCTGCATCAGATGCAGATAGAGAAGTGTGATCGGTCACTGCACAGAACACGTCTCCTCCAGTCCAGTGGTGGCGGCTTTACACCACTCCATCCGACATTGTGCTTGGTGATGTAAGGCTGCATGCAGCTGCTCAGCCATGAAGCTCCCGGCGGGGGAGCAGTGTTTGTGCTGATACCAGAGGAAGTCTGGGCTCAGCAGTTATGGGGTCAACACAGCGGTGGTGACTTTTCTGCCCTCTGTTCCTCAGCACTCGGCCCCCTGCTCTGTAACGTTACGGGGTCTCCACTTCGTGGCTCAGTTACTGCGGTTCCTTCCACTTCTCAATAATTTCACTCACAAGTGATGGGGGAAGATTCAGAAAGAGAAACGTCATGGACGGACTTGTTACCCCGGTGGCTCCTATTACAGGACCGCGCTGTGAGCTCTGCTCCACCGGCCGCTCTGTCACATGGTAGTAATTGACATGGCGTTGGGCGCCTGCTCTCCATGGATAGGGGCAGTTACACTGTTCTCTTCAGGTTTGAATGCTTTCTCATTGGATAATATAACTTTTGGTCTCCCATATTTTTTCTCACTAACAGTTTTTATTTGGAAAATATAAATTGTTACAAAATAAATGTAAAGCACAAACAAGTCCCCACACGGGGTCATTATTAGTAGATTTTTCTTTTTATGACAGAATAATGGTCTCCCATATTTTGATGGGTGTGAGATGAGATTATATTTAGTTAATGATGGAGAAGTAGTCGTGTTGTGGATGTGTCTCTAGAGTGATAACTTTATTCATTATAAGTTACTACAAGACAGCCGGGAACATGACTGATTACAGCTCTCTTCACTGGATAGGAAGAAAGGGTTCTATAAGATTTGGGCTTCACCTACATTTGCATTCGAGGACACTTTTTGCTTTTTTATTTATTTGTCATATATTAAGAAAACGTTTAAATAAAAAAAATGATAGAAGTGAATGCAGGACATGAAGTGAACACAGATAGAACTTACCTTCCACATTCAATTATAATCCTGCAGGCAGTGTCAGTGGTGCAGCTCCCTGACCACTGTCTGTGATGTCATAAAGTCTGAGGGAGGAGTCAACAACCACAACATTCTATGTGGGGAGGAGCCAACAACCACAGTGTTCTGTGAGGGGGAGGAGCCAACAGCCTCAATGTTGTATGAGGGGGAGGAGCGAACAACCACAATGTTCCCATTCCAGGGAGGAGCCAACAACCACAACATTCTATGGGGAGGAGCCAGCAGCCACAACATTCTATAGGGAGGAGCCAGCAGCCACAACATTTTAAGGCTGTGTGCCCACGTAGCATTTTTCAAGCGTTTATGCTGCGGAATTTCCGCAGCGGAAACGCTTGTGAAACGCATGTATATCCGCACCCCATGGTCCCCAAGGGGATTCCGCATGTTCTATGCACATGCTGCGGATTTTTCCGCAGCGTTTATGCTGCGTACAAAAATCCGCAGCATGTCATTTAATTTTGCGGAAGCGTAGCGGAACTCCCGCCATTGACTTGCATTGAGACGCACAGAAACCGCGACTGTACATTTGTACAAGCAGCTTCTATGCGTCTCTATGTGCGGATGGTACCCAGTTCTGGAGGAGAGGAGACTCTCATCCAGACCTGGGCACCATTGTACCTGTAAAAAAAGAATAAAATAACAAATAAAGTTTATACTCACCTGTCCGACGGCTTCTCTCTGAATGCCAGCATTGCTTGAGGACCTGCGGTGACGTCACAGTCATGTGACCGCAGGCCCTTCACTGCTCTGTCTCGCGAGATGCCGGCAGCCGGGAACCAGCCAGGAAGCAGCGCTGCAGCCACGCCGGGGCCTCGGGGGTGAGTATAGCTTTATTTGTTTTAATTTTTACGGTTCACACTGTATAAATCCATGCTGTTTGCATTGATTTATACAGTGTGACCTAGTTGTCAAGCACTTTCCAAGTGATGCTATCGCCAGGAAAGCGCTTGTCAATCTGCATGCGGAAACACATGTGAATCCGCATGTGGATCCGCATGTATTCTGCAGGAAAAACGCATGCACAATCTGCATGTACAATCTGCATGCGTTTTTTTCTGCCAGGGAGATGCAGAAATGCTGCAGAAATTTTCTGCTTCATTTCTGCATTGTGGGCACATAGCCTAAGGGAAGGAGCCCGCAGCCAGAACATTCTATGAGGAGGAGCCAGCAGCCACAACATTCTATGAGGAGGAGCCAGCAGCCACAGCATTCTATGGGGAGGAGCCAGCAGCCACAACATTCTATGAGGAGGAGCCAGCAGCCACAGCATTCTATGGGGAGGAGCCAGCAACCACAACATTCTATGAGGAGGAGCCTGGACCACAACATTATATAGGGAGGAACCAGCAGCCACAACATAATGTGGGGGAAAAAAAGTCTAAAGAGGTGAACTGGAATATAAGTTGGTGAACATGCAACGTGTAGGCGCGTGTTCACACTGGCCACAAAACAGACAAAACCCAAGATAAAAAATAAAATAAGCAAATACACTGAAGTAAATAGCAATCGTGCATGAAAATAATATAGAGTACTTAGTTAATATAATTTTGATCAAAAAAGTGTAAAAGCCATCCAACAAGGTCAAGGTGACCCTGTTCTTGCCACTGCCTGCCACTTATCCTAATTCCCTACTGCCAGGGAGGGACCAGTATCTGCCCTGACCACCAGCACTCACAGTCAGGGATAAGCATCAGGGCCCATCACTTAGATCTATGGCAGCTCTGTCAGCACCACAGCACTCTGACACCAGTTGCCTAATCTGCCTAGGACACCAAAATACCTTATTCTGGCCCTGTAGGGGGGCATTATTTCTGTATGGTGGCATGGAGAGGGCAGTGTTATTATATGGGACACAAAAGAAGGGTACAACCGATTATAGCACTATATGGTTTGTGAAGAGCTGGAAAATTCATAGGCCAAAGATGTCTATGTGTTACATTTTGAAGGGCCAAGTTATAGGTGGAAGAAGTGATCATGGTGGTCTGGGCCAAATGGAAAAAATAAATAAATAAATAAATAAATGACAACAATTATTGGTTGAGAACATCACTGGTGAGAACCTGCACAGTACACACATATGTGGACTGCAGAGCACTGGTGTGGAACTGATATTACCAATATATGGTCACTGTATGGTGGTAATATAGATCCCAGTACGGAGGTTTTGGTTAATGATCAGTATGACGGTATTATCAGTACTGTATGTACTGGTAATATTTTGTTATGGTCTGGCAGTATTAACCTTTCTTTATTATGCTCTTGGGTTTGGAAAGAATAGCTGCTTTTTATTAGTTTTTATTGCATTTTTTTGCTGATGGTGCAGCAACTGAAAAACAGCTATTCTGGGGTTTACGTATTTTTCTTTCTCTAGTGCTAACCCTACGGGTTAAATAATTTTTTATGTTACAAAATTAGCTTGTTTAGCTATTTTGTAAGATATATATGCTTACTATATGCTGCATATATATATATATATATATATATATATATATATATATATATATATATATACAGTACAGACCAAAACTTTGGACACACCTTCTCATTTAAAGATTTTTCTGTATTTTCATGACTATGAAAATTGTACATTCACACTGAAGGCATCAAAACTATGAATTAACACATGTGGAATTATATACTTAACAAAAAAGTGTGAAACAACTGAAAATATGTCTTATATTCTAGGTTCTTCAAAGTAGCCACCTTTTGCTTTGATGACTGCTTTGCACACTCTTGGCATTCTCTTGATGAGCTTCAAGAGGTAGTCACCGGAAATGGTCTTCACTTCACAGGTGTGCCCTGTCAGGTTTAATAAGTGGTATTTCTTGCCTTATAAATGGGGTTGGGACCATCAGTTGTGTTGTGCAGAAGTCAGGTGGAAACACAGCTGATAGTCCTACTGAATAGACTGTTAGCTGCTTTTTTCTTGCCATAATACAAATTCTAAGTAAAGAAAAATGAGTGGATAACTGAATAACTGAAATAAATTAACTTTTTGATTATATTCTAATTTAGTGAGATGCACCTGTATATACATATGAATATATACAAAAAATACATATATATCTATAAAATAAGTAATATATATATATATATATATATATATATTATATATTTATATTTAATGTCTTTATTTTTGTGTTGGGAAAGGAGGTAGATTCAAATTTTTATGTTACTTTTATTATTTAGCGGGGTTTTTTTTAACGCTTTTTAATTTTTTTTAGTCCCCTTAGATGACTTGGGGACTAAAGATCTCCTGTTCGCTATCCTGCAATATCACAGTAATTATATAGTGAAAATCACAGGCTGGGTTTTAAAGGAGTAGCTATATTGCAGTGACAGCCATGGCAACCCATTGGCACCCCGCAAACCTCGTTGCAAGGGAGCTAAAGGGAGAAATTATGCTTAAAAGGAATCTGTTACTTGCTCAAAAAAATGAGTTAAATACCTTGGAAAAATCCCTGGGCTTCCCTTATTCTGACACTTTTTTTCCGTTTTGCGCTGCGTCACTCCATCACAGAAATATTCACATTTGTTTATTCTGAAGCGCATTATGTGCAATCTCTACTTTGCAGTTCAACTGGACGTTTCTTCAGAGTATTCTATGGGAGCATACGCTTTCAACCCCTCCCTCTCAGATGCTGCCAATCACAGCTCGGCAGCTAATGTAGCGGTATAGCAGTCTCTGACAATGCCAAGCTGTGATTGTCAGCTTTTAGGAGGAAGGGATGAAGGCGCCCTCCCCCAGAGAAGACTCTGAATAAACGCCCAGTTGCACTCCAAGCAGAGATTTCACATAGTGTGCTCCAAAAGCAACAAACATGAATATCTCCGCAGTGGAGCGACTCAGCGCAAAACTGAAAAAAGTGCCAGAATCAGCGAAGCTCAGGGATTGTTACAAGTTATTTAACTACATCTTTTGAGCAAGTGACAGGACCTCTTTAAATACTGCTGTCAAAAATTGCTTCAGGCTTCTATTAAAGGCAGGTGCCATCTGTATAACTCAGCCAGCACCCGCCATGTGTAGAGTGGGTTCAGCTCCCAATCCTACTCCATATACCTGCACCCGACATAAGACATACATTGGGAAGGTATTGATCCTGCTCCGAAAATAAGGCAGTATTAAAGCCCATGAGCAAGAGTTGTAAATTTACGGAGCCTAGCCATTCATAAGATTTTTTTTTGTGCCCTTTTATGAATAAATAATGGGACGTCTACATGAATATACTGTATATGAGTACTTCCATTCTCATTAAACATTTCATCAATAACGTAGGATGCAAATTGTTCACAAAACCTGAGTCAGACTTTGCAAAGTTGCTACCGCTTCCGTAACATGTGATTGAAGACCAACACGACTAAACCATCTCATTCCCTCAACCCGACATAAGACACCGGGAGAAGGAGCAACATTTTCCCCCAGGGGAGATTCCTCAGAGTAGGATGTGTTGGGTTTTTACTGGCGAGGGAAAGCAATATAGATTGTAGGTGATTACAAGCAGCAGCACTTGAACAATGTGCCTGATACATACAATCAAACCGTCCATTGAGGCATGGAGCTACAATAGAAAGGCAATCACGGGAGAAAGCATCGCGGCAACAATACAATTTGAAATCCATTTGAAAGGCAAACTGTAGTCACTGAGACTTCTAAGGGTGAATGGCTTTGAAACTCATTATCAATATTGCGGTGGATCCCAAGACGCTGACATGTTTATCCGTATAGAATTTTTTTTTTCTATCTGTTTACTTAAATCCAAGTTTCTTGTTTGTTCTCTTTCGCGTTGACTTTAGGATTCATCAATATTCAATTTAGAAATTACACGTGAGAGCATTTATCTTCTGACATGGTCAGTAAGCACATTCGGAATCACCGCCAACCCTCCAGTATTGCATTTGGGACGCTTGTCATTAGACATTGCTGTACTACATTGTGGTCCCATTGTTCTACATTTCATATTATGTAATTTTTTTAAGAGCGCCATCTTCAGCCCCGCTCACTCATTTTTTTTTTTTCGCTCGCCATTATGCTTAATTAACTTTATTTGCTTAATGAATTACCAGGGATGAAAGTCTGAGGCATCCAAAAGGGGTTACTAAACTGCAAAATTAATAATACTAGTCATTGGATATATGTTTGAACAGAAGACTTCTACTTTATGCAGAGGCACAGACGCTTGATAGTTACAAGACAGAGTAGGTGGTGTATTACGCTTGTTGGGTACTACTCAGTATGAAGGGATGTATATCTGTGACACATCATAAAGAGTTATTATTAAACCAGGAGATCAATAATAGTCATTGTGAAGCGGTGGATACCGCGTTCTGATGCTCAGACCCCTGCAAGTGATACACAGGTGTTGACACACATCTTCAGAGGCTCTTCGCCCACTCTCTCCCAATACACCTGACTCCAAACAGTCTGACCACACTGATGAAGGCCGTTTGTCAAGGCCGAAATGTCTTTAATTTGTTTGGACTGCATTAAATTCTACACTTACTGATACTTTGAGTGCCAAGGTTATTTTTCTCATCCAAAGTAAAGGAGGCTTAGGGTAATACCGGTAAGAACTTATGTGTGCCTATGTAGACTGCCTCACAAGGTGAAGAGACAGATTGCTAAATGCAAAAGGCTAGGGCTGCAAAGCATAGAGGAAAGACAGTTGTCAGAAAGTTATACTTACTGCTGAGGATGAATCTGGCCGCACGTGCACCCCGACACCACTGTTTCGCCTAATGCTTTTTCCAAGGGGCGTTAACAACAAGAAGGGGGGGATGTTCCATAAATACCCAGTGGTCTGAATCCGGCCAATCATAGGAACGTTGTCCCAGCCTACCAGCGGCGCATGAAGCACTCAACGGCCGCCCACGTGAAATGTGACTTCCGTCTGCGGCGCTGTGGAACGCATGGTGGACCGCATGCAGTTCCTGTAGCGACGGACCGGAAGTCTGTGGGAGCCGTGGGTGCGCATGCGCACAGACTGGGACAAGGAAGATGAGACGAATGTAGCTACAACATACCGCAAGAGGTACAAAAGGGGAGGGGTTTGAGGGAACTCGGGGAATAATGCAAAAAAACATAATATTAACCCAAAAGCACAAGAAAAGGGAAAGGATAAAGGAAAATAAAAAAAATCTAAGAAAATACAAAACGGGGCAATCACCATTCTACCAATATACCACAAAGATCACTGTCAGGGAATGGCAAAAACCCACCCAAATTATCCATAACAAATGAATAGAACAACATGATAAACTAAATAAAAAACACAATAAAGAGAATTCCCTCTTCCCTCCCCTATCCCAAACAATCCAATCTCATGTTCGCTATTAACAATCTCCCACAGGCTAAGAGAATAATAACAGGAAAATCATGCGGCCCGCCAACCATATGCAACAACTAATATTCTTTGAAATATCTACATTTCTGTTTTTTCAGTCAAGATGGGGTGTATTAATGAGAAAAAAATGAACAACTTTTTAGAATTTACCAAATGGCTGCAATGAGACAAAGAGTGAAAAATTTAAAGGGGTCTGAATACTCTCCGTACCCACTGTAGAACAGTCCCAGCAAGTACCCAAGATGGTGCAAATTACAGAGTCTTCACCCTTCCGCTGGCCTGCCAGGAATAGAGTAGCTGTGATTTCGGGGCTTCCAGGGCCGAATACCCCCACCAGTGGCACCCGGCTTTTGGCGGGTCCCCTAAGAGAGAAGGTAATGACAAGCTTAGGAAACTAGCCTAGAGCAGTGAGGTCTGGGGCCAGGTGACCTGTTTGTCCCAACCTGGATTCTTCAAGACTTCTCTGAGGGTTCAGCAATGGTCAATGGAGCCGATCTGTATTCGTCCAGCTGGGGCCGAAATCCCCTAAGCTCACATGCTGTATAATGACACCAAATATAGGCAGAGACCCCCTTTTTATAGATCACAATTGACCTTGCAGCTATCATTCACAGGTCAAGGGTCAGTGATGAAGGTGGAAAAAGCTCATGACTGATTGTTTGAGCATTTAATCAACTTGCATAGCTTTTCCTCCATTGCTCGGCAAATCAACAACTCCCCGAGCAGGTATAATACGTAATCAACATATTATCAAACAGCATTGCTCCATGACCCTATCTTGCAAGATTTGCAGACAATAAGGTGCAGTACATCTTAACTCAAGTGTCAACATTCAGGATTATTCAAACAATAGTCTGTGTTAATCAACCAAAGAAGAACACAGGTTAAAAAAGTCAACATGAAAATAAAGGTATATTGCTCTTGGCCATCAGAAAGTACAGTACAGACCAAAAGTTTGGACATACCATCGCATTTAAAGATTTTTCTGTATTGTCATGACTATGAAAATTGTATATTCACACTGAATGCATCAAAACTATGAATTAACACATGTGGAATTATATACTTAACAAAAAAGTGTGAAGCAACTGAAAATATGTCTTATATTCTAGGTTCTTCAAAGTAGCCACCTTTTGCTTTGATGACTGCTTTGCACACTCTTGGCATTCTCTTGATGAGCTTCAAGAGGTAGTCACCGGAAATGGTCTTCCAACAATCTTGAAGGAGCTCCCAGAGATGCTTAGCACTTGTTGGCCCTTTTGCCTTCACTCTGCGGTCCCGCTCACCCCAAACCATCTCGATTGGGTTCAGGTCTGGTGACTGTGGAGGCCAGGTCATCAGGCGTAGCACCCCATCACTCTCCCGCTTGGTCAAATAGCCCTTACACAGCCTGGAGGTGTGTTTGGGGTCATTGTCCTGTTGAAAAATAAATGATGGTCCAACTAAATGCAAACCAGATGGAATAGCATGCCGCTGCAAGATGCTGTGGTAGCCATGCTGGTTCAGTATGCCTTCAATTTTGAATAAATCCCCAACAGTGTCACCAGCAAAGCACCCCCACACCATCACACCTCCTCCTCCATGCTTCACGGTGGGAACCAGGCATGTAGAGTCCATCCGTTCACCTTTTCTGCTTCGCACAAAGACACGGTGGTTGGAACCAAAGTGTTATGATAGGCTACAAGTGACGCACCCCTGGGCCTACTTGGTATAGCGTTGCGCACGCGGGGACTACCCGGAGCCGGGCCTGTTGGGGGTAGTAGTCTCGTGGCGGCGACCCGGTCCGTGCCCAGGGAGTCAGACTAAGTGGCGGTATATTAGCAGTAGATGTAGGACGACTACGCCACCCGTTGAATGCAGCTATGGAGCTGCCGCTGCAGGGCAGACCGCTGAGGCCGGTGGTAGGATAGTGCAGCGTAGATGGTATAATCCCCAACGGGAGGGGTATGGCCTCAGGGCAGCCGACGTGGATGATGGGGGTAGCAGGAACCACTCAGAGACGATGCGGTGTAGTTCAGGGTCTTTACTGGTGACAAAGATAGACCCTCCCGGAGTACTGGCTAGCGGTCGGGGCCTGGTCAGTCCTTGAGCAGATGGGATTCCCCTTGGCCAGGCGGAGTTGTAGGCCTCCCCAACTAATTGTACTCTTCTGGCTTCCTTGCTAGAGGCGGGTAAAGGTAGCCCACGTCCCTGAGTGTACCGTGTGGTGCTCACCCGTATGGCCGGTGACTCGGGGCCTTCTAGTGGCTTCCGCTCCACGACGGCGGTGCTGGTCCCACGAGTGTGACCGTGCCTTCGGGTTTCTTGGCCAGAGGACCTGAAATCCCCTGCCGGGCGGTTTCTGCTGCTGGGCCTGGGTTAATCCCCACAGCCTCGGACTCCGGGTCCGGTGGTAACTCTTCAATCAGGGCGAGCTCTGCAGCTGCCAGCCCCTGACTCCTTGTAGCACTGCTCCCACAGAGCTCCTGATCTCTCTTTCCTATAGCTGCTTCTCTTCTTCTCAACTCTTCTTCTCTCCAACCCTGCCTCAGCCCCAGCTTTATATAGGGGAAGTTCTTCCCCTCCCAGGACTGGGCAGGAGGTGTGGCATGCATAGGATTCCTGACCAAGAGACCTCCCACCTGCTCTCAGACATAACATTGCTATTACTGTGGAGACCAGACCCCTGGGGTGCCACATTCCCCCTAGTGAAAGTTAGTACTCCGGGACTAAACATATTTTTGTAACATAACAAATTACAAACAGAAACAACGCAATAAAGAAAAACATTAGGATGGTCACGGCGTGTCCGCAACCCGGTGTAACTTTTGAGGAAAACAAGGGTGTCCATTTCACCAACACAGGGAGACGTAACCAGGTAGGGGTCTGTCCTGCCCCGAGTCCTTAACAGTCTTTCAGTCCGTCCTGGGTTACGCTCTAACTATATACACAAAGGATTCCCGGTAAATCCACCAAAGACTCCTATAAATAACTAGAAACACATAATTATACACAAGCAACAATAAACAGGTAAACATTAATAAAATAACTTGAACATTTAGATCCTCCACCGTATGGGCAGCTGGCCTCTAGTGACCCTAGTGGACCTACGGAGCTGGCTGACTGGTCCTGAGCTACAGGGTATAGGAGCTGTCAAGGGTAAACTGGGCAGCCGTCTACGGACTCTTTGGCTCACTAGGGGTATGGCAGGCTCACTATAAGCAGAGGGTTGATTCTCCTGGTCTGCTTGTGTGGGGTCTTCTGCCTCCTGTACCGGCTGCTCTTCCAGCTCTACCTGTCGCTCCGTAGGTGCTTGGGATGCTGGTTGGAGGAAGGTGAGTACGGGTACCACAACTGCGCCATTGACTTGAGTCCAAGACCGAGGAAAGTCTCCGAGCACAGTACTAACCATGTCTTCCCTTTCCTCTACGGGTCGAGGGTCTTCTTGTTCCTCTTCAGGGTTCCGTAGCTGTTCGGGACACTTCTTCAGGTGATCCCGGGATACAATGGTTGTGGTTTCACCTCCGTCTTTACTGATGGTACAGACCTTTGGGTTGTCGTGGCTTGAGGGCAGTACGGTGTACGGGTCCTTCTCCCACTGGTCGTCCAACTTGTGGAGCCGTCTTTTTCTCTTCAAGACCTGCTCTCCGGGTACCAGGGGAACAGCGGGAGCATACTGGTTGTAAGTTTTCTCTTGTCTTTCCCTAGCCTGACAGAGACTTCGCTCCACGCTCTCCTGTACTCTCCGGTACTGCTGCTGCCTCTCTGTGTCCCAGTCTGCTTCTGGTGAAGTGTCCTCGGGTGTCAGGACTCCCATTTCCAGGTCAACAGGTAACTTACCAGGTCTCGCCCTCATTAGGTAAGCCGGGGTACAGTTGGTGGAACCTACCGGGATGTGGTTGTATAGGTCCACCAGATCGGGCAGCTTCTCAGGCCACAGACCGCGTTCTTCCAGGGGCAACGTTTTCAGAAGATCCATTACCACCTGGTTCATTTTCTCACAAAGTCCATTAGTTTGCGGATGATAGGGTGTCGTCCTTATCTTCCGGCAGCCATACAGAGTGCAGAATTCTTGGAAGACCTCCGCTTCAAAGGCAGGTCCCTGGTCTGTCAACACTTGGTCCGGGTACCCGTGTGGACGGCAGAAATGCTGCTGGAAGGCTCTAGCTGCTGTTCGAGCTGTTAAGTCCTTGACGGGGACGACAACCAAGAACCGGGAGTAGTGATCCACGATGGTTAGTGCGTAGACGTAGCCACTTCTGCTTGGGGTCAGTTTTACATGATCCAAGGCTACCAGTTCCAACGGCTGCCGGGTGACGATGGACTGCAGGGGAGTCTTCTGGCTGGCACGGTCCTTCCTTCTTAGGTTGCACGGGCCACAGTCTCTGCACCACCTCTCGATGGTTCCCCTCATGCCTACCCAGTGGAACCGCTCGCGCAGCAGGAACTCCAGCTTCTTCCATCCGAAGTGTCCAGCCCCGTCGTGGTATGCCTCCATCACCATGGCTGCGTCTCTTCGTGGCACCACTACTTGCCAGATTAGTTCATGCGTCCGGGAGTTAACCATTCTGCAGCACAACTTCCCCTTGTAAAGGAACAGTCTACTCTTTTCTGCCCACAGTTGCTTGGCTTCCTCCGGAGCGTCTGGGTCAAGGCGAGCCTCTGGCCGAGTCAGCATCTCCTTCACCAGCCGGACGGCAGGGTCACTGTCCTGCGTTTCCGCCCAGTTGTAGTGAGGTAAGGGGTTAAGCGTAGCGCCTTGCTTGCTCCTTACCCGATGGGAATACTGGATAGTCCCATGACGGTGAAACGCGGGGAATTCGACTTCTTCCAGTCCCTCTGGATCTTCTCCTACGTCCGGTAGGTTTGGCATCCTGGACAGGGCGTCCGCGTTGGTATTGGAGCGTCCTGCCCGGTATTTGATGGTGAACTCGTAGTTGGACAGGCGGGCCATCCATCTCTGCTCTAGGGCACTGAGTCTTGCCGTGTCCAGGTGTGTCAACGGGTTGTTATCCGTGTACACGACGAACCGGGAAGAAGCGAGGTAGTGCTTAAAGCGTTCGGTGACTGCCCACACCACTGCCAGGAACTCTAGCTTAAATGAGCTGTAATTCTCAGGGTTTCTTTCGGTGGGTCGCAGTTTTCGGCTGGCGTAAGCGATTACTCGCTCTTTCCCCTGCTGGATCTGGGACAGCACGGCTCCTAGCCCGATGTTACTTGCGGCGGTGTAGAGGATAAAGGGCTGGCTGTAATCCGGGTACGCCAGGATTTCATCCCCCGTGAGGGCCATCTTCAGCTGGCGGAAGGACTCTTCTTCCAGCTTCTCCCATCTGAAGGGTGGCTTCTGGTTCTTGGCCTTCCTGGACTGGCCTATCAGGAGGTCCTGCATAGGAGCTGCCTTTTTGGTGAAACCGGGAATGAACCTTCGGTAGTAGCCTACCAACCCGAGGAACTGCCTCACTTCCTTTACGCTGGAGGGGCTTGGCCATTCCTTAATTGCGGTGATCTTATCAGGGTCGGGAGCCACTCCGTCAGCACTCACCACGTGTCCCAGGTACTGCACCTTTGGCTTCAGGAGGTGACACTTGGAAGGTTTCACCTTTAGGCCGTAACTTGCCAGAGCTTCAAACACTTCCGCCAGGTGCTTCAGGTGGTCCTCGTAGGTCTTGGAGTAGACGATGACATCGTCCAGGTATAACAGGACCGTCTCAAAGTTCCGGTGTCCCAGACAGCACTCCATCAATCGCTGGAAGGTTCCTGGTGCGTTGCAGAGTCCAAACGGCATGCAGGTAAACTCGCTAAGTCCCATCGGGGTGGTGAATGCGGTCTTCTCCCGATCCACCTCTGCTACAGGAACCTGCCAGTACCCGCTAGTGAGATCCAAGGTGGAGAAGAAGTTAGCAGATTTTAAAGCAGCCAAAGACTCCTCTATTCTTGGTAAGGGGTACGCATCTTTGTGTGTGATACGGTTAATTTTCCGGTAATCTACACACATCCTCATGGTGTTGTCTTTCTTTTTGACCAATACTAGTGGAGCTGCCCAGGGGCTACAGCTATCCCTGATTACCCCAGCCTCCTTCATGTCTCTAAGCATCCCCTTGGCGTGTTGGTAGTGTGCAGGGGGTACGGGTCGATACCTCTCTTTTATGGGAGGATGGTCTCCCGTGGGGATGTGGTGTTCTACCCCCTTGACTCGCCCGAAGTCTAACGGGTGTTTACTAAACACTCTCTCGTACTCTTGAACCACCCGGTAGACTCCCTGTTTCTGGTGTGAGGGAGTGGAGTCAGTACCCAAATGTAGTTGCTGACACCAATCCTCCATTATTTTCGTAGAGCCGTTACCTTCCTCCGGGTGAGATGGAGGCAAGGGTTCCACAGACTGTATAGAATTTTGGTTGATAGTATATAATTTGGCTAGCGTAGCATACCGGGGCAGGTATACTTCCCTTTTCCCAATATTTATTATGCGAACGGGTACCCTCCCATGGCGTACATCAACTACCCCCCGTGCTGTCAAAATGGTGGGCCTACTGTCTGAGTAGACTGGTTCTACCATGACCTGGTAATCTCTACCTCTCAGACCAATAGCTGCCCGGCACCAAATCATCATTTCACTTTTCGGGGGCATGGCAATAGGGAAAGGGTCACACATTCTTACGCTACCAATCTCACCACCGGAGAGTTCCACCTGTTGCCGTCGCATCAGTGCCCGGATCTCTTTCTGGAGCACTCGCTGCTGGCCGGAGCTGGCGTTCTTGGCAACCTGCTGTAAAATGAAAATCACCTCTGCAAGACAATTTTCAATCACATTAGTTCCTAGAGTTATCTTTGGGTGACTCTCGCGCTTGTCAATGTCCACAATGATCAGTCCCTGTGCTGCCAGTTCGACTCTACCGATTTTAATGGTCATTTCTTTAAATCCGATCTGCGGCACGGGTTGACCATTGCTGGCAATGATACTCAAGTCGTCGTCAGGGTAGCGGGTTATATCCGAGTCATTCCAGTACTGCTTGAAGAGCACGTACGGGATGGTGGTGACCTGTGACCCGGTGTCCAGTAGGGCACTCATAGGAATGCCATCCAGTACCACAGGCAAGACTGGACGTCCTCCCACATATTTGTCGCGCCAGCTCGATGGGCCTGGTGATCTTTTTCCTGGGGGTTGGCCCTCTACCCCAGGTTGTGCCAGTTTAAAGGACAGTACCTTGCCATATGTCCGGGTTGATTGCAGCGGCGGCAGATGGGTTGTCCGTCCTCGTTGTATCGGTCGCTGGGTCTTCCTCTGGCCGGTGGGGTCCTCCTTGGTCGACGCCACGGGATGTCCTCCGGTCCGGATGCCAGCTGGATCTTCCCTGGAGTGGAAACCTGTAAAGACTGCACAGTTCGGGTTAGCGCAGCAACGCTTTTAGCTAGCTCTTGGACCTGATGGTGCAGGTCTGGAGCCGGGTCATTGTTCAAAGCCTGCGCATCAGCCCCCACAGGCCCTGCCGACAAGGGCGCCGCCTCCTGGTGGTAAGTGATAGTAGGGCGCCTGTGGGTCACCACGCCACCCGGTGCCGGTTCTCGGAGCACCCGGATGGCTCTGTCCTTGAACTGTGCAAAGTCCAGATGAGGATCCTGTAAGGCCATTGCCCGCAACTGGGTTCGGTGGGCATTGCAATATAGTCCCTCTATAAATTGTTCGGTCAACAGCCTGTCCTCGTTTCCCACGCCGTCAGGGTCGGTCTGCTTAATGGCTCTCAGGGCCTCCTGTAGGTTTAGTGCATAGTCCCTTATACTCTCATGTGCTCGCTGCTTGCACCCATAGAATCTAAGCTTAATCTCGGCTGAGGTGCGGGTATCAAAGGTGTCCCTCAGCCGGGTTAGTATCCCTGTGACAGTCCTCCTCCCAGGTGGCCAGGACTTTACCTCCCTTTGGGCTGCCCCGGTTAGTTGGGCCACCAGGATGCTCACTTTTTGCTCCTCTGTGAGGGGGTACACCTGGAAGAGGCTATCCAGCTTTTCTCTAAAGTCATTCAGGGTATGTGACTCCCCTGAATATTGGGGTAGCCAGGCTGCCCCCGGGATATAGGGCATGGTAAAAGGCATGACTGCAGCAGCGCTGGCGCTGGCGGGGTTTGAGGCAGTGAAGCTCTCCTCCGTATCCGACATCTTTCTCCCCCCCTAGTGGACCGTGGCCTACCTTGCGATGATCCTCTTCCGTAGGCCGCGGCTCCGCAGTGGATCGTCAGGGTTGAGGACCTTCCGTCGCGCTCCTGTGACGTCAGCGTCTGCTGGGCTCCTTCCAGGACCTTACGCGACGTCTGGACGTGAGGCGGGGCTTCAGTTCTCGCGCGCTTTCGGAGTCCACGCCCCTCTTCTTCCCGCGCGGCGTCTTCAAGATGGCGTCCAACGGCGGGAAAACTCCACGGAAGGCGGGAAGAAGGCAGAAGATGGCGCCGGATGGCGGGAAAACTTCGCGGATGGCGGGAAGAAGGTAGAAGATGGCGCCGGATGGCGGGAAACCTCCACGGATGGCGGGAATCTTCACCACTGGTAAGTTTGAACAGTCTTTTTCAGGCACGCAGTACCCGGTGGTTGCGGGCACGTAATCCTGCCGACTACGCCAAAAGTTGACGCACCCCTGGGCCTACTTGGTGTAGCGTTGCGCACGTGGGGACTACCCGGAGCCGGGCCTGTTGGGGGTAGTAGTCTCGTGGCGGCGACCCGGTCCGTGCCCAGGGAGTCAGACTAAGTGGCGGTATATTAGCAGTAGATGTAGGACGACTACGCCACCCGTTGAATGCAGCTATGGAGCTGCCGCTGCAGGGCAGACCGCTGAGGCTGGTGGTAGGATAGTGCAGCGTAGATGGTATAATCCCCAACGGGAGGGGTATGGCCTCAGGGCAGCCGACGTGGATGATGGGGGTAGCAGGAACCACTCAGAGACGATGCGGTGTAGTTCAGGGTCTTTACTGGTGACAAAGATAGACCCTCCCGGAGTACTGGCTAGCGGTCGGGGCCTGGTCAGTCCTTGAGCAGATGGGATTCCCCTTGGCCAGGCGGAGTTGTAGGCCTCCCCAACTAATTGTACTCTTCTGGCTTCCTTGCTAGAGGCGGGTAAAGGTAGCCCACGTCCCTGAGTGTACCGTGTGGTGCTCACCCGTATGGCCGGTGACTCGGGGCCTTCTAGTGGCTTCCGCTCCACGACGGCGGTGCTGGTCCCACGCGTGTGACCGTGCCTTCGGGTTTCTTGGCCAGAGGACCTGAAATCCCCTGCCGGGCGGTTTCTGCTGCTGGGTCTGGGTTAATCCCCACAGCCTCGGACTCCGGGTCCGGTGGTAACTCTTCAATCAGGGCGAGCTCTGCATCTGCCAGCCCCTGACTCCTTGTAGCACTGCTCCCACAGAGCTCCTGATCTCTCTTTCCTATAGCTGCTTCTCTTCTTCTCAACTCTTCTTCTCTCCAACCCTGCCTCAGCCCCAGCTTTATATAGGGGAAGTTCTTCCCCTCCCAGGACTGGGCAGGAGGTGTGGCATGCATAGGATTCCTGACCAAGAGACCTCCCACCTGCTCTCAGACATAACATTGCTATTACTGTGGAGACCAGACCCCTGGGGTGCCACACAAGCACTAAGGAAAGACAGGAGATCTGTCCCTACAATAGAACTAAGCTAGATCCCTACGATGTAACGGGGAACCTGATCCTGCGATCAGACCCGCTAAAGTCCTCAGCTAGTCTGAACGAAGACCTATAGATGTGAGGGAGGGATCCCTACAAGAACTAGGGACAGGGAGAAAGATGGACACCTCCTGGCAGAAATTGTAGCAGTAAAAAGACAAACACACAACATAGAACATAAAGGTCAAAAGACCTAGCAAAACTGACTGAGAAAGGTTACAAAGCACCAGGCTAGCTTAAGAGTAGAAATAACAATGAAGTCCAGCATGGCCAGAAGGGCGGAGCAGGATTAAATAGGCAAAAAAGGTCATGTGACCAGCAAAATAGAAAAAACCTAACAGGAGAGTTCTAACAATACCCCCTCTTCTATGAGGATCCTCCGGATCCCCTAGGCCCAGGCTTATCAGGAAACCTCTTGTGAAACGCTCTGACAAGTCTGGAAGCAGAAACATCATCCGCCCTCACCCATGAGTTATCCTCGGGACCGAAACCCTTCCAAGCGACGAGATACTGCAAACTCCCCCTATACCGTCTAGAATTAAGGATGCGGGAAATTTCATATCCCCCGTCCTCCACCACTGGAGGAACAGTGGCAGTGGCGTCTCTATCTGATACATCAGCTTTTTTCAATAGAGAAACATGAAACACCGGATTAATCTTCCAGGAGGTAGGAACCTCCAACCTAACAGCAGATTGGTCAACTACCTGAAGCACCTTAAAGGGCCCTACAAACTTGGGACCCAATTTTTTAGAAGGAATCCTCAACCGCAGATTCTTAGAGGACAACCAAACCATGTCACCAACCGTAAACAAAACCTCTTGCCGTTTCCTGTCAAAGTACCTCTTAGATTTTTTGTTAGCCTCCTGAAGATTACCACGCACATCCGTCCAAACTCTCTCCAAATCACCGGAAAAACTCTCCTCCTCAGGCACAGCCGATACCAATTTGGAGAATGACCCAAAAGACGGATGTCTCCCAGAACAACAAAAAAAAGGCGAACATCCAGCAGAAGAGGATGTATGGTTGTTAAGAGCAAATTCAGCAAGCGGCAGAAACTCAGACCACCCCTCCTGATTGTCTGCCACAAAACAACGCAAGAACTGCTCAACATCCTGATTCTTCCTTTCTGTCTGGCCATTAGACTCAGGATGATATCCAGATGAAAACGACAAATGAACTCCCAACCTGTCACAAAAGGCATGCCAAAAACGAGCCACGAACTGAGGTCCCCTATCAGAAACAATGTCAGTAGGAACGCCATGTAGTCTGACAATTTCCTTGACAAAGGCCTTAGCGAGTGTCTTAGCGCAAGGCAGTTTGATGAAGGGAACCAAGTGACACATCTTGCTAAAACGGTCCACGACCACCCAGATGACCGTGAAACCCTCAGAGGAGGGAAGGTCAGTAATAAAGTCAATAGCCAGATGTGTCCAAGGTGCACTAGGAACCTCCAGAGGGCAAAGCAACCCCGCAGCAGGAGCATGAGAAGACTTAGATCTAGCACACACAGTACATTGACGCACCCACTTAATGACTTCCCTCTGCCATCCAGGCCACCAAAAACTGCGACCCACAAGTCTCTTGGTCTCAGAAATTCCTGGATGACCTGCCAACCGAGACTCATGACACTCAACAAACAAATATCTCCTAAAGGTCCTACGCACAAACAACCTCCCATGGGGAGTGTTAGATGGGGCATTCTCCTGTGCTTTAAGAATCTCATCTTCCAAAACGGAGTCCAATGCAGCAATCACAACACCTTCTTGTAAAATGCTCTCCTCTTCCTCCTCAGCACCGACCATGGGAGAAAAGCTGCGAGACAACGCATCAGCTTTAACATTCTTGGTACCCGGGATGTAAGTAACGGAAAAATTAAACCGCGAAAAAAAAAGTGCCCACCTAGCCTGACGGGCATTCAGCGCTTCGCAGCATCAAGATAGATCAGATTTTTATAATCAGTGAAAACCTGAATGGGAAATTCAGCACCTTCCAAGAGATGATGCCAGTGTTCAAATTCGAGTTTAATAGCCAGCAATTCCCGATTACCAATATCGTAATTAAGTTCAGTCTCAGAAAAAAATTTTTAAAAAAAGGCACAGGGATGTACTCCATCCTTGATTTCCTGAGACAACACCGCACCGACCCCCACCGAAGAAGCATCAACCTCAACCAAAAACGGCTTAGTCACATCAGGCTGCATAAGGATGGGGGCAGAGCTGAACCTCTCCTTTAGAAACACAAACGCTTCAATGGCCTCAGAAGTCCACTGAACCGTATTAGCACCTTTCCTGGTGAGATCGGTCAGTGGTTTAACAATAATAGAAAAATTTTTAATGAATTTTCTGTAATAATTGGCGAAACCCAAAAACCTATGTATCGATTTCAAACCAATAGGCCTAGGCCATTCCTGCACAGCTTGAACTTTAACCGGGTCCATCTCAAAGCCCTTGCTGGAGATAATGTAGCCCAAAAAACAAATTCTCTGTACAGCGAACTCACATTTCTCTAGCTTAGCAAAAAGCGAATTGTCAATTAATAACTGTAATACCTCACGTACACTCCGCCAATGAGACTCCAGATCAGGCAAATAAATCAGAATGTCATCCAAATACACAACCACATTTTTGCCGATTAAAGGTCTAAGGATGTCATTAATAAGATTCTGAAAAAATGCTGGAGCATTGGTAAGACCAAAAGGCATCACCAGATTCTCAAAATGACCCACAGGAATGTTAAAAGCAGTCTTCCATTCATCACCCTCCTTCATGCGCAACAAATTGTATGCCCCCCGGAGATCAATTTTAGAGAACCACTTGGCCCCCACTAACTGGTTAAACAAATCAGGAATCAAAGGCAGTGGGTAAGGATTGCGTACAGTAATTTTATTAATCTCGCGAAAGTCCAGACAAGGACGTAAAGCGCCGTCCTTTTTTTTAACAAAAAAATATCCAACAGCCACAGGAGACTTAGAGGGTCTGATATGACCGGCGGCCAAGCTTGTCTGTATGTACTCCTCCAAAGCCTTTCTCTCAGGAATAGTAAGATTAAATAAACGACTTTTAGGAAGAGTCGCTCCAGGGACAAATTCAATGGTACAATCATAGTCTCTATGGGGAGGCAAAATTTGCGACTCCTCCTCAGAAAAAACTTTCCAAAAATCCAGAATAGGTACAGGTAATTCCCCTTTATCCACAGCAGCAATGCGCCCGTTACAACACTTGTCATAACACTTAGGGCTCCAGAACTTAATTTCATTAGTAGACCAATCCAGTACAGGATTGTGCAATTTTAACCAGGGTAACCCCAAAATTACTGGAGAAGGCAAATTATTTAATACTACCAAATCTAAATTTTCTTGGTGAATACCATTAATAGTGAGGGGAAATTCATAAACCTTGTGAGTAACACATTTCAAGGGAGAGCCATCGACAGAAACCACGGCAATAGGGGATGACAAAGGTTTGGGTTTTAATTTAAGTTTTTCCAAGAATCCCCCATCAATCACATTCAGAGTAGAACCACAATCCACAAATACCCGAAATTCAATTAATTCTTCCTGAACTGCAGTAGTAGCAGAAAGAAATACCCCCTTAGTGTTTAAACAGGCTATACGGGCGTAACTGACCTCTTTTTTTTTTCTTTGTTCATACGAAGCACACAGTTCTTAATGAAATGGTCAGATTTTCCGCAATAAAAGCACAAACCTTCAGAAAACCTGCGGTCTTTTTCCTGAGAGCGGGGTGACATCGCCCCAATCTCCATCGGCTCTCCAATGTCAGTACAGACCCTCTCAAGACTAGGAGCTGACATGGCAAAGGATTTACTCTCATTAACCCTTGCACGCAGTCTCCTGTCCACCCGTATAGCTAATTGCATTGCCTCCTGCAAGTTTCCAGGTGTAGGATAAGCAATAAGCAGATCCTTAACCCTTTCACCTAGCCCCAACAAGAAATAAACTTTTCAGAGCTGAATCGTTCCACCCCACCTGAGCAGACCACCGACGGAAGTGAGTACAATAATTTTCCACATTACCTGATCCCTGCCTCAAAAGTCTCAATTCCGTCTCAGCTGATGAGACATGATCAGGATCATCATACAACAACCCCAAAGCAGAAAAAAAAACTATCCACTGATCTAAAGCACGGATCACTAGGTTGGAGAGAAAAGGCCCATCCCTGAGGTTCTTTGCGCAAAAGTGACATTATGAACCCTATGCGCTGTGATTCATCACCAGAGGATCTGGGTCTCAAACGAAAATACAATAAACAAGCATTTTAAAAGGAAAAAAAATCTTGTTGTTCACCAAAAAATAAATCAGGCAATCGTACCTTTGGCTCCACAAAATGCGCTCCAGAACAGCTACTCACGTGTTGTTGGAGCTCGGCCACCTCCAGAGAGAGTCCCTGCAGGCGTTGAGCCAAATCCTGAACCATGATGGAAACTGGAGGTCTTTACTTAGAGATATTTTTGGGCTGGACTTACTGTTATGATTGGCTACAAGCACTAAGGAAAGACAGGAGATCTGTCCCTACAATAGAACTATGCTAGATCCCTACGATGTAACGGGGACCCTGATCCTGCGATCAGACTCGCTAAAGTCCTCATCTAGTCTGAACGAAGACCTATAGATGTGAGGGAGGGATCCCTACAAGAACTAGGGACTGGGAGAAAGATGGACACCTCCTAGCAGAAATTGGAGCCGTAAAAAGCATGATGCTGCCAGACTGGATTTCATTTCTAATGTGACAGGTTCCCTTTAACACCACAACACATCTCATGGGGGCAGAATTAAAGTCCTTCTGTAGACACAGCATCCTTTACAGAGTGCTCTGAGGCTCCCCCTCTTAGACTGGGGCACTATACAAGGGGGCCACACTGTCTGGAGTCCTGTTCTTGGAGGCCCTTCCTCGTTGGGTCACTGTATGTGCAGGTTCTCCTTGTCTAGGTTACTATGTAGAGGTACTCTCTGGCATGATCCCTGATTTTAGGGCATGCCCTGGCAGGTGCACTGTATATGAGGGCGCTCCTTGGCTTGCACACTTTCCATAGTGCCATTATCTGCAGATGGACTCTCTCTGAAACTCTGCATTTGGAGGCCACTTCTGGCTGGGACAATATATATCGAGGCACTTCTTGCTGCAGACCTCTGAGGCAGTTGATAAGGCAGCTGGGATAGAACGGCTCCCCACAGGTGGAGCGGGCCTCAGGGCAGAATAGAGTTTGATGGTGGGTGGTGATGCTGGGACTTGTAGTGCAGAGGGAGAGATGGCGCAGCTTAAAAAATTGAGGGAGGCAGTGCAGTGCAGTCATCCGAGTTTTTACTCACAGTACTTATGTAAGTTCCACAGGTACACTGTACGGGTGTCAGCCTCCCACGTCGCGCTGCGTTCACCAGACCGAGGGTTCAACTCTTCCTCAGATGTGTCAGGGGTGCTTGACGGAACCCCGCTTTCCTTGTATTCCTTGCTAGACCGACTTCACACGCTGGGTCTTCTCCCTCCTGCCCTGCGCTTCCCCACTCACAATCCCGATCGGGTGCTCTGAGTCCCTCTGGGCAACCTGGAGTTCCCAGACCTACTTGACCCTCACGGTGACTAAGATGAGGCTGTGGCAACTGCACCATAAAAGTCAGACGCCTCCATTTTTTCCAGCCGAGACCTGGAGTAACACGGCTGGTCCAGGGGCCGGTCCCCTTCTTGCGGCCTGATCCCTCTGACACCTGGCAGATTCGGGGCGTACGGGTGCCGTCCTGCACTCGCCGTACCCCCTGGGATCCCTTTGATAGAACGGAGCCTTTCTTCTCTGCTCCCCTCCTGGGACTCTATCACTAGGCCCCATTTATGGAGCAGAGCTCCTGAAGAGACTCTGCTCCCCTCCTTACTGCTCACTCACTTCTTCACTGACTGCCCATTCTGTTCTACCACCCTAAGATGGCTTTCCTTTATATACCTCCTACTATGGTGCTCCCCTACTCTACTTCCTCCACCCACACCCACTACTGGTTCCCCCTACCTTTGGTTCCCCCCACTCCAGCCAGGGACAGGGCTCAGCAGGAACACAATGCATCTTGCCCTTCCAGCCGGCCTGGAGTAGTGTAGTGTTGAATGCGGGTATTGGGGTTCCGAGCAGCACTCCCTCCTTACCTGAGAGAAGGAGATACCACCTCTGTGGCGACTGAACCCTCTGGGGCACCACACATGCCCTGGCTAGTTCACTATCTGGGAACTTACTCTGCATGAGCCCTGTAATTGGGGGCACATTCTGGCTGAATCACTGTGACGCGCCCCCTGGGCCTGTGCTGTGCAGGGGGATACCCGGAGCCGGATCGCTGGGGGGTTGTAGTCTTCCGTGGCGGTGACCCGGTCCGTGCCCAGGGCGGTCAAACCAGTGGCAGTCTATTGGTATTGTAATTGTCCGACTACGCCACCCGTGGATTGCGGTCAGTGGGGACCGCCGCTGCACTGCAGACCGCTGAGGCTGATGTTATATGCGCAGCCAAGAATGGGATAACTCCCCACGGGAGGAGTATTGCCTCAGGGCAGCTAGAGTAGATGATGGTAGTGATGGTGTGGGCGTCCCAGTACTAATGGTGCTGGTGCGGCGATGAAACACAGAGACGTGTGGTGCAGTTTCCAATGCTTTACTCACAGTTCTCATCCAGGTCACTTGTGCACATGAAGGACCGCCTGAGCCGTGCTGCGTTCACCAGGCAAGGGGCTCGACCAACTCCCAGGCAATTCCAGAGCGTGGCACAGGGCTCCCTTCCTTTCCTTTCTCTGGCCGTCCCCACCAGTGACCCACCTTTGTCCAGCTCCCTCAGGCCTTCTGTTGGCGAAACCTCTCTCCAGTTTCCCTGACCCTATGTGGTATGCTTTCCTGGTGGATGTAGTGAGGGGTCGCACCAAGATGTGGTCACAACCTCCGGTTTTGGCTGAGGATTAGTCGCCTCCACCAATTTGGGTTCCGGTACCCTGCTCTGCCAACCCTTCACCCGTTATCTCGTGGGTTCTTAGGGTTCCTTCTTCACTCGTGTCTCTGGGCCTTTCTCTGTGTTCCTGTTCCTTGTTTCCTTTCTTACTTTCCTTTCTGTTCTTTCTTCTCTCTCTCAGGCTCCAGCCTTCTGACAAGGCCTGCCTGCGGAGCAGAGCCCATGCAGAGGCTCTGCTTCCTGTCTTCTCCTCTCACTCTTAACACTGACTCTAAGATGGTGCCCACCTTATATACCTCCTTCTATGTGTGAGCCCAGGTGACTAGCAACCAATGGGCTCCTACCTATGCCCAGAAACCCACCCCTATCTGCTCCTACACCACTGGGTATTCCAGCCCCCGCCCCACTCCAGCCAGGGACAGATGCTGTCGTGCCTGCACTTCTGTCTAGTGGGAGCACCGTTGAGCTGTCCCTCGGAAATGGGGTGTGTGTGGTGCATGCAGCCTACCGAGTCCTGGTCCACACTCCATCCTTACCCGGGAGTGGAATACCACACCTCTGGTTCGAGGTGCAATACCCCTGTAGCAGCCGAGCCCTCGGGGTGCTACAACTGTATATAGGGGCACTCAATAGATTGTACGCTATCTATGAGGGCACTCTTTGGTAGGAGCCCTGTATTGGGGGGCACACACTGAATGAATGACAGTATATAGTGCCATGCTCTTTATGGAGCATTATCAATGTGGCACTCTCTGGCAGGAGCCCTGTATGGCATACTCTAGCTGGGGCACGATCTATGTGGCACTCTCTGGCCCTCTATTTGGCAGCATGTTGTGGCTGGAGCACTACCTATGGGGACTATGGCAGAAAAGCAGTATTTAGAGGCATTTTCTTACTGGAGAATTATCAATGTGGCACTCTCTGATAGCAGTCTTATATTCAGGAGCATGCTCTGACTTTGGCATTATCTATAGGGGCACTCTCTGATTGGGGCATTATCTATGGGGGCATTCTTTGGCAGGACCCTGTATTCGGGGGCATGCTCTGATTGGGGCATTATTTATAGGGGCACTCTGGCAAGAGCCTTGTATTCGGGTGCATGCTCTGATTGTGGCATTATCCATTGGGGTACTCTATAGCAGGAGCCCTGTTCGGGGGCATGCTGTGATTGGGGGGGAATTACATATGGGAGCACTCTCTGGCCAGAGCCCTGTATTCTGGGGCATACTCTGTTGGGGGGGCATTATCTATGGGGGCACTCTCTGGCAGGAGCCATGTATTCAGGGGCATGTTCTGACTGGGGCATTATCTGTTGGGGCAGTCTCTGGCAGGAGCCCTGTATTCGGGGGCATGCTTTGTTTGGGTAATTATTTGTTGGGGCACTCTCTGGCCGGAGCCTTTTATTAGGGGGCATGCTCTGATTGGGGCATTATCTATGCGGGGCACTCTCTAGCCAGAGCCCTGTATTCTGGGGCATGCTCTGATTGGGGGGGGGCATTATCTATGGGGGTGCTCTCTGGCCGGAGCCCTGTATTCGGGGGCATGCTCTGATTGGGGGGGCATTATCTATGGGGCCACTCTCTGGCAGGAGCCCTTTATTCGGGCGCATACTTTCATTGGGGGGCATTATCTATGGGGGGGGGGGCACTCTATGGTAAGAGCCTAGTATTTTATGCCACACTTTGGCTGGGTCACTGTATAGTATAACTGAACACTATTTGCTCTACTTTTCTTGTACTTTTTCTTCTCAAAGCAAAGTATCTTCAGCGTTACCCAACTTTGCAGATAGATAAGAAGAGCTGTGATTTAATTTCCTGTTATAAACCTTCTTGGGCGTCCATCTCAGTGTGAGCCCCATCAGGATAATAACAGGTTAGTCTTCATTCTGGTTCATATTAGCATTTTTTCGAGTAATTTATTAAATGAGATTTCTCTACCTTAAATCTCAACTCTACAATTTCCCAAGCTATTATAAATGCCAAACCAATTTATACAGCCCCTTTAATTTCACGTCCTGTACATTTCATCATGGGGGTGTCACGTAACAACACAGAAGGACTTTAATTGCTTGTTGGAAGCAGAATCTTTTGCATTTCCAAGACTTTGAGAAACGTCTATTTCAGGAAGTAAAACCATCTTAGGTGAGTGGCGGTGTTTATTTATATCAGGCAGGATGACCTGGAAGATGCGGCGTGACAGGTAACATCCATCTTTCATCAAGCAATTTTACATTTGGAAGAATCTTACTGTGTGAATCCATTAAACACATTTTTCGCTCACTATGACCATAATTATCACTGGAAGGACTCACCTGATCGCTTGATAGAACGTGTCCAATTAGGATTAACTGCGAGAGGTTCTTGGGCCCTCATCGGACCGCTATTGCGTAAGCCCAATTGGTTACAGCAATTGAGTCAATTTCTCCAAGGAATATTTTAATGTCCTTACATTACATACAATTTATCTCTTTTTTCTTCTCCTGTCACAGCTAAAACTCTGCTCAGAATTCTCCTTGTTTCCCGTGGTAGTTCTGATGACAGTTTCATATGACAACGCTGCAATATGACTCGACTGTAGCGGCACATGGCTTTACTGTACCTCCAGGGACTGCAGAGGTGGGTTTTTTGACAGACACACTTACCGAGATATGACGTACAATTACTGAAGGATGGCGGTGGGCAGATGAACATGATGTGGCAACAAAAGGGTTAAGTGTGATGTGCTATGTTATGTTTTATTGGTTTGTGTTGGCCTGTGTTGTATGTGGGTTCTCCTCTAGGCTTTGCCTTATGGCCATCCCTGGGAATGTCGGACATCTGTCCACTAGGGGAACCATACAGCAGATAGGGATACAGGTTACATTACGCTGCATAGGACACTAGATAATTACCATTTGGGATTAGCCCACAGATTTGGAGGGGTTAGAAGGATTTTATAGAAAAGCTTTTCTGGGTGACAGGCAGTTAGAGTCCATAACTCACACAGCACAGTCGAGTCTACACTAGAGTCCATGACTCATACGGTTCAGTGAAAGAGAGTGGAGTGGGAAGAAAGAAGGCTGAACAGACAGGGAAACAGGTTCCTGAAAGCAGATGCAGCAGAGAGGAAAGTGTTCTACCAGTGCAAATTTTCTAATAGAATGAGGACACATCTAATGCTCCATCTGGACGCTGGGACAGTCTTGGGCCTAAGGCCCGGAAGAGGTACTGAGAAGCAGACCTCTGTCTCCCTGATTAGGAAGATGTTGGCCAGGTTGCAGGGGGAGAGGAAGATGGTGGGTCTCAGGACACAATGGGGACAAGGACTGTTAGGACACAGAACCAAGGGAACATCACCACAAAAAGACTTTGTGTTAATCTGTATGCTGCAGCCGTGTGTAAATGAATTGCACAGTAAAGCCGAACTTGTTAACCTGGACCCAAGGTCTCCTGTCTTGTTTGTAGCCGCATGTGGTCCCATGGGCGGGGAGGTAATGAGAACTCCTGAAGTAACAATGAGTAAAAAACGAACTCCACCACATAGTACACTGTACTCAAATTCCTGTTTAAAAGAGGGGTTTTAGAGCAAAGAGAACTCAGTCCTGGCCCACAGCAAACTGGCCTTGTGCCCCCCTTCATTACATCATATTTAGGCTCCCTCTCTTTGATAGGCGCTCGAAATCCGAGCCCGCATCTTTGCCTACAGATGATGGCTGAATTATTTAACTATCATCTGCCCCTAACAGCGCGAGTGAAGCAGCGCTCCATTCTCGTCTGTTAACCTGTTAAATGCCTCTGTCAATCTCTGACAGAGGCATCTAATGCGCTTCGGCAGGGGGGCGAGCTGTTCTATGCACCGTCACGTGATCGCAGGGCTCCGATGGGTTGCCATGACAGTAGAGGGTCTGCTGAAGACCCCCCTTGCCTGTCATTGCAATACTCTTGTGAAAGCCAGCCTTTAGCTGGTGTTCATAAGAGAGCATGATTTTTGCTATACAGTATACTTAGCAATTCTGCAGCACTGCTGTGTATAGTAGACGCAATCGCAGGTTCAAGTCCCCTAAAAGAAATAGCAAATACAGTAAAAAAAATTAAAAAATGTTTTTAAAAATATGAAAAAAATTGAAATATAAAAGTTTAAATCACCCTACCTTTTGCCCCATTAAAAATAAAGAAATTTAAAAAATGAAATATTTGGTATCGCTGTGTTTGTAAGAGTCCGATTTATCAAAATATAAAATAAATTAATCCGATCGGTAAATGGCGTAACCCCAATCGAAACCCCAGCATTACATTATTGGTTGCTACAACATTGCAATAAAAAGCAAAAACAGGGGAACAAAACATCATATCTACCCCAAAATGGTATCAGTAAAAATGTCAGCTCGGCGCTCAAAAAATAAGCCCTCACACAGCCCCATATCCCGAAATTTTAAAATCTTATGGCTGTTGGAAAATGGCAACACAAGCAGAAATTTTTTTTTTGAAATTTCCAACTTTTTTTTCACCACTTAATTAAAAAAATAAACTCTAAATGTTTAGTATCTACATAATCATACTGATCTGGAGAATCATATTGCCAGGTCAGTTTTACCATATAGTAAACATGGTAAATAAATAAATAAAAAAAAAAAACAATAGTGGAACTGCACTTTTTTTTGAGATTTTGACAAACTTGAAATTTTTTTCCCACTTTCCAATCCATCGCTTGATAAAATGAATGGTGTCATTCAACGGTACAATTCGTCCCACAAATAACAAGCCCTCATACGGTCATGGGGATGGAAAAATAAAAAAAAGTTATGGCTCCTAGAAGAGGGGAGGAAAACACAAAAAAGGAAATTTACCGCAGCGGGAAGGGGTTAAAGAGTAACCTTTGGGGAAAAAAAAATCCAATTAGTGAGATAGGAGATGACAGTTGGTGTTTAAAAGATTCTGTTGAGATGGGAGGAGCTAGAGGAACACTCAGACATTCTACTGCAAGTTCTCCTGAAAGGACAGTTACACTTTAAGCCCCGCCCCAGAATGTTTGAGAATGGCCATGAGATTAGCATAAACCCACCCTTCCCACGCTTTGTTTCGCAGGATTGCCAAATTAGGACTTGTGGTAAATATGAAAAAGTTCTCACATGACATTTTATGGAGGATATTCCAGCATGAAAGGAATACAACAAGGATCCATATTTCCATCCACATCAATGTCCACAACTGTTTTATTTAATGGCATAACACTAAGGGGGAATTTATTAAAACTGTCATTTCATATTACAGTCGTAATTTGTTGGGTGACTGAGACTGTGCTGTACAGGAGTGAGACAGAAACTGCAGAGGAGTTGGAGGAGTCTGCCACTGCCAACAGGTTGTATCTCAAATAGAAGATCACAGTTGATATTTATGCCAATAATCTACCCTAGTTCAAGCTGTTGCCTCATCTAAGAACATTGTAACCAGAAAGCACATTAACTTTTAAGAAACTCTGTTATCACCAAGCACATTGCTCTTTAAAAAAACACTGTAACTATAAAGCATGTAGCCCTTTAAGAGACTCTGTAACCACCAAGCATGTTTCCCTTAAAATAATCTGTAACCACCTGTGTCTATACTCAAGCACATTGTCCTTTAAGAGACTCTGTTACCAGCAAGTACATTACCATTTAGAGACTTTATAACCACCAAGCATGTTGCCTTCTTAGAAACTCTGAAACCATCAAGAACATTGCTCTTTAAGAAACTATGCCACCATAGAGCACATTTCCCCTTAAGAAACTATAACCACAAAGAGAATCTGTAATCACCAAGCACGTTGCATTTAAGAGAATCTGTAACCACTAAGCACATTACCCTGTAAGAGACTCTGTTACCATCAAGCCCATTACCCTTTAGAGACTCTATAACCACCAAGCATGTTGCCCTTTTAGAAACTCTGATCCAGCAAGCACATTGCTCTTTAAGAAACTGTAACGGTGAAGCACATTGCCCTTTCAGAGACTCTGCAATCACCAAGCATGTTGACCTTAAGAGAATCTGTAAGCACAAAGCATGTTGCCCTTTAGAAACATTGTAACCACCAAGCATGTTGCCCTTAAAATAATCTGTAACCATCATCGTCTGAAGCCATCGGAGGATTTCTTAGTAAAATAGTTCAAGAAGTGTTTCTATCTTAAATTAAATTGATGAATAGTCACTAGGACTTTTGTGATCCCTGCAGAATGTGGTCGCTATGCAGTTTTTTATCTACATTCTTGACTTTTACTGCACAGCTGTGCCCCTGGCCACCGAGCTATGCGGGAAATTAGAGGCCGACCTGTTCACGTCAATTGGGCCATGCATCTGTAACCTTTACAGCGCAAGGACAAGGGGCCCCTATCCAAGGGTCACAGGGAAGAGGACTCAGCGATAAAATAAACCAGCTCTGCGTTCCCTTTATTTTTAGAAAATGTGAGGAAAGTACTGTGGTATTGCAGTATATAGAACAAGCGATGAAAGGATCACAGGTTCAAGTCCTAAGGGGAATAAAAATTTAAATATTTATTATAAAAAGTTTAAAACAGTAAAAATTTGAATGACCTCATTTCTCCCACTTTAAAAATGAAGAAATGAAAAATATGTTTTTTAGGTTTTTTATCATTGCATCTGTAAAAGTCAAAGCTATCAAAATATAAAATTATTTAACCGGCAAAACAAACACCATAAAGCCAAAAAATAAATCAAAATGGCTTTTAAAAGAAGGGGACGTAAAAAAACAAAAGTGCAAGGAATAAAAATTGACCATGATGGAAAGAGATAAAGGTGACCATAATGTACACGTAAAATAATAAGTAATAATAATAATAATAATTTTTATTTTTATAGCGCCAACATATTCCGCAACACTTTACAAATTTTAGGGGGGACTTATACAACAATACAGAATAAGCATATCTCATATCGAAAGGAATGAGGGCCCTGCTCGCGAGCTTACAGTCTATGAGGAAATGGGGGAGACACAAAAGGTAGAATGTACATATATTGTATAATGCAGCCTTGATATACTATATAGGATAAATAATACATGGAATGGTCGCCTGCCAGTATGTGTGCAGTCCTGACCGAGGCTATTATGTGCATGGTTGGTATGAACCTGAAATTGAAGAAGATTTTAATATGAGGGAAAACTGGGACGGACAACTGGGATGGACAGATAGTGTGTGGAGGCGATATGCCAGTCTAAAGAAATGGGTTTTTAGGGTCCGCTTGAAACTGTGGGTATTGGGAATTAATCGAACTGTCCTGGGTAATGCATTCCAAAGAATTGGCGCAGCACGCGAGAAATCTTGGAGACGGGAGTGGGAAGTTCGGATTATGGAGGATTTTAGTTTTAAGTCACTGGCAGAACGGAGGGCACGTGTAGGGTGGTAGACTGAGACAAGGGAGGAGATGTAGGGGGGTACTGAAGCATGGAGCGCTTTGTGGGTAAGCATAATAAGTTTAAATTGAACTCTATATTGGATGGGTAACCAATGCAATGACTGGCACAGGGAAGAGGCATCGGTGTAGCGGTTGGCAAGGAATATGATCCTGGCTGCTGCGTTAAGGCCGGATTGGAGAGGGGAGAGTTTAGTAAGAGGGAGCCCGATAAGTAGAGAGTTGCAATAGTCCAGACGAGAATGAATAAGAGCGACAGTAAGAGTTTTTGCCGAGTCAAAGGTGAGAAAAGTCCTGATTCTTGAGATGTTTTTGAGGTGTAGATGACATGAACGAGCGAGTGATTTGATGTGAGGAGTGAAGGAAAGATCTGAGTAAAAAATTACCCCAAGACAGCGGGCTTGTTGCTGGGGAGTAATGGTTGAGCCACAAACGGAAATGGCAATATCGGGCACAGGTAGATTAGTGGAGGGAGGAAATACGAGTAGTTCAGTTTTTGACAGATTCAGTTTTAGACAGAGGGAGGACATAATGTTAGACACAGCAGAAAGACAATCACTGGTCTTTTGTAGTAATGCAGGGGTGATGTCCGGAGCAGAGGTAAATAATTGGGTGACATCAGCATAGAGATGGTACTGAAAACCGAATCTGCTGATTGTTTGTCCAATGGGAGCGGTGTATAAGGAGAAAAGAAGGGGGCCTAGGACTGATCCTTGAGGAACCCTACAGTAAGGGGAAGGAGAGAGGAAGAGGAGCCGGCGAAAGACACAGAGAAGGATCGGTCAGAGAGATAGGAGGAGAACCAGGAGAGAACAGTGTCCTTGAGGCCAACAGTGCGGAGCATAGAGAGAAGGAGCTGGTGATCCACAGTGTCGAATGCTGCAGAGAGATCCAGGAGAATCAGCAGGGAATAGTGACCATTAGATTTAGCTGTTAGTAGATCATTAGAGACTTTAGTGAGGGCAGTTTCAGTAGAATGTAAAGAGTGGAAACCAGATTGTAAAGGGTCAAGAAGAGAGTTGTCTGAGAGATAGCGGATTAGACGGGAATGGACCAGGCGTTCCAAGAGTTTAGAGATAAAGGGAAGATTGGAAACAGGTCTGTAGTTAGCCGTGCAGTTTTTGTCAAGGGATGGTTTTTAAAGTTATGGATGTATGCTGGCATGTTTAAAAGAAGAGGTAAAGATACCAGATGAGAGGGAGAGGTTGAAAATTTTAGTTAGGTGAGTGGTGACAGCTGGAGCTAGGGACTGAAGGAGATGTGAGGGAATAGGGTCACTGATGCAGGTGGTAGGGCGAGAAGATGCAAGGAGTCTGATCACTTCATCTACCGTGACTGGTTCGAAATCAGAAAGTGAGCAAGATACAATGTGGCGGGGGAGAGCATGCAAAACGTTTGGGGATTGGGAGAAAATTTGCTGACGGATATGGTCAATTTTTTCTTTGAAACAATTGGCCAGATCGTCTGCGCTGAGGTCGGTGATCGGGGCCTGTGCTGTTTGATTGAGGAGAGAATGAAACGTGTCAAAGTACTTCTCCTAATTTGTCTCTATGTATGCTCACTCAGCGGTGGCATAAAATAAAATATTTGGAGAATATCCCGAAATATGTCTTAGATGGAATGATGTGACATATGCAACACCACCATACTTATCCCATCCCTAACCCATCTCTTTAACCTATCACTAACTTCTGGTACGTTCCTTCTGCTTTCAAACATGCCACAATGACACCTATCATCAAAAAGCCATCCCTCGACCCGACTGCTATGTCCAGCTATCGCCCCATATGGCTGCTCCTCTTTGCCTCAAACTCCTTGAGCAGCATGTCCATGCTGAACTTTCCTCCCGTCTCTCATCTGACCTACTCTTCGACACCCTACAATCTGGCTTCCAGCCCCATCATTCCACTAAAACTGCCCTGACCAAAATTACTAACGACTTACAGCCAACGCTAACAAACAATTTTCTATACTCCTCTTTCTAGAACTGTCCTCTGCCTTTGACAAAGTTGACCACTGCCTCCTACTACAGATCCTCTCTTCCTTTGGTGTCAAAGACTTTGCCCTCTCCTGGATCTCCTCATACCTTTCCAACTGCACATTTTGCATCTCCTACTCCCACACTACCTCCTCATTCTGTCTTCTCTCTGTTGGAGTCCCTCAAGGCTCTGTCCTAGGACCACTACTCTCCTCCAGCTATACCCTTGGTCTGGGACAACTCATGAAGTTCCATGGCTTCCAGTACCATCTGTACGCTGATGACACCCAGATCTACCTCTCTGGCCCAGCCCAGATGTCACCTTTCTGCTGTCCAGAATCCCAGCATGTCATAGAATCATAGAATCATAGAATGGTAGAGTTGGAAGGGACCTCCTGGGTCATCTGGTCCAACCCCCTGCTCAAAGCAGGATTCACTAGATCATCTCAGACAGATGTCTGTCCAGCCTCTGTTTGAAGACGTCCATTGAAGGGGAACTCACCACCTCTCGTGGCAGCCTGTTCCACTCATTAATCACCCTAACTGTCAAAAAGTTTTTTCTAATATCTAATCTGTGTCTCCTCCCATTTAGTTTCATCCCATTGCTTCTAGTCTTTCCTTGTGCAAATGAGAATAAAGATGATCCTTCTACAATGTGACAGCCCTTGACATATTTGTAGACAGCTATTAAGTCTCCTCTCAGTCTTCTTTTTTGCAAGCTAAACATTCCCAAATCCTGCAACCGTTCCTCATAGGACATGGTTTGCAGACCAGTCACCATTCTGGTCGCTCTTCTCTGAACTTGCTCCAGTTTGTCTATGTCTTTTTTAAAATGTGGTGCCCAAAACTGTACACAGTATTCCAGATGAGGTCTGACCAAAGAGGAGTAAAGACCGATAATGACTTCACGTGATCTAGACTGTATGCTTCTGTTAATACATTCCAGAATTGTATTTGCCTTTTTTGCTGCTGCATCACACTGTTGACTCATGTTCAGTCTATGATCTATTAGTATACCTAAGTCTTTTTCACATGTACTGTTGCTTAGCTCTATTCCTCCCATTCTGTATATGCTTTTTTCATTTTTATTGCCCAGATGTAGTACTTTGCATTTTTCCCTGTTAAAAACCATTCTGTTGTTTGCTGCCCACTGCTCCAGTTTATTTAGGTCTTTTTGAATCCTCTCTCTCTCTTCTCTAGTATTAGCTATCCCTCCTAGCTTTGTGTCATCAGCAAATTTAATCAGTTTACCCTCAATTCCTTCATCTAAATCATTGATAAAGATGTTGAACAATACAGGTCCCAGGACGGAGCCCTGTGGTACCCCACTTGAGACATTCATCCAGCTGGATGTGAAGCCATTTACAACCACCCTTTGAGTCCGATCACTAAGCCAGTTATGAATCCACCTAACAGTTGCCTGGTCCATTGCATACTTGGTCATTTTTTCAATAAGGATGGTGTGAGATACTTTGTCAAATGCTTTGCTGAAGTCAAGATATACTATATCTACAGCATTTCCCTGATCCACCCAGTCAGTGATTCTGTCATAGAAGGAAATTAAGTTAGTCTGACATGACTTGTTAGTTACAAACCCATGCTGACTCTGGTTAATCACTTCATTCTTATCCATGTACTTACATACATGTTGTTTAATAAAGCCATATCCTCCTTCTTCTCATCTTGCTTCCTCAAGCTCAATGTTGACTAATCTGAACTCATCATCTTTCCCCCATCTCACATATCTTCCCCACCTGATCTATCTATCACAATAAATGACATCATGCTTTCCCCTGTACCGGAAATTTGCCGCCTCGGAGTAACCATTGTCTCCACCCTGTCCTGAAAACTGCACATCCAAGCCCTCGCCACCTCCTGTCACCTCCAGCTCAAAAATATTTACACAATCCGTCCTTTCCTCAACCCTCAATCTACTAAAATATTAGTGCCCTCATCAGGACAGACTTTCCCTGATGAAGCTGTGTCTTCACAGCGATACGCGTGGGGTTGTCATTGGATCCACACATGATCTCTAGGGGGTGATTTAGTTATTGGTGTGCTATGATTTGATTGTGGCATTAATTATTTAAGTCATGTAAGATATCTCTTATATACTAGGCCTGAGGTTGGTACAGGCGAATCTATTATGGTGGGTTTATCACTGGATCCACACAGGCGCTTTTTTGTAGGGGCAATATGGTTATTGGCATGTTATGATCTAGCTGTAGCTTTTTTCACTTGGATCATGTAAAATACTTCATAGACCAGGTTTGGGTTTTGGCACGGGCAGACATATTATGACGGCACTGACAAGGAGTGCACAATATATATTTTAGCAGGACATCAGTATATTACGAGCAGCCCTAAATATAATATTAATATATTGATGATAAGATTTATATAACATGTTCTGTGATGTAGCTGAATATTGGTATATGATGTGTACAGTCATGGCCAAAAGTATTGAGAATGAGACAAATAGTAATTTTTCCAAAGTTTACTGCTTCATTTTTGTAATGGCAATTTGCATATACTCCTGAATGTCAAAGAGTGATCAGCTTAACAGCAATTACTGTACTTGCAAAGTCAATATTTGCCCAGAAAATGAACTTTTACCCCCAAAACACATTTCAACATCGTTGCAGTCCTGCCTTAAAAGGAGCAGCTAACATCGTTTTAGTGATTGATCCATTAACACAGGTGTGGGTGTTGATGAGGACAGGGCTGGCGATCAATCAGTCATGATTAAGTAAGAATGACATCAATGCACACTTTAAAAGGAGGCTGGTTCTTGGTATCATTGTTTCTCTTCAGTTAACCATGGTTATCTTTAAAGAAACACATGCAGCCATCATTGCACTGCACAAAAATGGCCTAACAGCGAAGAGTATCGCAGCTACAAAGATTGCACCTCAGTCAACAATCTATCGCATCATCAAGAACTTCAAGGCGAGAGCTTCCATTGTTGTCAAAAAGGCTCCAGGGCGCCCAAGAAAGACCAGCAAGCGCCAGGACCGTATCTTAAAACTGTTTCAGCTGCGGGATCGGACTACCAGCATTGCCGAGCTTGCTCAGGAATGGCAGCAGGCTGGTGTGAGTGCTTCTGCACGCACTGTGAGGCGGAGACTCTTTGAGCAAGGGCTGGTTTCAAGGAGGGCAGCAAAGAAGCCACTTCTCTCCAGAAAAAACATCAGGGACCGACTGATATTCTGCAAAAGGTACAGGGAGTGGACTGCTGAGGACTGGGGCAAAGTCATTTTCTCTGAAGAATCCCCTTTTCGATTGTTTGGGACATCTGGAAAACAGCTTATTCGGAGAAGAAGAGGTGAGCGCTACCACCAGTCTTGTCTCATGCCAACTGTAAAGCATCCTGAAACCATTCATGTGTGGGGTTGCTTCTCAGCCAAGGGAATCGGCTCACTCACAGTCTTGCCTAAAAGCACAGCCATGAATAAAGAATGGTACCAGAATGTCCTCCAAGAGCAACTTCTCCCAACCGTCCAAGAGCAGTTTGGCGCCCAACAATGCCTTTTCCAGCATGATGGAGCACCTTGCCATAAAGCAAAGGTGATAACTAAATGGCTCATGGAACAAAACGTAGAGATTTTGGGTCCATGGCCTGGAAACTCCCCAGATCTTAATCCCATTGAGAACTTGTGGTCAATCATCAAGAGACGAGTGGACAAACAAAAACCAACAAATTCTGGCAAAATGCAAGCATTGATTATGCAAGAATGGGCTTCTATCAGTCAGGATTTGGTCCAAAAGTTGATTGAGAGCATGCCAGGGAGAATTACAGAGGTCTTGAAGAAGAAGGGGCAACACTGCAAATATTGACTTGCTGCATTAACTCATTCTAACTGTCAATATAACCTATTGGTACTCATAATATGATTGCAATTATATTTCTGTATGTGATATAAACATCAGACAAACACTAATAAAAACCAGAGGCCAGCAGATCATGTGAAAATATAATTTTGGTGTCATTCTCAAAACTTTTGGCCATGACTGTATACCCATTCTAATATAATAATCAAGTATTCATGGTATGATCCAGTTGCACGCTAGCTAGGATTAAGTTATGATTGTGACTTCTATATACCTTTTGTGAGATATCTATGTATGACATTTATATGAAGATAATGTAAGGACTTATGCTATTTATTAGAGAAAAAAAATATATATATATTTATTGTATCACCGATTATGTATTCTGATATTGGAAATCATGTGTGTGCTTTTTTAATGTTTTTAAAGGAGTTTAATAAAGCTTGTAATTTTATTTATTATTGTATTGAGGTGTGCGCATTTTTACATATGTAACTTCTTTTTCCTCTTTTCTTGATATTGTAGTCTGGGTACAATATGACGCACCCTAATTTATGATTGAGGCTGTGCATCCTTTTGTTCTGAGTTCTGAATATCTATATCGCATTCCACCGATGGTGAGTTCTAGGATAGCACGCCCAAATTATTGTGATATTGAATTATAGTGATTTTTGATAATTAAGTGTGGTTGTTAAACATGGATTGGGAGGCACGGGAGGCCTTATGGACCAATCAGTCAGCAAATATTTTTTTCTGCTGATAGTAGTATGGCATTAGACCCTGATTTTTCCCAATTGGCAGATGATTTGACCAATGCCCATAAATTTGGAATTAGGCTTTGGTGGATTATTAGAAGTCTGGAAGAGTATCTAAAAAACTCCTTTACACCTAGGGGTCTAACAGTTCAGATTTTCCCTGCTTGGGAACCAACACCAGAGTTTGCCAAAACATGGGAGCAGGGTTTGTCACGTTGTTCAACAATTATCATTAACATGCTCTTGGAACATGACAGGCAACTATTGGCAGAAACTAAGGCTGTGTGCCCACAAAAACGCATGGTAATTCGCCCCCCCATGGTCCCCAATGACAAGCCGCACTGTCAATGCCCATGCTGCGGATTTTTCCGCAGCGTTTATGCTGCGCACAAAAATCCGCAGCATGTCCATTAATTTTGCGGAAGCGCGGTGTAATCGTCGCCATTGACTTACATGGAGATGCACATAATCCGTGTCAGTACATTTGTACTCAGGGATTATATGCGTTTCAATGTGCTGATGGTACCCAGTTCGGGAGGAGAGGAGACTCTCATCCAGACCTGGGTACCATTGTACCTGTAAAAAAAAGAATAAAATAAAAAATAAAGATTATATTCACCTTCCGACGGCCCCCGGTCTCCTTCCCTGTGCTTGCAGGCAGGACTGAAGGACCTGCGGTGACGTCAGAGTCATGTGACCACAGGCCGTTCAGTGCAGTGTCCCGCGAATCAGCTGGCAGCCAGGAAGGAGCGCAGCAACACACGCCGGGCCATCGGAAGGTAAGTATAGGTTTATTTTTTTATTTTTAAACATTCTTACGGTCACACTATATAAATCCATGCTGTTTGCATGGATTTATATAGTGTGACCTAGTTGTCAAGCACTTTCCAAGTGATGCTAAAATCGCCTGGAAAGCGCTTGTCAATCTGCATGCAGAAACGCATATGAATAACGCTTCAAATCCGCATGTCCCTGGCAGGAAAAACGCATGTACAATCCGCATGCATTTTTTCTGCCAGTGAGATGCAGAAATGCTGCAGAAATTTTCTGCTTCATTTCTGCATCGTGGGCACATAGCCTAAAAGGAATATCAAAATGTTGGAGTCAAAATTAACTAGCTTTGATAAAACCAAAAAGGTCCTACCCTTCCAAGATAAATTAAAGGACACTTTGGACAAATTTGAAACAGACATCATTACAGGAAAGAAAAGAAAGTTTCAAAGAGACCGGTTGGACTATAGTAACAACATGGTATATAAGTGGAGACATAGAGGCAATGGCAGACAAGTCACAAATATTTGCCCTAGCAGAGGAGCTGTTTTCAATAAGGGTCTGGCTAGAGACATCAGCTCTAGTGATTTTTTATCATCAGGCAGCAGCGATGGAGACATAGGACCCGGAGAGGCAATAAAAGAGCAAAGAAGAAAGGGTACGAGACACAGGGGTCCACCAGTGCGATATCCATCCAACAGAAGGATGAGACGCTAATCAATCAAGTGACTTTCATTTCATCGGATCCTTCTCCTTCGTCTCCTTCGACTAATTTGCAAGTGATCAACTTATCGGACTATGCATTACATGCCACGGAAATTTAGGTATTACAGCGGGGCCTTATATTTTCTCCAACACAGGGGCTTGACAAATTTATTTTAATTAAAGATTTATACCTTTTTTGTAGAAAATTGGTGCTTCGGGTGATCCATAAGCGTCCAGAGCTTGTTGAAGATTTGGAAGTGAATGATCATCAGGTGTTCCATGATTTATTGGATCTTTTGAATGAGAATGAATCTGCTACAGGTAGGAAAAAATTCCCTATTAGAAATAGATCGACAACATCACCACCACTATCATTGGTTCCGTCTGTCAGCATGTTCTTCGAATTGGTGAAATCAGATATTTTGAAATTGCCTATGAGAACGAAACAAGGACAAAATCTTAACCAGCAAGAATTACAAGCCCTATGTCGACTTTCAGAGAATAATTCCTTTCTGATTAAACAATCAGACAAAGGGAATAATGTAGTATTGTGGCCTACGGCCATGTATGTAAGGGAAGCCTGAAGACAACTCTATAACACAGGTTTTTATCAAAAATTACCATCAGATCCGACAGATGTTTTCTCGGCAAAATTGTTTAAACTCTTGGATAGAGCCTGTGAATATGGGGTTATTACGGTTAAAGAGAAGAACTTCCTTTGGGTAGAAGATCCAATTGTATCTACTTTTTATATGCTACCGAAGGTGCACAAAGACTTGAACAAACCTCCTGGCCACCCAATAGTCTCAAGCATGGGTAGTTTATGTGAAAAATGTAGTGCATATGACTCGCCCCCTGGGCCGTGGGGCACTCGGATCCGGGCAATAGGGAACGATGGGAGTAGTAGTGGCAACCCGGTTCCGTGGCTCAGGGTGGTCAGGCCAGTGGTAGTCCGTTATGTGCTATTGATTATGTCCGACTACGCCACCCGTGGATTGCGGTTGTTAGGAACCGCCGCTGCAGGGCAGACCGCTGGGGCTGATGATGTATGCAGCTGGGATGATGTGACTCCCCACGGGAAGAGTGCGGCCCCAGGGCAGTGTAGTGGATGGTGGGAGTGATGGTGATGAGAGTCCCAGTACCGGTAGTGCCGGAGGAGCGAAAAAGCACACAGACAACGTACTGCAGTCCAGGGTCTTTACTCACGGTTAATATCCAAGTCACTTCTGCAGGGAATGACTGCCCGAGCCGTGCTGCGTCCACCAGGTGAGGGGCTCGGTCAACTCCCAGGCAGTTCAGGAGCATGGCACAGGACCCCCTTTAATCCTTTCTCTGGCCTGCCTCACTAGTGACCAACTTTTGTCCAGCTGCCACGGACTTGTGCGGGTAAACGTGGGCCCCGTCCTCCGCTGTCCTATATGGTGCCTTCCTAGCAGGTTTGATGAGGTGTCGCACCAATAAATGATCACGACGACCGGTCTTTGGCTGAGGGTAGTTTCTCCTCCACCAACTTGGGATCCGGTACCCTTAATCTGCCTGGCCCTTCACCCTGGATTCTCGTGGGTTCTTAGGGTCCCTTCCACCTTCTTGTTCCTGAGCCCTTCTGTTTCTCTCTCTCTTCTCCTTCTTTCCTGTTCTGTCTTCTCCTCCTTCCCTTGGCCTCTTCTCCAGGCCCACTTCTCCTTCTCCTCTCAGGCTCCGGCCTCTTCTCTAGGCCTGCCTCTGGAGCAGCACTCAGCCTGAGCTGCTGCTCCCTGTCAGCTCTCCTCTCCTCACAGACTGAACACTGTTCTAAGATGGTGCCCACCTTTTATACCTCCCTCTGACCATGAGCCCAGGTGACCAGCAACCAATGAGCTCCTATCTACGCTCAGGAACCAACCCCTATCTGCCCCTACAGCACTGGGTGTTCCACCCCCCTCCCCACTCCAGGCAGGGACATAGTCGGTCGTGCCTGCACTTCTGTCTAGTGGGAGCACCGTTGAGCTGTCCCTCGGAAATGGGGTGTGTGTGCTGTATGCAGCTAACTGAGCCCTGGTCCATACTCCATCCTTACCCGGGAGTGGAATATCACACCTCTGGACTGAGGTGCAATACCCCTGTAGCGGCCGAACCCTCGGGGCGCTACACATATATTTATTTCTTTTTGCAACCAATGGTCAAAGATCTTCCTTCATATGTGAAAAATACTACCCATTTTATCCAACTTTTGCAGAATATGACTCTTCTATCAAATTCCTTTTTGGTCACCTGAGATGTGGAGTCCTTGTACTCTAATATAGCCCATGAGGATGGAATGCAAGCTGTTACCTTCTGGCTGGATCAACAGGTACAATCAGATAGGATGCATGATTCCTTTTAGCTGGATCTTTTGGATTTTGTGTTAAAACACAATTATTTTGTTTTTGACAGAACTTTTTTTCGGCAGATATCAGGAGGGGCCATGGGGGCGCGGTGTGCACCGGCCCTTGCCAACCTTTTTTTAGGTTGGTGGGAGGCAATTAGTGTTTTTCCCCTCCGTGCCTTCCAGGAGAGTGTTGTTCATTGGCATCGTTATATTGATGACATCTTTTTCATCTGGACAGGCACGGAGGGGGATTGTATTGATTTCATCTCTTCTATAAATCAAAATAATCACCATATTTTTTTGACATACTCTCTTTCAACGACGTCTCTGTCTTTTTTGGACTTAGAGGTGTTTATAGAGGATGGAACATTATGTACTAGAGTTTACCGTAAACCTACAGCAATTAATGGATTATTACAATTTTCCAGCTTCCATCCTCTCCATACCCGAAAAGGGGTTTCTATTGGCCAATATCTACGGACGAGGCAGGCATAATTGTACAAGAGAAGAGGACTTCCAGAAGCAGACAAGACAATTGATGGATCGTCTGAAGCAACGTGGCTATCCAAGGAAAATTTTATCGGCGGCCTTTCAAAGAGCCAAAAATAGCACACAAATCTCTCTTTTAAACCCTAGAGAACGGATTCAGGATGTGTCTACGCGATTTATAACAGACTACAATAATCAATGGGACGAGGTAAGGAGTATTCTTGGCAAGCATTGGGGTATCCTTAGGATTGATCCTCATACCAAAACGTTCATTGGGGATCGCCCACTTATGACGGCTAAAAGGGCCCCTAACCTTGGAGATCGATTGACTAGAAGCCATTTTATGCGAACTACCTATAGTTTGCAACAAAGGATAAGATTGAGGCTCATTTCCCTGTGGCAATTGCAATGTTTGTCAATATATGTCACCTACAAGAGATGGCTTTGTGAATCCACTTGATAATCAGCATCATTCTCTACGCAGTTTTGTTAACTGCCGATCCAAAAATGTGATATATGCAATTATTTGCAGATGTAATAAAATCTATGTTGGTCAGACGTCACAGGAGCTCAGAAAACGGGTGCAGAAGCACATCTCCACTATTCAATTGGCACGGACAGACCAGGAAAAAGGGAGGAGCCTGACTTCAGTGGCATCGCATTTTTTAATGCACCATCGAGGTAAGCCTGATGGCATGAGAGTTATAGGGCTTCAAACTCTCAACATTAATATAAGGGGGGAGCAACCCTCGGATGCGTCTTTTACAGACAGAGTCGAGATGGATTTTTACCTTGAAATCAATGTCATCAGAAGGATTAAATGAAGAATTATTATACACTGGCTTCCTGGGTTGAGTGCGATAAGTCTCGTTTGAACTTTATTTGTGGAACTGAGGACTAAGATTTTGATGTTTTTCTTTGCATTTAGGAGTCCTTCGATACTTCAGAGGAGGCACGTCCTTAGGACTATATCGTATGCATATGGGACTAAAAAGGCCTTAGCATCTACCATGGATTTATGCAGATAGATCGTTCTTGGGAAGCCTTCTTTGGAGTCAGAACTTATCAATGAGATCGGAAAACTTTTGGATCAATTGGCGAAATAAGGGACAACTTTATGGGAGAAACCCGATAGTATGGATCTTGATATTGTTCCCATTGGGATATGTGATTTTTTACCTGCCACTTGGGAAATGGGTGATCGTGTGTCTTATTTGGGATATACTGGATCGCTTCTTTTTGGTCCATCTTTTTGTAGTAGCAATAATTGATGATGTGTGATATACATTATGACAATAATCGTCTGTCAATAGTTGATATTAGGAATAAGCAGCTATATACCTCACAAGCGCATGCGTTCAGATTTATGCTGCAACATAAAAAATACTTTGCATACTTAGGGATCTATATATAAATGCTCATCACTAGGATGATGAGATTTTGTGTTTTTCTGTAATACTCACTGTGCTACTGACGCGCCCCTGGGCCTGAGTCGTGCGGCATCGCGCGCACGGGGGCTTACCCGGAGCCGGATCAGATAGGGGTAGTAGTCTCGTGGCGGTGACCCGGTCCGTGCCCAGGGAGTCAAACTGAGTGGCAGTATTTAGCAGTAGATGTTAGAATGTTCGACTACGCCACCCGTTGAATGCGGCTATGGAGCCGCCGCTGCAGGGCAGACCGCTGAGGCCGGTGATGTGGTTGTGCAGCGTAGATGGTATAACCCCCAACGGGAGGGGTATGGCCCCAGGGCAGCAGATGTGAATTGGATGAGGGGAGTGATGGTGCGGGTGTCCCAGTACTGAAGGTGCAGGTGTGACCACGAAACACGGAGGCTTGAAGTGCAGTTTCAAAAGCTTTACTCACTGTTCTTTATGCGGTCGCTTGTGCACAATAAGGACCACCCGAGTCATGCTGCGTCCACCAGGTCAGGGACTCGGCCAACTCCCAGGTAGTTCCAGAGCGTGGTCCAGAGCTCCCCTCTCTTCCTTCCTACTGGCCGTTCTCACTAGGGACCCACCTATGTCCGGCTCCCTCGGGCCTCTTGGTGGTGAAACCTTTCCTGGCTTCCCTGGCCCTACGCGTGGTGTGCCTTCCTGGTGGATGTGGTGAGGGTCGTGCCAAAGCTTGACCACGACCTCCGGTTCCTGGCTGAGGATGATTAGCCTCCACCAGTTTGGGATCCGGTACCCTTCTCTGCCAACCCTTCACCCTTTTCGTTCTCCTGTGGGATCTCAGGGTTCCCTCTCTCCTTGCGTCTCTGGGCCTTTCTGCCTCCTTCTCAGTGCTTCAGGCCTGGCCCTGGAGCTGGGCCCAGCCGGAGCCACAGCTCCCTGTCAGCCCTCTCTGGCTGAACTCTCCCTCAGCTTCTCCTCAGGCTCAACTCCCTGTCTCAAGATGGTGCCCACCTCTTATACTCCCTCTGACACCCGAGCCCAGGTGACTAGCACCCAATGGGCTCCTTCCTATGCCCAGAGTCCCTCCCCTATCTGCTCCTACACTACAGGGATGTTCCTCCCCCCCTCCCACTCCAGCCAGGGACAGACGCTGTCGTACCTGCACATCTATCTGGTGGGAGTACCGTTGTTCTGTCCCCCGGAAATGGGATGAGTGTAGTGCATGCAGCTATCTGAGCTCTGTTCCACACTCCATCCTTACCCGGGAGTGGAATACCACACCTCTGGTTCGAGGTGCAATACCCCTGCAGCAGCCGAGTCCTCGGGGTGCTACATTCCCCCCCGGTAAACCACAGCACGTCCTCGGGCTGGAAAAGAGCATAACATAATAAAACATACAAAATTTTTAAAGTGTACACTCACAAAAAAAAAAAACATATTAACTTTCAATATAAAACTCTTGCATATAAAACATTCTCATATAAAACACATTCTTGATCTTCTGGCCACGGGACACGGGGTGGTGACCAGGTAAAGTGCAACAGTCACTAGTAGAAAAACAGTTCCTTATAAAACCAGTAGGGGGCGCTTTAGGAAGCGCAACTATTTACAGGGTATGGCCGCTCTCAGTCCTCGGCCAGTGGGGATTAGGAATGGCTGCTCACAGTCCTCAGCCTGGTTAGGGATAGGGACACACAGGTAACAGTTCACTAGTCCCAACGGGGACCACACTTCACTTAGCAGCAATTCACATAACAGTTCTTGTAACAGTTCTGGTACCCCGACGGGTAACTATATACAGCTCTGTTCACCTCTTATTGGTGACGATGCCCTCCTGCTCCTTCCTGAGGGTAGTCTTCAAACCCATCCGGGTCCTCTTGATCTTCCTCATACCGCAGCTCTTCCTCCGTCCTCCGGTGCACGTGAAGGGCATACGGTCCTCTGGCACACTGATGCCGGGTGAAGGTGACCTCGTCACCCGGGTAAAGGTCACGTCCTCGGTGTCCCTCCGGCAGATGGCTCTCGACATCCCTGCGGGTGACAAAGACGTCGCCGGGGGTTCTGTGATCCCGGATAAAGCCCCAACCGTGCTCCAGTTGAAACTTTATTACAGTCCCGGTGGCGCGGGGACCGTGGGCCGCACGGGGGTTTCGTCGGGTCCGGCGTTTCTGCTCCGCGCTTTGAACCTGCAGCCGCTCCTCGCGGACCCGCCTCTCTCGCCGTTCTCTGTTGAAGACCTCCAGTTGTTGTCGGCAGCACTCCACACGCTGGGCTGCGGCCGCCCGGGTCTCCTGGGTGAACCCCATGAGATTTTCACCGGTGGGGTCCCATGCGAACTGAGCCTCCTCAAACGGGAGCGGGACGATTTTGGCGGGCGCTGGAGCTGGGATCAGGGGCTCACACAGGGGCTGTTCCCTCCGGAGTCGGGGGTTAATGTACTCCGGGGGCCACTCAAAGGGCTGCCCATCCGGGCAGGTATGCTGCGCAAACAGATCTTCACCCAGGGGCAGCACTGTGGAGGTCGAGGGCGCGGTGGGGGCATCGGCGCCCGTATTCACCAGGCCTTGCGACCAGGCCGGTGGCACTCTGAAGGTGAAGGGCACTTTAGAGACAGCAGCGCCCGGGGGTACTCGGTCCTGCGACCAGGCCGGTGGTATCTCCTGCTTCGCCGTACTCGGAGTCAAGGAGCGTAGCGCGGAAGGGGGCGTGGCTGTGGCTCCTGCCGCTTGAGGCCTAGCTGGGAGCAGTGGCGGTGCAGCAACGGGCGCGGTAAGTAGAACTTCAGGCTCTGCGACGGGGAGCTGGGACAGGCTTTCGGCCACGGGGCACGGGGTGGTGACGTCCCCTTTACCTGCTTCCATCTCTTTGGCTCCCTCCACGGCGTCGTCTCCGGCCTTCGTCCTTCCTGCACCATCTTCAGGGGCAGGCATGCTCCTCGTTGCGGGTGGCGTCCTCTGCTGGCGGGTTCCAGCCTGTTGGGCCATCTCCCTGCTCCACTCGGCCAGTGTTTCTTGCTGCACCCGGGCCATCCTCCGGGCCAAGACCTCCAGCGCGGTCCATGCATGCTCCCTTTCTCTGGGAAGCTGTGCCAGGATCTCCACCAGGCCTTCTGGAGTGGCAGTCTGCAACAGGCTCCTGACCACGGGGTCGGTGCTGCCTGACTCTCCCTCCATCTCTGGGTGCGATCTCTCCAGACTCCTCCAGGCTGCACCCATCCTCTCTCTTTTGTTCTGGATCCGCCCATACTGAGGGTGGTCCCGGGGCAACTTGGTGATTGTGAGTCCCAGGGGCAGCCCCCCCACGCTGATGGACATTTCTATCATTGCAGTCTCTGCTGGTGGGGGCGGTCTTTGTTTTTGGCGCTCTTCTGGGACCAGGCCCACGATGGGAGGTCGTCTCTTGCCACCCTCTGGCACGCCCATAATGGCGTCCGCTCAGCCAGGGCGGGAAATCGTTTCAGATGGCGGGAATCGTCTCCTAATGGCGGGAAACTCTGCGGATGGCGGGAAAAGGCTGCAGATGGCGGGCAAACGGCGGGAAACGACCCGAGATGGCGTCCGATGACGGGGACCCTCTGGAATTGGCGGGAGACTTCTTCTTACGGTACATATAAACTTTTCTTCAGGCACGCAGTACCCGGTAGTTGCGGGCACGAAATCCTGCCGACTACGCCAAAGTTGACGCGCCCCTGGGCCTGAGTCGTGCGGCATCGCGCGCACGGGGGCTTACCCGGAGCCGGATCAGATAGGGGTAGTAGTCTCGTGGCGGTGACCCGGTCCGTGCCCAGGGAGTCAAACTGAGTGGCAGTATTTAGCAGTAGATGTTAGAATGTTCGACTACGCCACCCGTTGAATGCGGCTATGGAGCCGCCGCTGCAGGGCAGACCGCTGAGGCCGGTGATGTGGTTGTGCAGCGTAGATGGTATAACCCCCAACGGGAGGGGTATGGCCCCAGGGCAGCAGATGTGAATTGGATGAGGGGAGTGATGGTGCGGGTGTCCCAGTACTGAAGGTGCAGGTGTGACCACGAAACACGGAGGCTTGAAGTGCAGTTTCAAAAGCTTTACTCACTGTTCTTTATCCGGTCGCTTGTGCACAATAAGGACCACCCGAGTCATGCTGCGTCCACCAGGTCAGGGACTCGGCCAACTCCCAGGTAGTTCCAGAGCGTGGTCCAGAGCTCCCCTCTCTTCCTTCCTACTGGCCGTTCTCACTAGGGACCCACCTATGTCCGGCTCCCTCGGGCCTCTTGGTGGTGAAACCTTTCCTGGCTTCCCTGGCCCTACGCGTGGTGTGCCTTCCTGGTGGATGTGGTGAGGGTCGTGCCAAAGCTTGACCACGACCTCCGGTTCCTGGCTGAGGATGATTAGCCTCCACCAGTTTGGGATCCGGTACCCTTCTCTGCCAACCCTTCACCCTTTTCGTTCTCCTGTGGGATCTCAGGGTTCCCTCTCTCCTTGCGTCTCTGGGCCTTTCTGCCTCCTTCTCAGTGCTTCAGGCCTGGCCCTGGAGCTGGGCCCAGCCGGAGCCACAGCTCCCTGTCAGCCCTCTCTGGCTGAACTCTCCCTCAGCTTCTCCTCAGGCTCAACTCCCTGTCTCAAGATGGTGCCCACCTCTTATACTCCCTCTGACACCCGAGCCCAGGTGACTAGCACCCAATGGGCTCCTTCCTATGCCCAGAGTCCCTCCCCTATCTGCTCCTACACTACAGGGATGTTCCTCCCCCCCTCCCACTCCAGCCAGGGACAGACGCTGTCGTACCTGCACATCTATCTGGTGGGAGTACCGTTGTGTTCTGTCCCCCGGAAATGGGATGAGTGTAGTGCATGCAGCTATCTGAGCTCTGTTCCACACTCCATCCTTACCCGGGAGTGGAATACCACACCTCTGGTTCGAGGTGCAATACCCCTGCAGCAGCCGAGTCCTCGGGGTGCTACACTACCAGAGACTGATGTCCACGGCATCCTTTAAGAATCTTCTTGGGAGAGGATAGCTCCTACTTGCAGTGCGGGAGCACTGTGGACAGCGCTTTTGGGATTGAGATGCAGGGCTGGGAAATGGTATCCTTGGTTACGGTCCGGCGGGGCAGTGACGTCATTTCCTATCTGTAATACCCATGCCCAGGCGTCTATCATGGCGCTGAACAGAGATACTTTCCTGTGCTCCCGGCATGTTGATACGACCACCGGTGGTCATTTCTTTTGATGTGATGGGCTTATATATTTGGCATATCGCTCCCTCTATACAGACTTTCCCTGATGAAGCTGTGTCTTCACAGCGATACGCGTGGGGTTGTCATTGGATCCACACATGATCTCTAGGTAGGTGATTTAGTTATTGGTGTGCTATGATTTGATTGTGGCATTAATTATTTAAGTCATGTAAGATATCTCTTATATACTAGGCCTGAGGTTGGTACAGGCGAATCTATTATGGTGGGTTTATCACTGGATCCACACAGGCGCTTTTTTGTAGGGGCAATATGGTTATTGGCATGTTATGATCTAGCTGTAGCTTTTTTCACTTGGATCATGTAAAATACTTCATAGACCAGGTTTGGGTTTTGGCACGGGCAGACATATTATGACGGCACTGACAAGGAGTGCACAATATATATTTTAGCAGGACATCAGTATATTAAGGGCACGAGCAGCCCTAAATATAATATTAATATATTGATGATAAGATTTATATAACATGTTCTGTGATGTAGCTGAATAATGGTATATGATGTGTATACCCATTCTAATATAATAATGAAGTATTCATGGTATGATCCAGTTGCACGCTAGCTAGGATTAAGTTATCATTGTGACTTCTATATACCTTTTGTGAGATATCTATGTATGACATTTATATGAAGATAATGTAAGGCCTTATGTGGCGCCCCTGAGGGTTCAGTCACCACAGAGGTACTGCACCTCACCCAGAGGTGTGGTGTCTCCCTTCTCTCAGGTAAGGAGGGAGTGCTGCACGGAACCCCAACACCTGCATCCAACACTACACTACTCCAGGCCGGCTGGAGGGGCAAGATGCAATGTGTTTTCCTGCTGAGCCCTGTCCCTGGCTGGAGTGGGGGGAACCCAGAGGTAGGGGGAACCAGTAGTGGGTGTGGATGGAGGAAGTAGTTAGGGGGAGCACTTTGGTAGGACTATAAAATAGGGAAGCCATCTTAGGGTGGCAGATAAGACGAGTCAGAGTCAGAGGAGAGCAGTTCAGAAGAACAGTCCGGGAGCAGAGTCTCAGTAGGAGCTCTGCTCCACAAGTAGGGCCAGGTCTGGAGGCCCAAGAGGGGAGCAGGGAGTAGGCTCCGTTCTAAGAAGGGATCCTAGGGGGTACGGCGAGTGCAGGAAGGCACCCGTACGCCCCGCACCTGTCAGAGGACAGGGGGATCGTAAGCCGCATTCTAATCCCCCAGGAGGGTCAAGCAGGTCCAGGATCCGACGTACAGGAAGGACTTCAGAGCACCCGAGTGGGATTGAGAGTGGGCAGTGCAGGGCAGGAGGGAGAAAGACCCAGTGTGAAGTCGGTCTAGCGAGGAACACGAGAAAGTGGGGTACTGTCTGGCATTCCTAAATCCCCTGAGGAAGAGCTGAACCCCTGCCTGGTGAACGCAGCACGACGTGGGAGGCTGTAAGCTGACAGTGCACCCTGTTGAACTAAAGAACTGTGAGTAAAGACACGGATGACTGCACTGCGCCACCTCTTTCCAGTTATTTTGTCTGCGCCATCATTCCCTCCCTGCACTACAACACCCAGCGCAACCACCACACCACCCCATGCTGCCCTGGAGCTAGCTCTACCTGTGGAGAGCCACACCATCCCTGCTGAAGTAACACCAGCTCCAGAAGACTGCTCCGCAGAGGCGGCACCCCTTAGCCGCATTCCACAGGTAGCGTCACAAACTTTCCAAATCCCCTATAACTATTCCCCTTTTGAGTGACCACCCTGGGCCACGTACCGGACCAGCCACCGTGATAACCCACGGTCCTGGGGGCGCGTCACTTATGCTATTTATTAGAGAAAAAATCTATACATTGATATATTGTATCACCGATTGTGTATTCTGATATTGGAAATCATGTGTGTGCTTTTTTAATGTTTTTAAAGGAGTTTAATAAAGCTTGTAATTTTATTTATTATTGTATTGATGTGTGCACATTTTTACATATGTACCTTCTTTTTCTTCTTTTTCCCTCATCATCTCCCGCCTCAACTACTGCAATATCCTCCTCTGTGGCCTACCTGCTAACACTCTCGCACCCCTCCAGTCCATCCTTAACTCTGCTGCGCGACTAATCCACCTCTCTCCTGGCTGCTCCTCCGCTAGTCCACTCTGCAAATCCCTTCACTGGCTCCCAATTGCCCAGCATATCCTACAAAGCCATCCATAACCTTTCTCCTCCGTATATCTCTGAACTAATCTCACGATATTTTCCCTCACATAATCTCCGGTCCTCTCAAGACCTCCTTCTCTCCTCCACATTTATTCATTCCTCTCCCAATCGCCTCCAAGATTTCTCCCGAATATCCCCCGTCCTCTGGAATTCTGTGCCTCAACATGTCCGATTATCCACCACATTCGGATCCTTCAAACGGAACCTGAAAACCCATCTCTTCAAGAAAGCTTACAGCCTGCAATGACCCCGCTGCCTCTTCAACAATACAGGAGCTGTCTCCTCACCACCAGCGAAGCTGACGCAACCCCCCCCAACCAGAGGCGTAGCTAGGGTTTTGGTTCAGGGGGGGGCAAACCTTCTGAGTGGGCCCCTTACCAGGTAACCATGATTACACCTATGGTGGGGCACCCAGATAGTGGATGTAGGAAAACCTCACCAGATGACAGCGCTGTTACTAAAAATAATCTCTATACAAAGAGCAGCACTGATACTACCGCCATATGGTGACATATATTGATAGATGCCAGTCCTGCAGAACATATAAGAGATCACAGCACGGCTATATATTGTAACTTACAGCAGACGTTCTTTCTGATTAAATTGTTCATTTTTACCATCTTTTCCATCTAGCCCAGACCGACACGACGACTTCTCCATCCAGGACTCAGAGTCTCAGGTCTGCAGAGATCACATTTGACTCCTTACATTTCAGGCATCGTCCCCATCTATTCCCAACCTGCACGAACTCCTCATCCTGCTGATACCCCAATACTAAGCCTCTGTTGCTGTATGTGTTCCTATTACTGCACCTGCTGTGCGCCCTCTAGATGGTTAAACAAACCTCTAGAATATAGTAATGCCGTGTGCAAGTGCCCTAAAAAACAGTGCCCACATTGTGCCCCCTAGAAAGTAATAATGCCCTCTGTGTGCCCCTCTGACAGTCACAATAACATGAGTTCTCCTATAATGATAAGTGCCCACTTAACATTAAAAAATGTCTTGAGTCTACCCCCATGTACAGCTCCCCTCTACACAGTATGATGCTCTCCTATACACACTATAATGCTCCCTCAACGTATAGTACCCAACACATTATACTGACCCCTTAGTAGCCTCCAAACTGATGGCTCCAACACTGTATGATGGACCACACACTGCACAAAGACCCCACATTATCTCCCACACTGTTTGATGGCCCCCACACTATACAAAGTCCCCACATTATCTCCCACACTGTTTGATGGCCCCCACACTATACAAAGTCCCCACATTATCTCCCACACTGTTTGATGGCCCCCACACTATACAAAGACCCCACATTATCTCCCACACTGTTTGATGGCCCCCACACTATACAAAGTCCCCACATTATCTCCCACACTGTATAAAAGCCCCCACACTGTGCAAAGACCCCACATTATCTCCCACACTGTATGATGGCCCCCACACTGTGCAAAGACCCCACATTATCTCCCACACTGTATGACCCTAACTGTAATCTCCACACTGTATAAATAGCCTACATATAGTCTAATGCACCAGATAGTCCTCAATATAGTATAATCCCCTCATAGGCAGAGTCCATAGCATAACCCCCCCCCATAGGTAGTCTGTAGTTTAATCCCCCCCATAGGCAGTCTGTAGTAGAATCTCCCCCCATAGGCAGTCTGTAGTATAATCTCCCCCCCATAGGCAGTCTGTAGTATAATCTCCTCCCCCCCATAGGCAGTCTGTAGTTTAATCCCCCCCATAGGCAGTCTGTAGCATATTCTCCCCCCCCCATAGGCAGTTTGTAGTATAATCTCCTCCCCTCATAGGCAGCCTGTAGCATAATCTCCCCCCCATAGGCAGTCTGTAGCATAATCTCCCCCCATAGGCAGTTTGTAGTATAATCTCCTCCCCCCATAGGCAGCCTGTAGTATAATCTTCCCCCTAGGCAGTTTGTAGCATAATCTCCCCCCCAGAGGCAGCCTGTAGCACAATATCCACCCCATAGGCAGTCTGTAGTATAATCTCCCCCCCCCCATAGGCAGTCTGTAGCATAATATCCACCCCATAGGCAGTCTGTAGTATAGTCTCCACCCCCATAGGCAGTCTGTAGTATAATCTCCTCCCCCCATAGGCAGTCTGTAGTATAATCTCCTCCCTCCCATAGGCAGTCTGTAGTATAATCTCCTCCCCCCCATAGGCAGTCTGAAGTATAATCTCCTCCCTCCCATAGGCAGTCTGTAGTATAATCTGCTCCCCCCCATAGGCAGTCTGTAGCATAATATCCACCCCATAGGCAGTCTGTAGTATAATCTCTCCCCCATAGGCAGTCTGTAGCATAATCTCCCCCCCATAGGCAGTCTGTAGTATAATCTCCACCCCCATAGGAGGTCTGTAGTATAATCCCCCCCCCCATAGGCAGTCTGTAGTATAATCTCCTCCCCCCATAGACAGTCTGTAGCATAATCTCCCCCCCAGAGGCAGTCTGTAGCATAATATCCACCCCATAGGCAGTCTGTAGTATAATCTCCACCCCCATAGGCAGTCTGTAGTATAATCTCCTCCCCCCATAGACAGTTTGTAGCATATTCTTCCCCCCCCCCAGAGGCAGTTTGTAGAATAATCTCCCCCCATAGGCAGTTTGTAGTATAATCTCCCCCCCCCCCCATAGGCAGTCTGAAGTATAATCTCCTCCCTCCCATAGGCAGTCTGAAGTATAATCTGCTCCCCCCCATAGGCAGTCTGTAGCATAATATCCACCCCATAGGCAGTCTGTAGTATAATCTCCCCCCCATAGGCAGTCTGTAGCATAATCTCCCCCCCATAGGCAGTCTGTAGTATAATCTCCACCCCCATAGGAGGTCTGTAGTATAATCCCCCCCCCCATTAGGCAGTCTGTAGTATAATCTCCTCCCCCCATAGACAGTCTGTAGCATAATCTCTCCCCCAGAGTCAGTCTGTAGCATAATATCCACCCCATAGGCAGTCTGTAGTATAATCTCCACCCCCATAGGCAGTCTGTAGTATAATCTCCTCCCCCCATAGACAGTTTGTAGCATATTCTCCCCCCCCCAGAGGCAGTTTGTAGAATAATCTCCCCCCATAGGCAGTTTGTAGTATAATCTCCCCCCCCATAGGCAGTCTGTAGCATAATCTCCCCCCCAGAGGCAGTCTGTAGCATAATATCCACCCCATAGGAAGTCTGTAGTATAATCTCCTCCCCCATAGGCAGTCTGTAGCATAATCTCCCCCCCCAGAGGCAGTCTGTAGTATAATCCCCCCCCCCCATAGGCAGTCTGTAGCATAATCTCCCCCCCAGAGGCAGTCTGTAGCAGAATCTCCCCCCAGAGGCAGTCTGTAGTATAATTGTGACACCCCAGGGGTCTGGTTGCCACAGTGATAGAGATATTACGTCTGAGAGCAGGTGGGAGGTCTCTTGGTCAGGGATCCTATGCATGCCACACCTCCTGCCCAGTCCTGGGAGGGGAAGAACTTCCCCTATATAAACCTAGGGCTGAGGCAGGGTTAGTGAGTAGAGAAGAAGTAGAGACAGAGAAAAGAAGCAAATATAGGAACAGAACATCAGGAGCTCTGTGGGAGCAGTGTTACAAGGAGTCAGGGGCTGGCAGCTGCAGAGCTCGCCCTGACTGAGAAGTATCACCGGACCCGGAGTCCGAGGCTGTGGGGACTAATCTCTACCCAGCAGCAGAAACCGACCGGCAGGGGATTGCAGGTCCTCTGGCCCAGAAACCCGAAGGCACGGTCACACGCGTGGGACCAGCACCGCCATCGTGGAGCGGAAGCCATTAGAAGGCCCCGAGTCACCGGCCATACGGGTGAGCACCACACGGTACACTCAGGGACGTGGGCTACTTTTACCTGCCTCTAGCAAGGTAGCCAGAAGAGTACAGTTAGTTGGGAAGGCCCACAACTCCGCCTGGCCAGGGGAGATCCCATCTGCTCAAGGACTGCCCAGGCCCCGATTGCTAGCAAGTACTCCGGGAGGGTCTATCTTTGTCACCAGTAAAGACCCTGAACTACACCGCATCGTCTCTGAGTGGTCCCTGCTATCCCCATCATCCACGTCGGCTGCCCTGAGGCCATACCCCTCCCGTTGGGGGTTATACCATCCACGCTGCACCATCCTTCCACCGGCCTCAGCGGTCTGCCCTGCAGCGGCAGCTCCATAGCTGCATTCAACGGGTGGCGTAGTCATCCACCATCTACTGCTAATAGACTGCCACTTAGTCTGACTCCCTGGGCACGGACCGGGTCACCGCCACGAGCCTACTACCCCCATCTGATCCGGCTCCGGGTAGGCTCCCGCGTGCGCAACTCTGAGCGACTCAGGCCCAGGGGCGCGTCATAATCTCCCCCCCATAGGCAGTCTGTAGGATAATCTCCCCCCCATAGGCAGTCTGTAGCATAATCTCCCCCCCCCAGAGGCAGTCTGTAGTATAATCCCCCCCCAGAGGCCGTCTGTAGCATAATCTCCCCCCCAGAGGTAGTCTGTAGCATAATATCCACCCCATAGGCAGTCTGTAGTATAATCTCCCCCTCATAGGCAGTCTGTAGCATAATCTCCCCCCCAGAGGCAGTCTGTAGCATAATATGCCCCCTATAGGCAGTCTGCAGTATAATCTCCACCCCCATAGGCAGTTTGTAGTATAATCTCCCCCTATAGGCAGTCTGTAGTATAATCTCCTCCCCCCCATAAGCAAAGTATGTAGTATAATCTCCTCCCCCCATAAGCAAAGTATGTAGCATAATATCCCCCCCAATAGAAAAATAAATAAATAAACACAGTACTCACCTCTTCTCCTCGTTCCCTCACTGCTCCAAGTGCCCGGCTCGCACACATCTTCAGCACAGAGGCCGGGCGCTCCTTCTCTCATCAGTTAACTTGCAGTAGTGACTGGCGGGGGGAGCCGCCCCCCCCCCCCTGCTGCTCAAGGGCCGCATATCAGCCGCCAGGCAGTGCAGGTGTGACGCCCAGCTGCGCTTGGTATCACAGACCCTAGAAGTGTGCATTGATGGATTCCTCCACAAGAGGCCCCCATAACCATTCACACATCTCCACCTTCCACCTCAGACCAGCAGAGGGAGCCCGTTAGGGATAGATAAATAGGGAAGGTGGAGCCAGGCAGCAGTTAGTCTAGACTGGAGTCGACAGAGAGCAAACCTGTTGAGAGAGTTCCTGCAGTAGAGAAGCCTGAGAGAGGTCAGTCTGCAGTGGAGCACAGTCCAGACTCAGTTGTAGCTCAGAATAGTGAGCTTTAGGTGTGCCGGCGCCATAAGATCGGTGAAGCGCGGCAAGCTGCAGTTAGTGTGAGTAGCCTAGTGAGGGCCCGAGTAGGCCGAAGGTGAGTGGAGAGTTAGTACATAGGGGGCAGAGGAGCTTAACTAGCTCACCCCGAAGCAGTTACCGGACACCGGGTCCGAAGCTTACCGGGATCTCTATGACCCAGTAAGGCATAACCGGAATCCCTGGAGAACTACAAGCCCCAGGATCGCTAAATCGCTGATACGTAATAGAGCCAGGAGACACAAAGGCCCTGCTAGCTGAAGAGCGTGTATTCCAAGAGAAGGCCCTACCACAAAGTCAGCCAGCGCAGGACAGAGACAAAGTTAGGCCTAGCTCCAGGCAGGTCAGAAACTTACTACACAGAGGCAAGAAACAGGAGGAGGCCCTACATCCGCTCATTGGGGAGGATTCTGACATGCACCCTTCACCCTACAGTGCTCCGGGACGTGCCTGAATTACCACCAGTAAAAGGTACTGAAGTGACTATCGTGTCTGTCCCTGTTCTTGCTCTGACCCGGCTGGGTCTCGCCTGTCCTGCATTCCCCGTCATACGCTGCCCGGAGGCTTAGCTCCACCTGTGGGGAGCTATACCATTGAGCTGCCTTATCATCGGCCTCAGTGGACTGCCGCAGCACTGGTGATCCTCACCAGAAGCCACAGGTGGCGTCACGAACTTTCTTAAAATTAATAAATAACCACCCCTTTAAAGAGGGACCCCAGAGTACGGGCCCGGGAGCCGACCACCGCGACATCCTAAAGGCTAAAGGCCCGGGTACTGAGTCATCCCCATCCCCTGGGCGAGTCACAGGGACATCCAGTCTCCCTGCTCTGCCCGGAATGTAACTGTAAAGGCGTGCTGTTACAGTAGCGTTGCTCCGGGTGGGCCCCCTCAGAGTGCAAGGCCCGGGGCGACCGACCCCTCTTCTCCCCTGGTAGCTACACTACTGCCCCCAACCTACTGTCTCCTTCCCCATTATCCTGTAGACTGTAACCCAGCGGGGCAGGGTCCTCTTCCCTCTGTACCAGTCTATCATTGTTAGTTTACTGTAAGTGATATCTGTATTTTGTAGGTAACCCCTTCTCATGTACAGCGCCACGGAATCAATGGCGCTATATAAATAAATAATAATAATATATTTTTTTTAACTGGATCTCTCTGCGTACAATTGTTTAGTCTACTACATTTTACCTAAAAACAAAATGATCCCTTCATTGTAGAGATTCGGTGAGCCAGACTTGAGAAATCTAGTGTAAAATCCATATGCAAATCAGGCTGTAAGAGCACTAGAGGCGTGTCATCAAACATAGATGGCTTCTTCCCAGTGCACTGACACGCCCCAGTGCACTTCCCACCTGATTTCCGTGCTAGATTTCTCATGACTGACACATCGGATCGCTACAAAAAAGGTATCATATTTCTTAGGGTGCAAGCACCTATACAGTCATATGTAAAGCTGAAAAAGTCCCTTTAATGTGTATGGGCACTTTTATGTCCAGGCGGAGTACCTACAGTCCTATCATGAAGAAAACACATCAGGGATCAAAGGCACGCTCAGCTCTGCTGCATTAACAAACTCAACTCTGCACCGCTGCATTGATACATTCAGCCCTGCTACATCTGAATAGCAAAGGAGATAATTAAAAGGACTGCAAGGTCCAAAACACAAAAAAAATCTGCAAGTTATCCCTATGGAAATTGGCTTTGTGTATTGTTAGAAGTTTGGAAAACTTCACAGTGCAGAGTTTTATTTTTCTGCTAAAATATTTGTTCAGGTCACAGAACGGCACTAAGTGGCTGAGCGCAGAACAATGAGCAGCTCCGCAAGGTTACAAGTCTCTGATGTGGAATAATGAGGAGCAATAGGATCCATGTGGCGCTATTTCCATTTTTTTCAGGGTGACCTTTGACACAAGAATGAGGTTTCGAAACTGAGATAACCTGTGTATTGTGTGAAAGATACTTTGACCTTTTCAATAATCTCTAATTTCATTTCTGGCTATTGCAACTCTCCATAGCTTTCATAGCCAGGGGGCAAAATTGCAATAAACGGCTGTTAAGAGCAGAGAAGATTGGAAAGAGACAATACTGTAATAAGTGGGGCATTAAAATTCATTGTCAGGGAAAAAACACAGAATGTGCGATAAACAGGACAAAGCATAATGTGAGGTATTGTGCGGGGAAAGTAACAGGAGAGCGGGGAGTGCAATGTGCAACGCACCGCATCATTGCAGCTGTAACACTGCCATCTTGTGGTTGTAAGTGCTTATTTCTGATCAACTAAACCTTCCAGCTCCAATTCATATTAATATGATAGAAGCAACATATATGCATATAGACAAATATAGTTTTTAATACATTGGAGTATAAGGAATACTACTAATATTATACTGCCCCCTATGTAAAAGAATATAACTACTATAATACTGCCCCTATGTACAAGAATATAACTACTATAATACTGCTCCTATGTACAAGAATATAACTACTATAAAACTGGTCCCATATACAAGAATATAGCTACTATAATACTGCCCCTATGTACAAGAATATAACTAGTATCATACTGCCCAATATATACAAGTATATAACTACTATAATACTGCCCCTATGTACAAGAATATAACTACTATAATACTGCTCCTATGTACAAGAATATAACTACTGTAAAACTGCCCCTATGTACAAGAGTATAACTACTATACTACTGACCCTATGTACAGGAATATAACTACTATAATACTGCTCCCTATGTACAAGAATATAACTACTATAATACTGTTCCCATATACAAGAATATATCAACTTTAATACTGCCCCTATGTACAAGTATATAACTACTATGATACTGCCCCCTATGTACAAGAATATAACTACTATAATACTGCCCATATGTACAAGTATATAACTACTATCATACTGCCCCATATGTGCAAGAATATAACTACTATAATACTCCCCCTATGTACAAGAATATAACTACTATAATACTGCCCCCTATGTACAAGAATATAACTACTATAATACTGCCCCTATGCACAAGAATATAACTACTATAATACTGCCCCCTATGTACAAGAATATAACTACTATAATACTGCTCCCATGTACACGAATATAACTACCATAATACTGCCACTATGTACAAGAATATAACTACTATAATACTGCTCCTATGTACAAGAATATAACTACTATAATACTGCCCTCTATGTACAAGAATATAACTACTATAATACTACTCCTATGTACAAGAATATAACTACTATAATACTGCCCCCTATGTACAAGAATATAACTACTATAATACTGCTCCCATATACAAGAATATAGCTACTATAATACTGCCCCTATGTACAAGAATATAACTATAATCATACTGCCCCATTTGTACAAGAATATAACTACTATAATACTGCCCCGTATGTACAAGAATATAACTACTATAATACTGCCCCATATGTACAAGTATATAACTACTATAATACTGCCCCTATTTACAAGATTATAACTACTATAATACTGTCCCCTATATACAAGAATATAACTACTATAATACTGCCCACTATATGCAAGAATATAACCACTATAATACTGCCCCCTATATACAAGAATATAACTACTATAATATTGACCCTATGTACAAGAATATAACTAATATAATACTGCCACTATGTACAAGAATATAACTACTATAATACTGCCCCTATGTACAAGAATATTACTACTATAATACTGCTCCTATGTACAAGAATATAACTACTATAATACTGCCCACTATATGCAAAAATATAACTACTATAATACTGCCCCCTATATACAAGAATATAACTACTATAATACTGCCCCTATGCACAAGAATATAACTACTATAATACTGCCCCCTATGTACAAGAATATAACTAGTATAATACTGCTCCTATGTACACGAATATAACTACCATAATACTGCCACTATGTACAAGAATATAACTACTATAATACTGCTCCTATGTACAAGAATATAACTACTATAATACTGCCCTCTATGTACAAGAATATAACTACTATAATACTACTCCTATGTACAAGAATATAACTACTATAACACTGCCCCCTATGTACAAGAATATAACTACTATAATACTGCTCCCATATACAAGAATATAGCTACTATAATACTGCCCCTATGTACAAGAATATAACTATAATCATACTGCCCCATTTGTACAAGAATATAACTACTATAATACTGCCCCATATGTACAAGTATATAACTACTATAATACTGCCCCTATTTACAAGAATATAACTACTATAATACTGTCCCCTATATACAAGAATATAACTACTATAATACTGCCCACTATATGCAAGAATATAACCACTATAATACTGCCCCCTATATACAAGAATATAACTACTATAATATTGACCCTATGTACAAGAATATAACTACTATAATACTGCCCCTATGTACAAGAATATAACTGCTATAATACTGCTCCTATGTACAAGAATATAACTACTATAATACTGCCCCTGTTGTACACGAATATAACTAATATAATACTGCCACTATGTACAAGAATATAACTACTATAATACTGCCCCTATGTACAAGAATATTACTACTATAATACTGCTCCTATGTACAAGAATATAACTACTATAATACTGCCCCATATGTACACGAATATAACTGTTATGATCTGCTACAGGGACTAAGGAAAGACAGGAGATCTGTCCCTACAATAGAACTAAACTAGATCCCTACGATGTAATGGGTAACCTGATCCTGCGATCAGACCCGCTAAAGTCCTCGGCTAGTCTGTACGAAGACCTATAGATGTGAGGGAGGGATCCCTACAAGAACTAGGGACTGGGATAAGTTGGACACCTCCTAGCAGAAATAGTAGCAGTCAAAGACAAACACACAACAAAAAGCATAGAGGTCAGAAGACCTAGCAACACTAACAGAGAACGGCAACAGAGCACCAAGCTAGCTCAAGAGTAGAAAATACAATGAAGTCCAGCAAGGCCAGGAGGGCGGAGCCGGATTAAATAGGCAAAAATGGTCATGTGACCAGCAAACTAAAAAAAAACTAACAGGAGAGTTCTAACCGTACCCCCTCTTCTAAGAGGATCCTCCGGATCCCCTAGGCCCAGGCTTACCAGAGAAACCTCCTGTGAAATGCTCTGACAAGTCTGGAAGCAGAAACATCATCCGCCCTCACCCATGAGTTATCCTCAGGTCCGAAACCCTTCCAAGCGACGAGATACTGCAAACTCCCTCTATACCGTCTAGAATTTAGGATGCGGGAAATTTCATATTCCCCGTCCTCCACCACCGGAGGAACAGTGGCAGAGGCGTCACCATCCGACACATCAGCTTTTTTCAACAGACAAACATGAAACACCGGGTTAATCTTCCAGGACGTAGGAACCTCCAACCTAACAGCAGATTGGTTAACTATCTGAAGCACCTTAAAGGGCCCTACGAACTTGGGACCCAATTTTTTAGAAGGAATCCTCAATCGCAGATTCTTAGAGGACAACCAAACCATGTCACCAACAGCAAACAAAACCTCTTGCCGTTTCCTATCAAAGTACCACTTAGATTTTTTGTTAGCCTCCTGAAGATTACCACACACATCCGTCCAAACTCTCTCCAAATCACCGGAAAAACTCTCCTCCTCAGGCACAGCCGAAACCAATTTGGAGAATGACCCAAAAGACGGATGTCTCCCAGAACAACAAAAAAAAGGCGAACACCCAGCAGAAGAGGATGTATGGTTGTTAAGAGCAAATTCAGCAAGTGGCAGAAACTCAGACCACCCCTCTTGATTGTCTGCCACAAAATAACGCAAGAACTGCTCAACATCCTGGTTCTTCCTTTCTGTCTGGCCATTAGACTCAGGATGATATCCGGATGAAAACGACAAATGAACTCCCAACCTGTCACAAAAAGCACGCCAAAAACGAGCCACGAACTGAGGTCCCCTATCAGAAACAATGTCAGTAGGAACACCATGTAGTCTGACAATTTCCTTGACAAAGGCCTTAGCGAGTGTCTTAGCGCAAGGCAGTTTGATGAAGGGAACCAAGTGACACATCTTGCTAAAACGGTCCACGACCACCCAGATGACCGTGAAACCTTCAGAGGGGGGAAGGTCAGTAATAAAGTCCATAGCCAGATGTGTCCAAGGTGCACTAGGAACCTCCAGAGGGCAAAGCAACCCCGCAGCAGGAGCATGCGAAGACTTGGATCTAGCACACACAGTACATTGACGCACCCACTTAATGACTTCCTTCTGCCATCCAGGCCACCAAAAACTGCGACCCACAAGTCTCTTGGTCTCAGAAATTCCTGGATGACCTGCCAACCGAGACTCATGACACTCAACAAACAAATCTCTCCTAAAGGTCCTAGGCACAAACAACCTCCCATAGGGAGTGTTAGATGGGGCATTCTCCTGAGCTTTAAGAATCTCATCCTCCAAAACGGAGTCCAAAGCAGCAATCACAACACCTTCTTGTAAAATGTTCTCCTCTTTCTCAGCACCGACTATGGGAGAAAAACTGCGAGACAAGGCATCCGCCTTAACATTCTTAGTACCAGGGATGTAAGTAACGGAGAAATTAAACCGCGAGAAAAACAGTGCCCACCTAGCCTGACGGGCATTCAGGCGCTTGGCAGCATCAAGATATATCAGATTTTTATGATCCGTAAGAACCTGAACGGGAAATTCCGCACCTTCCAAGAAGTGGCGCCAGTGTTCAAATGCGAGTTTAATAGCCAATAATTCCCGATTACCAATATCGTAATTCAGTTCAGTCTCCGAAAATTTTTTTGAAAAAAAGGCACAGGGATGTAATCCATCCCCGTTATCCTGAGACAATACTGCGCCAACCCCCACAGAGGAAGCATCAACCTCAACCAAAAACGGCTTAGTCACATCAGGCTGCATAAGGATGGGAGCAGAGGTGAACCTCTCCTTGAGATACACAAAAGCTTCAATGGCCTCAGAAGACCACTGAACCACATCAGCACCTTTCCTGGTGAGATCGGTCAGAGGTTTGACAATACTAGAAAAATTTTTTATGAATTTTCTGTAATAATTGGCGAAACCTAAAAACCTCTGTATCGATTTCAAACCAATAGGCCTAGGCCATTCCTGTACAGCTTGAACTTTAACCGGGTCCATCTCAAAACCTTCGCTGGAGATAATGTAGCCCAAAAAACTAATTCTCTGTACAGCGAACTCACATTTCTCCAGCTTAGCAAAAAGCGAATTGTCCATTAATAACTGTAATACCTCACGTACGCTCCGCCAATGAGACTCCAGATCCGGCGAATAAATCAAAATGTCATCCAAATACACAACCACATTTTTGCCGATCAAAGGTCTAAGGATGTCATTAATAAGATTCTGAAAAAATGCTGGAGCATTGGTAAGACCAAAAGGCATAACCAGATTCTCAAAATGACCCACAGGAGTGTTAAAAGCAGTCTTCCATTCATCACCCTCCTTCATGCGCAACAAATTGTATGCCCCCCGGAGATCAATTTTAGAGAACCACTTGGCCCCCACTAACTGGTTAAATAAATCAGGAATCAATGACAGTGGGTAAGGATTGCGTACAGTAATTTTATTAATCTCACGAAAGTCCAGACAAGGACGTAAACCGCCATCTTTTTTTTTTACAAAAAAAAATCCAACAGCCACAGGAGACTTGGAAGGCCTAATGTGACCGGCGGCCAAGCTTGTCTGTATGTATTCCTCCAAAGCCTTTCTCTCAGGAATAGTAAGATTAAATAAACGACTTTTAGGAAGAGTCGCTCCAGGGACAAATTCAATGGTACAATCATAGTCTCTATGCGGAGGCAAAATTTGTGACTCCTCCTCAGAAAAAACTCTCCAAAAATCCTGAATAGGTACAGGCAATTCCCCTTTATCCACAGCAGCAATGCGCCCGTTACAACACTTGTCATAACACTTAGGGCTCCAGGACTTAATTTCATTGGTAGACCAATCCAGTACAGGATTGTGCAATTTTAACCAGGGTAACCCCAAAATTACTGGAGAAGGCAAATTATCCAATACCACCAAATCCAAATTCTCTTGATGAATACCATTAATAGTGAGGGGAAATTCACAGACCTTATGAGTAACACTCTTCAAGGGAGAGCCATCAACAGAAACCACAGCAATAGGGGATGACAAAGGTTTAAGTTCTAATCTAAGTTTTTCCAAGAATCCCCCATCAATCACATTCAGAGTAGAACCACAATCCACAAATACCCGAAATTCAATTAATTCATCCTGAGCAGCAGTAGTGGCAGATAGGAATACTCCCTTCGAATTTAAACAGGCTATACGTGCATGACTGACCTTTTTTTTTTCTTTCTTCACTTTCTTCATACGAAGCACACAGTTCTTAATAAAATGACCAGAATTTCCGCAATAGAAGCACAAGCCTTCAGAAAGCCTGCGGTCTTTTTCCTGAGAGCGGGGTGGCATCGCCCCAATCTCCATAGGCTCTCCATTGTCAGCACAGACCCTCTCAGGACTCGGAGCTGACATAGCAGAGGATTTGCTCTCATTAACCCTTGCACGCAGTCTCCTGTCCACCCGTATAGCTAATTGCATTGCCTCCTGCAAGTTTCCAGGTGTGGGATAAGCAATCAGTAAATCCTTAACCCTTTCACCTAGCCCTGCAAGAAACAAGCTTTTCAAAGCTGAATCGTTCCACCCCACCTGGGCAGACCACCGACGGAAGTGAGAACAATATTTTTCCACATTACCTGATCCCTGCCTCAGATGTTTCAATTCAGACTCAGCAGATGAGACACGATCAGGATCATCGTACAACAAACCCAAAGCAGAAAAAAAACTATCCACTGATCTAAAGCACGGATCACTAGGTTGGAGAGAGAAGGCCCATCCCTGAGGATCTTTGCGCAAAAGTGACATTATGAACCCTATGCGCTGTGATTCATCACCAGAGGATCCGGGTCTCAAACGAAAATACAATAAACAAGCATTTTTAAAAGAAAAAAAATCTTGTTGTTCGCCAAAAAATAAATCAGGCAGACGTACCTTTGGTTCCACAAAATGAGCTACAGAACAGCTACTCACGTGTTGTTGGAGCTTGGCCACCTCCAGAGAGAGTCCCTGCAAGCGTTGAGCCAAATCTTGAACCGAGACCATGATGGAAAACTGGAGGTCTTTCCTTAGAGAAAATTTTTTTTTTTTTTTCTTTTAGGGCTGGACTTACTGTTATGATCTGCTACAGGGACTAAGGAAAGACAGGAGATCTGTCCCTACAATAGAACTAAACTAGATCCCTACGATGTAACGGGGAACCTGATCCTGCGATCAGACCCGCTAAAGTCCTCGGCTAGTCTGTACGAAGACCTATAGATGTGAGGGAGGGATCCCTACAAGAACTAGGGACTGGGATAAGTTGGACACCTCCTAGCAGAAATAGCAGCAGTCAAAGACAAACACACAACAAAAAGCATAGAGGTCAGAAGACCTAGCAACACTAACAGAGAACGGCAACAGAGCACCAAGCTAGCTCAAGAGTAGAAAATACAATGAAGTCCAGCAAGGCCAGGAGGGCGGAGCCGGTTTAAATAGGCAAAAATGGTCATGTGACCAGCAAACTAAAAAAAAACCTAGCAGGAGAGTTCTAACAATAACTACTATAAGTCTGCCCCTATGTAAACGAATATAACTACTATAATACTGCCACTATGTAAAAGAATATAACTACTATAATACTGCCCCGTATATACAAGAATATAACTACTATAATACTGCCCCTATGTACAAGAATATAACTACTATAATACTGTCCCCTATATACAAGAATATAACTACTATAATACTGCCCACTATATGCAAGAATATAATCACTATAATACTGCCCCCTATATACAAGAATATAACTACTATAATATTGACCCTATGTACAAGAATATAACTACTATAATACTGCCCCTATGTACAAGAATATAACTGCTATAATACTGCTCCTATGTACAAGAATATAACTACTATAATACGGCCCATGTACAAGAATATAACTACTATAATACTGCCCACTATGTGCAAAAATATAACTACTATAATACTGCCCCCTATATACAAGAATATAACTACTATAATACTGCCTCTATGTACAGGAATATAACTACTATAATACTGCTCCTATGTACAAGAATACAACTACTATAACACTGCCCCATATGTATAAGAATATAAATACTATAATCCTGCCCCTATGTATAAGAATATAACTAATATAACACTGCTCCTATGTACAAGAATATAATTACTATAAGTCTGCCCCTATGTACAAGAATATAACTACTATAATACTGCCCTCTATGCACAAGAATATAACTATTATAATACTGCTCCCTATGTACAAGAAAATAACTACCATAATACTGCTCCTATATACAAGAATATAGCTACTATAATACTGCCCCTATGTACAAGAATATAACTATAATCATACTGCCCCATATGTACAAGAATATAACTAATATAATACTGCCCCATAAGTACAAGTATATGACTACAATAATACTGCCCCTATGTACAAGAATATAACTACTATAATACTGTCCCCTATATACAAGAATATAACTACTATAATACTGCCCACTATATGCAAGAATATAACCACTATAATACTGCCCCCTATATACAAGAATACAACTACTATAATATTGCCCCTATGTACAAGAATATAACTACTATAATACTGCCCCTATGTACAAGAATATAACTACTATAATACTGCTCCTATGTACAAGAATATAACTACTATAATACTGCCCCATATGTACAAGAATATAAATACTATAATCCTGGCCCTATGTATAAGAATATAACTAATATAACACTGCTCCTATGTACAAGAATATAACTACTATAATACGGCCCATGTACAAAAATATAACTACTATATTACTGCCCACTATGTGCAAAAATATAACTACTATAATACTGCCCCCTATATACAAGAATATAACTACTATAATACTGCCCCTATGTACAAGAATATAACTACTATAATACTGACCCTATGTACAAGAATATAACTACTATAATACTGCTCCTATGTACAAGAATATAACTACTATAATACTGCCCCCTATGTACCAGAATATAACTACTATAATACTGCTCCTATGTACAAGAATATAACTACTATAATACTGACCCTATGTACAAGAATATAACTACTATAATACTGCTCCTATGTACAAGAATATAACTACTATAATACTGCCCCCTATGTACCAGAATATAACTACTATAATACTGCTCCTATGTACAAGAATATAACTACAATAATACTGCCCCTATGTACAAGAATATAACTACTATAATACTGCTCCTATATACAAGAATACAACTACTATTACACTGCCCCATATGTATAAGAATATAAATACTATAATCCTGCCCCTATGTACAAGAATATAACTACTATAATACTGCCCCCTACGTACCAGAATATAACTACTATAATACTGTTCCTATGTACAAGAATATAACTACTATAATACTGCTCCTATGTACAAGAATATAGCTACTATAATCCTGCCCCTGTGTATAAGAATATAACTAATATAACACTGCTCCTATGTACAAGAATATAACTACTATAAGTCTGCCCCTATGTACACAAATATAACTACTATAATACTGCCACTATGTACAAGAATATGACTACTATAATACTGCCTCTATGTACAAGAATATAACTACTATAATACTGACCCTATGTACAAGAATATAACTACTATAATACTGCTCATATGTACAAGAATACAACTACTATAACACTGCCCCATATGTATAAGAATCTAAATACTATAATCCTGCCCCTATGCATAAGAATATAACTAATATAACACTGCTCCTATGTACAAGAATATAACTACTATAAGTCTGCCCCTATGTACAAGAATATAACTACTATAATACTGCCCTCTATGCACAAGAATATAACTATTATAATACTGCTCCCTATGTACAAGAAAATAACTACTGTAAAACTGCTCCCATATACAAGAATATAGCTACTATAATACTGCCCCTATGTACAAGAATATAACTATAATCATACTGCCCCATATGTACAAGAATATAACTACTATAATACTGCCCCATATGTACAAGTATATAACTACTATAATACTGCCCCTATGTACAAGAATATAACTACTATAATACTGTTCCTATGTACAAGAATATAGCTGCGATAATCCTGCCCCTATGTATAAGAATATAACTAATATAACACTGCTCCTATGTACAAGAATATAACTACTCTAAGTCTGCCCCTATGTACAAGAATATAACTACTATAATATTGCCTTCTTTGTACAAGAATATAACTACTATAATACTGTCCCCTATGTTCAAGAATATAACTACTATAATACTGCCCCTATGTACAAGAATATAACTACTATAATACGGCCCATGTACAAAAATATAACTACTATATTACTGCCCACTATGTGCAAAAATATAACTACTATAATACTGCCCCCTATATACAAGAATATAACTACTATAATACTGCCCCTATGTACAAGAATATAACTACTATAATACTGACCCTATGTACAAGAATATAACTACTATAATACTGCTCCTATGTACAAGAATATAACTACTATAATACTGCCCCCTATGTACCAGAATATAACTACTATAATACTGCTCCTATGTACAAGAATATAACTACTATAATACTGACCCTATGTACAAGAATATAACTACTATAATACTGCTCCTATGTACAAGAATATAACTACTATAATACTGCCCCCTATGTACCAGAATATAACTACTATAATACTGCTCCTATGTACAAGAATATAACTACAATAATACTGCCCCTATGTACAAGAATATAACTACTATAATACTGCTCCTATATACAAGAATACAACTACTATTACACTGCCCCATATGTATAAGAATATAAATACTATAATCCTGCCCCTATGTACAAGAATATAACTACTATAATACTGCCCCCTACGTACCAGAATATAACTACTATAATACTGTTCCTATGTACAAGAATATAACTACTATAATACTGCTCCTATGTACAAGAATATAGCTACTATAATCCTGCCCCTGTGTATAAGAATATAACTAATATAACACTGCTCCTATGTACAAGAATATAACTACTATAAGTCTGCCCCTATGTACACAAATATAACTACTATAATACTGCCACTATGTACAAGAATATGACTACTATAATACTGCCTCTATGTACAAGAATATAACTACTATAATACTGACCCTATGTACAAGAATATAACTACTATAATACTGCTCATATGTACAAGAATACAACTACTATAACACTGCCCCATATGTATAAGAATCTAAATACTATAATCCTGCCCCTATGCATAAGAATATAACTAATATAACACTGCTCCTATGTACAAGAATATAACTACTATAAGTCTGCCCCTATGTACAAGAATATAACTACTATAATACTGCCCTCTATGCACAAGAATATAACTATTATAATACTGCTCCCTATGTACAAGAAAATAACTACTGTAAAACTGCTCCCATATACAAGAATATAGCTACTATAATACTGCCCCTATGTACAAGAATATAACTATAATCATACTGCCCCATATGTACAAGAATATAACTACTATAATACTGCCCCATATGTACAAGTATATAACTACTATAATACTGCCCCTATGTACAAGAATATAACTACTATAATACTGTTCCTATGTACAAGAATATAGCTGCGATAATCCTGCCCCTATGTATAAGAATATAACTAATATAACACTGCTCCTATGTACAAGAATATAACTACTCTAAGTCTGCCCCTATGTACAAGAATATAACTACTATAATATTGCCTTCTTTGTACAAGAATATAACTACTATAATACTGTCCCCTATGTTCAAGAATATAACTACTATAATACTGCCCCTATGTACAAGAATATAACTACTATAATACGGCCCATGTACAAAAATATAACTACTATATTACTGCCCACTATGTGCAAAAATATAACTACTATAATACTGCCCCCTATATACAAGAATATAACTACTATAATACTGCCCCTATGTACAAGAATATAACTACTATAATACTGACCCTATGTACAAGAATATAACTACTATAATACTGCTCCTATGTACAAGAATATAACTACTATAATACTGCCCCCTATGTACCAGAATATAACTACTATAATACTGCTCCTATGTACAAGAATATAACTACTATAATACTGACCCTATGTACAAGAATATAACTACTATAATACTGCTCCTATGTACAAGAATATAACTACTATAATACTGCCCCCTATGTACCAGAATATAACTACTATAATACTGCTCCTATGTACAAGAATATAACTACAATAATACTGCCCCTATGTACAAGAATATAACTACTATAATACTGCTCCTATATACAAGAATACAACTACTATTACACTGCCCCATATGTATAAGAATATAAATACTATAATCCTGCCCCTATGTACAAGAATATAACTACTATAATACTGCCCCCTACGTACCAGAATATAACTACTATAATACTGTTCCTATGTACAAGAATATAACTACTATAATACTGCTCCTATGTACAAGAATATAGCTACTATAATCCTGCCCCTGTGTATAAGAATATAACTAATATAACACTGCTCCTATGTACAAGAATATAACTACTATAAGTCTGCCCCTATGTACACAAATATAACTACTATAATACTGCCACTATGTACAAGAATATGACTACTATAATACTGCCTCTATGTACAAGAATATAACTACTATAATACTGACCCTATGTACAAGAATATAACTACTATAATACTGCTCATATGTACAAGAATACAACTACTATAACACTGCCCCATATGTATAAGAATCTAAATACTATAATCCTGCCCCTATGCATAAGAATATAACTAATATAACACTGCTCCTATGTACAAGAATATAACTACTATAAGTCTGCCCCTATGTACAAGAATATAACTACTATAATACTGCCCTCTATGCACAAGAATATAACTATTATAATACTGCTCCCTATGTACAAGAAAATAACTACTGTAAAACTGCTCCCATATACAAGAATATAGCTACTATAATACTGCCCCTATGTACAAGAATATAACTATAATCATACTGCCCCATATGTACAAGAATATAACTACTATAATACTGCCCCATATGTACAAGTATATAACTACTATAATACTGCCCCTATGTACAAGAATATAACTACTATAATACTGTTCCTATGTACAAGAATATAGCTGCGATAATCCTGCCCCTATGTATAAGAATATAACTAATATAACACTGCTCCTATGTACAAGAATATAACTACTATAAGTCTGCCCCTATGTACAAGAATATAACTACTATAATATTGCCTTCTTTGTACAAGAATATAACTACTATAATACTGTCCCCTATGTTCAAGAATATAACTACTATAATACTGCCCCTATGTACAAGAATATAACGACTATAATACTGCCCCGATGTACAAGAATATAACTACTATAATACTGCCCCCTATGTAGAAGAATATAACTACTATAATACTGCCCCCTATGTACAAGAATATTACTACTATAATGCTGCCCCCTATGTACAAGAATATAACTACTATAATACTGTCCCCTATGTAGAAGAATATAACTACTATAATACTGCCCTCTATGTACAAGAATATAACTACCATAATACAGCCCCGTATGTACAAGAATATAACTACTATAATACTGCCCCTATGTACAAGAATATAACTACTATAATACTGCCTCCTATGTACAAGAATATAACTACTATAATACTGCATCCTATGTACAAGAATATAACTACTATAATACTGCCTCCTATGTACAAGAATATAACTACTACAATCCTGCGCCTATGTATAAGAATATAACTAATATAACACTGCTCCTATGTACAAGAATATAATTACTATAAGTCTGCCCCATGTACAAGAATATAACTACTATAATACTGCCCTCTATGCACAAGAATATAACTATTATAATACTGCTCCCTATGTACAAGAAAATAACTACCATAATACTGCTCCCATATACAAGAATATAGCAACTATAATACTGCCCCTATGTACAAGAATATAACTATAATCATACTGCCCCATATGTACAAGAATATAACTAATATAATACTGCCCCATATGTACAAGTATATGACTACTATAATACTGCCACTATGTACAAGAATATAACTACTATAATATTGTCCCCTATATACAAGAATATAACTACTATAATACTGCCCACTATATGCAAGAATATAACCACTATAATACTGCCCCCTATATACAAGAATACAACTACTATAATATTGCCCCTATGTACAAGAATATAACTACTATAATACTGCCCCATATGTACAAGAATATAACTACTATAATACTGCTCCTATGTACAAGAATATAACTACTATAATACTGTCCCATATGTACAAGAATATAACTACTATAATCCTGGCCCTATGTATAAGAATATAACTAATATAACACTGCTCCTATGTACAAGAATATAACTACTATAATACGGCCCATGTACAAGAATATAACTACTATATTACTGCCCACTATGTGCAAAAATATAACTACTATAATACTGCCCCCTATATACAAGAATATAACTACTATAATACTGCCCCTATGTACAAGAATATAACTACTATAATACTGACCCTATGTACAAGAATATAACTACTATAATACTGCTCCTATGTACAAGAATATAACTACTATAATACTGCCCCCTATGTACCAGAATATAACTACCATTATACTGCTCCTATGTACAAGAATATAACTACTATAATACTGACCCTATGTACAAGAATATAACTACTATAATACTGCTCCTATGTACAGGAATATAACTACTATAATACTGCCCCCTATGTACCAGAATATACCTACTATAATACTGCTCCTATGTACAAGAATATAACTACTATAATACTGCCCCTATGTACAAGAATATAACTACTATAATACTGCTCCTATATACAAGAATACAACTACTATTACACTGCCCCATATGTATAAGAATATAAATACTATAATCCTGCCCCTATGTACAAGAATATAACTACTATAATACTGTCCCCTACGTACCAGAATATAACTACTATAATACTGTTCCTATGTACAAGAATATAGCTACTATAATACTGCTCCTATGTACAAGAATATAACTACTATAATACTGACCCCTATGTACAAGAATATAACTACTATAATACTGTTACTATGTACAAGAATATAGCTACTATAATCCTGCCCCTGTGTATAAGAATATAACTAATATAACACTGCTCCTATGTACAAGAATATAACTACTATAAGTCTGCCCCAATGTACACGAATATAACTACTATAATACTGCCACTATGTACAAGAATATGACTACTATAATACTGACCCTATGTACAAGAATATAACTACTATAATACTGCTCATATGTACAAGAATACAACTACTATAACACTGCCCCATATGTATAAGAATCTAAATACTATAATCCTGCCCCTATGCATAAGAATATAACTAATATAACACTGCTCCTATGTACAAGAATATAACTACTATAAGTCTGCCCCTATGTACAAGAATATAACTACTATAATACTGCCCTCTATGCACAAGAATATAACTATTATAATACTGCTCCCTATGTACAAGAAAATAACTACCGTACTATAAAACTGCTCCCATATACAAGAATATAGCTACTATAATACTGCCCCTATGTACAAGAATATAACTATAATCATACTGCCCCATATGTACAAGAATATAACTACTATAATACTGCCCCATATGTACAAGTATATAACTACTATAATACTGCCCCTATGTACAAGAATATAACTACTATAATACTGTTCCTATGTACAAGAATATAGCTACGATAATCCTGCCCCTATGTATAAGAATATAACTAATATAACACTGCTCCTATGTACAAGAATATAACTACTATAAGTCTGCCCCTATGTACAAGAATATAACTACTATAATACTGCCTTCTTTGTACAAGAATATAACTACTATAATACTGTCCCCTATGTTCAAGAATATAACTACTATAATACTGCCCCTATGTACAAGAATATAACGACTATAATACTGCCCCGATGTACAAGAATATAACTACTATAATACTGTCCCCTATGTACAAGAATATAACTACTATAATACTGCCCTCTATGTACAAGAATATAACTACCATAATACAGCCCCGTATGTACAAGAATATAACTACTATAATACTGCCCCTATGTACAAGAATATAACTACTATAATACTGCCTCCTATGTACAAGAATATAACTACTATAATACTGCATCCTATGTACAAGAATATAACTACTATAATACTGCCTCCTATGTACAAGAATATAACAACTATAATACTGCCCCTATGTATAAGAATATAACTACTATAACACTGCTCCTATGTACAAAAATATAACTACTATTATACTACCCCTATGTACAAGAATATAGCTACTATAATACTGCTCCCTGTGTATAAGAATATAACTACTATAATACTGCTCCTATGTGCAAGAATATTACTACTATAATACTGCCCCTGTGTACAAGAATATAACTTCTATAATACTGTCCCCTATGTGCAAGAATATAGCTACTATAGTACTGCTCCTATGTACAAAAATATAACTACTATAATACTGCCCCTTTGTACAAGAATATAACTACTATAATACTGCCCCCTGTGTATAAGAATATAACTACTGTAATACTGCTCCTATGTACAAGAATATTACTACTATAATACTGCCCCTGTGTACAAGAATATAACTTCTATAATACTGCCCACTATGTACAAGAATATAACTACTATAATACTGTCCCCTATGTACAAGAATATAGCTACTATAATACTGCCTCTATGTACAAGATTATAACTACTATAATACTGCCCTCTATGTACAAGAATATAACTACTATAATACTGCCCCATATGTACAAGAATATAACTACTATAATTCTGCCCCTATATATAAGAATATAACTACTATAATACTGCCCTCTATGTACAAGAATATAGCTACCATAATACAGCCCCGTACGTACAAGAATATAACTACTATAATACTGCCCCTATGTACAAGAATATAACTACTATAATACTGCCTCCTATGTACAAGAATATAACTACTATAATACTGCCTCCTATCTACAAGAATATAACTACTATAATACTGCCCCTATGTATAAGAATATAACCACTATAACACTGATCCTATGTACAACACTATAACTACTATAATATTGCTCCTATGTACAAGAATATAACTACTATAATACTGCCCCTATGTACAAGATTACTACTATAATACTGCTCCTATGTACAATAATATAACTAATATAATACTACTCCTATGTACAAGAATATAGCTACTATAATACTGCCCTGTATGTACAAGAATCAAACTACTTTAATACTGCCCCTGTGTACAAGATTATAACTACTATAATACTGCCCTCTATGTACAAGAATATAACTACTATAATACTGCCCCATATGTACAAGAATATAACTACTATAATACAGCCCCTATTTATAAGATTATAACTACTATAATACTGCCCTCTATGTACAAGAATATAGCTACTATAATGCTGCCCCGTTTGTACAAGAATATAACTACTATAATGCTGCCCCTATGTACAAGAATATAACTACTATAATACTGTCCCTATGTATAAGAATATAGCTACTATAATACTGCTCCTATATACAAGGATGTTACTACTATAATACTGCCCCTATGTATAAGAATATAGCTACTATAATACTGCTCCTATATACAAGGATGTTACTACTATAGTGCTGCTCCTATGTACAATCATATAAGTAATATAATGCTGCTCCTGTGTATAAGAATATAGCTACTATAATGCTGCCTGCTATGTAAAAGAATATAACTACTATAATACTGCCTCCTATGTACAAGAATATAACTACTATAATACTGCCTCTTATGTACAGTAATATAACTACTATAATACTGCCTCCTATGTATGAGAATATAACTACTATTATACTTCTCCTATGTACAATAATATAACTAATATAATGCTTCTCCTACGTACAAGAATATAACTACTACAATACTGCCCCCTATGTACAAGAATATAATAACTATAATACTGCCCCTATGTACAAGAATATAACTACTATAATACTGCCCCTATATACAAGAATATAACTACTATAATTCTGCTCCTATGTACAAGAATATAACTACTATAATACTGCCCTTATGTACAAAATACAGGTGTGGGCAATATGAAAAGCACACCTGAAACCAGATAAATAGGAGAGAATTTGATTCAATCTTTGCACTGTGTGTCTGTGTGTGCCACTCTAAGCATGGAGAGCAGAACAATAAGAAGAGAACTGTCTGAGGACTTGAGGACCAAAATTATTGAAAAATATCAACAATCTTAAGTTTAAAGGCTATCTCCAGAGATCTTGATGTTCCTTTGTCCACAGTGCGCAACATAATCAAAAAGTTTACAACCCATGACACTGTAGCTAATCTTCCTGGACGTGGACGACAGAGAAAACTTGATGAAAGGTTTCACTGCAGGATAGTCCGTATGGTGGAATAGCAGCTCCAATCAAGTTACAAAGAAATTCAAACTGTTCTTCAGGCTCAGCTTGCATCAGTGTCAGCGCGAACTATCCATCGACATTAGATTGAAATGAAATGCTATGGCAGTTGACCCAGGAAAACCCCACCGCTGACACAAACACATAAAAAAGCTAGACTGCAGCTTGCCAAATTGTATGTGAGTAAGCTAAAATCATTCTGGGAAAGCATCTTGTGGACAGATGAGACCAAAATAGAGCTTTTTGGTAAAGCACTTCATTTTACTGTTTACCTAGAACGTAATGAGGCCTACAAAGAAAAGAAAACAGTACCTACAGTCAAATATGGTGGAGGTTCAAAGATGTTTTGGGGTTGTTTTGCTGCCCATCCTGACATGATATGTTGTCACGAGTCTCCCATTCTGCCCCCATATGTTGTCACGAGTCTCCCATTCTGCCATCATATATTGTCCCATCCTGCCCCCATATTGCAGCTTTCAGTAAAAAAAAAAAAAAGTTTCTTCTTACCTGGCCGCGGTCCAGCGGCGTCCTCTCCCTCATCCAGTTAAGGTGCAGATGCCCCGGCGCATGAAAGTGTCGTCATACGCCGGCGATGTCTTCGTCGATGTCAGCTGCCGGTCTCTGATTGGCTGGCAGATGTTAACTATTGCAGTGCAGGAAACCGGTGGCTTTATACACGGCAATAGATTTTAGCTGAATCCTGCCCCTGGGGCCCGGTGAACAGAAGCAAAAAGATCAGTGGCCCAGTCCAGGCTCACCGAGCTTCATACACCAGTAAGGGCAGTAATGCCCTGATGGCGGCCCTGGTCTGCCTTTGAAGGAGAACTATATAATATACATACAGTATATGATAGATACTGTACATGTGTTACAACAGAGATATATAATGATACATGTGATACAATGTAGATATATGACGGATACATGTCATCTAATGTAGATATTGTAGATATATGATGATACATGTGATATAATGTAGATATATGACGGATACTGAACATATGATATAATGAAGTTATATGATGGATACTGTACATGTGATATAATGTAGATATATGATAGATACATGTGATATAATGTAGATATATGATGGATACTGTACATGTGTTATAATGTAGATATATGATGGGTAGATGTGATATAATGTAGATATATGACAATACATGCAATATAATGTAGATATATGATGGATACTGTGCATGTGATATAATGTAGATATACTGTATGATGATACATGTGATCCAATGTAGATATTGTAGATATATCGCGATTAGTGTTGAGCGAGCATGCTCGACAGTGCTCGTTACTCGCCCGAGCATCTCACTACTCTGAATGTTCGGCGAGCACCGAGCATTTCCGGGTTGCTTGGGAGCTCGGGTCTCCGCCCTGCATGTTTGTCGCTCTTTACAGAGCCAATGAACATGCAGGGATTGCCAACCAGTCACTGTAATGCCGCAGCCATGTTGTTTGTGGGCATTACAGTGATTGGCTGGCGGCACAACGTCACCTCGAGTATTTAAAACCGGGCGCCGCCATCTTGGACACAGTCGCTCCGGATCAGACAGTGTAGGGTCAGTGCTGCAGAGCTAGGGAGAGATTTATACTGTGAAATAGTTAGTGCAGGGTCTCTAAAGCCTGCCAAATCAAACAAACAGTCCTTCTCAGGACTAATATCCATCCCAGATATCAGGTAGGCAGGCTGTATAGGAGACGCAGTGGTTATACCAGCAAACGCTGCATTACAGTCCTGTGTGCTCCTGCTGGTCAAATTGCTAGACTTATCCCCCGGTCTCAGGGGCCAGGAAAAATCCTTTTTTTTCATCTAAATCCTGTTTGTTTGTTTTTTTCTCAGTCAGACTGTACAAATACCCGTCTTATTAACCTTTTTTATCCCCCCCCCCCAAAAAAAAAAAAATTGAGTGTCTCGCTGACTGTTCAGTGTAGCGCTGGCGTCCCTGCCCTCTGCTAGGCAGGGACGCTGCTCCCCTCACCGCTCTGCTCCGTGCCCGGCGTCCTCTCCCCGCTCTGCTGTCAGCGCGCGCTCCTTCCCGGCGTCCTCCTCCCGCTCTGCTCTCAGCGCGCGCTCCTTCCCGGCCCCTGTGCTTAGGGCGCGCGCGCGCGCGCTCCCCTCCTCTTAAAGGGGCCGCGCGCGCCGTCCTAAGGAGTCCCCGGCCAATGGCCGGAGGACTTCATCATATATAAGGCACCTCCTCCAAAATGGAGGTGCCCGAGCAATGTTGTTTGCACCTGTGTCTCACCTGTGCTTCAGCCCTCAGGTCCCGTTGCCAGTTACCTGCCAGTTACCTGCCAGTTTCCTGCCAGTTTCCTGCCAGTTTCCTGCTAGTTACCTGCCTGATTCCTGCCTGAATACTTGTTACCTGCCTGCCTGCCTGAGGTCTGACGGTCTGCCTTACAACTCCGGTCAGTCTGTCTAAGGACCAACTTGTCCGCTCACCTGGGAGCGCACATCAGCTACCTGCCTGCTTGCCTGAGGTCCGACGGTCTGCCTTACAACTCCGGTCAGTCTGTCTATGGACCAGCTTGCCCGCTCACCTGGGAGCGCTTCTCCGCTACCTGCCTGCTTGCCAGCCCGGAGGCTCCGTTGTCACGTGCGGTGACCACCAGCTATTCCAGAGACTCTTGCCCGCTCACCTGGGAGCGCTTCTCCGTTACCTACCTGCCTGCCAGCCCGGAGGTTCCGCCGTCACGTGCCGTGACCACCTGCTATTCCAGAGACTCTCGCTTGCTCACCTGGGAGCACACATCTACCATCTGCCTGCTAGCCTACCCGGAGGCTCTGCCATCACAGGTCGTACCTACCCCTTACCCAGAGACTGCCCTGATCACTTGCCGTAACTCCCTGTCCGTTCACTCAGAGACTGCCACCCGCTCCCTTACAAGGGCCGCCCCCTTGTATAGTAGCTCAGAGGTTCCGCCTCCCGGACCCGTTACATTCAGACACCAATATATCTGTTTAAAAGAGTCTGGTGTAGGCCAGAGAACTAGAACTGTGGTTTTCCTCTTCCACGGTTCAAATCTGGGTGTTATCAACTTGCTTGCCTTTTTTCCATTAAAAAAAAACAGTTTGAGTGTCTCGCTGACTGTTCAGACACCAATATATCTATTTTAACAACTCTGGTATACACCAGGAAATTATAACTGTCGTTTTGCAGTTCCACAGTTCAAATCTCTGTATTATCCACTTTTTTGTCTTTTTTCCACACAAAAAAACATTTTCAGTGTCTCACTGACTGTTCAGACACCAATATATCTGTTTAAAAGATTCAGGTGTAGGCCAGAGAAATAGAACTGTGGTTTTCCTCTTCCACTGTTCTAATCTACTCTTTATTACCCTTTTTCCATTGATAGTGCGAGTGTAAGATATTTTACTTCATTTACAATGGGCAAGGCGCGTGGCAAGGGATGTGGAACTGGACGTTCTGGTGATGGTGCATGCAGAGGACGGGGCCATGGCCAAGGTGAAAATGTGCCACAACCAACAGCCACATCTTCTCGCTCCCAGTGCTTGACCGAATTACTAGGGAAGCACACAACAACAAGACCACTATTGCGAACTGATCAGTGTGAACAGGTTATTAATTGGAAAGCAGATAATATTTCCAGTCACCTGGGCACCACCACCTCCGGTCTGTCTTTCACATGGTCAAGTGTTAGTAGCCGTGAGTCTCGACCGCATACTCCTCCTCACCCTGATGCTCCTTCCTCCCACCATGCCGAGTGTCGTCAGACAGCAACTGATCCCACAGTTGGACACTCTGAAGAGCTGTTCACTGGTCCATTTCCATATTTGGGCCCCTCACCTGCTCCGCTTGAAGTGGTGGAAGAGGAGATCCCATGTAGCCATGGCCAAATATTTGAACAGCCACGGCCACAGGAAGGCGACGCTGGCAATTTGTCACAAGAGGTGGACGATGACGAGACACAATTGCCACAAAGTGAGGAGGAGGACCATAGTGCGGAAGTGGAAGAGGAGGAGGTGGTGGATGATCTAGTAACTGACCCAACGTGGCAGGAGGACACGCAGAGCAAGGCCAGCAGCACACAGGGGGAGGGAGGCAGAGTACCCCAACAGGCAGGAAGAAGCAGTGTGGTGGCCGCAGCAGAAGGCGGGCAACCGTTCCCCGTAACACCAACACGAGGGACGTTGTCAGTACAACCAGTAGTTCTTCCAGAGTCTGGAATTTTTTTAAAGACTCTGCTGATAACCCCAAAAAGGCCATTTGTACCACCTGCCAGGCCAGCATCAGCAGGGGTGACAAAACTACCAGCCTGACCACCACCAGCATGATTAGGCACATGGCAGCAAAGCACCCGACTTTGTGGGGCAACCCCAGGGTCCACGACCAGTGTCAGCGGGTGTCACCACTGCTTCTTCCGCTGTTGTGCGCGTAAGAGAACCCCCTGTTGTGCATGCAAGGCAATCCCCTGTCTATACTGCATGCAAAGATGCCCCCTCCTCTCAGTCTTCACTTGTTATGGCAGTTTCTCAAGAAACAGCATCAATGTCCACGTCCATGTCCCACCGCAGCGTTCAATTGTCCATATCGCAGACCTTTAAACGAAAGCGCAAATTTTCAGCCAACGCCCCACAGGCCACAGTCCTAAATTCCCACATTTCACTACTGTTTGCGTTGGAAATGCTGCCTTTTAGGCTGGTGGAGACGGAATCTTTCCGCAACCTTATGGCGGTGGCCGTCCCTTGGTACTCGGTCCCCAGCCAACACTATTTTGCCCGGTGTGCTATCTCCGCACTACACAAGCACATGTCCCAAAACATCTGTCGTGCCCTCAACAACGCAGTTGACTCGCCCCCTGGGCCGTGGGGCACTCGGATCCGGGCAATAGGGGGAACGATGGGAGTAGTAGTGGCAACCCGGTTCCGTGGCTCAGGGTGGTCAGGCCAGTGGTAGTCCATTACGTGTTGTTGATTATGTCCGACTACGCCACCCGTGGATTTGCGGTCATTAGGAACCGCCGCTGCAGGGCAGACCGCTGGGGCTGATGATATGTGCAGCTGGGATGGTGTGACTCCCCACGGGAAGAGTGCGGCCCCAGGGCAGTGTAGTGGATGGTGGGAGTGATGGTAGTGAGGGTCCCAGTGCTGATAGTGCTGGAGAAGCAAGGAGCACACAGACAACAAGTTGCAGTCCAGGGTCTTTACTGAAACAGGTAAACTGACCCATAAACAGTCCCAGCTAGGAGGGGACCTGGATGTCTGAGAGCAACGGGGAAATTGGCCCTGGTCAGGGTGAGGGTGTAGGCCTACCGTGCTTTCTGCGCTCCTTCTGGCTATCTCCTCGTTATAGGGTAACAGCCCACGTTTCCGAGCTTTCCGTGTATTCTCGCCTGTATGGCCTGCGACGTGGGTTCCTTTCTGCTCCCAGCCTTGTACGGCTTTACTGGTCCCTTCGGTTGTGGCAGGGCCTCCAGGCTTCTTAGGCCAAGGAATGTACAGTCCCTTGCGGACTGGTTTTCTGCTGGGGGATGTGGAATCCTTCCAGCCTCAGACACCAAAGTCTGGTAAAGTTAAGTCTTTTCTCTGCCAAGACAGGCTCTCTTCGCCTCTTGTCTCTGGCTTGTGGCTCTCCTCCTGCCACACTTCCTCTTAGGTGCAGTGCAACTTTCTGTCCCTGCTCTGCTGAGACACGTCTCAGTCCTGAGACAGGTCATCTGGGTTCTCTCTAACCCTGCCCCCAGCACCAGCTTTTATAGGGGCAGCCTGCTCCCCCTACTGGCCTGAGACAGGAGGTACTGCATGCTAATGTTCCCCTGACTAGAGAACCTCCCCCTTGCTCTCAGACACAGCTTTAATTACACTTGTGGCATCCAGGTCAGGGTGACACATTCTCCCCTAGTAAAATTTAGTACTCAGGGACTAAACAGTAAACAAAGATAATATGCATAACAATAAAACATTAATAGACAGACGACGCACAAATTGAGTTCTTAAGGTCACAGTGTGGCCTGTGACCGGGTGTCCATATCACCAATACAACGGGGAGCCTTAACCAGGTGGGGGTCTGTCCTACCCCAAGTCCTTCACAGTCTTAGTTCATTCCTGGGTTAGGCTCCGAATGCAGTCCATACAAGGTCCTGGTTATAAAAAGTCCATAACCTGTGAGTCTTTACGGTAGCTGTAAGAAACTGAAACACAGAATTACCAAACATGCATGTAACTTGGCAAACATTTCAACATTTGGCAACAGGGTTATTTACAATCTTAGTACACTCTATATTCTCCAGCGAGCGGGTATCTGCCCCTTTGTGCTCCTGGTTGACCTACGTAGCCCACTGTCTGGTGGTGGACCAACCTGGCATTCCCCACTAGCGTTAGGGGTACAGCTACCAGCTGGGTGTACAGGTAGGGCAGGCAGCTGTCTGCGGGTCCTTTGGCTTACCGCAGGCATGGCAGGCTCACTGTCAGCAGAGGGTTGACTCTCCTGGGCTGCTGGTACAGGCTCTTCTGCCTCTGGAACTGCTTGCTCCTCTTCACCTTCCGGCTCTGGTGTTGGTTGTTGCTGTGCCGGTTGCAGGAAATGCAGGACGGGTACCACTATGGCATCATTTATGCGAGTCCAGGACTGAGGGAACTCTCCGAGAACGGTGCTGATCATTTCTTCCTTGTCCTCTGCGGGTTCAAGGTCACTCTGATCTTCTTCTGCACTACGGAGTTGCTCGGGGCATCTTTTGAGGTGGTCTCTGGAGACGACACTAGTGGTTTCTCCTCCGTCTTTGGTGATTACGCACACCTTTGGGTTGTCGTGATCAGACTGCAGTACGGTGTAGGGTTCCCTTTCCCACTGGTCGTCCAACTTATGTAGCCTTCTTTTTCGCTTTAGGACTTGCTCACCAGGTTCTAGGGGACTAGCAGGGGCGTGTTGATTGAAGAGTCTTTCTTGCCTCTCTCTCACCTGGGCCAGGCTCTTCTCCACACTCTCCTGTACCTTCTTGTACTGCAGTTGCCTTTCTGTATCCCAGTCCGCATCCGGGGAGGTGTCCTCAGGTATTAGGACTCCCATCTCCAGGTCTACGGGCAGCTTACCTGGTCTAGCTCGCATCAGGTAAGCCGGGGTGCAGATTGTAGCATTCACCGGGATATTGTTGTACATGTCTACCAGGTCCGGCAGTTTTTCTGGCCACAGGCTGCGTTCCTCCAGGGGCAACGTCTTCAGGAGATCAATGACTATATTGTTCATCTTCTCACACATCCCGTTGGTTTGGGGGTGGTAAGGCGTTGTCCGAATCTTCTTACAGCCATAGAGGTTGCAGAACTCCTGGAAGATTTCAGCTTCAAACGCTGGACCCTGGTCTGTCAGGACCTGTTCCGGATACCCGTGAGGACGGCAGAAGTATTGCTGGAAGGCTCTGGCCGCTGTTTGGGCTGTCAAGTCTTTTACCGGGACCACCACGAGAAAACGGGAATAGTGGTCCACGATTGTCAGGGCATAGATGTATCCAGACCGGCTTGGAGCCAATTTGATGTGGTCCAGAGCTACCAGCTCAAGAGGCTGCGTGGTGACGATGGGCCTCAAGGGTGTCTTCTGGCTGGTGCGGTCCTTCCTCCTCAGGTGACAAGGGCCACATTCTCTGCACCACTTTTCTACTGCTCCTCTCATGCCGACCCAAAAGAACCTTCCTCTTAGTAGGAACTCCAGTTTCTTCCAACCGAAGTGTCCCGCTCTGTCATGGTAAGCCCCCAGGACCATGGCTGCATCCCGTCTTGGGACCACGACTTGCCAGGTCAGCTCGTGCGTCCGGTGGTTAACAATCCTTCTGCACAACTTGCCTTCGTAGAGGAACAGCTTGCTCTTCTCCTTCCATAACTGCTTGGCTTCCTCTGGGGCATCTTGATCTAAGCGGGCGTCTTCCCGGGTCAGCAGATCTTTCACCAGGCGGACTGCAGGGTCACTATCTTGGGTCTCGGCCCAGCTGTGGTGAGGTAGGGGATTGATCATCACAGTTGTTAGATCCTCCTCCTTCACGCGGTGAGAGTGTTGAGCGGCTCCATACCGGTGAAACGCGGGGAGTTCTACCTCCTCCAGCTCTTCTGGGTCTTCGTCACCCTCAGGTAAGTGAGGCATTCTTGATAGGGCGTCCGCGTTGGCATTGGTTTTGCCGGCCCGGTACTTGATCACGAAGTCATAGTTGGAGAGACGGGCCATCCACCGCTGTTCTAGGGCACCCAGTCTTGCATTGTCCAGGTGTGTCAACCGGGTTGTTGTCCGTGTACACGGTGAACTTTGCGGAGGCCAGGTAATGCTTGAAGCGTTCCGTCACGGCCCACACCACCGCCAAGAATTCTAGCTTGAAGGAGCTGTAATTCTCCGGGTTCCTCTCGGTGGGCCTCAGCTTCCGGCTGGCGTATGTGATCACCCGTTCTCTGCCCTGTTGGTTTTGGGACAGTACGGCTCCCAGTCCCACATTACTGGCGTCTGTGTGGAGAATGAAAGGCTGGCCATAATCAGGGTAGGCCAGGATCTCATCCCCCGTGAGGGCCATCTTTAGCTGGCGGAAGGACTCCTCTTCCGGTTTATCCCACTTGAAGGGTGGCTTTTGACTCCTGGACTTAGACTGTCCGATCAGGAGGTCCTGCATAGGAGCTGCCATCTTAGTGAACCCGGGGATGAACCTTCGGTAGTAGCCTACCAACCCGAGAAACTGTCTCACCTCTTTGATGTTCGAGGGGCTTGGCCAGCTCTTGATTGCCGTGACCTTGTCAGGGTCGGGGGCCACTCCTTCCGCGCTTACCACGTGCCCTAGATACTGGACCTTTGGTTTCAGCAGGTGACACTTCGATGGTTTCACCTTCAGGCCATAGCCTGCCAGGGCTTCGAACACCTCGGCCAGGTGCTTTAGGTGGTCCTCGTAGGTCTTCGAATAGACGATCACGTCGTCCAGGTAAAGGAGGACCGTCTCGAAGTTTCGGTGCCCTAGACAGCATTCCATCAGCCTCTGGAAGGTCCCTGGTGCCTTGCAGAGCCCGAAGGGCATACAGTTGAACTCACTCAGTCCCATCGGGGTGGTGAAGGCGGTCTTCTCCTTGTCAGCCTCTGCCACAGGAACCTGCCAGTACCCGCTAGTAAGGTCCAAAGTAGAAAAGAAGTTAGCAGATTTTAGTGCGGCTAAAGACTCCTCTATTCTAGGCAGCGGATATGCGTCTTTGTGGGTGATACGGTTGATTTGTCTATAGTCCACGCACATTCTCATGGTGCCGTCTTTCTTTTTGACCAGAACCAAGGGGGCTGCCCAGGGGCTACAGCTGTCTCTAATGACCCCAGCTTCTTTCATCTCTCTTAGCATGCCCTTTGCGTTCTGATAATGTGCAGGGGGTACAGGTCTGTGCCTCTCTTTTATTGGTGGGTGGCTCCCTGTGGGGATGTGGTGTTCTATCCCTTTTACTCTGCCGAAGTCTAGCGGGTGCTTACTAAAGACTCTCTCGTACTCCTGTACCACCCGGTAGACTCCTTGTTTTTGGTGCAGGGGAGTGGAGTTAGCACCCACATGGAGTTTCTGGCACCAGTCCTCCTTTTGTTTCTGGGAGCCATTACCCTCCGCCTGTGGAGATGGGGGCAAGGGTTCCACGGCCCTGATAGCTTTGTGTTCGACAACAAACAGTTTGGCAAGTGTAGCATACCTGGGTAAGTGTACTTCCCTCTCCCCAAGGTTGAGAATGCGAATGGGCACCCTCCCATGACGGACATCAATCACCCCCCGGGCTGTCAAAATGGTGGGCCTGCTGTCTGAGTACACGGGTTCTACCATGGCTTGGTAGTCTCTACCTCTCAACCCGATTGCAGTCCGACACCAGATCATCATTTCACTTTTGGGAGGCATGGAAATGGGGAATGGGTCACTCAGTCTTACGCTACCGATCTCACCACCAGACAGTTCTACCTGCTGCCGTCTCATCAGGGCTTTTATCTCCTTGTTGAGGACTCTCTGTTGGCTGGAACTAGCATTCACCGCCACCTGTTGTAGAATTACAATTACCTCTGAAAGACAATTTTCAATTACATTAGTACCCACAGTTAATTTAGGGTGACTTTCACGACGGTCAATGTCCACAATAATCACTCCCTGTGCCGGTAGTTCAACTTTACCAATTTTAATGGTCATCTCCTTGAACCCCATCTGCGGCACGGGTAAGCCATTACTGGCGATGATGCTCAAGTTACTGTCTGGATACCGTGTGATATCAGCATCAGTCCAATACTGCTTAAAAAGTACATAAGGGATAGTGGTTACTTGCGACCCAGTATCCAGCAAGGCGGTCATGGGGATACCGTCCAGCACCACGGGTAAAACCGGGCGCCCCCCAACGTACTTATCACGCCAATTATAAGGGCCTGGTGATCTTATGCCTGGGGGTTGGCCCTCTGCCCCAGGTTGGACCCGTTTAAATTACAGTACCTGGAAATGTGTCCGGGCTGGTTGCATCGACGGCAAATGGGCTGTCCATCCTCTGCGTAGCGGTCTGTGGGCCTCCCTCGGAATGACGGGATCCTCCTCTGTCGACCCCACGGGACATCCTCCGGACGTGAAGCCAGCTCGATGGGTCTTGACGGGTCCACTTGCAACGCCTGGACGGTCCTGGTCAACGCTGCGACGCTCCTGGTTAGCTCCTGGACTTGGTGGTGCAGGTCTTTCGATGGGGCTTGGTTCAGGGCCTGTGCATCAGCCTCCACGGAGTCTATAGAGGAGGGCGCCGCCTCCTGGTGGTAGGTGATAGCAGGGCGCCGGGGGTTTATAGCGCCACTGGTTGCGGATTCACGGAGCACCCTTATGGCCCTGTCCTTAAATTGGGCAAAGGTCAGGTCAGGGTTCTGAAAGAACATGAGGCGCAGTTGGGCCCTGTGGGCGCTAGACAGCAGACCTTCTATGAATTGTTCTGTTAGCAGCTTATCCGTTTCCTGCACACTGCCAGGGTCAGTTTGTTGAATAGCCCTCAAGGCTTCCTGCAGATTTAGGGCATAGTCTCTGATGCTGTCCTGTGCCCGCTGCTTACATCCATAGAACCTCATTTTAATCTCAGCGGAGGTACGTGTGTCAAAGGTAACCCGCAGCCGGGCCAGAATACCCTTCACAGTCCTTTTCTCCTCAGTGGGCCATGATTTTACCTCCCTTTGGGCTGCGCCAGTTAACTGCCCTGTTAGTATGCTGACCTTCTGTTCCTCTGTCAGGGGGTAAACGTGGAACAAACTGTATAGCCTTTCCTTAAAGTCAGTTAGGGCATGGGGCTCCCCTGAGTACTTGGGCAGCCAGGGATGTAGGGCAGGGAAAAGGGCATCACCGCTGCTGCAGCTGCGTTGGTGGTAGTGGGCGCCTCTGTGTCCGACATCTTCCTCCCCCCTAGTTAAGCGTGGCCTACCTTCCGACGATCCTCTTCTGTAGGCCGCGGCTCCGCTGCTGCTGCTCTGGACGAGGTCCTGGCGTCGCGTCCTGATGACGTCAGCGTCGCTCTCTCTCCCTTCCAGGACCTTGCGCAGCATCGGTGCGTGGGGCGGAGCTTCGGATCTCGCGCGGTTTTGACGTCCACGAACCTCTTCTTCCCGCGCGGCGTCCTGAAGATGGCGTCCGATGGCGGGAAACAGCTGCGGATGGCGGGAAGACGGCAGAAGACGGCGGGAAACGGTCCAAGATGGCGTCTGATGGCGGGAATCGGCTCCGGACGGCGGGAAACTTCGCCACAGGTAAGTTACAAAAGTCTTTTTCAGGCACGCAGTACCCGGTGGTTGCGGGCACGAAATCCTGCCGACTACGCCAAAGCTGACTCGCCCCCTGGGCCGTGGGGCACTCGGATCCGGGCAATAGGGGGGACGATGGGAGTAGTAGTGGCAACCCGGTTCCGTGGCTCAGGGGGGTCAGGCCAGTGGTAGTCCGTTACGTGTTGTTGATTATGTCCGACTACGCCACCCGTGGATTTGCGGTCATTAGGAACCGCCGCTGCAGGGCAGACCGCTGGGGCTGATGATATGTGCAGCTGGGATGGTGTGACTCCCCACGGGAAGAGTGCGGCCCCAGGGCAGTGTAGTGGATGGTGGGAGTGATGGTAGTGAGGGTCCCAGTGCTGATAGTGCTGGAGAAGCAAGGAGCACACAGACAACAAGTTGCAGTCCAGGGTCTTTACTGAAACAGGTAAACTGACCCATAAACAGTCCCAGCTAGGAGGGGACCTGGATGTCTGAGAGCAACGGGGAAATTGGCCCTGGTCAGGGTGAGGGTGTAGGCCTACCGTGTTTTCTGCGCTCCTTCTGGCTATCTCCTCGTTATAGGGTAACAGCCCACGTTTCCGAGCTTTCCGTGTATTCTCGCCTGTATGGCCTGCGACGTGGGTTCTTTTCTGCTCCCAGCCTTGTACGGCTTTACTGGTCCCTTCGGTTGTGGCAGGGCCTCCAGGCTTCTTAGGCCAAGGAATGTACAGTCCCTTGCGGACTGGTTTTCTGCTGGGGGATGTGGAATCCTTCCAGCCTCAGACACCAAAGTCTGGTAAAGTTAAGTCTTTTCTCTGCCAAGACAGGCTCTCTTCGCCTCTTGTCTCTGGCTTGTGGCTCTCCTCCTGCCACACTTCCTCTTAGGTGCAGTGCAACTTTCTGTCCCTGCTCTGCTGAGACACGTCTCAGTCCTGAGACAGGTCATCTGGGTTCTCTCTAACCCTGCCCCCAGCACCAGCTTTTATAGGGGCAGCCTGCTCCCCCTACTGGCCTGAGACAGGAGGTACTGCATGCTAATGTTCCCCTGACTAGAGAACCTCCCCCTTGCTCTCAGACACAGCTTTAATTACACTTGTGGCATCCAGGTCAGGGTGACACACAGTTACTGGGAGAGTCCAAGTGACAACGGACACGTGGACAAGTGCTTGTGGCCAGGGACGGTACATCTCCCTGACGGCACACTGGGTTAACATAGTGGAAGCTGGGACCCAGTCAGACCTTGGGATGGAACACATCCTCCCCACACCGAGGATTGCGGGCCCTATGTCAGTCAGAGTTGCCCCCACAGTGTACAGCTCCTGCGCATCATCCTCCTCCTCATGTTCAGCCTCCATCTCAGATATCAACACATCAGTTACAAGCTGGAAGCACTGCAGTACTGCCTCAGCCATGCGGCAACAGGCTGTGCTGAAACTCATAAGCTTAGATGATAAACCTCACACTGCTTGTGAGTTGTGGACAGCTGTGAAAGAGCAGGCAGATCTATGGCTGAGACCGCTGAACCTACATCCAGGCACGGTCGTGTGTGATAATGGCCGTAACCTGGTGGCGGCTCTGAGGCGAGGCGAGATCACACACGTACCATGCCTGGCTCATGTGCTTAACCTCGTAGTTCAGCGGTTTCTTAAATCGTACCCCGAGTTGCCAGATCTGCTCGTCAAAGTACGTCGCCTGTCAGCTCATTTTCGGAAGTCGGCTAAAGCTTCCGCCACCCTTGCTGTGTTGCAGTTGCGTTTGCAGCTTCCGGCACACCGACTGGTGTGTGATGTCCCCACACGTTGGAACTCTACCCTCCACATGTTGCAAAGGATTTGTGAGCAGAAGGGAGCAGTTGTGGAGTACCAGCTGCAACAAGGCCGTCGATATTCAGGTCAGACTCCACACAAAAGACCTCAGGAGTGGACCTGGATGTCTGACATATGTACCATCCTGACAAACTTTGAGGAGTCCACCAAGATGGTGAGTGGCGATGACACCATCATTAGCGTCAGCATCCCACTTGTCTGTCTTTTGCAATTAAAGTGGAGGCATTGCAGCCAGAGTATGATGAGATGGATCAAGAAGCCGTAGCGGGCGATTACACACAGCCCAGCCTCATCTCATCCCAACGTGCATTGGGGGATAATGAGGGAGAGGAAGAGGAGGAGGAAGAACAGGAGCTGGTATCATGTGCTGTAGATGGTAGTACCTGTACAACTGTCATACCGTCGGTTCAGCGTGGGTGGCCTGAGGACAGGGGGGAGGAGGAGGAGAGCATGGTCAGTCGTCATCTTGGTGAGCACACGGAAGTCTTGCCTGTTACCAGTCTGGCACGCATGGCTGACTTTATGTTACGCTGCCTTAACCGTGACCCTACCATTGTTAAAATGTTGGGTGACAGTCATTACTGGTTGGTGACACTTTTAGACCCCCGCTACAAGTAGAACTTTCACTCTCTTATTCCTGAGGTGGAGAGGTCTACAAAAATGGGGCAGTACCAGAAGGCCCTTGCTGCAGAACTGGTAAAAAAATTCCCATCTGAACACGCTAGCGGCATAGGTCACAGTTCATTGACCAACCAAGGCGTACAGGCGAGAGAGACGCAACTCCAATCCAGCAGAGGCAGGGGAACACTGTCAACTTTCTGGGACAGTTTTCTGAGACCTGCCCAGCTTACAGGCCCTGATGTGTGGGGTACTCTCACAAGGAGTGGAAAGTTTCAAAAGATGGTGAGAGAGTACCTTGCCGATCGTACCAGCGTCCTCCATGATTCCTCTGTGCCTTTTAATTATTAGGTATCCAAGCTGGACACTTGGAATGACTTGCTCTGTACGCCTTGGAGGTCCTGGCCTGCCTTGCCGCTAGTGTGTTATTGGAGCGTGTTTTTAGTGCCGCTGGGGGAATTATAACTGATAAGCGCACTCGCCTGTCAACTGACAATGCTGACAAGCTGACCCTTATCAAAATGAATAAGGGCTGGATTGGGCCAGACTTCCCATCACCACCAAATGACAGCAGAGTAACATAAAGTCAAATCCACTGTGTTGTTTCGGGAGGTGTATTCCCATGCACCGCTTCACACCCACACATGGGTATACGCTTCATCATTTCGGCTGTTTTTTGCTCTTCTCCTTATCCTCAGCCTCCACCACCACTATACCACAAGGGTGACCGTGGTCCGTGTTGCCAGCATTGCAAGTTCCTCCGTCCTAATTTTTGGCAGCTTTTGCTTGGAAGGCATAGGCAAAGACTATGGGAGACCCACTCCCCAATAATGGAAATAATGTTTTTAATATGCTGTACTGCATGGCTCTTGTAAGTGGCATTAAAATCGTCTTGTTAAGCTACTGCGACCTCCACCACTCTTCCAAGGGGCATTAAAACCGTCTTGTTAAGCTACTGCGACCTCCACCACTCCCCCAAGGGGCATTAAAACCGTCTTGTTAAACAACTCTGAACTCCACAGCTCTTCCAAGGGGCATTGAAATGATGGATTCAATTAACTGTAACCTCCACGACACTTCCAACGGGCATTGCATTTCCTCCTAATTTTAGTCAGCTTTTGCTTTTCAATGCATAGGCGAACACTAAGGGAAACCCACTCCCCAATAATGGATAGAAGGTTTTTAGTACGCAGTAATCCACGTCTGTTTCAAGGGGCATTGCAGTTCCTCATAATTTTTGGAAAGTCTTCCATTCACTGCTTAGGCCAACAGTGTACAGGAGACCCAGTTGCTATAAATGGAAAAAACGGTTTAGTTAAGGCACTCTGACCTCCACGTCACTTCCAAGGGGCATTGCACTCACTGTATGCCCTATAACTGTGTATTCGAACCGCTCCTTTTGGTACAGAAACATATCCTACAAGATATGTGTGGTTGACTGGCCTGATATTGATGTGAATGGTCCCTTTTCCTCCTGCTCTTTCTCCTTTGCCACCACCTATCCATCATTCATCACCTGAAGCTTTGTTTTAACGGGAGTCATAGAACTGGGATAGTAGCAGGAAAGCATCCAGCAATCCTCAGAGGAGGTAGGATATGCGCCAAAACGCTGACCACCTCAGGCCTAGCTGCTACTACATACATGCGCTTGCATTCCAAGGAACAGAAAGCTAAGGAGGTGGATGGCCTCATGATCATGAATAATTTACTCGTTGTGTAGGAGGCCGACCACTGCTGCTGTCTACCTTCTGAACTTTGTGTTGAAGCCTGATTGACCCAGGACCCGCAATCCTCTATGTCTGGAGGACGTGTTGCATCCCAGTGTCCAACTGTGTCCCGGCTTCCACGATATTAACCCAGTGTGAGGGCGTCAGTGAGATGGACCATCCCTGGCCACATTCACTTGTCCACGTGTTTGTGGTTAGGCTGTCCTTCAAATAGGGGTGGCTGGGGACCATTTCTGGACACCCGGCCGCCCCCAGGCAACTGGGGACCGTGTGTGGGCACCCGGCCGCGGGGCGGCTGGGGACCGAGTATGGACACCTGGCCGCCCCCTGGCCCAATTTCAAGTGCAAGCAAGCTAGCAGTATGGTATTGCAGCCTTGGGGTGGGTGGGTGGCAGGCTGCACACTTACGCTTGCATTCCAAGAAAACAAAGCAGATGCTAACTTCTATCATCATGCTCCTCACCATGGCACTCTCAACTCCCCTGATGGAGAAGCCAGGGCCCACCGGAGGAGTCTGGTTGTCTGGTGGGCTCGGTCAATGCTGCCATAAAGCAGGTCAGGCTAAGAAAAGTGTGGGGAAGGTTACCGGGACAAATAGGGGCGGCTGGGGACCAAGCGTGGACACCCGGCCGCCGGGCGGCTGGGGACTAAGTATGGATATCAAGCCGCCGACGAAGCCATGACATGGTGGCCAGATTCCGCCTCCACATGCCTAAAAGGCCCAATTTCAAGTGCAAGCAAGCAAGCAGTATGGTATTGCAGCCTGGGGGTGGGTGGGTGGCAGGCTGCATACTTGCGCTTGCATTGCAAGGAATGGGGGAGGTACGATTGAACACTGCCCTGGGACAAGGACTTGCACGGGGATAGTTGCAAGTCTGCATCTTCTGATGCGGCAAGGATCACTTATGATGGGCACACTTTTAGGCAGTGACCTGGGTGTCAGAGATGCTTCCAGGGGTCTTCCCCATGCTGTTCCCTTTTCTTTTCAGCACTGTATGCATGTGTCACACAGCACATGGCCAGATAAGGTTGTAAAATGTTAAAATGACATTTCCCGGTGAATGCATTTGTCAGGGTTGAAAGCAATACAAAAGTGCAAAAACACATAAAAATGCTACTTGTGAACATAGCCCAAGGTGTGGAGGAGTATTTTTGTTTTTGGTTATTTATTTTACCTAAGGCTATGTGCCCACGATGCAGAAATGAAGCAGAAAATTTCTGCAGCATTTCTGCATCTCCCTGGCAGAAAAAACGCATGCAGATTGTGCATGCGTTTTTCCTGCAGAATACATGCGGATCCACATGCGGATTCACATGCGTTTCCGCATGCAGATTGACAAGCGCTTTCCAGGCGATAGCATCACTTGGAAAGTGCTTGACAACTAGGTCACACTATATAAATCCATGCAAACAGCATGGATTTATACAGTGTGAACCGTAAAAATGAAAACAAATAAAGCTATCCTCACCCCCGAGGCCCGGCGTGGCTGCAGCGCTCGTTCCTGTCTGGTTCCTGGATGCCGGCATATCGCGAGACAGAGCGGTGAAGGGCCTGCGGTCACATGACTGTGACGTCACCGCAGGTCCTCAAGCGATGCCGGCATTCAGAGAGAAGCCGCTGGACAGGTGAATATAAACTTTATTTGTTATTTTATTCTTTTTTTACAGGTACACTGGTACCCAGGTCTGGATGAGAGTCTCCTCTCCTCCAGAACTGGGTACCATCCGCACATAGAGACGCATAGAAGCCGCTTGTAAAAATGTACAGTCGCGGTTTCTATGCGTCTCAATTCAAGTCAATGGCGGGAGTTCCGCTGCGCTTCCGCAAAATTAAATGACATGCTGCGGATTTTTGTACGCAGCATAAACGCTGCGGAAAAGTCCGCAGCATGTGCATAGAACATGCGGAATCCCCTTGGGGACCATGGGGTGCGGATTACCTAGCGTTTCACAAGCGTTTATGCTGCGGAAATTCCGCAGCATAAACGCTTGAAAAACGCTACGTGGGCACTCAGCCTTATACACAAGTCTTTACCCTGGAAAGGAAGTTCCTTAACATATTTCACAGTAAAGCAGTTTCAGTTTCGTTTTTGAACGTTTTATTGTGAGCCCTTAAAAGTGGCTTAATACCTCTGACCACGTTGTTGACAGCAGTGACCTGGGGGTCAGAAATGCTTCCTGGGGCGATCCCCATGCTGTCCCCATGTCATTTGAGCACTGTCACTATCGTTTTGGGCACTTTTTAGGCTTTCTACAGACTGCCGGGGGTGCCGCCGCAAAAATGCTCGGGTCTCCCATAGACTAACATTGGGCTCGTTGCTCGGGTCGAGCACCCAAGTATCACGGTGAGCTCGGTCCGAGCTTCGAGCACCCGAGCATTTTAGTGCTCGCTCAACACTAATCACGATACATGTGATATAATGTAGATATATGATGGATACTGTACATGTGATATAATGTAGATATATGATGGATACTGTACATGTGATATAATGTAGATATATGATGGATACTGTACATGTGATATAATGTAGATATATGACGATACATGTGATATAATGTAAATATATCATGGAGGATACATGTGATATAATGTAGATATATGACGATATGTATGGAGGATACATGTGATATAATGTAGATATATGACGATACATGTGATATAATACATGTGATATAATGTAGATATAATGTGATATAATGTAGATATATGATGATACATGTGATATAATGTAGATATATGATGGATACTGTACATGTGTTATAATGTAGATATTTAATGGTTACATATCTCGCTTACTATATAATGTAGATAAATGGGAGAATCAGTGTTGGCATTTGCCAGGATACACAACCGTCTGGTTTCTGCTCTTTCTTCGTGTACTTAATCTTTTGTTTTCTGCACATTGCAGTTGATATTAAGTTTGATATTTTACTTTGTTTTCTGGATACTCACTCTCTGACATTTCATTATTGTACAGAAGATGCAAGGAAAGGGAAATTTATGATACAAATACATCGCTTGTTACTTTCTCAAAATTCCACTGAAGCCTCAGACTCCAGAACTTTAAAGGAGTTGTCTTATAAAGTTGCAAAGTGTTTACTACAACAAACAAATTTTGCAATTTACCTCTTATTAAAAATCCTCACTGATCTCAAGAATGGAGAGATTTTTAATATTATTGTGTACAGCTCATTGCCGATATTTCCTGACAAGGAACACAGCGCTTACAAGCTCTTTGCTTTATATCTTGTAAACACTGCTCCTGGTCAGATCGCTGGATCTGGCTGTTTCAGGACCTCTGCACTTCTCTAATGTTGCAGAGGTAAAGCTGTCTCTGCTAGCTGCATGGGAGAGATTACATCCTGGGCCAATGGCTTAACAAATAAAAACATGTTATGGGAATAAAATGCAAATATAAGTTATATTAACCACAAGAGAAATTGACATGCTGTGGATTTCAAAATTGCACCAAAGGTCAATTTCCTCAGTGTAAAAAATAGCACAGTAGGCATTAGATTTCTATAAATCGTATCCACTTTTCTTAAAGAGAATGCATCATCAGAAAACGACCAATTGTGCAGGAGGAGGAGGAGGTGAGCTGTGACGTCACCTATGGTGGATCCTGTGTTATCTACTCTATATAGAGGTGTTATCAGTCATTGTACAGGAGGAGGAGGTGAGCTGTGACATCATCTATTGTGAATGGTGGATCCTGTGTCATCTACTGTATATGGAGGTGTTATCAGTCATTGTACTGGAGGAGGAGGTGAGCTGTGACATCACTTAAACATTCACACATCTCTACCTTCCACCTCAGACCAGCAGAGGGAGCCCGTCGTTAGGGAGATAAATAGGGAAGGTAGAGCCAGGCAGTTCAGTCTGTTGAGAGAGTTCCTGCAGTAAGCGTGCCTGAGAGGAGTCAGCTGCAGTGGAGCACAGTCCAGACTCAGTGGTAGCTCAGTTAGAGCTTTAGGTGTGCCGGCACCATAAGATCGGTGAAGCGCGGCAAGCTGCCGTTAGTGTGTATAGCCTAGTGAGGGCCCGAGTAGGCCGAAGGCGAGTGGAGAGTTAGTACAAAGGGGGCAGAGGAGCTTAACTAGCTCACCCCGAAGAAGAATTTACCGGACACCGGGTCCGAAGCTTACCGGGATCTCTACGACCCAGTATGGCATAACCGGAATCCCTGGATAACTACAAGTCCCAGGATCGCTAAAGTGCTGATACGTAACAGAGCCGGGGACACATAGGCCCCGCAAGCTGAGGAGCGTGTATTCCAAGAGAAGGCCCTACCACAAGGTCAGCCAGCGCAGGACAGAGACAAAGTTAGGCCTAGCTCCAGGCAGGTCAGAAACTTACTACGCAGAAGCAAGAGACAGGAGGCCCAAAACCCGCTCATTGGGGAGGATCCTGACATGCACCCTTCACCCTACAGTGCTCCGGGACGTGTCTGAATTTCCATCAGTAAAAGGTACTGAAGTGACTATCGTGTCTGTCCCTGTTCTTGCTCTGACCCAGCTGGGTCTCACCTGTCCTGCATTCCCCTCTCGATATGCTGCCCTGAGGCCCAGCTCCACCTGTGGGAAGCTATACCATCGAGCTGCCTTATTAACGGCCTCAGTGGACTGCGCAGCGCTGGTGATTCTCACCAGAAGCCACAGGTGGCATCACAAACTTTAATAAAATTAACAACTATCAACGCTTTTAAAGAGTGACCCCAGGGTACGGGCCCGGGAGCCGACCACTGCGACATCCCCAAGGCCAGGCAAAGGCCCGGGTACCGAGTCACCCCCATCCCCTGGGCTAGTCAGTGGATCCTGTGTTATCTACTGTATATAGAGGTGTTATCAGTCATTGTACAGGAGGAGGAGGAGGTGAGCTGTGACATCACCTATTGTGAATGGTGGATCCTGTGTTATCTACTATATATAGAGGTGTTATCAGTCATTGTACAGGAGCAGGAGGTGAGCTGTGACATCACCTATTGTGAATGGTGGATCCTGTCTTCTGTATATAGAGGTGTTATCAGTCATTTTATAGAGGAGGTGAGCTGTGACATCACCATCACCTATTGTGAATGGTGGACAGTGGCGTACCTCCAATGGCGGCACTCCACGCCACTGCTGTGGATCCCGTGACCGGAGGGGGGCCCGTGAGCCGGTAGAGCCTCAAGCAGCGTGGGAACCAGAAGGATAGGGTGAGTATTGGGGCGAGAAAGGTAACGGGGTCGGCAGAGGAGCGGGTTGTGGCGGTGGAGGAGCGGTGCACACGCAGTACCGCGTGTGCCCACTGCTAAAGGGACATGAATATTCCCTCTTCTTCACTCCCTTGGGCGTGGAGAAGAGGGAAAAGTCATTCTCTTTAGTAGCTTCTCCACGCCCATAGTCCCGGCATGGAGAAGCGTGAATGTGCCGGCAGCAGCAGCTCACCTCAGCATCTCAGATGCCGACATGAGCAACTGGCAGACAGGACGCAGCGCTGAAGCAGAGGGAAGGAAGGTGAGTATAAGTGTTTATTATTTTATGTGTGCAGTGATTGGAGCCACACATACCAGGATTGGGGGATTGAGGAGGCCACACGTACCAGGATTGGGGGATGAGGAGGCCACACGAACCAGGATTGGGGAATTGAGGAGGCCACACGTACTTGGATTGGGGGATTGAGGAGGCCACACATACCAGGATTGGGTGATGAGGAGGCCACACGTACCAGGATTGGGTGATTGAGGAGGCCACACGTACCAGGATTGGGGGATTGAGGAGGCCACACATACCAGGATTGGGTGATGAGGAGGCCACACGTACCAGGATTGGGGGATTGAGGGGGCCACACGTACCAGGATTGGGGGATTGAGGGGGCCACACGTACCAGGATTGTATGATTAAGGAGGCCACACATACCAGGACTGGGGGATTGAGGCGACCACACATACCAGGATTGGGGGATTGAGGAGGCCACACATACCAGGACTGGGGGATTGATGAGGCCACACATATCAGAATTAGGGGATTGAGGAGGCCACACATACCAGGATTGGGGGATGAGGGGGCCACACATACCAAGATTGGGGGATGATGAGGCCACACATACCAGGACTGGGGGATGAGGGTGCCATACATACCAGGATTAGGGAATGAAAAGGCCACACATACCAGGATTGGGGGATGACGAGGCCACACATACCAGGACTGGGGGGATGAGAAGGCCATGCATACCAGGATTGGGGGATGATGAGGCCACACATACCAGGATTGGTAATGAGGGGTTCTATACATACCAGGATGGGGGGATGAAGGAGCCATGAATACCAGGATGGGGAAATTTACCAGTAGCTGCTGCATTTCCCACCCTAGGCTTATACTCGAGTCAATAAGTTTTCCCAGTTTTTTGTGGTAAAATTAGGGGCCTCGGCTTATACTCGGGTCGGCTTATTTAAAATATACGGTATTTTAAAATCTGGGAGTATGTGGTGCCCATAATACTGCAGGACTGTGGGGTACATTATACTATATGGGGGCTGCATTTTACCCTATGGGGTGTGTAATATACTGTATGGAGGACCATGGAAAGTTCATTATACTATATGGAGGATTATGGGTGGCGCATTATACTACATGGAGGATTATGAAGGCACATTATACTATATGGAGCATTATGGGGGTGCATTATACTATATGGAGGATTATGGGGGACGCATTATATTATATGGAGGATTATCGGTGGTGTATTATACTATATGGAAGGCTATGTGGAGCCATTATAATATTTTGAGGGCTATGTGGGGGGCCATTATACTATATGAAAGCAATTGTACAGTGTGAAGGGCTGTGTGGGGGCCATTATACTGTATGGAGGGCTAGTGCGGGCCATTATACTGTATGTAGGCACATTATACTGGATGGAGGGCTCTGTGGGGGTCACAATTGGGGGATCATACTGTGTTAGGGTCACTATACTTTGCCTTGGGAGTGGAAGTGGGGTACAATAGGGTCATTATTAGTGTTGAGCGATACCTTCCGATATCGGGAAATATCGGATCGGATTGGATCGGACCGATACCGAAAAAGTATCGGATATCGCCGATTCCGATACCGGAAACCAATGCAAGTCAATGGGACATAAATATCGGAATTAAAATAAACCCTTTCTTTCCTTGTAGGTTATTTCTACATGAAGGAAAACAACTAAGAATAATGTAGAATGTATTGGGGGAGGTGGGGGAGACAATAAAGGCATAGAGGTTTAGCCCAGTCAAATGGAATAGCAGGAATTAATATTTTTTTATTATGTTCTGAGTTACGGAAATATTAACTATGTTAAGTATTTTTATATTTTGTCAGATATTTATGTTTCACTACTTCCATGCTCTTCACCTTCTTTTTTACTTCTCCCACACTTTCTCCTTCATCATCCTCAGCATCTTTTTCATCCACTTCTTCTTCACCTTCTTCTTCTTCACCTTCTTCGTATTATTCTTTTTTTTACATTCTTCATATTCTACTTCTTCATCTTCTTCATATTCTTCTTCTTCATCATATTCTTATTTGTGACAGGCATTCCTGTAGTTGTTATCTATAAAAGGTTGGACATTACACCTTTCGTTCTGCCCGTCACAAAAGATTTACAACAGGATTTGTCCGCGTTCAGTTTGGCCTGCAGCAGCAGGTCTTTTCCAGGGGCACCACGAGGAGGAACGGACTCACCCCCATACACTGCTTAGTCATCTTCTGCTTATAATTTAGATATTATCTTTTGCTCTGATTTTTAGTCTTATGCTTAATGTTCTTCCGCTTTTTGTTCTGCAGCTTCTTGTATTTCTGCTTCTTGGTTTTCTGTCTCTTGTTTTTCTGTATCTTGGTGCTTGTCTTCTCTTCTTTGTCTTCTTGGTCAACTTCTTCAGGGTCATCTTCTTGGTCTTCTTCGGGGTGGTCTTCAGGGTCGTCGTCTTCGGGGGTCCTCGTCTTCGGGGTCCTCGTCTTCTTCGGGTTGGTCTTCTGGGTCCTCGTCTTCGGGGTCCTCGTCTTCTTCGGGGTGGTCTTCAGGGTCCTCGTCTTCTTCGGGGTGGTCTTCAGGGTCCTCGTCTTCTTCGGGGTGGTCTTCAGGGTCCTCGTCTTCAGGGTCATTGTCTTCGGGGTCCTCGTCTTCTTAGGGTTGGTCTTCAGGGTCCTCGTCTTCAGGGTCCTCGTCAGGGAGATCCAGAGTGATTACCAAGAACCATTTCAAAAAGCTTGAACTTGGAAATGTAGCAGAAGGTACAAGAAAGCTGAGGAACTACCGAGGACCAGCTGACGGTACTGGAACCCGGATGGATAGCAGAAGGTACAAGAGCCAATGGAACTACCGAGGACCAGCTGATGTTACTGGAACTCGGTTACTAAGCAGGAGGTACCTGTGCCAGAAAGCACTACCAAGGACCAGCAGACGTTGGTGGAACTTGGATACCGAGAAGGAGGCACCTAATCCAAAGGCACTACCGAGAACCAGCTGACGGTACTGGAACCCGGATGGGTAGCAGAAGGTACAAGAGCCAATGGAACTACCGAGGACCAGCTGATGTTACTGGAACCCGGATGGGTAGCAGAAGGTACAAGAGCCAATGGAACTACCGAGGACCAGCTGATGTTACTGGAACTCGGTTACTAAGCAGGAGGTACCTGTGCCAGAAAGCACTACCAAGGACCAGCAGACGTTGGTGGAACTTGGATACCGAGAAGGAGGCACCTAATCCAAAGGCACTGCCGAGAACCAGCTGACGGTACTGGAACCCGGATGGGTAGCAGAAGGTACCCATGTAAAAAAAAAGTTCAAGGCCGCGAGCCGGCCGCAGTTACCAAAACCCACAGTCCTACAGAGGGTGCTTGTCCTATTGGCACTATGGAACCAGCCTTCATTGCCAGATCCCGCAGCCCACATAGGAGTCACCTAAACTGCAGGCACCATAGAGTCGGCTAACCCGACCGCAACACGACAGGACAACGCATTGGAGGCAACGTGACGTTGACACTACCCGGAAACAGCTGGCGTGCTGGAACCAGGCTGGGCAGGAGGGAGTACCCGTGCCAAAGACACTGCCGAGAACCAGCTGACGGTACTGGAACCCGGATGGGTAGCAGAAGATACAAGAGCAAATGGAACTACCGAGGACCAGCTGACGGTACTGGAACCCGGATGGGTAGCAGAAGGTACAAGAGCCAATGGAACTACCGAGGACCAGCTGATGTTACTGGAACTCGGTTACTAAGCAGGAGGTACCTGTGCCAGAAAGCACTACCAAGGACCAGCAGACGTTGGTGGAACTTGGATACCGAGAAGGAGGCACCTAATCCAAAGGCACTGCCGAGAACCAGCTGACGGTACTGGAACCCGGATGGGTAGCAGAAGATACAAGAGCAAATGGAACTACCGAGGACCAGCTGACGGTACTGGAACCCGGATGGGTAGCAGAAGGTACAAGAGCCAATGGAACTACCGAGGACCAGCTGATGTTACTGGAACTCGGTTACTAAGCAGGAGGTACCTGTGCCAGAAAGCACTACCAAGGACCAGCAGACGTTGGTGGAACTTGGATACCGAGAAGGAGGCACCTAATCCAAAGGCACTGCCGAGAACCAGCTGACGGTACTGGAACCCGGATGGGTAGCAGAAGATACAAGAGCAAATGGAACTACCGAGGACCAGCTGACGGTACTGGAACCCGGATGGGTAGCAGAAGATACAAGAGCAAATGGAACTACCGAGGACCAGCTGACGGTACTGGAACCCGGATGGGTAGCAGAAGGTACAAGAGCCAATGGAACTACCGAGGACCAGCTGATGTTACTGGAACTCGGTTACTAAGCAGGAGGTACCTGTGCCAGAAAGCACTACCAAGGACCAGCAGACGTTGGTGGAACTTGGATACCGAGAAGGAGGCACCTAATCCAAAGGCACTGCCGAGAACCAGCTGACGGTACTGGAACCCGGATGGGTAGCAGAAGGTACCCATGTAAAAAAAAAGTTCAAGGCCGCGAGCCGGCCGCAGTTACCAAAACCCACAGTCCTACAGAGGGTGCTTGTCCTATTGGCACTATGGAACCAGCCTTCATTGCCAGATCCCGCAGCCCACATAGGAGTCACCTAAACTGCAGGCACCATAGAGTCGGCTAACCCGACCGCAACACGACAGGACAACGCATTGGAGGCAAAGTGACGTTGACACTACCCGGAAACAGCTGGCGTGCTGGAACCAGGCTGGGCAGGAGGGAGTACCCGTGCCAAAGACACTGCCGAGAACCAGCTGACGGTACTGGAACCCGGATGGGTAGCAGAAGATACAAGAGCAAATGGAACTACCGAGGACCAGCTGACGGTACTGGAACCCGGATGGGTAGCAGAAGGTACAAGAGCCAATGGAACTACCGAGGACCAGCTGATGTTACTGGAACTCGGTTACTAAGCAGGAGGTACCTGTGCCAGAAAGCACTACCAAGGACCAGCAGACGTTGGTGGAACTTGGATACCGAGAAGGAGGCACCTAATCCAAAGGCACTGCCGAGAACCAGCTGACGGTACTGGAACCCGGATGGGTAGCAGAAGGTACCCATGTAAAAAATAAGTTCAAGGCCGCGAGCCGGCCGCAGTTACCAAAACCCACAGTCCTACAGAGGGTGCTTGTCCTATTGGCACTATGGAACCAGCCTTCATTGCCAGATCCCGCAGCCCACATAGGAGTCACCTAAACTGCAGGCACCATAGAGTCGGCTAACCCGACCGCAACACGACAGGACAACGCATTGGAGGCAAAGTGACGTTGACACTACCCGGAAACAGCTGGCGTGCTGGAACCAGGCTGGGCAGGAGGGAGTACCCGTGCCAAAGACACTGCCGAGAACCAGCTGACGGTACTGGAACCCGGATGGGTAGCAGAAGGTACAAGAGCCAATGGAACTGCCGAGAACCAGCTGGCGGTGCTGGAGCCCAGGGTAAATACTAAAAACAGAAGAGCCAGAGGTGTATTTGGAGGAGGTTTTAAATCCGTACTACAGTGGATGTGGACAAAGCAGGAGAATTTGCCGGACACACAGCTGGGGATCAGCTGACGTTACTGAATCCCAATAACACTGGAGCAAGCGTTGACTGTGCAGACGGCACTTCTGAGCAGCAACTAGCGGTATTGGAGCCCAGGGTAAATACTAAAAACGGAGGAGCCAGAGGTGTAATTGGAGCAAGTTTTAAATAAGTAGCACAGTGAATATGGACAGAGCAGGAGAAATTGCCGTGAACACAGCAGGGGAACAGCTGACGTTACCGAACCCCAATAACACCGCAGCAAGTGTTGACTGTGCAGACGGCACTTCCGAGCGCCAACTGGCGGTGCTGGAGCCCAGGGATAAGAATGAAAACAGAGGAGCCAGAGGTGTAATTCGAGCAACTTTAAAATGTGTAGTACAGTGGATGTGGACAAAGCAGGAGAAATTGCCGTCCGCACAGCAGGAGAACAGCTGACGTTACTGAACCCCAATAACACGGCAGCAAGTGTTGACTGTGCAGACAGCACTTCCGAGCGCCAACTGGCGGTGTTGGAGCCCAGGGTAAATACTAAAAACGGAGGAGCCAGAGGTGTAATTGGAGCAAGTTTTAAATAAGTAGCACAGTGAATATGGACAGAGCAGGAGAAATTGCCGTGAACACAGCAGGGGAACAGCTGACGTTACCGAACCCCAATAACACCGCAGCAAGTGTTGACTGTGCAGACGGCACTTCCGAGCGCCAACTGGCGGTGCTGGAGCCCAGGGATAAGAATGAAAACAGAGGAGCCAGAGGTGTAATTGGAGCAACTTTAAAATCTGTAGTAGTGAGAATGTGGACAGAGCAGGAGAAATTGCCGTCCGCACAGCAGGGGAACAGCTGACGTTACTGAACCCCAATAACATGGTAGCAAGTGTTGACTGTGCAGACAGCACTTCCGAGCGCCAACTGGCGGTGCTGGAGCCCAGGGATAAGAATGAAAACAGAGGAGCCAGAGGTGTAATTCGAGCAACTTTAAAATGTGTAGTACAGTGGATGTGGACAAAGCAGGAGAAATTGCCGTCCGCACAGCAGGAGAACAGCTGACGTTACTGAACCCCAATAACACGGCAGCAAGTGTTGACTGTGCAGACGGCACTTCCGAGCGCCAACTGGCGGTGCTGGAGCCCAGGGATAAGAATGAAAACAGAGGAGCCAGAGGTGTAATTCGAGCAACTTTAAAATGTGTAGTACAGTGGATTTGGACAAAGCAGGAGAAATTGCCGTCCGCACAGCAGGAGAACAGCTGACGTTACTGAACCCCAATAACACGGCAGCAAGTGTTGACTGTGCAGACGGCACTTCCGTGCGCCAACTGGCGGTGTTGGAGCTCAGGGATAATACTGAAAACAGAGGAGCCAGAGGTGTAATTGGAGCAACTTTAAAATCTGTAGTAGTGAGAATGTGGACAGAGCAGGAGAAATTGCCGTCCGCACAGCAGGGGAACAGCTGACGTTACTGAACCCCAATAACATGGTAGCAAGTGTTGACTGTGCAGACAGCACTTCCGAGCGCCAACTGGCGGTGCTGGAGCCCAGGGATAAGAATGAAAACAGAGGAGCCAGAGGAGTAATTGGAGCAACTTTAAAATGTGTAGTACAGTGGATGTGGACAAATCAGGAGAAATTGCCGTCCGCACAGCAGGAGAACAGCTGACGTTACTGAACCCCAATAACACGGCAGCAAGTGTTGACTGTGCAGACGGCACTTCCGAGCGCCAACTGGCGGTGCTGGAGCCCAGGGATAAGAATGAAAACAGAGGAGCCAGAGGAGTAATTGGAGCAACTTTAAAATGTGTAGTACAGTGGATGTGGACAAATCAGGAGAAATTGCCGTCCGCACAGCAGGAGAACAGCTGACGTTACTGAACCCCAATAACACGGCAGCAAGTGTTGACTGTGCAGACGGCACTTCCGAGCGCCAACTTGCGGTGCTGGAGCCCAGGGATAAGAATGAAAACAGAGGAGCCAGAGGTGTAATTCGAGCAACTTTAAAATGTGTAGTACAGTGGATTTGGACAAAGCAGGAGAAATTGCCGTCCGCACAGCAGGAGAACAGCTGACGTTACTGAACCCCAATAACACGGCAGCAAGTGTTGACTGTGCAGACGGCACTTCCGTGCGCCAACTGGCGGTGTTGGAGCTCAGGGATAATACTGAAAACAGAGGAGCCAGAGGTGTAATTGGAGCAACTTTAAAATCTGTAGTAGTGAGAATGTGGACAGAGCAGGAGAAATTGCCGTCCGCACAGCAGGGGAACAGCTGACGTTACTGAACCCCAATAACATGGTAGCAAGTGTTGACTGTGCAGACGGCACTTCCGAGCGCCAACTGGCGGTGCTGGAGCCCAGGGATAAGAATGAAAACAGAGGAGCCAGAGGTGTAATTCGAGCAACTTTAAAATGTGTAGTACAGTGGATGTGGACAAAGCAGGAGAAATTGCCGTCCGCACAGCAGGAGAACAGCTGACGTTACTGAACCCCAATAACACGGCAGCAAGTGTTGACTGTGCAGACGGCACTTCCGAGCGCCAACTGGCGGTGCTGGAGCCCAGGGATAAGAATGAAAACAGAGGAGCCAGAGGTGTAATTCGAGCAACTTTAAAATGTGTAGTACAGTGGATTTGGACAAAGCAGGAGAAATTGCCGTCCGCACAGCAGGAGAACAGCTGACGTTACTGAACCCCAATAACACGGCAGCAAGTGTTGACTGTGCAGACGGCACTTCCGTGCGCCAACTGGCGGTGTTGGAGCTCAGGGATAATACTGAAAACAGAGGAGCCAGAGGTGTAATTGGAGCAACTTTAAAATCTGTAGTAGTGAGAATGTGGACAGAGCAGGAGAAATTGCCGTCCGCACAGCAGGGGAACAGCTGACGTTACTGAACCCCAATAACATGGTAGCAAGTGTTGACTGTGCAGACAGCACTTCCGAGCGCCAACTGGCGGTGCTGGAGCCCAGGGATAAGAATGAAAACAGAGGAGCCAGAGGAGTAATTGGAGCAACTTTAAAATGTGTAGTACAGTGGATGTGGACAAATCAGGAGAAATTGCCGTCCGCACAGCAGGAGAACAGCTGACGTTACTGAACCCCAATAACACGGCAGCAAGTGTTGACTGTGCAGACGGCACTTCCGAGCGCCAACTGGCGGTGTTGGAGCTCAGGGATTACAGTTCAGGTGGTAGAAACATGAACAGAACAGGAGACCTGGATACTGTTGCCAACCAATTATTTATTCTGGAAGAGGACTGGCAAATTCATGAGAGATCCAGGCCTTGTTCATTTTGAGAAAAGTAAGCCGGTCAACGTTATCGGAGGATAGTCGCATGCGACGGTCTGTTAGTACACCACCTGCGGCACTAAAGACGCGTTCCGATAATACACTAGCAGCAGGGCAAGCTAGCACCTCCAGTGCATACTGACTAAGCTCTGGCCATGTATCCAGCTTACAGACCCAAAACTTGAAGGGAGAAGAGCCGTCTGGGAGTACACTAAGAGGGCAAGACATGTAGTCTGTCACCATCTGACGGAAACGTTGCCTCCTGCTGACTGGAGCTGTCTGTGATGGTGTAGACATTTGTGGCGGCGGGGACACAAAACTTTGCCACATTTCGGCCATACTGGTCTTGCCTTGTGCTGAGGCGCTGCTTCTGCTCCCTCTTTGTGCAGAGCTTCCTCCACTGCCTCGACGCACTGAGCTGCTTTGTAAAGCACTAGCAGCACTGCTCTCGGTTGGAATGGAGAACATGATGGAATGCACCAGTGCGTCTTGGTACTCCCGCATTTTACGCTCCCGGTTCAATGGTGTTATGAGGCTTTGTAAGTTGTCCCGGTAGCGAGGATCTAGGAGGGTGGACACCCAATAATCAGCCGTGTTGAGAATGTGGGCGATGCGGCGGTCGTTTCTGAGGCACTGCAGCATGAAATCAACCATGTGCTGCAGACTGCCAACTGGCCAAGAAACGCTGTCCCCTGCTTGAGGCGTGATCTCTGCCTGCTCTGCATCACCCCACCCTCGCTCTAGATACTGACTACTAGAGCATTGTGTACCTCCCTCCTCTGGACAGATGTCTTCCTCATCCATTGACTCCTCCTCATCATCCTCACAAAGTGTCCCCTGCCTAGGCCTTTGTGAGGAACCACGTTGCGCAGACTGTAGAGAAGCAGATGGCATTTGTGACTCCTCATCCTCCACCTCTTCCAAAACCTCGTCCCTTAGTGCTTGCAGTGTTTTTTCAAGCAGGCAGATAAGGGGGATAGTCATGCTGACTAGTGCATCATCTGCACTCGCCATCCGCGTGGAATAATCGAAGGCACGCAAAACGTGGCAAATGTCCTTCATAGAGGCCCACTCAGTGGTGGTGAAGTGTGAACGGCGCGCACTGCGACTTGTTTGCGCCTGCTGCAGCTGGTACTCCATTACTGCTGCCTGCTGCTCACACAACCTCTCCAACATATGTAACGTTGAATTCCACCTGGTGGGTAGGTCACATATGATGCGATGTTCCGGAAGACATAATCGGCGCTGCAGAGCTGCAATGCGTGATCTTGCATTGCTGGAACGCCGCAAGTGAGCGCACTCTATGCGGACCTTGTGAAGCAGTGCATCAAGATCCGGATAGTCCCTCAAAAAACTCTGCACGACCAAGTTGAGCACATGTGCCAGACATGGGATGTGAGTGAGGTTGCCTAGGCCCAGAGCTGCCACCAGATTTCGGCCATTGTCACACACTACCATGCCTGGCTGGAGATTCGCTGGCACAAACCACACGTCACTCTGCTGCTTGATGGCATTCCAGAGCTCCTGCGCTGTGTGGCTTCGATTCCCCAAAGAAATTAATTTTAATACGGCCTGTTGACGTTTGGCCACGGCTGTGCTCATATCGGTCATCATAACAGGTAACCGTTCACGGGTCGATGTGGAGGTAGACCGTGACGGCTCCTGCAGCGCTGATTCAGAGGAACTGGAGTATGAGGAGGAGTCAATGTGTACAGACTGGATTCCTGCAATCCTTGGAGTTGGCAGAACACGTACAGCGCCACTCTCAAGATCTGTACCCGGCTCCACAACATTTACCCAATGGGCAGTGAGGGAAAGGTATCGTCCCTGTCCATGCTTACTGGTCCACGCATCAGTGGTCAGGTGGACCTTGCTACTGACGGCGTTTTGTAGCGCATGTTTAATTTTTCCCTCCACATGATGTTGCAGGGCAGGGACGGCTTGCCTGCTGAAATAAAAGCGGCTGGGCACGTTGTATTGTGGGACTGCCAATGCCATAAAGTTACGGAATGTGTCAGTCTCCACCAGCCTGAATGATAGCATTTCAAGGGCCAGTAGTTTAGCAATGCCAGCATTCAGAGCCTGTGCTCGGGGGTGGTTTGCCGAGTATGGGCGCCTTTTCTCCCATGCCTGTGCTAACGATGGCTGTAGACTGGCCTGGGAGTGTGAGGATGACTGGGAAAGTGGTGCTGTGGGTGGAATTACACTGTGTCTCTGTACAACAGTGCCAGAGATTCTTCCATGGCGATCCTGTGAGGAAGCCGAACCAGCTGTGTGTGAGCTGGAGGAAGAGGCTACAACACGAGCTGAAGAGGTGGTAGGTGGCGCTGTAGGTTGGCCTAGGTCTTCAGTGTGTTTGTGTAACTCCACCACGTGCTTGGTCCGCACATGTTTCCACATATTTGTGGTATTGAGGTTGCTGACACTTTTCCCTCTTTTCACCTTCTGATTACACAGCTTGCATTTGACAAAGCAAATGTCATCTGCAACTGTGTCAAAAAAGGACCAGGCACTGCAAGTCTTGGGAGCGCCCGCTTTGGATTTTGGAAGAGCCATGCTCCTAATGGGTGCCGAAGTGGAGGCTACAGGCAACCAAGTCTGCCCCCTCCCTCTCCCTCCTTTTTGGGCCGTTCGGGGAATCTCTTCCTCAGAGCTGCTCCCACCACCTTCCTGTCCCTCACGCCATGATGGGTCAAGGACCTCATCATCTACACCACCCTCTTCAAACAACTGCTTCTCCTGGGTAGTCTCGACAGCACAGTACGCACCAGAAAGTGGCACCTGAGTCTCATCATCAGATGCGTACTGAGGTGTGCTGCTGACCATAGGCACTGGCCCACCCGCCTCTTCAGATTCAGAGAGACAAAACGGTTGCGCATCACTGCATACTACCTCTTCTTCAAATTCTCGAATTCTGCTTGGCTGGCCCCCTCTTTCCAAGCCAAGAGATTCAGAGAACAGAAGTAGAGATGGCTCCTGTCCAGGGCTCTCTGACTGCCTGGGCAATTTGGCAGGTGGTGAAGAGACAGATGGGTGCTCTTCAGTGCTCAGGACCTGAGAGGATCTGGAACTAATTGAAGTCGATGCGTTAGCTGCCATCCATCCGACAACGGCTTCAATTTGGTCCTCGCGCAGCAGTGGGGTACGGCTAGCTCCTACAAAGCTGCGCATAAAGGACTGTTCCCTGGTAAAACTGGGGGATGCTGAGTCACTGGTGCCCGCAGCAGGCACAGAATCCCCACGTCCTCTCCCTGCAGGCACAGAATCCTCACGTCCTCTCCCTGCAGAAACTCCACGCCCACGCCCACGACCACGACCACATGCCTTACTCCCTGCCTTCTTCATCTTGGTAGACTGATAAAGATAGGCAGAAAAGTACTAAGGGCTTAGTGTGCTTATTCCTGAACAGCTGCTAACAGGTATAAGAAACACTAATTTTATAAAGTGTGGACTAGACTTTAATATGAGCTAATGTGGCCTACACAACTGTAAAGTGGAGTGTTTGGTGAACTTTATTTAGGTTTTTTTTGTCACAAAAAGACACTGGATGTGCCTAAAGATGTAATAACGATAGTATCACAAACTTTTTGTAGCTATTACAATGTAGGAAGGTAACCTACAATGCAATAGATGAGGCTGCAAAAAATAGGCTAATACTAATCTGGCTGGGGCTGCAGGGCCCAATGCTGCAGAAAGGCTCCTCTATCTACTCCTATATAGTGTGTTTGGAATCAATTTAGCTGAATATGGATGGAACCACCACACTAATAGGAGATATCAGGAAAAATTATGAATTGGCAATAAAGGACAATGTATGAGGCAGTGACACACACTGAGTGCACTACAACCAGACGGGGTTGAAGCACACACTACAGGGTGAGCTGCACTCACACACCAGACCTTGCAGACAGCGGTGAACAGTACAGATGCAGAGCACTGTGCACTAGTGCTGCAAGACGGAAAAAAATTTCTCTATCTACTCCTATATAGTGTGTTTGGAACCAATTTAGCTGAATACAGATGGAACCACCACACTAATAGGAGATATCAGGAAAAATTATGAATTGGCAAAAAAGGACAATGTATGAGGCAGTGACACACACTGAGTGCACTACAACCAGACTTGGCTGAAGCACACACTACAGGGTGAGCTGCACTCACACACACAGACCTTGCAGATAGCGGTGAACAGCACAGGGAACTGTGCACTAGCACTGCAAGGCACAGTGATTTAGAAAGTAGCTTGGGTAAAGCAGTATAGAGCAAATAGGTAGCTAAAACTGTCCCTCAGAACAACAGCGTCCTATCCCTAACTGAATTCACAGCAGAGTGAGCTCAAAATGGCGGCGGTGGCTTTTATAGTGCATCATGACATCATTTCAGCAGCCAATCACAGCCATGCCATTAGTTAAGATGCCTACATGCCTAACAGGATGTGCCCACACTTCTTAGGATCCTCATTGGCTGAATAAAATGAAAATGTCTCATTGCATTATGGGAACTTCCGATTCCGGTATACGATATTGCAATAGTATCGGAATTAAGTATCGGAATTCCGATACCGCGAATATCGGCCGATACCCGATATTTCAGTATCGGAATGCTCAACACTAGTCATTATATTGTGCATGTGGAGGCTAATGTGGAGGAATGCACCATGGGGGTATCATACTGTGTTGGGGGGGGCACTTTTGTTGGAATCACAGTTTATGGGGCAATGAAAGAGGAATCTAGGACTTCAGCAGGAGGAAAATTACTATGTAAAGGCTGGAAAGTTGTGAGATCTGATCTTCTTTGACAAAGACAAATATTTATTTACACTGTGTGCAGAATTATTAGGCAAGTTGTATTTTAGAGGATTATTTTTATTATTGATGAACAACTATGTTCTCAATCAACCCAAAAGACTCATAAATATCCAAGCTTAATATTTTTGGAAGTTGGAGTGGTTTTTTTTTAGATTTGGCTATCTTAGGAGGATATCTGTTTGTGCAGGTAACTATTACTGTGCAGAATTATTAGGCAACTTAATAAAAACCAAATATAATCCCATCCCACTTGTTTATTTTCACCAGGTAAACCAATATCAGTGCACAAAATTTAGAAATAAACATTTCTGACATGCAAAAACAAAAAACAAAAAAATTAGTGATGAATATAGCCACCTTTCTTTATGATGACACTCAGCAGCCTCCATCCATAGATTCTGTCAGTTGCTTGATCTGTTTTCGATCAACATTGCGTGCAGCAGCCACCACAGCCTCCCAGACACTGTTCCCAGAGGTGTACTGTTTTCCCTCCCTGTAGATATCACATTTTATGATGGACCACAGGTTCTCTATGAGGTTCAGATCAGGTGAACAAGGGGGCCATGTCATTATTTTTACTTCTTTTAGACCTTTACTGGCCAGCCACGCTGTGAAGTAGTTGGATGCATGTGATGGAGCATTGTCCTGCTTGAAAATCATGTTTTTCTTGAACGATACCGACTTCTTCCTGTACCATTGCTTGAAGAAGTTGTCTTCCAGAAACTGGCAGTAGGTCTGGGAGTTGAGCTTCACTCCATCCTCAACCCGAAAAGGTCCCACAAGTTCATCTTTGATGATACCAGCCCATACCAGTACCCCACCTCCACCTTGCTGGCGTCTGAGTCGGAGTGGAGCTCTCTGTCCTTTACTGATCCAGCCTCTGGCCCATCCATCTGGCCCATCAAGAGTCACTCTCATTTCATCAGTCCATAAAACCTTTGAAAAATCAGTCTGAAGATATTTCTTGACCCATTCTTGACGTTTTATCTTATGTTTCTTGTTCATAGGTGGTGGTTTTTCAGCCTTCCTTACCTTGGCCATGTCCCCGAGTATCGCACACCTTGTGCTTTTTGATACTACAGTAACGTTGCAGCTCTGAAATATGGCAAAACTGGTGGCGAATGGCATCTTGGCAGCTTCACGCTTGATTTTCCTCAATTCATGGGCAGTTATTTCGCTCCTTTTTTAGCCAACACGCTTCTTGCGACCCTGTTGGCTATTTGCCATGAAACGCTTGATTGTTCGGTGATCACGCTTCAAAAGTTTGGAAATTTCAAGACTGCTGCATCCCTCTGCAAGACATCTCACAATTTTGGACTTTCAGAGTCCGTCAAATCTCTCTTCTGACCCATTTTGCCAAAGGAAAGGAAGTTGCCTAATAATTAAGCACACCTTATATAGGGTGTTGATGTCATTAGTCAACACCCCTCCTCATTACAGAGATGCACATCACCAGATTTACTTAATTGGTAGTTGGTTCTCAAGCCTATGCAGCTTGGAGTAGGACAACATGTATGAAAAGTATCGAAGTGATCAAAATACTCATTTGCCTAATAATTTTGCACGCGGTGTATTTTTGTGGTGGGGGGGCCCAATTAGAGCTTCTGCTATGGGGCCCCATAATTTCTATGCACGCCCCTGGTGGTGGATCCTGTCTTATCTACTGTATATCGAGGTTTTATCAGTCATTGTACAGGAGGAGGAGGTGAGCTTTGACATCACCTATTGTAAATGGTGGATCTTGTGTTACCTACTGTTTATAGAGGTGTTATCAGTCATTGTACAGGAGGAGGAGGAAGTGAGCTGTGATTACCTATTGTGAATGGTGGATCCTGTGATATCTACTGTATACAGAGGTGTTATCAGCCATTGTACAGGAGGAGGAGAAGGTGAGCTGTGACATAATCTATTGTGAATGGTGGATTCTGTGTTATCTACTGTATATAGAGGTGTTATCAGTCATTGTACAGGAGGAGGAGGAGGTGAGCTGTCACCACCTATTGTGAATGGTGGATCATATGTTATCTACTGTATATAGAGGTGTTATCAGTGATTGTACAGGAGGAGGAGGTGAGCTGTGACATCACCTATTGTGAATGGTGCATCCTGTGTTATCTACTGTATATAGAGGTGATAGTCATTGTACAGGAGGAGGAGGTGAGCTGTGACATCACCTATAGTGAATGGTGGATCGATCCTGTGTTATCTACTGTTCATAGAGGTGTTTTATCACACATTGTACAAGAGGAGGAGGAGGTGAGCTGAGACATCACCTATTGTGAATGGTGGATCCTGTGTTATCTACTGTATATAGAGGTGTTATCAGTCATTGTACAGGAGGAAGAGGTGGTGAGCTGTGACATCACCTATTGTGAATGGTGGATCCTGTGTTATCTACTGTATATAGAAGTGTTATCAGTCATTGTACAGGAGGAGGAGGGGGTAAGCTGTGATATCACCTATTGTGAATGGTGGATCCTGTGTTATCTACTGTATATAGAAGTGTTATCAGTCATTGTACAGGAGGAGGAGGGGGTGAGCTGTGATATCACCTATTGTGAATGGTGGATCCACTATTATCTACTGTATATAGAGGTGTTATCAGTCATTGTACAGGAGGAGGAGGTGAGCTGTGACATCACCTATTGTGACTGGTGGATCCTGTGTTATCAGCTGTATATAGAAGTGTTATCAGTAGTGTTGAGCATTCCGATACTGAAATATCGGGTATCGACCGATATTCGCGTTATCGGAGTTCCGATACTGAGTTACGATACTTTTAGAAAATCGAATACCGGAATCGGAAGTTCCCATAATGCCTGCGCTCTGCAGTGTCTCTGAAGGATGACAAGCTGGATGGCAGCGCTCAGCTTACTGTACTTGTCATTTAGTGTAAAGGATTTATTTAAAAAAATAATAGTGTTTTCGTGCACCGTCTCTTTAAAAAAGCCAGCCGACAATTCAGCAGCGGTACCCGACAATTTAGAATAGAAGGAATAGAGCATCACACATAGATTAGATAGATAGAAACATGTCAGTCACATATATATGAAGTACAGTGACAGTGTTGATTACTGTACTTGTCATTTAGTGTTAAAATAAAGGATTTATTTTAAAAAAACCTGGCGTGGGGTTCCCCGTAATTTTAGTCTCTAGCGGAGGTTAAGCAGACGGCTGGGGCAGATGTTTGAAGCCTGGGAAGGGGGTAATACCCACGGAGCTTCCCAGGCTACTAATATCAGCCCCCAGCTGAATACCTAGCCTTTACTAGCTATTAAAATGGGGGACCCCCCCAAAAAAATGACGTGGGGTCCCCCCTATTTTAAGCAGGCATGCTTGCGCTCCTCAGTGTCTGGCTGTGACGGCATCCAGATGAGCCGAGTTCATGTCCAATGAAGCTGTCGTGGGAACCATGGAAAGGTAAGGATGATGTTGGTTTATTATTTTTCTTTTATTGCAGGAGATCGTTGGCTTCAGCTGGAATGGGCGTGATGGTAAGTATGGTTTAATTTAGAACAATAAAGAATTGTGTGTTTATTTCAATTAAAGGACTTTTTTCTTGGTGTTGTGTTTTTTTTTAAATACTTTACTAGAAATTCATGGTGGTCATGTCTAATATTGGCGTGACCCCATGAATTTCGGGCTTAGGGCCAGCTGATAATGCCAAGCTGGCTTTAACCCCTTTATTACCCAGTGAGCCACCGCACCAGGGCCCTGGATGAGTTGGGCACAGCGCCAGAAGATGGCGCTTCTATGAACGCGCCATTTTCCGGGGTGGCTGCGGACTGCAATTTGCAGCGGAGGGGGGGGGGGCAGAAAGCTTGGGCCTCCCTGCGCTGCGGATTCCAGCCCCCAGCTGCCTAGTTGTACCTGGCTGGACACAAAAATAGTGCGAAGCCCCACGTCAATTTTTTTAAAATTATTTCAGGAAATTCATGAAATAATTAAAAAAAAATTGACGTGGGGCTTCACACTATATTTGTGTCCCCTCAGGTACAGCAGGCAGGAACGGGCTGCCCCCAACCACCAGCTGCCTATTTGTACCTGGTTAGACACAACAATATAGGGAAGCCCTTTTTTTCTTAACCACTTCGCACCAGAGCCTGTTTTTGCCTTCGTGACCGGGCCAATTTTTTCAATTCTGACCACTGTCACTTTATGAGGTAATTACTCTGGAACGCTTCAACGGATCCCCCTGATTCTGAGATTGTTTTTTCGTGACATATTGTACTTCATGATAGTGGTAAAATTTCTTCGATATCACTTGCGTTTATTTGTGAAAAAATTGGAAATTTGGCAAAAATGTTGAAAATTTTGCAATTTTCAAACTTTCAATTTTCATGCCCTTAAATCAGAGAGATATGTCACACAAAATAGTTAATAAACAACATTTCCCACATGTCTACTTTACATCAGCACAATTTTGGAACCAAATTTTTTTTTGTTAGGGAGTTATAAGGGTTAAAAGTTGACCAGCGATTTCTCATTTTTCCAACAAAATTTACAAAAACATTTTTTTAGGGACCACATCATATTTGAAGTCACTTTGAGGGGTGTTTATGACAGAAAATACCCAAAAGTGACACCATTCTATAAACTTCACCCCTCAAGGTGCTCAAAACCACATTCAAGAACTTTATTAACCCTTCAGGTGCTTCACAGGAATTTTTGGAATGTGGAAGAAAAAAATTAACATTTAACTTTTTTCACAAAAATGTTACTTTAGACCCAATTTTTTTTATTTTCACAGGGGTAACAGGAAAAAATGGACCCCAAAATTTTTTGTGCAATTTCTCTTGAGCGCGCTGATACCCCATATGTGAGGGAAAACCACTGTTTGGGCGCACGGCAGGGTTCGGAAGGGAAGGAGCGCCATTAGACGTTTTAAATGTAAAATTTGTCTGAATAATTAGCGGACGCCATGTTGCGTTTGGAGAGCTCCTGATGTTCCTAAACAGTGGAAACCCCCCATAAGTGACACCATTTTGGAAACTAGACCCCTTAGGGAACTTATCTAGATGTGTGGTGAGCACCTTGAACCCCAAGGTGCTTCACAGAAGTTTATAATATTGAGCTGTAAAAATAACATTTTCACATTTTTCCCACAAAAACGTTTTTCATCCCTTAATTTTGCATTATCATAAGGGTAACAGGAAAAATTGCACCATGAAATTTGTTGTGCAATTTCTCCTGAACACGCTGATACCCCATATGTGGAGGCAAACCACTGTTTGGGCGTACGGCAGGGTTTGGAAGGGAAGGAGCGCCATTTGACTTTTTGAATGTAAAATTTGTTTGAATAATTAGCGGACGCCATGTTGCATTTGGGGAGCCCCTGATGTGCCTAAACAGTGGAAACCCCCAACAAGTGCCACCATTTTGGAAACTAGACCCCTTAGGGAACTTATCTAGATGTGTGGTGAGCACCTTGCACCCCCAGCCGCTTCACAGAAGTTTATAATATTGAGCCGTAAAAATAAAATTTTCACATTTTTCCCACAAAAATGTTTTTCATACCCTAATTTTGCATTATCATAAGGGTAAGAGGATAAATTGCACCATGAAATTTGTTGTGCAATTTCTCCTGAACACGCCGATACCCCATATGTGGGGGAAAACCACTGCTTTGGTGTACGGCAGGGTTCGGAAGAGAAAGGAGCGCTATGTTGGCTGGGATAGGCAGCAGACACCATGTCACATTTGAAGAGTCGCTGACATGCCGAAACAGCAGAAACCCCCACAAGTGACCCCATTTTGTAAACTACACCTCTCAAGGAATTCATCTAGGGAAGTAGTGAGTATTTTTTAATTTTTTAATTTATACCATTGGACATTGAAGAAAACATAATTATATTTTTACCACAAAAAAATGTTTTACCCTCAGATTTTACATTTTCACACAGGGCAAGGGGTAAAAATGGTGCCGAAATGTGTCACACAATTTCTTCTAAAAGTGGCAATACCCCATATGTGGCTGTATCATACCGCTCAGCCATACGGCGAGATCTGGGGGGGACGGAGTGCTATTTGACAATTGGAGAACAAATTATTGTAGAATAGGCATTTGGATTTGGGAGCACAAAATTTTCTGAATTTCTTTTGGGGGGCAAGGGCCATTTCGCTTTTCCAGAGCCTTTCTGCTACCAGTAACTTGGAAGTCCCTTATATTTTTAACAGATGACGGACCTGAGTGGGGACTAGCTTTTTTTGAGGACTGGGTTGAAGCTTTTATTGGGAACATTTTACGGAACATTTATCCGGCGCTCTCGGCTGAGCACTTACATCGGGGTTTCCATCTAAATTTCCAAGTGATGTAATTCAGATGAAACCCCTGCAGGACCCATTCACTGTAATGAGGCAGCAGAGTTACTCTGGACTCTGTCTGGTCTCTGTTTAGCGGTGTCCTTTTTTTCAGAAGTGCACAAAACTGTGGCCAACCGCACTTTTATGCACGCCTAAAACAAATGACACCGTGGGATCCCAGGCCAGACGGCATCCACAGTGCCTATATCTGCCTCATTACAGGGAATATTCCGTCATGGGTTCTGAATCACATATTTCAGAGATTTACACAGAAACTCTGGTGTAAGTGCTCAGCGCAGAGCGCAGGATAAATGTAAGGCTCTGCGCCTTACTGCGATCTTTGGGAGACATAATAAACTAATCAGTAGCAGGTGAAGAATTGGTTTTATTTATTTTTTACGCCGTTCCCCGTGCGGTATAAGTGATTAGATTACTTTATTCTTCGGGTCGGTGCGATTACAGAGATACCAGATTTATATCGGGTTTTTATGACTGACAGCTGTCACACACTAAGAGACGCTTTTTTTTGAAAACTCTAGTTTTTGCATCGCCATATTTTGAGAGCTATCATTTTTCCAGATTTTGGCCGACAGAGTCATGTGATGGCTTGTTTTTTGCGGGACGAGTTGACATTTTTATTAGTACCATTTTTGGGTACATGACATTTTTTGATCGCTTTCTATTCCGTTTTTTGGGAGGTAAAATTAACAAAAACCAACAATTCAGGAATTGTTTTTTGAGGGTTTTTTTATGCCGTTCTGCGTGTGGTAAAAGTGATCAGGCAGCGTTATTCTTCGGGTCAGTACGTTTACAGCGATACTACACTTACTGTATATTTTTTTATGTTTTGGCGCTTTTGCACAATAAAACCATTTTATAGAAAAAATATTTTTTTTGCATTACTTTATTCTGAGAGGTATAATTTTTTTATTTTTCGGCTGATGGAGCTGTATGGCAGCTTGTTTTTTGTGGAACAAGATGACGTTTTCAGCGGTACCATTTTTATTTCCATTTTGCTTTTTGATTGCATTTTTTTCCACTTTTTGTTTGGCGATATGAGGAAAAAGCATAGTTTTTTGCTCCGTTTTTTATTTATTTTTATTACGGTGTGCACAGAAGGAGTTAATTAGTGTGACAGTTTTATAGCTCGGGTTGTTTCGGACGCGGTGATACCAAATATGTGTACTTTTTTTATTTTTGCATAAATATACGGATTTATCGGTTTAATATTTTATTTATTTATTTTTATTTATTTTGTAATTTTTTTTTAACAGTTTAAAAACATTTTTTTTTTACTTTTTTTTCACATTTTTACTTAGTCCCTGTATGGGACATTAATTTTTATTTTTCTGATCACTGATCTCATGTAATGTAATAGACATGTATTACATTACATGAGATCTTCGCTGACTGTTTCACAGTCAGTCTCCTGCCTGGCTTCAGCTGCAGGCTGAGCCAGGCAGGACACCATATATGGCAGATCTGGAGGCGGTCATGTGACCTCCAGCTGCCATAGCAACGTCAGGTCCTGGAAGGTATAAGGGGGCCGTCGGAGAGGTAAGTGGACGACCCCCTCTCCTCCTGCTGTCTTCTATATGCCGCGATCACTATAGATCGCGGCATATAGAAGACAGCAAAGGGTTAACATCACTGGGACCTGATCCAATCAGGTCCCAATGATGTTCCCTGTCAGAGCTATCGCTCTGCACCGCTCCCGCAGCGCTTGCAAGACCCTGGGGGTCCTGAGCGCTGCGGGACCACCCACCATTTTTAAACATCCGCGCTGCACAGAGCCCAGGCAGCGCGGACGTTTATCTACAGTGGGCGGTCGGGAAGCGGTTAATTATTTCATGAATTTCATGAAATAATTTTTAAAAAAAAATACGTGGGGCTTCGCCCTATTTTTGTGTCCAGCCAGGTACAACTAGGCAGCTGGGGGCTGGAATCCATAGCGCAGGGAGGCCCAAGCTTTCTGAAAACCCCCCCCCGCTGCAAATTGCAGTCCGCAGCCACCCCGGAAAATGGCGCGTTCATAGAAGCGCCATCTTCTGGCGCTGTACCCAACTCATCCATGGCCCTGGTGCGGTGGCTCACTGGGTAATAAAGGGGTTAAGGCCAGCTTGGCATTATCAGCTGGCCCTAAGCCCGAAATTCATGGGGTCACGCCAATATTAGACATGACCGCCATGAATTTCTAGTAAAGTATTTAAAAAAACACAACACCCAGAATAAACTCCTTTAATTGAAATAAACACACAATTCTTTATTGTTCTAAATTAAACCATACTTACCGTCACGCCCATTCCAGCTGAAGCCAACGATCTCCTGCAATAAAAGAAAAATAATAAAGTAACATCATCCTTACCTTTCCATGGTTCCCAGGACGGCTTCAGCTCTGCTACATCGAGATGACAGGCTGGATCGCAGCAGAACACTGCCATCCAGCCTATCATCCCGCAGACACTGAGAAGCGCAGGCATGCTTACGCTCTGCAGTGTCTGGCTGTGACGGCATCCAGATGAGCCGACAATGAACTCAGCTCACCTCATGCACGTCACTGACAACATGGGAAAATTCTCCTGCGCTGTCTGTGACGTGCATGAGGTGAGCTGAGTTCATTGTCGGCTCATCTGGATGCCGTCACAGCCAGACACTGAGGAGCGCAAGCATGCCTCAGTGTCTGTGTTGCTTTATTATTTTTCTTTTATTGCAGGAGATCGTTGGCTTCAGCTGGAATGGGCGTGACGGTAAGTATGGTTTAATTTAGAACAATAAAGAATTGTGTGTTTATTTCAATTAAAGGAGTTTATTCTGGGTGTTGTGTTTTTTTGTAACTTTGACTATGGGGTTAGTAATGGGGGTGTCTTATAGACGCCTCTCCATTACTAATCTGGGCTTGATGTCAGCTGGCATTATAAGCTGACATCAGCCCCAGCCCTATTACCCCCTGCCACCGCTACAGGGCAGTGGGAAGAGCGAGGCTAAGTGCCAGAATTGGCGCATCCTATGGATGCGCCATTTCTGGGGCGGCTGACGGCTGGTGTTTCTAGCCTGGGAGGGGGCCAATATTCATGGCACCCTTCCTGGGCTATTAATATCAGCCCCCAGCTGTCTGCCTAGCCTTTGCTAGCTATTAAAATAGGGGGGACCCCAAGTCATTTTTTTGGGGGTCCCCCATTTTAATAGCTAGTAAAGGCTAGGTATTCAGCTGGGGGCTGATATTAGTAGCCTGGGAAGCTCCATGGGTATTACCCCCTTCCCAGACTTCAAACATCTGCCCCAGCCGTCTGCTTAACCTCCGCTAGAGACTAAAATTACGGGGAACCCCACGCCAATTTTTTTTTTAATCAATCCTTTATTTTAACACTAAATGACAAGTACAGTAAGCAACACTGTCACTGTACTTCTTATATATGTGACTGACATGTTTCTATCTATCTAATCTATGTGTGATGCTCTATTCTTTCTGTTATAAATTGTCGGGTACCAGTGTATTCCGCTGCTGAATTGCCGGCTTTTCATGTTTCACTGTGAGCACTGTTCCCATCGATTTGGGCAACCACCTCCTCCAATACATTCTACATTATTGTTAGTTGTTTTCCTTCATGTAGAATTAACCTTCAAGGAAAGAAAGGGTTTATTTTCATTCCGATATTTGTGTCCCATTGACTTGCATTGGTTTCCGGTATCGGAATCGGCGATATCCGATACTTTTTGAGTATCGGCCCGATCCAATCCGATCCGATATTTCCTGATATCGGAAGGTATCGCTCAACACTAGTTATCAGTCATTGTACAGAAGGAGGAGGAGGTGGTGACCTGTGACATCACCTATTGTGACTGGTGGATCCTGTGTTATCTACTGTATTATAGAGGTGTTATCAGTCATTGTACAGAAGGAGGAGGATGTGACCTGTGACATCACCTATTGTAAATGGTGGATCCAGTATTATCTACTGTATATAGAGCGGTTATTAGTCATTGTAATCCTGCATCTGATGATAATGAGCCTCCTAAAATATCTTCCCTAAAGATCATGAAGTATAAGTCTAAAATAGAAACAGTGGCCAGTGTGAAAATTGCAAGATTGCTAATTTTGGTTCCCAATAAAGATTGACATTTTTTTAAAATACATGAAAGACAAAAAACCTAGCTTAAGACGGAGGGAAACAAAAAATGACACCAAAAGAAGATAATTTTCCAACTACTTCAACTTAAAAATCAGTAAAAAAAAATTCTAAAAGAACTGGAGGTAAAGACGAGCGAATCTTTTCAAATTTAAATTTGGCAGCTCTGACAAATTTTCCCAAAAAATTGGATTTGTGGGGAATAAATTTGCTGTGAATCTCAATACTACAAAGCCTCTAACCGCCTGGACAAGACAAGTGTAGTAATTGGAGGTCAGCTTGTAATGTACTGAACCCACAGATTACTTGTAGTACTGTTCTAGTGTATAGGTATACCAAATTGGTTCACAGAAAAATACACTAAATATAAAACGATACTTTTATTACTTGATTTATAAAAGAATATTTTTGAGAATAAAAGCTAGTTACTAAATGTCCTCAAACCAATTGGACCAATCGATGGTAGTAAAGGTATCCCATTAAAAACAATGTAACTCTTGATTTATCATGCCACATTCAATTATATTCAAAGACCATTCCCCAGATACACATATTATGCTATACTCAACATGTTTCCCCTACATAGCTTCATCAGGAGTACATGCTGAAAATAATAGTGGATACTTAGCTTTAAGATATGACCAGGAGTGCTCCTATGCAGTGATAAGGTGCTCCAATGCATATACAGATAAGATGTCCACTGGGTTGCTACAGATCAGTGTGGCCTTACATGTCCTGTACCGGGATGATGCCCATCAGAAAACATGAAAAGAAAATTAAGGAAATGGTGCCATAAATAGTTTAAACGTCAAAAGTGGCAACATAGAATTTTAAAATCATAGAATGTTAGAGTTGGAAGGGACCTCCGGGGTCCTCGTGTCCAACCCCCTGCTCAATGCAGGATTCACTAAACCATCTCAGACAGTCTATCTGTCCAGCCTCTGCTTGAAGACTTCCATTGAAGGAGAAGTCACCACCTCTCATGGCCGCCTGTTCCACTCATTGATCACCCTCACTGTCAAAAAAAAATTTCTATTATCTAATCTGTATCTTCTCCCTTTCAGTTTCATCCCATTGCTTCTAGTCTTTCTTTGTGCAAATGAGAATAAGGATGATCCCTCTACACTGTGACAGCCCTTCAGAAATTTGTGGACAGCTATTAAGTCTCTTCTCAGTCTTCTTTTTTGCAAGCTAAACATTCCCAGATCCTATAACCGTTCCTCGTAGGACATAGTTTGCAGTCCGCTCATCATTCTGGTCGCTCTTCTCTGAACTTGCTCCAGTTTTTCGATGTCTTTTTTATAATGTGGTGTCCAGAACTGGACACAATATTCCAGATGATGTCTGACCAAGGAGGAGTAGAGGGGGATAATTACTTCACGTGATTCCGACTCTATGCTTCTCTTAATACATCCCAGAACTGTGTTGGCCTTTTTTTTTGCTGCTGCTGCATCACACTGTTGACTCCTGTGCAGTCTGTGATCTATTAGTACACCCAAGTCTTTTTCACACGTGCTGTTGCTTAGTTTTATTCCTGCAATCCTGTAGATGTAATTTTAATATTTCTTGCCCAGATGTAGAATCTTGCATTTCTCCCTGTCAAATACCATTCTATGAGTCGCTTATTGAGACATATTGAGATGCCTGGCGCTGCCGTTGTATGAAAATATTGTTCTATCTTAACGGTATGCACCGCAGGGCCGGAAGTGTCATAACGTCAGGCTGCGCCGTTGACCCGGAAGTGGCCGTGGACTGCATTTGCATCCCAACCACATTCAACATGCGCAAATGAATGCCAGTCTTTCTCTGCAGTGAGAGGCACAACGTCCCTATAGATTCGAGCACAGGGGCACCCAAGGACAAGAACACAAAGCAGTGCTTGAAGCATGATAAAGTGTAAGATGTAATGCCCCTGAGGCAAAAAGGAACATGATGTCTAATGTTCCAAAATAGCAACTAGGCCACAGACTTAGTCCCATAAATAGCACCATCTATGGTGATACATAAGGCTTGGGAAATACAGTCCCTAGCCAGGTAATATATGGCTAAGCATGTTAAATCAATATGAGTATATGAGATACAAAAATAGCAAAGATGCATTGCCCCCTACTAAATAGAATAGGGGAATAAGATGTCAAGTTGCCAAAACCCCTCTGGGTCAATGGGCTATTTACGGTAATTATCTCGGATAGGACCGGTATTAAATAGTGGGTTGAGATTTATATAGACCATGTAACAGCTGAACAGCAGGAGTTGAGGAAAAGTGCGGGGTCACTATGAGGGAGGATCATAAGAAACATCCTAATTTTAGTTGGTCATTAAGACCCACTGGTTTAACACTATTCATTCGGTAAATCCATTTTGCTTCTTTTTGTAGGATTTTCCAGGCCCAGTCACCCCCTTTTCTCCAGGAGATGATGTAACGACTTCAAGGAGGCTAAACTCAAGGCAATCCAAACTACCCTCATGACTTTTCCTAACATGTTTGGAAACTGGGGCATCTGTGACATGCAAAAGTAGTGCTGTTGCAGAGTGTGACATGCAGAAGTAGTGCTGTTGCAGAGTGTGACATGCAGAAGTAGTGCTGTTGCTTTCAAAGCATTCAGCAACTATTAGAAGTAACACAATCACATGAGACAGGAAGTGCTGTGCTCCAGAAGCATCCAGCAACTAGAGGGGTTAACACAGTCACAGGAGAAGAGGCGTGTTTTAAAAGAGCCCCAGGGGGATTGTGGGGAAGTTGTTTACTGTCTGGCAGGAGCTTAGAGAAAGATGGTGTGAGTGTTCTGTATCTCACAGAAGCGTCCCTGCAAGTGAAAAGGATTCAAGTCAGGAGTGAAGCTAAGCACAGGTCAGGTAGAGTTCCTGAACTAACAGTGCAGAGTATTATCAGGCAGAAAGATTGAAGGACTGGAAGAAATGGTGTCACAGGGATCATCTCCCTCAGCAAACCCTCCCCCCTCCTCCATCTCACTGTGCTGTAAAGAATGCTGTGTTCATTAATGTGCTTTTGCTTTAGAAATGTGCTGTCCTGTACTACTGGGAAGACTGTGAACTGCTGTGCTGCTAAGGAAACTGTACTGTTTGTCACTGGAGCCTGTTGCACATAAGACTTAACTTGCACTGGCTGTGCGGCTTCTTATTAAATGCTACTGTTCTACTGTTTATGAGGACTCTTGTCAAGTGTGTCTGGTCAGCAAGTGAAACAATCTACGTGTCTGTGCCTGAGGGTCAATGCCCCTGTGTGCCTGAAAGAAGCTGCAGCACATGGTCTATGGTCACCCTGAGTAATGGTTCCCCCAGGATTCCAAAGAATTCATGTAACTTGTCTCGCCCCTATCTGAACCTAGCGGCGTGTGTGTAACATTGGTGGCCCATACGGGAAGTCCTGAGCGGGAATTAGCATGTAGAGGGAGAAGAGGAAAAGTGTCTGGAAAAACACAGCAACACAGCACCTCAACTCAACTCTGCTACACCAGTTAAAGGGGACCAGCCCTAAAGAAAACTTACTAGCAGCAATGGATGTGGAAATAAAAATAGACATAATTAGTGAGCTGCTTCTTCAGTCAACCTGTGAAGAATTGAGGACAGTAGCAGAACATATAAAGATGTCAGAAGAACAGAATTGGAAAGCACACAACCACAGGCAACTGTTAGCTGCCGTTAATGCAAAAATGGATGAGCTGGGGGAGAAAGAAGCTGAAGACATCATGGGGACATTCCTCCAGGAACTAACACAGTTTCTAACCAGGTTGAAGTTGGAGGATGGAGGGGCGGCACCAATTACCAAAACCGGGAATCTTCATCCACAGACTGAACTACAGGAAGTGAAAGAACAATTCAAATCCCTAACAACAGCCCTGCAGGAATCGACCAAAACCTCTGAACAGATGATAGATTCAGACAGGACCTTTAACCTGCTCGAGTTAGATAAATCAGGAAGACAGTCCTCTCTAATACCACAAATCACCATAAGGAAAGAATTCAAGATCCTGGGACAGATTGGAGAGTGTGAACAGAAAGAGAGACTGTCTTATATGAACTTGTTGCACCAGATCGATGCAGGCTTACAAAAAGGCTACCAGCCAGATGAGATCGTTCAGGGGGTGGTGAAAGCGATCAGCCCAGGACTGAACCTCCATAGTATGATAGAAATGAAGTCAATTGACCTGGCAACAGCTGAAGGTGATTTTAAAAGGGCACTATAAAGACGAGAGTACTTCAAAATTGTTCTACCAACTCATTAACCTCTCACAGAAAAATAATGAATCACCCCAAAATTTCTTGTTCAGAGCAATTGTACTGAAGGATAGACTGTTGTTTGCATCCAGAGATGTAGCAGCAGAAGAGAAGTTTGATGCTGGACTAGTCCAGAAGAAGTTCTTGAGATCATTGGGAACGGGATTAATCAGCAAAGACATCAAGTTCCATCTGAAACAGTACCTAGAAGATCCTGGCATTCTGGATGAAGTCCTAATTGAAAAAATGAATGAGGCAGCTAGTTTGGAGTCAGAGAGTGAACAGAAGTTAAAGAAAGGCTCTGCTCCTAAAATCACCAAAATCAGTCAGCTGAAGTTGGAGACCCACAGTGGCCAGTCTGAAGATCAGCATAGAGACCCTCCAGTGACACCTCCGAGAGGGAACCTTAAATCAAAAAACAAAAGAGCGGACCACCAGCGCTGACTGGGAGGAAGTAATAGGAGAACTGCGAGCCAAGTTGATTGAGGTGAAAAAGTTGATTCATTCCAGGCCAGAACCGGTATCCCTCAGACACAGGAGTGGGTTCCAAAACAGAAGATACCAGGCTTGTGAAGCATGTCATTCATCACATCAGAGTACGTTGTGTGTCCACTGTCTAAGATATGGTGAGGAAGGACATTATCCCAAGGAATGCCAATGGTCACGGTCATTTGGGTTAAAAGACAGTGCGGGGCAACTGGTAACCGCGACACGGATGAGGCCCTAGAAGCAAATCCAAATCTCACCAAACCCCAGAACGGTGCATGAGGTAAAACAGCTGTGTCAGTACTATCCCCAAGTGTGTTCCCGTCTACTACAGCCGCAAGAGAGACAGTGGCATCAGTTACTTAATACCCAGTGTGGAGGTCAAACAATGTACTCCTGAGAGGAGGATTCTTCGTTCAGTAAAGATAGCCTCAACAGCATAATCGGTGAAAGGTGCTTTATGTTACGGATCCGGGTGGTGGAACCTCTGTGCTGCGGTGCAAGGAGGGACCAGAGGGGCGTAACTAGGTATCAACTCAGACTGATGTAGGTCGCACGGGCCAGGAGCGCGGCGGTCAGGGGGACGGCGTCTCTGCCTGTCAGGGGGCAGAGACGCCGATACTTGTAACGGGTCCGGGAGGCGGAACCTCTGAGCTATTATACAAGGGGGCGGCCCTTGTAAGGGAGCGGGTGGCAGTCTCTGGGTGAACGGACAGGGAGTTACGGCAAGTGATCAGGGCAGTCTCTGGGTAAGGGGTAGGTACGACCTGTGATGGCAGAGCCTCCGGGTAGGCTAGCAGGCAGATGGTAGATGTGTGCTCCCAGGTGAGCAAGCGAGAGTCTCTGGAATAGCAGGTGGTCACGGCACGTGACGGCGGAACCTCCGGGCTGGCAGGCAGGTAGGTAACGGAGAAGCGCTCCCAGGTGAGCGGGCAAGAGTCTCTGAAATAGCTGGTGGTCACCGCACGTGACAACGGGACCTCCGGGCTGGCAAGTAGGCAGGTAACGGAAATGCGCTCCCAGGTGAGCGGGCAAGAGTCTCTGAGATAGCTGGTGGTCACAGCACGTGACAACGGAGCCTCCGGGCTGGCAAGCAGGCAGATAACGGAGAAGCGCTCCCAGGTGAGCGGGCAAGCTGGTCCATAGACAGACTGACCGGAGTAGTAAGGCAGACCGTCGGACCTCAGGCAAGCAGGCAGGTAGCTGATATGCGCTCCCAGGTGAGCGGGCAGGCTGGTCCTTTAGACAGACTGACAGGAGTAGTAAGGCAGACCGTCGGACCTCAGACTGGCAGACAGGTAACAAGAATTCAGGCAGGAATCAGGCAGGTAACTAGCAGGAAACTGGCAGGAAACTGGCAGGTAACTGGCAGGTAACTGGCAACGGGACCTGAGGGCTGAAGCACAGGTGAGACACAGGTGCAAACAACATTGCTCGGGCACCTCCATTTTGGAGGAGGTGCCTTATATATGATGAAGTCCTCCGGCCATTGGCCGGGGACTCCTTAGGACGGCGCGCGCGGCCCCTTTAAGAGGAGGGGAGCGCGCGCGCCCTAAGCACAGGGGCCGGGAAGGAGCGCGCGCTGAGAGCAGAGCGGGAGGAGGACGCCGGGAAGGAGCGCGCGCTGACAGCAGAGCGGGGAGAGGACGCCGGGCACGGAGCAGAGCGGTGAGGGGAGCAGCGTCCCTGCCTAGCAGAGGGCAGGGACGCCAGCGTTACAGTACCCCCCCCTTTAGGCCCCCCCTTTTTTAGGCCAGACAGAAATTTAGCTAGGATGAGAGGGGCATGGATGTTCTCCCGGGGCTCCCACGTTCTCTCCTCAGGACCAAACCCCTTCCAATCTACCAGAAAAAAGGTCTTTCCTCTTACCCTTTTGGTGGCAAGAATGTTCTCTACCTCAAACTCGTCCTCAGCAGAAACCGGAGCAGGAGGCGTACCTGTAGACTTGGAAAAAGAGTTAAGCACTACAGGTTTGAGGAGAGACACATGGAAGGAGTTAGGGATCCGTAAGTTGGCCGGGAGTTTCAATTTATAGGCCACCGGGTTGATCTGACTGATGACCTCCAGTGGGCCGATGAACCGAGGCCCTAACTTATAGGAAGGGATCTTGAGCCGGACATATTTGGACGAGAGCCAGACTTTATCCCCAGGGCGGAATTGAGGAGGGTCCAGACGTTTTTTGTCAGCGTGTCTTTTCATACGCTCGGATGACAGAAGGAGTGCGGACCGGGTACTCTCCCATATGGAGGAAAATTTGTTAACAAGAGATTCCGCAGCCGGATTGTCCGCCGAGGTGGAGACGGGAAACGGGATCCGAGGATGCTGACCGTAGACTACAAAAAACGGGGATTTGGAGGAAGACTCGCTCTCGTGATTGTTGTACGAGAATTCGGCCCATGGCAGGAGATCCACCCAGTCAGAATGGTGGGCATTAACGAAGTGCCGAAGGTAACTGGTCAGGTTCTGATTCATCCGCTCCACTTGACCATTAGACTGTGGGTGGTAAGCGGAGGAGAAGTCCAGGGTGACGTCCAGCAATTTACAAGTGGCTCTCCAGAAACGGGAAGTGAACTGTACCCCACGATCCGACACGATGTGACGGGGCAGGCCATGAAGACGGAAGATGTGGCGGATAAAGTCTTTAGCCAGCTCGGGTGCAGACGGAAGACCTGGCAGTGGAATGAAGTGAGCCATCTTGGAGAAGCGGTCAGCGACCACCCAAATGACCGTACAACCGGCAGAGACGGGTAGATCAGTAATGAAGTCCATCGCTATATGCTGCCAGGGGGCAGCAGGTACTGGCAGAGGTAGGAGGCGGCCGGCCGGCAGGTGTCTCGGAACTTTGTTGCGGGCGCAGGACACACAGGCAGAAACAAAGTCTATTACATCCTTGTGCAGGTTAGGCCACCAGTAGTGCCGGGTAATAAGCTGGAGGGTCTTTTTCTGACCGGCGTGGCCAGCTAGTTTAGACGAATGACCCCAGTGTAGGATCTTCTCCCGATCAGGTACTGGTACGAACGTCTTACCAGGAGGAAGACGATTTAGACTCACGGGAGCCACCTGCATTACTCTGGCGGGATCGATGATATGTTTCGGATCCTCCTCGAGATCAGACACCAGAAAGGACCGAGACAAGGCGTCCGCCTTGACGTTTTTGTCAGCCGGGCGAAAATACACCAGAAAGGACCGAGACAAGGCGTCCGCCTTGACGTTTTTGTCAGCCGGGCGAAAATGAAGGACAAAATCAAAACGAGCAAAAAACAAGGACCACCGGGCTTGGCGCGGGTTAAGTCTCTGGGCATGCTGGAGGTAAGCCAAGTTCTTGTGGTCAGTGTAAATTATTACCGGGTGAAGAGCCCCCTCGAGCAGGTAACGCCACTCCTCCAATGCCAGTTTGATGGCCAATAACTCTCGGTCTCCTATGGAATAGTTGCGCTCAGAGGAGGAGAAGAGTTTAGAGAAGAAGCCACAAGTTACCATCCTCCCGGAAGATGATTTTTGAGTAAGTACCGCTCCGGCTCCAGAGGAGGAGGCGTCAACTTCCAGGAAGAACTGTTTGTTGCCATCTGGGCGATGCAGCACCGGGGCGGAAGAGAAGGCCTGTTTAAGGGAAAGAAAGGCCTCCTCTGCTTCGGGTGGCCACTCTTTGGGATTAGTACCTTTACGGGTGAGCGCAGAAATTGGGGCCGTCCGGGAAGAGAAGTGTGGTATGAAGAGGCGGTAGTAGTTGGCGAAGCCCAGGAATCGCTGAATGGCCTTCAACCCCTCCGGTCGGGGCCATTTCTCGATGGCAGACAGTTTCTCAGGATCCATTTGTAGGCCGGTCTGAGAGATAATGTAGCCCAGAAACGGAAGCGAGGTCTGCTCAAAGAGGCACTTCTCAAATTTAGCGTAGAGATGGTTCTGCCTTAGCCTGAGCAGGACCTGACGAACGTCCCTCCGGTGAGTCTGGAGATCCGGAGAGAAGACCAAGATGTCGTCCAGGTACACCACTACGCAGGAGTAGAGAAGGTCCCGGAAGATGTCATTGACCAACTCTTGAAAGACGGCAGGAGCGTTACAGAGACCAAAGGGCATTACCAGGTATTCATAGTGGCCGTCCCGGGTGTTGAATGCCGTCTTCCATTCATCCCCCTGACGAATACGAACCAGGTTGTACGCCCCACGAAGGTCCAGTTTGGTGAAGATCCTAGCCCCCCTCAGGCGATCAAATAATTCTGGAATGAGCGGAAGGGGGTACTTATTCTTCACCGTGATCAGGTTTAGGCCTCTATAGTCTATACAGGGACGGAGAGAGCCGTCCTTCTTTTTGACGAAAAAGAAGCCTGCTCCCGCCGGGGAGGTAGATTTCCGGATGAATCCTCTGGCCAGATTCTCCTCAATATATTCGGACATTGACCGGGTCTCAGCAGCGGATAAAGGATAGATACGCCCACGGGGAGGAGTAGTACCGGGTAGCAGATCGATGGGACAGTCGTATGGTCTATGTGGTGGTAATGTCTCTGCCTCCTTTTTATTAAAGACATCTGCATAAGACCAATAAGGAATCGGAAGTCCAGGTAGATTAGCTGGGGTAGGAGAGGGACGGACGGGATGGACGGGAACCAGGCAGGTTTTATGACAGTCTTGTCCCCAGCGAAGGACCTCTCCGGTTTGCCAGTCTAGCACGGGTGCATGTCTCTGGAGCCAGGGCAGACCTAGCAAGAGGGCGTGAGAGAGTCCAGGCAGAACATGAAAGGAGATACTTTCAGAATGCAGCATTCCCACCTGCAGGGTAATGGATTCGGTGATGAGTTGAATGGGGCGAGGTTTTAGGCCCCCATCCACGGCAGCGACAGACAAGGGTACAGCCAGAGGTTTGGTAGGGATGCGGTATTTCTCAACCAGGGACTGTGAAATAAGGTTCCCGGCTGCTCCAGAGTCAAGTTGGGCTAGTTCGAAATAACGGTTCTCCCCGTAGATGATCGAAACTGACAACAGCAGGGATGGAGAGGATTTATTCTTGTCTAGGTGGACCTCTCTGAGCGAACCTAGACACAGGCGTTTCCCGACCTCTCCGGGCAGGCACGGATCCGGTGCTCCTTACTGCCACAGTAGAAGCAGCTCCCCTCGGCACGGCGTGAGTCCTGACGGGTTTTGACCATCTTGGTCTGGTCGACCTGCATAGGCTCAGGAGAGTGTACCTGGGGAGAGATGGAGGGAATGACGGGTTTCTGGAAAGTAGGAGCTAAACGTGGAATCCTTCTCTCACGGGTGACCTCTTTGGCACGCTCCTGGAACCGTAGGTCAATCCGGGTGGCAAGGGTTATTAGATCATCGAGAGAGGTTGGAATGTCCCGACCAGCAAGTTCATCTTTAATACGACCGGACAGACCCTCCCAGAAGACGGATACCAGAGCGTCGTTATCCCAGGCCAGCTCCGAGGCAAGGGTGCGGAACCGTATGGCATATTGGCCCACGGTGAGACCCTCCTGACGGAGGCGTAGCAGAGAGGATGCGGATGAGGTCTTCCGTCCGGGTTCGTCGAAGACTTTCCGGAAAGCCGAGAGAAAAGCAGGCAAGTTGGACACCAGGGGGTCTCCTCTCTCCCATAGAGGATTTAGCCAGGCCAGGGCCTCCCCGGTGAGATGGGACATGATAAAGGCAATTTTGGCCCGGTCGGAATTAAACTGATGGGACAAAAGTTCAAAGTGCAGGGTGCACTGATTTATGAAGCCCCGAGCCTGGACGGGGTCGCCTCCGAAGCGAGGAGGTGCAGAAAGCCGGGGTCCGGGGTAGGATACCATAGTATTAGTGGGCAGCGGAGCTGCCGGATTGCAAGATATGGCACTGGCGGAGGTTGTTGGTGGATCAGACAGAGTGTTCAGGCGAGTATTAACATTCCGCAGGTGACCCAGGATGGCCTCCTGTTGGGACCTCTGACGGGACAGTTCAAGACAGAGGTCCGAGAGCGAGGGAGCTTGGGTGCCACCGGGTTCCATGGCCCGAGCAAACTGTAACGGGTCCGGGAGGCGGAACCTCTGAGCTATTATACAAGGGGGCGGCCCTTGTAAGGGAGCGGGTGGCAGTCTCTGGGTGAACGGACAGGGAGTTACGGCAAGTGATCAGGGCAGTCTCTGGGTAAGGGGTAGGTACGACCTGTGATGGCAGAGCCTCCGGGTAGGCTAGCAGGCAGATGGTAGATGTGTGCTCCCAGGTGAGCAAGCGAGAGTCTCTGGAATAGCAGGTGGTCACGGCACGTGACGGCGGAACCTCCGGGCTGGCAGGCAGGTAGGTAACGGAGAAGCGCTCCCAGGTGAGCGGGCAAGAGTCTCTGAAATAGCTGGTGGTCACCGCACGTGACAACGGGACCTCCGGGCTGGCAAGTAGGCAGGTAACGGAAATGCGCTCCCAGGTGAGCGGGCAAGAGTCTCTGAGATAGCTGGTGGTCACAGCACGTGACAACGGAGCCTCCGGGCTGGCAAGCAGGCAGATAACGGAGAAGCGCTCCCAGGTGAGCGGGCAAGCTGGTCCATAGACAGACTGACCGGAGTAGTAAGGCAGACCGTCGGACCTCAGGCAAGCAGGCAGGTAGCTGATATGCGCTCCCAGGTGAGCGGGCAGGCTGGTCCTTTAGACAGACTGACAGGAGTAGTAAGGCAGACCGTCGGACCTCAGACTGGCAGACAGGTAACAAGAATTCAGGCAGGAATCAGGCAGGTAACTAGCAGGAAACTGGCAGGAAACTGGCAGGTAACTGGCAGGTAACTGGCAACGGGACCTGAGGGCTGAAGCACAGGTGAGACACAGGTGCAAACAACATTGCTCGGGCACCTCCATTTTGGAGGAGGTGCCTTATATATGATGAAGTCCTCCGGCCATTGGCCGGGGACTCCTTAGGACGGCGCGCGCGGCCCCTTTAAGAGGAGGGGAGCGCGCGCGCGCGCGCCCTAAGCACAGGGGCCGGGAAGGAGCGCGCGCTGAGAGCAGAGCGGGAGGAGGACGCCGGGAAGGAGCGCGTGCTGACAGCAGAGCGGGGAGAGGACGCCGGGCACGGAGCAGAGCGGTGAGGGGAGCAGCGTCCCTGCCTAGCAGAGGGCAGGGACGCCAGCGCTACAATACTACAATATCAAATTCTTGTGATCTGTGAAAACCTGAATAGGAAATCTAGTGCCTTCCAAAAAATGACGCCCATGTTCAAACGCGAGATTAATAACAAGAAACTCCCGATTTCCAACATCATAATCCAGTTCGGTTTCTAAAAATTTTTTCGAAAAGAAGGCACAAGGATGTACTCCACCCCTGTTCTCCTGAGACAAAACTGCTCCGACCCCCACCGATGAAGCATTGACCTCGACCAAAAAAGGCTTGGTCTCATCAGGCTGCATAAGGATAGGGGCAGAACTGAACCTCTCTTTGAGATACTCAAACGCTTCAATGGCTTCAGTAGTCCACTGGGCCATATTCGCACCTTTCCTGGTGAGATCGGTCAGAGGCTTAACAATTACAGAAAAATTCTTAATGAATTTCCTGTAATAATTGGCAATACCCAAAAATCTCTGTATAGATTTCAAACCAATAGGCCTAGGCCATTCCTGCACAGGCTGAACCTTCACCGTGTCCATCTCAAAGCCCTCGCTGGAGACAATGTAGCCCAAAAAACTAATTTTCTGCACAGCGAACTCACATTTCTCCAGCTTAGCAAAGAGTGAATTATTACTCAGTAACTGCAGAACTTCACGTACACTCTGCCAATGGGACTCTAGATCTGGTGAATAAATCAGAATGTCATCTAAATACACAACCACATTCTTACCATTCAAAGGTCTCAGGATGTCATTAATAAGGTTTTGAAAAAATGCAGGTGCATTGGTAAGACCAAAAGGCATCACCAGATTCTCAAAATGACCTACCGGAGTGTTAAAAGCAGTTTTCCATTCATCACCCTCCTTCACTCGTAACAAATTGTATGCTCCCCGGAGATCAATCTTAGAGAACCACTTGGCCCCCACTAACTGGTTAAACAAGTCAGGAATTAACGGCAATGGGTAGGAATTGCGTACGGTAATCTTATTAATTTCACGAAAATCCAGACATGGACGTAAACCCCCGTCCTTTTTTGTAACAAAGAAAAATCCAACTGCCACGGGCAACTTAGAAGGTCTAATGTGACCAGCAGCCAGGCTAGTCTGTATATACTCCTCTAAGGCCTTTCTTTCAGGGATAGTCAAATTAAACAAGCGACTCTTGGGAAGAGTAGCTCCCGGGACAAACTCAATGGCGCAATCATAATCCCTATGAGGAGGTAAAACTTGCGATTCCTCCTCTGAAAAAAACCTCCAAAAATCTTGAATAGGTTCAGGTAATTGCCCTTTTTCCACAGCCGCAATGCGACCATTACAACATTTATCATAGCACTTTGGACTCCAAGACTTAATCACATTAGTAGACCAGTCCAATAAAGGATTGTGCAGTTTTAACCAAGGCAATCCTAGAACAACCGGAGAGGGTAAATTATCTAAAACAACCAAGTCCAAAATTTCTTGGTGAACTCCATTGATAGTTAGGGGAAATGCAGCAACCTTGTGAGTAATACATTTCAAGGGAGTGTTATCAATTGCAATCACAGAAATAGGTGATGACAAAGGTTTGGATTTCAATTTAAGTTTTTCCAAAAACCCTTTATCAATCACATTAAGTGTTGAACCACAATCCACAAATACCTGAAATTCAATCAAATTTTCCTGCAAAGTAGTGCTCCCTGAAAGAAATACTCTTGCAGAGAGTAAACAAGCTATACGGGCGTACCTAACCATTTTTTTTTTCTTTACTTAAACGAAGCTCACAATACTTAATCAAATGGTCAGCTTTACCACAATAAAGACGCAATCCCTCGGCAAACCTCCGGTCTCTTTCCTGAGAGCGGAGCGACATCGCCCCAACCTCCAACGGTTCTCCGCCGTCTGAGCAGATTTTCTGGGGACTAGGACCTGGCATTACAGGAGTCTTTACTTCATTCTGCCTAGATCTCAGCCTCCTATCCACACGAACAGCTAATTGCATGGCATCCTGCAGAGTCTCAGGTGCGGGGAATGCAATTAGCAAATCCTTAACCCTTTCACTCAGACCAGCAAGAAATAGACATTTCAGAGCAGGATCATTCCATTTGACTTCCGAAGCCCATCTTCTAAAGTGTGTGCAATAATTTTCAACATCACCTGACCCCTGATTCAAACGCTTGAGTTCTGCCTCAGCATATGAGATTCGATCGGGATCGTCATATAATAGACCCATAGCAGAAAAAAATTCTTCTACCGACCTTAAGCATGGATCATAAGGTTGGAGAGAAAAGGCCCACCCTTGTGGTTCATTGCGCAAAAGTGACATAATAAAACCAATGCACTGTGATTCATTCCCAGAGGACCTTGGTCTCAAACGAAAATATAACAAACAAGCATTTTTAAAGGAAATTCAGACTAAGCTGAATCCCTACGATGTAACGGGCTGCCTGTGTTATGAACTGCTACAAGCACTAAGGAAAGATAGGAAAACTGTCCCTACAATAGGACTAAGCTGATTCCCTACGATGCAGCGGGGGACCTGTTCCTTGTGAACAGACCCGCCTAAGTCCTCGGCTAGTCTGAACGCAGACCTATAGATATAAGGGAGGGGTCCCTACAAGAACTAAGGACTGGGATAAAGATGGACACCTCCTAGCAGAAATTGTAGCAGAGCAAAGACAAACAAACAAAAGTACTAGTGGTCCAAGGACCAAGCAAACTACTGAGTTAGGTACAAGGCACCTGGCTAGCTTAAGAGTAAATGAAACACTGAAGTCCAGCAAGGCCAGAAGAGCGGAGCTGGATTATATAGGCAGAAAGTCATGTGACCATCAAAATAGAAAAAAACTAACAGGAAGGTTCTAACAGCCTGTTCCTTGTGAACAGACCCACCTTAGTCCTCGGCTAGTCTGAACGAAGACCTATAGCTTAAAGGAAGGGGTCCCTAAAAGAACTAAGGACTGGAACAAAAATGGGACACCTCCTGAACAGAGAAGGCTGTTGCAGAACACAAGAAGATAAACTGACAAAAAAGTACTAGATTCCCAGAAGGACCAAGCAAACTGACAGAGATAGGCACAGAAGCACCTGGCTAGCAAAACAGTCAAACAATACTGAAGTCCAGCAAAGCCAAAAGGGCGGAGCTGGAATATATAGGCAGATGGTCACGTGACCGCAAAACACAAGATGGAAAAAAACAAACAGGAGGGTTCTAACACTTATCACTTTTACCGCACCGTGAACGGCGCAAAAAAATAAAGAAAACAATAACTGAATTGCTGCTTTTTGTTCATTCTGTATCTGAAATATCTGAATAAAAAGCGATCAAAAATTACTATGTGCCCCAAAATGGTACTAAAAAACTAAAAGGACTAAAAAACTCTGCAACTCGTCCTGAAAAAAATAAGCCCTCACACACCTCTGTTCACCAAAAAATAAAAAAGTTACAGCTCTCAGAATATAGCAAAGAAAAAAAATGACTTTTTATAAAAAGTACACTATAAGTACAAAAGTAAAAAGTACACTACTGTGTGATAGCAGCAAAATCTAAAAAAATCCTGATATAAAGCTGGTATCGCTGTAATCGCACCGACCCGAAGAATAAATTCACCTTATCACTTATACCGCACGGCAAATGGCGCAAAAAAAAAAAAAAGGACTATTCTTTTACTGCTGTCTATTTGTTCATTCTGCTTCCAAAAAAATCGGAATAAGGCTCGGCTCACATTTATCCTGCGCTCTCCGCTGAGCGCTTACGTTGAGTTTTCTGTGTAAATTTCCCAAAACCGCAATTCAGACTCACTCACTAATGAGGCCGATGGAGTCACTTTGGACTGGTCTCTGTTCCGGCAGCATCCCATCATTTTAGGCCTTTTTTTAGCGCACAAGTGTGGGAGACAATACATCTGTACACGCCTAAAAAGCTGGATATCACCGGAGAAGATGTCAAACAGGCTCCAAAGTGTTTCCATCTGCCTCATTATGGTAGGTGGTTCCGTTGGGAGTTTCGCCTGAATCGCATTTTTGTTGGACTTACACAGAAACCCCAATGTAAGTGCTCAACGTAGACTGGCGATCCAGTCTTATTCTGGAAGCAATCAAAAATTATGTACCCCAAAATGTTACCAATAAAACCCCTAATTTATACCACACTAAACCAGCCTGTTCTCAAGTTCGTCATCTGTCACTGGAACTATAGGGGGTACCACATTACTGGTAGAACAAAGACGCTAGAAAAGCGACAGCTCCGACCCCCTCAAATAAAATCCAGTGAATTCTGCGCTCCCAAATTCAAATGTCCCCCTCCTTCTGAACCCCACTGTACCTAAACCGCAGTAAGCGGCCACATGTTTGGCATTATTGTAGCGGGGAGAGCACTCAAAAATTTACAGGGTGTGTGTCACCAGGAGAAATGTATGTGGGCACTACAATATATGGGAGCACAATGTATGGACACTAAACTGGCATATTTGCAAGTCTCCAGAAAAAAGCCTGGCTTGGATGTTACATAATAGTGACTGCAGCAGTAGATGAATTCATTGAGATGTGTAATTTCTACAATGGTGTAACTTTTGGGGCTTTTCTGCTGTTCTGGCACCTTAGGGGCTCTGCAAATGTTGCCCACAAACTATGCTACCAAAATCTATGCTCCAAAAGCCAAATAGTGCTCATTCCTTCTCAGCCCTGATGTGTGGCCTAACAATAATTTCTGACAACATATGGGGCATCATTGTGTTCGGGAGAAATAGCATAACAAATTATGGGGTCCATTTCTCCTATTATCCATTGTAAAAATTACAAATTTGGAGCTAAAACTACATTTTCGTGAAAAAAGTGAACATTTTCAATATGACGACCTAATGTTATAAAATTCTGTGTAGCACCTGTGGGTTCAAAATGCTCACTATACCCCTGGATAAAATCCTTGAGGGGTGTAGTTTCCAAAATGGGGTAACTTGTCGGGGTTTTCCACATCAGGCACATCAGGGGCTCTCCAAATGTGACATGACACCCGAAGACCATTCCATCAAAGTCTGCGTTCCAAACGTCACTCCTTCCTTTCCTTTGCCGGGCGCCCAAACGATAGTTTACCCCTACATATAGGATATGTCCATACTCAGGAGCAATTGCAGAAATAAGTTTGGCATCCATTTCCTCCTATTATTCTTTGTGAAAATAAAAAAATTGGGGCTAAAAGTAAATTTTGGTGAAAAAAATTACGTTTTTTATTTTCACGGCTCTACATTACAAACTTCTGGGAAGCACCTGGAGGTACAAGGTGCTGACCACACATCTAGATAAGTTCCTTGAGGGGTCTAGTTTCCAAAATGGGGTCACTTGTGGCAGGTTTCCACTGTTTAGGCACTGTAGCGTCGGCGTCCCTGCCCTCTGCTAGGCAGGGACGCTGTTCCCCTCACCTCTCTGCTCCGAGCCCGGCGTCCTCCTCCCGCTCTGCTGGCAGCGCGCGCTCCTTCCCAGCCACTGTGCTTAGGGCGCGCGCGCGCGCGCTTCCTCCCTCTTAAAGGGGCCACGCGCGCCGTCCTAAGGAGTCCCCGGCCAATGGCCGGAGGACTTCACCATATATAAGGCACCTCCTCCAAAATGGAGGTGCCCGAGCAATGTTGTTGCACTGTTCACTACTCTGCTTCAGCCCTCAGGTCCCGTTGCCAGTTACCTGCCAGTTACCTGCCTGATTCCTGCCAGAGTCCTGCCAGTTTGCTGTCTGTTACCTGCCTGATATTCCTGCTACCTGCTTGCTAGCCTGAGGTCCGACGGTCTGCCTTCCTACTCCTGTCAGTCTGTCTATGGACCAGCTTGCCCGCTCACCTGGGAGCGCTCCTCTGCTACCTGCCTGCTAGCCTACCTGGAGGCTCCGCCGTCACGTGCTGTGACCACCTGCTATTCCAGAGACTCTTGCCCGCTCACCTGGGAGCGCGCCTCCGCTACCTGCCTGCTTGCCTACCTGGAGGCTCCGCCGTCACGTGCTGTGACCACCTGCTATTCCAGAGACTCTTGCCCGCTCACCTAGGAGCGCTCCTCCGCTACCTGCCTGCTTGCCTACCTGGAGGCTCTGCCGTCACGTGCTGTGACCACCTGCTATTCCAGAGACTCTCGCTTGCTCACCTGGCAGCACACATCTTCCATCTGCCTGCTAGCCTACCTGGAGGTTCAGCCATCACAGGTCGGACCAACCCTTTACCCAGAGACTGCCGCGGTCACTTGCCGTGACCATCTGCCCGTTCACCCAGAGACTGCCCCGGTCACTTGCCGTGACCATCTGCCCGTTCACCCAGAGACTGCCCCGGTCACTTGCCGTGACCATCTGCCCGTTCACCCAGAGACTGCCCCGGTCACTTGCCGTGACCATCTGCCCGTTCATCCAGAGACTGCCCCGGTCACTTGCCGTGACCTCCTGCCCGTTCTTCTAGAGACTGTCCCGGTCACCTGCTGTGACTGCCTGCCTGGTCTCCACCCGCTCCCTTACAAGGACCGCCTCCTTGTATAGTAGCTCAGAGGTTCCGCCTCCCAGACCCGTTACAGTTTGCTCGGGCCATGGAACCCGGTGGCACCCAAGCTCCCTCGCTCTCGGACCTCTGTCATGAACTGTCCCGTCAGAGGTCCCAACAGGAGTCCATCCTGGGTCACCTGCGGAATGTCAATTCTCGCCTGGACACTCTGACTGCTCCACCAGCAACCACCGCCAGTGCCCTGACTCGCAACCCGGCAGCTCCGCTGCCCACCAATACCATGGTATCCTACCCCGGACCCTGGCTTTCTGCACCTCCTCGCTTCGGAGGCGACTCCGCCCAGGCTCGGGGCTTCATAAATCAGTGCACCCTGCACTTTGAACTATTGTCCCACCAGTTTAACTCCGACCGGGCCAAAATTGCCTTCATCATGTCCCATCTCACCGGGGAGGCCCTGGCCTGGCTAAATCCTCTATGGGAGAGAGGAGACCCCCTGGTGTCCGACTTGCCTGCCTTTCTCACGGCTTTCCGGAAAGTCTTCGACGAACCCGGACAGAAGACCTCATCCGCATCATCTCTGCTACGCCTCCGTCAGGGAAGTCTCACCGTGGGCCAATATGCCATACGGTTCCGTACCCTTGCCTCGGAGCTGGCCTGGGATAACGACGCTCTGGTATCCGTCTTCTGGGAGGGTCTGTCCGGCCGTATTAAAGATGAACTTGCCGGTCGGGACATTCCTACCACTCTCGATGACCTAATAACTCTTGCCACCTGGATTGACCTACGGTTCCAGGAGCGTGCCAAAGAGGTCACCCGTGAGAGGAGGTTTCCACGTCTAGCTCCTACTTTTCAGAAACCCGTCACTCCCTCCGTTTCTCCCCAGGTACACTCTCCTGAGCCTATGCAGGTCGACCAGACCAAGATGGTCAAAACCCGTCAGGACTTACGCCGTGCCGAAGGGAGCTGCTTCTACTGTGGCAGTAAGGAGCACCGGATCCGTACCTGCCTGGAGAGGTCGGGAAACGCCTGTGTCTAGGTTCGCTCAGAGAGGTCCACCTAGACAAGAATAAATCCTCTCCATCTCTGCTACTGTCAGTCTCTATTATCTGCGGGGAGAATCGTTATTTCGAACTAGCCCAACTTGACTCTGGAGCGGCCGGGAATCTTATTTCACAGTCCCTGGTAGAAAAATAACGCATTCCCACCAAACCTCTGGCTGTACCTTTATCTGTCGCTGCTGTGGATGGGGGCCTCTTACCACGTCCCATCCAACTCATCACCGAATCCATAACTCTGCAGGTGGGAATGCTGCATTCTGAGAGCATCTCTTTTCATGTTCTACCTGGACTCTCTCACGCCCTCTTACTAGGTCTACCTTGGCTCCAGAGACATGCACCCGTGCTTGACTGGCAGACCGGAGAAGTCCTTCGCTGGGGACAGGACTGTCATAAGACTTGTTTGGTTCCTGTTCATCCCGTCCGTCCTTCTCCTACCCCAACTAATCTACCTGGACTTCCGATTTCCTATCGGTCATTTGCTGATGTCTTTAATAAAAAGGAGGCAGAGACATTACCCCCTCATAGACCATACGACTGTCCTATCGACCTGTTACCCGGTACTACTCCTCCCCGTGGGCGTATTTACCCATTGTCCGCTGCTGAGACCCGGTCGATGTCCGAATATATTGAGGAGAATTTGGCCAGGGGATTCATCCGGAAATCTACCTCCCCGGCGGGAGCAGGCTTCTTCTTCGTAAAAAAGAAGGATGGCTCTCTCCGTCCCTGTATAGACTATAGAGGCCTTAACCAGATCACGGTGAAGAATAAGTACCCCCTTCCGCTCATTCCAGAATTATTTGATCGCCTGAGGGGGGCTAGGGTCTTCACCAAACTGGACCTCCGTGGGGCGTACAACCTGGTCCGTATCCGTCAAGGGGATGAATGGAAGACTGCATTCAACACCCGGGACGGCCACTATGAATATCTGGTAATGCCCTTTGGTCTCTGTAACGCTCCTGCCGTCTTTCAAGAGTTGGTCAATGACATCTTCCGGGACCTTCTCTACTCCTGCGTTGTGGTGTACCTGGACGACATCTTGGTCTTCTCTCCGGATCCCCAGACTCACCGGAGGGACGTTCGTCAGGTCCTGCTCAGGCTCAGGCAGAATCACCTCTTCGCTAAATACGAGAAGTGCCTCTTTGAGCAGACCTCGCTTCCGTTTTTGGGCTACATTATTTCTCAGACCGGCCTACGAATGGATCCAGAGAAACTGTCTGCCATCGAGAAATGGCCCCGACCGGAGGGGTTGAAGGCCATTCAGCGGTTCCTGGGCTTCGCCAACTACTACCGCCTCTTCATACCACACTTCTCTTCCCGGACTGCTCCAATTTCCGCGCTCACCCGTAAGGGTACTAATCCCAAGGAGTGGCCGTCCGAAGCAGAGGAGGCCTTTCTTTCCTTAAAACAGGCCTTCTCTTCCGCCCCGGTGCTGCATCGTCCGGACGGCAACAAGCAGTTCTTCCTGGAGGTTGACGCCTCCTCCTCTGGAGCCGGAGCTGTACTTACTCAAAAATCATCTTCCGGGAGGATGGTAACTTGCGGCTTTTTTTCCAAACTCTTCTCCTCTTCTGAGCGCAATTATTCCATAGGAGACCGAGAGTTATTGGCCATCAAGCTGGCATTGGAGGAGTGGCGTTACCTACTCAAGGGGGCTCTTCATCCGGTAATAATTTACACTGACCACAAGAACTTGGCTTATCTCCAGCATGCCCAGAGACTTAACCCGCGCCAAGCCCGGTGGTCCTTGTTTTTTGCTCGCTTTGATTTTGTTCTACATTTTCGCCCGGCTGACAAGAACATCAAAGCGGACGCCTTGTCCCGATCCTTTCTGGTATCTGACCTCGAGGAGGAACCTAAACATATCATCGATCCCGCCAGAGTAATGCAGGTGGCTCCCGTGAGTCTAAATCGTCTCCCTCCCGGTAAGACGTTCGTATCGGTACCTGATCGGGAGAAGATCCTACACTGGGGTCATTCATCTAAACTAGCTGGCCACGCCGGTCAGAAAAAGACCCTCCAGCTTATTACCCGGCACTACTGGTGGCCTAACCTGCACAAGGATGTAATAGACTTTGTTTCTGCCTGTGTGTCCTGCGCCCGCAACAAAGTTCCGAGACACCTGCCAGCCGGTCGCCTCCTTCCTCTGCCAGTACCTGCTGCCCCCTGGCAGCATATAGCGATGGACTTCATAACTGATCTTCCCGTCTCTGCCGGTTGTACGGTCATTTGGGTGGTAGCTGACCGCTTTTCCAAGATGGCTCACTTCATTCCCCTGCCAGGCCTCCCGTCTGCACCCGAGCTGGCTAAAGACTTTATCCGCCACATCTTCCGTCTTCATGGCCAGCCCCTCCACATCGTGTCGGATCGTGGGGTACAGTTCACTTCTCGTTTCTGGAGAGCCACTTGTAAATTGCTAGACGTCACCCTAGACTTCTCCTCCGCTTACCACCCACAGTCTAATGGTCAAGTGGAGCGGATCAATCAGATCCTGACCAGTTACCTCCGGCACTTCGTTAATGCCCACCATTCTGACTGGGTGGATCTCCTGCCATGGGCCGAATTCTCGTACAACAATCACGAGAGCGAATCCTCCTCCAAATCCCCGTTTTTTGTAGTCTTCGGTCAGCATCCTCGGATCCTGTTTCCCGTCTCCACCTCGGTGGACAATCCGGCTGCGGAATCTCTTGTTAACAAATTTTCCTCCATATGGGAGAGTACCCGGTCCGCACTCCTTCTGTCATCCGAGCGTATGAAAAGACATGCTGACAAAAAACGTCTGGATCCTCCTCAATTCCGTCCAGGGGATAAGGTCTGGCTCTCGTCCAAGTATGTCCGGCTCAAGATTCCTTCATATAAGTTAGGGCCTCGGTTCATCGGTCCTCTGGAGGTCATCAGTCAGATCAACCCGGTGGCCTATAAATTGAAACTCCCGGCCAACTTGCGGATCCCTAACTCCTTCCATGTATCTCTCCTCAAACCCGTGGTACTTAACTCTTTTTCCAAGTCTACAGGTACGCCTCCTGCTCCGGTTTCCGCTGAAAACGAATTTGAGGTAGAGAACATTCTGGCCACCAAAAGGGTAAGAGGGAAGACCTTTTTTCTAGTAGATTGGAAGGGGTTTGGTCCTGAAGAGAGAACGTGGGAGCCCCGGGAGAACATCCATGCCCCTCTCATCCTTGCTAAATTTCTGTCTGGCCTAAAAAAGGGGGGGCCTAAAGGGGGGGGTACTGTAGCGTCGGCGTCCCTGCCCTCTGCTAGGCAGGGACGCTGTTCCCCTCACCTCTCTGCTCCGAGCCCGGCGTCCTCCTCCCGCTCTGCTGGCAGCGCGCGCTCCTTCCCGGCCACTGTGCTTAGGGCACGCGCGCGCTTCCTCCCTCTTAAAGGGGCCGCGCGCGCCGTCCTAAGGAGTCCCCGGCCAATGGCCGGAGGACTTCACCATATATAAGGCACCTCCTCCAAAATGGAGGTGCCCGAGCAATGTTGTTGCACTGTTCACTACTCTGCTTCAGCCCTCAGGTCCCGTTGCCAGTTACCTGCCAGTTACCTGCCTGATTCCTGCCAGAGTCCTGCCAGTTTGCTGTCTGTTACCTGCCTGATATTCCTGCTACCTGCTTGCTAGCCTGAGGTCCGACGGTCTGCCTTCCTACTCCTGTCAGTCTGTCTATGGACCAGCTTGCCCGCTCACCTGGGAGCGCTCCTCTGCTACCTGCCTGCTAGCCTACCTGGAGGCTCCGCCGTCACGTGCTGTGACCACCTGCTATTCCAGAGACTCTTGCCCGCTCACCTGGGAGCACGCCTCCGCTACCTGCCTGCTTGCCTACCTGGAGGCTCCGCCGTCACGTGCTGTGACCACCTGCTATTCCAGAGACTCTTGCCCGCTCACCTGGGAGCGCTCCTCCGCTACCTGCCTGCTTGCCTACCTGGAGGCTCTGCCGTCACGTGCTGTGACCACCTGCTATTCCAGAGACTCTCGCTTGCTCACCTGGGAGCACACATCTTCCATCTGCCTGCTAGCCTACCTGGAGGTTCAGCCATCACAGGTCGTACCAACCCTTTACCCAGAGACTGCCCCGGTCACTTGCCGTGACCATCTGCCCGTTCACCCAGAGACTGCCCCGGTCACTTGCCGTGACCATCTGCCCGTTCACCCAGAGACTGCCCCGGTCACTTGCCGTGACCATCTGCCCGTTCATCCAGAGACTGCCCCGGTCACTTGCCGTGACCTCCTGCCCGTTCTTCTAGAGACTGTCCCGGTCACCTGCTGTGACTGCCTGCCTGGTCGCCACCCGCTCCCTTACAAGGACCGCCTCCTTGTATAGTAGCTCAGAGGTTCCGCCTCCCAGACCCGTTACAGGCACATCAAGGGCTCTCCAAACGCAACATGGCGTCCGCTCTGCCATGCACCCAAACAGTGGGTTTCCACCAAATATGGGGTATCGTCTTGCTCAGGATAAATTGTACAAGTAATTCCGTGGTCCATTTTCTTTTCTTGACAAACAAATCAAAATAAAAGGCGCTGGTGGGTATAACCAGTAAACCTGCAGCTGGTGATAGCAGCAACCATAAGCTGCTCGGGTAAAGATGCAGAAATAAAGTAAATGTTACACTATAATTAATATAATAAATAGCCAGCGCTAGTGTAACATTTACTTTATTTCTGCATTCTCTTTTCTTATCCTTGTGAAAATGGAAAAATTTGAGTCTGAACTAAACATTTTGTGAAAAAAAGTTAAACGTTCATTTTTTCCTTCGACGTTGCATCAGTTCCTGTGAAACATGTGAAGGGTTAATAAACTTCTTGAATGTAGTTTTGAGCACCTTGAGGGGTGCAGTTTTAAGAATGGTGTCACTTTTTGGTATTTTCTGTCATATAGACCCCTCAAAGTCACTTCAAATGTGATGTTGTCCCTAAAAAAATGGTTTTGTAAATTTTGTCGGAAAAATGAGAAATCACTGGTCAACTTTTAACCCTTATAACTTCTTAACAAAAAAAAAAGTTGTCACAGCGTGGCAAATCAGGGATGTTCGTGGGCGGAGTCGATTTTTTGGTGCGAACAAGCCGGAACCCCGAACACGAACCCAAATTTGAAATGCCGAACAAATTCACTCAACACTAGTCATTAAGGACATAATTGGTTCTGTCATTAAGGGGTTAAGGTAGTAAGCCACTGCCCTAAGGCCAGCCTCATGGGGGATATTACTGAAAAGTGCCTGAACATCTATCAATGCCAGCTGTGCACCTCCACCAATAAGGATATCTTCCAGTTTAATAAGATGAGATGTATCTCTTATGTAGAAGGGTAAAGAGATAATGAATGGTCTTAAAATCTTATCAATATAAATGCTACAGTTTTTTTGATGGAATCGATCCCAGATACAATTGGGCGACCCCTCAGTGGTTTTTGTGTATTTTGGAGAGCGCAAAATCGGAACTTTAGGGTTCATGAAATTGAGCTCGCTTTTGGAAATTAGTTTTAAATCCATAGTTCTCAACAAGAGTCCCTCCAGCTGCCATGAAAAAGGAATAGTTGGGTCCCTCCACAGTAGCATATAAGTACGCTATCCTCCAGGATGTCAAGGCATCTCTTTTTATATGTAGTATGGTCCAGGATGACTAGGTTGCCACCTTTATCTGAGGCTTTAAATATTAGGTCCTCATTCTGGGCAAGATTGTCTAGGCCCATCCTTTCATTAATAGATAGATTTGATATACTCCTTTTATTAGTCTAACCCATTCTTTTAAGCTCTTCTGTAACCAATTTGGTGAAAATCTCAATACTGCTGATCTCCATGCCGGGGGGCATCCTCCTACTATTAGGCTTGAGACCAATGAAGGGTCCTTGGTTTGGTTGTCTAATGTTTTCCTCCAACAAATCAGAACTCTGGGGAGATCCTCCTCAGATATACCCAAGGATGCACATTCTGCTAGATCATGTGTTTTAAAAAATGTTCTCCATTTTAATTTTCATGAGAAGAGATTTATGTCCTTGACCCATCCAAACTCATCATATTTATTAGTTGGAAGTTGGAACAAAAGATTAACCTTTACACAAAACAGAATCCTCTATAGGGCATAATAAATAGGGTGAGAGATTTATAATTCTATGTCACGGGTGTGTCAGGTGTAACAGACAGTTGTCCTGGATCCAGCTGTAGAAGGTCATTGTGCTTGGCTCTACAGGCACCTTCTTGATCTTCTCTTCTCTGTAGTGTAGTGATATCCTTCTCCCTCTAGGATCTAGCAGTGACCTCCACATTCTGCTGCTGATTGACACACCCTTGTTGGATGTTTAACCCCTTAAGCCCCGAGGGTGGTTTGCACGTTAATGACCAGGCCAATTTTTACAATTCTGACCACTGTCACTTTATGAGGTAATTACTCTGGAACGCTTCAACGGATCCCCCTGATTCTGAGACTGTTTTTTCGTGACATATTGTACTTCATGATTGTGGAAAAATTTCTTCGATATCACTTGCGTTTATTTGTGAAAAAAACAGAAATTTGGCGAAAATTTTGAAAATTTTGCAATTTTCAAAATTTGAATTTTTAAGCCCTGAAATCAGAGAGATATGTCACACAAAAGACTTAATAAATAACATTTCCCACATGTCTACTTTACATCAGCACAATTTTGGAACCAAAATTTTTTTTTTGTTAGGGAGCTATAAGGGTTAAAAGTTGACCAGCGATTTCTCATTTTTCCAACAAAATTTACAAAACCATTTTTTTAGGGACCACATCACATTTGAAGTCACTTTGAGAGGTCTTTATGACAGAAAATACCCAAAAGTGACACCATTCTAAAAACTGCACCCCTCAAGGTGCTCAAAACCACATTCAAGAACTTTATTAACCCTTCAGGTGCTTCACAGGAATTTTTGGAATGTGGAAGAAAAAAATTAACATTTAACTTTTTTCACAAAAATGTTACTTTAGACCCAATTTTTTTTATTTTCACAGGGGTAACAAGAAAAAATGGACCCCAAAATTTGTTGTGCAATTTCCCCTGGGCACGCAGATACCCAATATTTGGGGAAAAAACACTGTTTGGGCGCACGGCAGGGCTCGGAAGGGAAGGAGCGCCATTTGACTTTTTGATTGTAAAATTTGCTTGAATAATTAGCGGACACCATGTTGTGTTTGGAAAGCCCCTGTGTGCCCAAACTTTGGAGCTCCCCCACAAGTGACCCCATTTTGGAAACTAGACCCCCCAAGGCACCTTTCTAGATGCATAGTGAGCACTTGGAACCCCCAGGTGCTTCACAAATTGATTCGTAAAAATGAAAAAGTGAAAAAAAAAACACTTTTTCAGTTTTATGAATCAATTTGTGAAGCACCTGGGGTTCCAAGTGCTCACTATGCATCTAGATAGGTGCCTTGGGGGGTCTAGTTTCCAAAATGGGGTCACTTGTGGGGGAGCTCCAATGTTTGGGCACACAGGGACTCTCCAAATGCAACATGGTATCCGCTAACAAATTGAATGGAAAATCGTCTCAAATTGTTAGCGGACACCACGTTGCGTTTGGAGAGTCCCTCTGTGCCCAAACTTTGGAGCTCCCCCACAAGTGACCCAATTTTGGAAACTAGACCCCCCAAGGCACCTTTCTAGATGCATAGTGAGCACTTGGAACCCCCAGGTGCTTCACAAATTGATTTGTAAAAATGAAAAAGTGGAAAAAAAAACACTTTTTCATTTTTATGAATCAATTTGTGAAGCACCTGGGGTTCCAAGTGCTCACTATGCATCTAGATAGGTGCCTTGGGGGGTCTAGTTTCCAAAATGGGGTCACTTGTGGGGGAGCTCCAATGTTTGGGCACACAGGGACTCTCCAAATGCAACATGGTATCCGCTAACAAATTGAATGGAAAATCGGCTCAAATTGTTAGCGGACACTACGTAGCGTTTGGAGAGCCCCTCTGTGCCCAAACTTTGGAGCTCCCCCACAAGTGACCCCATTTTGGAAACTAGACCCCCCAAGGCACCTTTCTAGATGCATAGTGAGCACTTGGAACCCCCAGGTGCTTCACAAATTGATTCGTAAAAATGAAAAAGTGAAAAAAAAAACACTTTTTCAGTTTTATGAATCAATTTGTGAAGCACCTGGGGTTCCAAGTGCTCACTATGCATCTAGATAGGTGCCTTGGGGGGTCTAGTTTCCAAAATGGGGTCACTTGTGGGGGAGCTCCAATGTTTGGGCACACAGGGACTCTCCAAATGCAACATGATATCCGCTAACAAAATGTCGCTCAAATTGTTAGCGGACACCATGTTGCGTTTGGAGAGCCCCTGTGTGCCCAAACTTTAGAGCTCCCCCACAAGTGACCCCATTTTGGAAACTAGACCCCCCAAAGCACCTATCTAGATTCATAGTGAGCACTTGGAACCCCAGGTGCTTCACAAATTGATTCATAAAAATGAAAAATTGTTTTTTTTTTTCACTTTTTCATTTTTACGAATCAATTTGTGAAGCACCTGGGGGTTCCAAGTGCTCACTATGCATCTAGATAGGTGCCTTGGGGGGTCTAGTTTCCAAAATGGGGTCACTTGTGGGGGAGCTCCAATGTTTGGGCACACAGGGGCTCTCCAAACGCAACATGGCGTCCGCTAACAATTTGAGCCGATTTTCCATTCAATTCGTTAGCGGACACCATGTCGCGTTTGGAGAGCCCGTGATGTGCCTAAACAGTGGAGCTCCCCCACAAGTGTCCCCATTTTGGAAACTATACCCCTCAAGGATTTTATTAAGGTGTATAGTGAACATTTTGAACCCAGAGGTACGGCACAGAATTTGTTTACATTAGGTCATCATATTGAATAAGTTGTCATTATTCTTGAGCGCAAGTGCTCGCTACTTGAGTTTGCATCGGGTACTCAGGTATGCACCATGTACAGCGTGTGCTCAAGTGACATGCTCGAGTCCCTGCTCCGCATGTTTCACGGTTATTAGACACCCAAAAAAAAACATGCGGGGATCGCTCGTGCATGGCAGGCAATCCCCGTAAAGTTTTTTTGGCCGCAAAGCATATGGGGCAGAGACTCGAGCATGTCACTCAAATACCCACGATACTCAATGCATACCAGAGCACCCGATGCAAACTCAAGTAGCGAGCACTTGCGCTCAACACTAGTCGCCATATCGTCATCTTTTTTTCTTACTTTTGAAAAAAATCCCAACCCCAGCCCTAACCCTAGCACAACCCTAAACATAGCACAACCCTAGCCCTAGCACAACCCTAACCCCAGCACAACCCTAGCCCCAGCACAACCCTAGCCCCAAACCCAGCCCTAACCCTAGCCCAATCCTAACCCAAGAGTTTATTTTTGACGCCGTTCCTCGTGCGGTATAAGTGATTAGGCGACTTTATTCTTCGGGTCGATGTGATTACAGCAATGCCAGAATCATATGGGGTTTTTATGACTGACAGCTGTCACACACTAAAAGACGCATTTTTTGTAAAATCTAGTTTTTGCATCGCCATATTTTGAGAGCTATAATTTTTCCAGATTTTGGCAGACAGTCATGTGACGGCTCGTTTTTTGCGGGATGACTTGACGTTGTTATTGGTGCCATTTTCAGGCACGTGACATTTTTTGATCGCTTTCTATTCCGATTTTTGGGAGGCAGAATAAACAAAAACCAACAATTCAGGAATTGTTTTTTTTTTTATTTTTTATTCTGTTCTGCGTGTGGTAAAATTGATGAGGTAGCTTTATTCTTCGGGTCAGTACGTTTACAGCGGTACCACATTTGTATCATTTTTCTATGTTTTGGCGCTTATACACAATAAAAGCTATTTTATAGAAAAAAATATTTTTTAGCATCGCTTTATTCTGAGAGCTATAACTTTTTTATTTTTCGGCTGATGGAGCTGTATGGCGGCTTGTTTTTTGCGGGACGAGATGACGTTTTCAGTGGTACTTTTTTTATTTATATGCGTCTTTTTGATCGCGTGTTATTCCACTTTTTGTTTGGCGGTATGGTGATAAAGCATTGTTTTTTGCTTCTTTTTTTTTTTTTTTTTTTACCGTGTTCACTGAAGGGGTTAACTAGTGGGACATTTTTATAGGTCAGGTTGTTCCGGACGCGGCGATACCAAATATGTGTACTTTTATTGTTTTTTTTTTTATAATAATATTTATTGATGGGTACATTATATTTTTATTTTTGGTGGATTATTTTTTTTTTTTTTTTTATATTTTTGCAATTTTTTTTTTTTTTTCCACTTTCAGACAGTTTATACACTTTATTACTTTGTCCCACTCTGGGACTTTCACTTTTTTTCTCTGATCGCCTGCATGGCACAGGAATGCAGCACCATCCCTATGCCATGCAGGCTATCAGCGGTGCTCAGTGTGAAGATTGTTTGGAGATGCACTTCGCATGTCCAAACAATCTTCCTGCTGTCTGGTGACCCGGATGTTGTCATGACGACATCGGGTCGTCATGGCAACACCCGGGAAGCCTTTGCAGACTGCGCTGGAAGCCGGAAGAGGAGGTGAGTATCGGCGATCACCTCCCCTTGCCCCCGCAATGCCGCGATCAACTTCGATCGCAGCATCGCAGGGGTTAATGTGCTGGGAGCGGTGCAGGACCGCTCCCTGCACATAGTACCGGGTGTCAGCTGTGACAATCAGCTGACACCCGGCGGCGATCGCGCCCGCACAGCCTGTGTGCGCGTGCGATCGCGATGATGTACTAATACGGGTCTGGCTCTTAAGTCCCAGGGCACAGACGCGTATTAGTATGTCAGATGTTGTTAAGGGGTTAAATACCTTCAGTCTCTCCAGAGAGTCGCCCGTGATAGTTCTATTTTCCTCTGTCCAGGCTTGAAGTACTAGTTGTCGGCTAGTGTCTTCTTGGAGTTCCCTTGGAGGATAGTTGGCGTGATCTCTCTGGTGTCTTCTTAAGCTAAGTGTATTCCTTGTCTGTTTATCTGTTTGTCTTTAGTTGCAGTGGGGGCTGACTAGTGCTCACCTCGTCCCCTCCCTATCTAGGGCCTATCGCTAGGGGCAGTCAGGGATTCAGTTTCCTGCTCGGCGATAGGCGCAGAACTACTTAGGGATGCTAGGGGAATAAGGGTGTTGTCAGATCTGCCTAGGGATCTCCACTCTCCCTTTCCCTAGTGTTTGGGTTTCCTCCTCCTCTTCCCGTCGTTGTGCACTTAGTCTTTCCCGCACCTTGCGTAACATCCTGTTCTCATTTTGGGCGATCATTTTTGTACCTGGGGTGGCCCGTCCCACTCTCTCTCTCAGTTGATAAAGGCCAATATTCGTTCTTCCCTCTAAAAAAGAGGAAGACGAGGGCAAGGGACCAGGAATGGCTGAGAACATAGAAAGTGAGGTATCCATAGTATGGTTCTGGTTGCTTCTTACCGAAGTGTTATTCCTTCGGTAATACCTCTCCCATTTTTTTCTGTTAAATTTCTTACATGTGTTAACAAAGGATCTCTCTCTTACAAAATTAGGCTTCCCCCAGTCAGTCAGAAAAATCTATATCTGAAGAAGATATATCTGTTGTCTCCTCTTTCCGTTTATCTTTTTGGAGAAAAGAGTAGACCCTTCCCTCTTTGAAGTCATTAAGGTCTCTGGAAAACTGCTTATGTTTCCGATCTTTTATTGATCCCTGGAATTGTTCAATTGATGTCTGAAGGGTGGCTTCCTTTCTTGGAAAGTCTATATTTTCTTTATATTTGAGTGTTTTGTCAGTAAGCTCTGTTAATCTTTTCGAAGTGGACTCAAAGGTGATTCTTTCCTCCTCCAGTAAAATATTGACTAAAAGTTAGTTCCTTCTCCCACTCTTTTAGCAAGTCCAGCAATCTCGTGCGTTTGGCCAGTGAGATAGAGAGTTTGAGACCCCTAGGGACAATTCTATGTTCAATATAATTTTCGAGTGACTAGATTTCCCACCAAGATTCGATGTTATCTTTATAACATATTGTTAAATCGAGAAATAAGGTTAGGAGATTTAGTCAGCCCCGGTTCCTGTTCCTGTTCTGAGAACACATCCCGAGCATCGATCATCCATGTATTAATCGGTCCCAATATTAAACCCACCATAAGTCATTAAAAAATGGATTCACAGATTACTTGTAGTACTGTGCTAGTATTAAATTGGTTCACAGAAAAATACATTATACATAAAATTTTACTTTTATTAATTTTAAAAGAATATTTTAATGTACTGAACCCAAGATGACCCCATTAATGCAAACACAAAATTAGGACACAGGGGTATTAACCTGCCTTCCTTGTTTGCAGTGTTTAAAGAATAAAAAAATGAGTTATATGTCACTTATTAACCAATTCCCAGTCACACTGACTCTGCAGGTCATGCACCTCACTATATCACTTGAATCGTTGTATTATTATGCACAGAGATTACCAATTCTGTTTTCAATGTGACACGCCCCCGGAGCCGGGCCGGTAGATGCTGGGGGTTGTAGTCACAGTGGCGGTGACCCGCTCCGTGACCCAGGTGGTCAATCCAAGGGTAGTAGATGTATATAGGTTATATAATGTCCGACTACGCCACCTGTGGAGTGCGGTTAATAAAGACCGCCGCTGCGGAACAGTCCTCTGAAGCCAGTGGTATAGCAGCAAAGGTGGTATAACTCCCCACAGGAAGAGTTAGCTTCAGGGCAGTGTGTGTGGATGATGGTGGTTGTGCAGGGTGTCGCGGTGTAGAAATAACCACAGAGTCCGTATAGTGCAGTCCCAGAGTCTTTACTGGTAGCAATTAGACAGGCCTGGACTGGAGTACTGGCTAGAGATAAGAGTCTGGTCAGTCTGGGAGCAAGCATAGAGTCCTCCTGGACAGGTGGAGTTGTAGGCCTGCCGTTCTCACTATACTCTTTGGCTATTCTGCTTGTAGCTGCGTAGTAGCCCACGTCCCTGAGTGTAACGTGCGGTGCTCAACCGTATGGCTGGTAGCGCGGGCCTTGTGGATGCTTCGCTCCTCCGTGGCTGTACTGGTCCCTCTGTGCTACTGAGCCTCCGGGCTTCTGATGGGGGCCAGGAGACCTGCAATCTCCTGCCCTGTGGTATCTGCTGCTGGGCCTGAAGGGTCCCACAGCCTCGGACTCTGGTGTCCGGTTCTTTGTGTAGTCCAGCTAGGACGCGCTATCTCCAGCTCCAGTTCCTCGCTCCTCTCTCCTCAATGTCCTAAACTCAACTCCCTGCACTGAACTAAACTAACCCCGCCTCCAGATCCAGTTGCCAAGGGGAGGGTCCCCCCCTTTGCTGGTCTAGAGCCAGGAAGTGTTGCATTTGTTATGTTCCTGCTTGCCTCCAGACATGGCATTACTTCTTTTGAGGGAAGCAATACCACTGTGGCAACGAGACCCTCTGGGGTGCCACATTCCCCCCTAGTTAATTTCAGTACTCCGGGACTGAACACATTTTTCAAAAGTAACAATAGCATTAACAATAACAGGCACATTAGAAAATTTACAAACATTACAGTCCTTGATAGGTTACAGTATAATCTGCAACCAGGTGTCCATTCCACGGCGCAAGGTGTAATTTGAGGGACCCGTCCAAAACCCTCCACGGAGGCCCTGGGGTGGCTGCAGGGCATGGATGATCCAAGTGCTGGACCACGTCTTCGGCCACCTCCAACGGGTTTTGTTCAGTGGTCTTTCAATAAGGGGCACTTTAACAAGTGCAACTATTTACAAGCGAAAGTTTTTTGATTATTCACCGTCCATAACCTAAAAGTCTTTGTACTCCTTTCAGGTAACTGGAAAAAAACACACATATAACATTTTTTCAGACTGGCAATGTCTCTGGCATACCCTTACGGGTAACTATATACAGTATCCATTTAAATACATCTAGACCTTAAATTCCTGCATTTTTAAATTCTCCAACGAGCAGGGGGCTGACCTCTTGTACTTCTGATAGATCTACGTAATGTGCTGTTGTGGTTGTGCAGGGTGTCGCAGTGTAGAAATAACCACAGAGTCCGTATAGTGCAGTCCCAGGGTCTTTACTGGTAGCAATTAGACAGGCCTGGACTGGAGTACTGGCTAGAGATAAGAGTCTGGTCAGTCTGGGAGCAAGCATAGAGTCCTCCTGGCCAGGTGGAGTTGTAGGCCTGCCGTTCTCACTATTCTCTTTGGCTATTCTGCTTGTAGCTGTGATGTAGCCTACGTCCCTGAGTGTAACGTGCTGTGCTCACCCGTATGGCTGGCAGATCGGGCCTTGTGGATGCCTCGCTCCTCCGTAGCGGTACTGGTCCCTCAGTGCTGATGAGCCTCCGGGCTTCTGATGGGGGCCAGGAGACCTGCAATCTCCTGCCCTGCAGTATCTGCTGCTGGGCCTGAAGGGTCCCACAGCCTCGGACTCTGATGTTCGGTTCTTTGTGTAGTCCAACTAGGACGAGCTATCTCCAGCTCCAGTCCCTAGCTCCTCTCTCCTCGATGTCCTAAACTCAACTCCCTGCACTGAACTAAACTAACCCTGCCTCCAGATCCAGTTGCCAAAGGGAGGGTCCTCCCCTTGCTGGTCTAGAGCCAGGAAGTGTTGCATGTGTTATGTTCCTGACCAGGAAACCCCTGCTTGCCTCCAGACATGGCATTACTTATTTTGAGGGAAGCAATAGCACTGTGGCAACCAGACCCTCTGGGGTGCCACAAATGTGCTTCAGTGTTACAATAGTAAAATAGCCATCAGATTTAGGTTTGTCTATTCCTATCTATAATGATGAGCTGTGTGCCCTGACCATCTATCCCTAGGCTGTGAAATACAAAAATGTCCGCTGCTTTCCCTGCCCTCATCTTTTATACTGGCTGAGATAGTTCCCGCTGTTTGGCTGAGCTAGATCACGTGATAGCTGCAAGGCGTTATGGAAAAGCCCACGAGTCCATGTCTAATGTCATGAGCTCACTCTCTGTCTTCTGCAATCTTTAGCAATGCGTAAAATAGCGGCAGACTTTTTTTCATATATATATATATATCCTCGCAAATGGAAACGTACATTGTTCGAATTTGTCAGAACCAGCAAATTTCAAAAAATTTGACTTGAACTCGAATTGCAATGGATCAATCTGCTCATCACTGCTAGGAAGATATGACAGTGGACCCTTAAGACTTCCGTTTTAGGTGGAAATAGCAGTTGACACATCTGGAGACAGACCTGTCACCTATGTGACATCTATGAATGCTTCCTTTTCCTTAAAATAGAAAATATTCTTCACCTTCCTCCTGATCCCGACCAGTGAATGTCAGAGGACACCGTCTCTCGGCCTCCACTGTCACAAAGCCAGTGTGCAATGCAAAATAATGATTTTAATTAAACCAAGCAGAAGTACACATGGGGTGATCGTTTCATTAGCGGCTCACAAAAGATATGACAAATCAATGATGAGCTGTGGAAAGTCGTGACGCTGCCGCATGATTTACTCAGGTTGCCTTTCATTGGAATTCCTGTTTCATGCGTCAACGCGTAAATCTGCAGTGGACGTCAATATAAATATACCACCGGCTTCTATTGTTACGGCCTCTCCAGCAATGTCACTGACAATAACATCATATAGTCCGCTCTCCTCCTGTGGGAATGCGCTCTTTTAATTAACTTTGAACAGTACATTAAGTCTCGTTTGCTGTAATTCATTCCCTGGTAGGAAAATATGATAAAGAAGTGAAACTTATCCTTTTGGGGACATTGTATATTTTGTGTTAGGTTGAATTTATTATACAGTCGAAAGTATCCCTTGAAATTGTTCCATAAAATGAAATATTTCTCGCAGAAAATTATTGCACTTACACCTGTTTTGTTACACACTTGTTTATTTCCTTTGTGTGTATTGGAACAACATAAAAAAAAACTGAAAAAAGGCAAATTGGACATAATTTCATACAAAACCCCAAAAATGAGCCGGACAAAATTGTTGGCAACTTAATATTTGGTTGCACACCCTTTGGAATAAATAACTGCAATCAGTTGCTTCCTATAACCATCAAGAAGCTTCTTACACCTCTCAGCTGGAATTTTGGGCCGCTCTTCTTTTGCAAACTGCTCCAGGTCGCTCATATTCTCCCAACAGCAATTTTAAGATCTCTCCACAGGTGATCAATTGGATTTAGATCTGGACTCATTGCTGCCACTTCAGAACTCTCTTTGTTTCCTTCCATTTCTGGGGGCTTCTTGAGGTATGTTTGGGGTCATTGTCCTGCTGGAAGACACAGGACCTAGGACGCAAACCCAGCTTTATGACACTGGGCACTACATTGCAACCCAAAATCCTTTGGTAATCTTCAGATTTCATGATGCCTTGCACACAGTCAAGTCAGCCAGTGCCAGAGACATAAAAACAACCTCAAAACATATTTGAACCTCCACTATATTTGACTGTAGGTATTGTGTTCTTTTCTTTGTAGGCTTCATTCTCTTTTCAGTAAACAGTAGAATGATGTGCTTCACCCAAAAAATCTTCTTGGTCTCATCTGCTCACAAGACGCTTTACCAGAAGGATTTTGGCTACTCACGTACAAACTGATTTTTTATGTCTATGTGTCTCCATATTGTTTCATTTCATTCAAATGTTGACGGATAGTTTGCGCTGACACTCATGCTCCCTGAGCCTGCAGGACAGCTTGAATTTCTTTGGAACTTGATTGGGCTGCTTATCCACCATCCGGACTATCTTCCATTGCAACCTTTCATCAATTTTTCTCTCCCGTCCACGTCTAGGTAGATTAGCTACAGTGCCATGGGTTGTAAACTTCTTGATTATGTTGTGCATCGTGGACAAAGGAACATCAAGATCTCTGGAGATGGACTTGTAACCTTGAGATTGTTGATATTGTTTAACATTGTTCAACAATTTTGGTTCTCAGGTCCTTAGACAGTTCTCTTCTCCTCTTTCTGTTCTCCATGCTTAGTGTGGCACACACAGACACACAATGCAAAGATTGCATCAACTTCTTCCCTTTTTTTATGGTTTCAGGTGTGATTTTCATATTGCCCACACCTGTTACCGGTGAGTTTGAATGAACATTACATGCTTGAAACAAAAGTTGTTTACCCTCAATTTAGGAAAGGTGGCAACAATTTTTTCCAACCCATTTTGGGGGTTTTGTGTGAAATTGTGTCCAACTTGCTTTTATTTCTGAGTTTTTTGTGTTGTTACAATTCATATAAAGAAAATAAACGTGTATACCAAAACATGTGTAACTGCAATAATTTTCAGTTATGACTGTATGTACTATGCATTAAGAAAAGGGGACAGCAAACAATAACAAAAAGTGTGACTATACCAGTGTCATATACAAATATCATAGGAGCGGTATTATAGTAGTTATATTATTCTGCATAAGGGTAGTATTATATTAGCTATATTCTTTGTAATGCAGCGGCTTGCTGCATTACTAAAATGTCCAGGGGGTGTGTTCTGGCTGACCACGTACCTCCCCTTCAGGTGACTGATCACATGACTGTGACAACATCACAGGTCCTGTGCGCACAGAAGGATATATAAATCCTGGTGGTTTTGAAACAGGGGGGAAGGCAAGAGGCCTGGTCCCTGTTTCTGGGACACCATTAGCCTTTGAAGCCAAGAGGCCTGATCCCTGTGTCTGGGACACCACTAGCCTTGGAAGGCAAGAGGCCTGATCCCTGTGTCTGGGACACCACTAGCCTTGAGAGGCCTCATCCATGTGTCTGGGACACCAGAAGCCCTGGAAGGCACGTGGCCTGGAGACCAAGTCTGGGGAGCCTTAAACCACAGCTGTGGCAGAACAGAGCGGATAGATGCAGCTAAGACCCGGCAAAGGTAAAACGGTGCTTTATATGAACATTGATGTTGTTACCTTGCTGAAGTCTGTATCTGAAGCCAAGCGGGCATAGCTGCCACAGAAAACAGACACTGAGATGGACTATGTTATAAGCAGTTTATGATGTGTAATAAACTGCTGGACTTCATATTACCAGAAAACATTGCATGTGTGCTTTAATTGACCTGGTGAAGTGAGTGCCCCTCAACATGATGAATAGCGCTACCTTACATCTTCTACATAGGGGCAGTATTATAATAGTTATATTTTTGTACATAGGAGCAGTATTATAGTAGTTAAATTCTTGTACATAGGGGACAGTATTATAGGGGACAGTATTGTAGAAGTTATATTCTTGTACATATGGGGCAGTATTATAGTAGTTATATTCATGTACATAGGCGGCAGTATTATAGTAGTTATATTCTTGTACATAGGGGCAGTATTATAGTAGTTATATTCTTGTACATAGGGGACAGTATTATAGTAGTTATATTCTTGTACATAGGGGCAATATTATAGTAGTTATATTCTTATACATAGGGCAGTATTATAGTAGTTATATTCTTGTACATAGGGGGCAGTATTATAGTAGTTATATTCTTGTACATAGGGGCAGTATTATAGTAGTTATATTCTTGTACATAGAAGTATTATAGCAGTTATATTCTTGTACATAGGGGGCAGTATTATAGTAGTTATATTCTTGTACATAGGGGGCAGTATTATAGTATTTATATTCTTGTACATAGGAGCCGTATAATAGTAGTTATATTCTTGTACAGAGGGCAGTATTATAATAGTTCTATTCTTGTCCATAGGAGAGGATAGACGTGTGCTTGAGAGCTCTCAGCAGGGCGGAGGCATGGCTTCTGACCCAGGTGGAGGGGAGGGGAGCTGGGCTGATGATCCAGGGAAAGCCCCTGGTCTGGAGTCTGGCCTGCAGCCTGCACCTGATGGTAATGGAAAGCTGGAGATGGTGGCTGGTGAGTCTTCTAAACATGCTTGTTATGTTGGAGGATTAAATGCTAAAGTTACAAGGCAAAGTATATTTAAGCTGGAATTGCATATCAGCAAACTAAAAGAAGAAATTAAGAAAGAGACTGATCCTAAGGTAAAACTGATGAAGTGTGAGTGTCTGGATGATTGCAGCCGAGAGCTGGTGATCAGGAAAGAAAAGCTGGAGAAAGGTTTAATCTCTGTGCCCAGAAAGGAGACTTGGGCTAAAGAGAAAAAAAAAGAATCCAGAGCCCAGACTGTGAGCAGAAAACGCTTTATTGGGAATAAGGACATTAAATATAAAACTGTGTACAGCATTGTGGAGCAAGGAAGCCCAGTGAGAAGTGCAGCGCTGATATCAGGGGCACAATGTGAGGGGTCCGAGACACCAGAAAGTGCTGCAGAGGAAAGTGTGCCAGCAAACGAGGGGTTAACTGCAGTGACCTCTCTATGCAGCAATGAAGTGAGCTCAGCTGCTGAGAGTGAGAAAGAAAGTGCACCCTGTACTGATACTGTGAGTAAGACCCCCCTCAGCGCTGTGAGTGAGACCCCGCTCACTGGTGCTAGTGAATGTCTGTCTGCAACAGATAATACAAATATTATAATGGACTCTGAGCCCTCCATGTCAGTGAATGGAGATAATACTGTGCAGCAATCAGTGGTAATGGACTCTATGTCATGTGTGTCAGCGGATGGAGACCACACTGCAGTGGTAATGGACTCTGAACCATCCATGTCAGTGAATGGAGGCAATACTGTGCAGCAATCAGTGGTAATGGACTCTATGTCTTGTATGTCAGCGGATGGAGACCACACTGCAGTGGTAATGGACTCTCAACCATCCATGTCAGTGAATGGAGATGTTATAGCAGAAGATGGAGTCCCGCAAGTTTAAAGGCCTCATCTATGCTATATAAGTCTGACAGTTATTTTAGGTGAAAACAACAGCTATGAATGTTCCTTCTTGTATCAATAGCGTGTCCTTGGGAGAAGATAAAGTGATTCTCCCTGGCCAGATGTTTCTTCTAGTGTAGCAATAATGTGTTCTTGCAGAAAGATGAAATGACCTTGCTAACTAGATAAGTCTAATTAAATATTTTAAAGCATACAGAAACTAGCTTTTTTCGCTTGTTCAGCTAAACTGTATAATCGAACCATATATGGCAAATCCGTTTCCTGCCTTTAGGGTGTATATTAGCCCTGTGTTTTGTAATAAAGTTTTTAGAGTATGTTTAGACACAAACATCCTGTCCTGTGTCTTCATTCTCTCCGAGCTCGTAATCCAAAGGATAGAAGACCCAAAATTCAGTGACAACAGCTGGCACCTCGAACAGGGACCTTGAGTTAATCTACCCAAGGGTGCTCGACCGGTCCGAGACGTGGGACGAGTGAAGCTCTCTGTTGGTGATATATACAGCGCTGAGGTAAGAATAACTGTTATATTCTACCTAATTATATCACTGCATAGAAGAGACTCCCTCACCCCCGAGCGGTCGGCTCCCCAGGTAATTCAACAGATTGTTGTCTGGCTCAGGTCCCTTTGAACCAGTAGAATCCCCTCAGATCAGTCCTGCCTTCTATCCTTTGGAGAATTTAAGAATGAAAGTATGGATCCGATGATTGTGTTGTGGATGTGTCCCGGGATTGATGTTTTTGGTCTGTTTTTCTGGCTGGCGTATAAGTCCTAGAGAGGCTAGTAGTGGAATGGTTCAGAAACCTTTGTGGCCCATTGTCTAAGTGACCATTGTCTAAGTGACTGAGGAGTCTCTTCTAGGTGAGGAGAACCGAAAAAAATGGGGAACCAAAATGCCAAGGAAGGCAATATAGCCAAAGACTTAGTGGTAAGCAGAGAAGGGAAACAGGCACTGATTGGAATTGACAAAATATTGTGTAAAGCGGGAATGAATGAGAATGGAGAGATGAATGGAGAGAAATGGAAATCCTTCTTTAACTCCTATCATGGATGGTTGAAAGATAAGGGTCTGTTAGGGACAGTAGATGTATGGATGAATGCATGCGCTTATTTTGAAGGAAAGATTGAAGAATTAGGAGACGGACGTTACAGACTGACAAAAACTGGAATGACAGATTTTCCTCCCTGTCCGCTCCCGACGTCACCCCCACCCCAGTACCAGAATTCCCAGGAACCTAATTGTTGGGTTTGCCCCAGATGTGGACAACAGAATCCCTTGACAGTAGACATCTGTGTGGCATGTGGAGGACCGAGACCCCACCCAGCTAGTCTATTCCCAATGAGGACGGTAGTTGTGCCAGGAGCACCGGGTGCAGCAGCAGCAGCAGCAGGTGGGGATGCAGTGGTTCCAGGTCAGGAAGCTCGCACAATGTTAATGTATAGACCATGGAGTCCTTCAGAGCAGTTGGCACTGATCTCCCAGCTGCCAGATCCGTCCCAGTCCCCTATGGGTTTTGCTAGAATGATCACCACCATACAGGATATGTACCATGCCACTAGAATAGATCTGCAAGGGGTAATTAAGGGAAAATTGGCAGATGAAGCCCGCTATGATAGGTTGATAGATGAGACAAAAAAAAAACAGTATGCCAATAGGACCGGACCCGTAGATGCAGAATCTAATGATGCAGCAGCTGGAGTCCTATTCGCAGCAGCGTTGGTAAAAGCATGTCAAGACAGGCAAGCAGAAAAGCAAGTTACACTAGAAGATAGAGTGCAGGGAAAGGAGGAAGATCCTAAGGATTATTTCTATGCACTAAAGAAAACCTGGTCAGAAATGGGGTTCAACCCCGGGAATAAGACTAGTGAGAGGGTATTAGCAAGTGCTTTCATGAATGGACTAAAGAAAGAGATTGCAGAGAAGGTAAAAGCAAGTAGACCGGACTGGAGATCAGTGAAGGCAGAAGATTTAGCTAGAATAGCTCAGGGGGCACAACATGACATAGCGCAGGCAAAAAGAGCTGCCAGAATACATATAGTAGAGACGACCCCCAGAAACAACAGAGGCAGAGGACGGACTGAAGGAGGAGGACAGAAACTGTGTTACGGATGTAAAAAGCCAGGACATTTTAGAAAGGACTGTAGGACCAACCCGTATCCAAATGCTCAGAGTAAGGGTCCTCCAGCCGACCAAACAACGCCCCCATAGGATGAGGGTAGCTTGCACATGAACCCCCTCATCTCCTTACCCCCAACTCCCAGTTGTATAGTGCAAGTGAACCTACCAGGGGGACATGAAATCGATTTCCAAGTAGATGCGGGGGCCGACAATTCAGTAATTATGCAAGGTGATTGGCCATACACTGACACTGATTTTTCACATCATGTCATTGCCACCCCTTTCAATTCCCCGTCTGTCCTGCTCCCTGTCACCAAGAGAATTCCCCTGCAAATTCAAGGAGCTACTGTACATAGCCAGCTCATGGTATCGCCCCGAGGCCAATGTAACCTTTTGGGAAATGATGTGTTGTCCCAATTACAAGCACATATTGAATATCATCCCGATGGCACTGTGACCATGACCCCAGGTTTAAAACCAAGTACCCTTTGCAAAATTATGTCACTAAATATTGCCAGCATAGAAGAGACAAATGAGTTTCCCCCGATATTGGAGCAGGCTGTACCACATGATTTTTGGGCCTCAGACAAAACAGATGTTGGTAGGTTAAGAGTTCAACCAGTAATAGTAAAATTAAAACCAGGAGCAATCTTACCTCAACAGAGGCAGTATCCCCTTAGCTCGGCTCAGGAGAATGCCATAGCCCAGCAGGTCCAAAAATTACTACAGAGAGGAGTCCTAGTCAAAACCCAGTCCCCTTGCAACACTCCCCTGTTCCCAGTAAAGAAAAAGAGTGTGCCAGGACAACCAGCCGCATATAGAATGGTCCATGACCTCCGGTTGGTTAACAAAGCCACAGAACTTCTAACACCAGTTGTGCCCAACCCGCATACTCTTCTGTCACAGATACCTTCTAACTCTCTTTGCTTTTCAGTGGTTGATTTGGCAAATGCATTTTTCAGTGTACCATTACATCCTGACTGCCAGTACCTGTTTGCTTTCACGTTCCAGGGTAGTCAATATACATGGACAGTGTTGCCACAGGGTGCCCAGAATTCACCCACAATGTACACTGCAAGTCTGCAGGAAATACTGGAGGGATGGTCTGAACCACATATCGTTGTTCTGCAATATGTCGATGACCTGCTCATTTGTGCCCCCTCCAGGAAACAATGTCATAGTGCAACTATATCGCTTATGTTGTTTCTCTATCGCGCTGGCTGCAAGGCATCGAAAGATAAGCTTCAGTTTTGTAAATCTTCAGTCACCTTTTTGGGACATTGCATTACACCAGGAGCTCGTCATTTAACAAATGCACGCAAACAAGCAGTACAGGCATTCACCGTCCCCATTAATGTTGCAGCCCTCAGAACTTTTCTTGGACTTGTTTCCTATTGCAGACAGTGGATTCATGCCGTCTCTGTTTTAATGCAGCCCCTCTATGACTGTCTTACCGCAACACCTTTTGTACTAACATCAGAGGCAATAGACTGTTTTTATTCTCTCAAGAACCGTATTTTGGCCGCTCCAGCTTTGGGTACACCTAATTATGAGCTCCCATTTACTCTGTACCTTCATGAACAAGCTGGACATGCAGCAGGAGTTTTAACTCAAACACACGGTGATAATCAGAGACCTGTTGCCTATTTTAGTGGCAGATTAGACGCGGTAGCCAGAGGTGCACCATCCTGTGTACGTGCTCTGCATGCTGTTGGACTATTTCTCCATAAATCCGCAGACATTGTTCTTGACCACCCGCTCACCGTTCTAACACCTCATGATGTCTACACTATATTGAATCAAGTGCAACCCGCTCACCTCTCAGCAGCACGTCATCTCAGGTTACAATGTGCACTGTTAATGCCTCCCAATGTTTCTTTACAGAAGTGTACTACCCTGAATCCAGCAACTTTGTTACCTCTCTCGGATCTAAAGGAGGAGTCAGGTACTGTGCTTTTTAAGGAAGATCCAAGAGAGGAAGTTCCTCATGACTGTGTACAAATGATGGCACAAGAAACGGCTGGTTTACCCACTGTATTTGAACATGAATTACAAAATGCAGATTTTTAATTTTTTGTAGATGGATCCCGTCATCAGGACGATTCAGGTACCTTCCATACTGGATATGCAGTTGTCTCCCTCAATGCAGTAATCAAGGCAGAACCAATGCTCCCACACCAGTCGGCTCAAGAAGCTGAACTTAGGGCCCTAACCGAGGCCTGTAAACTAGCGGAAGGTAGTATTATTAACATTTACACAGATTCTAGGTACGCATTCGGTATATCGCATGATTTTGGTCCAATATGGAAGTCAAGAGGTTTCCTGACGGCAGCAGGACACCCCATTAAGAATGCTGATGCGGTCCAGCAGTTAATTGATGCGCTACAACTACCTAAACAAGTAGCTGTCATAAAGGTAAGAGCACATACCAGACGCACCGACCAGGTAAGCAGAGGAAACGCGATGGCAGATGCAGCGGCAAAAACAGCAGCCTGTAAGCCGCAACAAGGGTCAACAGTACGTCAGTTAAGTGCCCCTAAAAACCCCTTTGTGTCGGAGGACATCTTATCCCAAATGCAGGCTCAGGCTCAAAAGGAGGAGGTTGATAAGTGGTTAAAGGAAGGTGCATGCCTGAATGAAGCAAATGGGGTATGGGGGAAAGGGACACGACGATGCCTTCCAAGGGCACTGTACCCAGCAGCTGCCCAGATACTACATGGGCCGACACACCAATCTAAAACGGTTGTGATGAGTGTGATGCAGAAACATTGGGTGGCACCAGGATTCTCCACCTGTATTGAAAACCTGGTACAAGGGTGCATGATATGTGCTACACATAATCAGGGTAGAGTAGTTAAAACACCACCCAAACACACCCCCCGGCCCCTCTATCCATTCCAGAGACTGCAAATTGATTATATTCAGCTGCCAAAGTCAGGATCATGGGAACATGTGTTGGTCTGTATTGATTTGTTCTCAGGATGGCCAGAGGCTTTCCCGATTGCCAAAGCCACGGCTGCGGCAACCACAAAGAAACTGCTTGCGGAGGTGGTCTGCAGGTATGGGGTACCAGAGGTAATTGAGAGTGACAGAGGTACACACTTCACAGGTGAAATAATGAATGAAGTCATGTCAGCTCTAGGAATTCAACAAGCATTCCACACCCCATATCACCCACAAAGTAGTGGTAAAGTGGAAAGACTGAATGGGACATTGAAATTAAAAATTCAGAAAGCCATGGCTGAGACAGGAAAACCATGGCCGGACTGTTTACCACTTGCTCTGTTTTCAGTAAGATACACGCCTAATAGAAAGACTGGACTCTCTCCATATGAGATATTGTTTGGCAACGTACCCAGCCTAGGGTGTTTCTATCTGCAAGCATTAGAAATGAACAACCATGTGCTAAGTTCCTATGTGAGGCCTTTACACAAAAAGATTAAGCAAGTACATGATAATGTCTTCAGTTCTCTTCCAGATCCAGATCAAGACTCTAGCAGCCATACCATGCAACCTGGAGACTGGGTGGTTATAAAAAGACACGTGAGGAAAAGCCTAGATCCACGGTTTGACGGACCCTTTCAAGTTCTGCTGACCACAAGTACAGCCGTTAAGCTAGAGGGAAAAGAGACCTGGATCCACGCATCCCATTGCAAAAAGATACTAGGAGAACCAGCGGACAAAGAATGATGACATTGTTTATACTTACCTGCATACTTGCGACCACAGGTGCATGGACTACGTTAGGCACCATGGATGGAGATGACAATAGATTCATTAGACACCATCTTGCTCTAATTGATGGACTAAAGGAGCAAAACCAGACCATTGCTAAATGTTGGATATGTACACATGCCCCTGTGACATCCACTAGCATACCCTTTCTCGCTGTCCCAGTCTCATGGGAAGAGATAAACTTTTGAGTGAACTGTTCAGATACTTTGGCCAATAATTCCACACAGAGATTTTCCTTTCTAAATCCCGCAAATTGGTTTAAAGGTATCGGTGGGTGGTTGGCTGGTATAGTACAAGCTATTTTACAGGTTTTGCTAATGTGTCTTGCGGTTTATTTGTTTTTTTAAGCTTTTTTTTTAATGTGTATTCAGCGTTGTACTAAAAGAAAACATAGAAATTCGTATTGATAAATGAAGGAACAAAAGGATGGAATGTTATAGCAGAAGATGGAGTCGCTCAAGTTTAAAGGCCCCATCTAGGCTATATAAGTCTGACAGTTATTTTAGGTGAAAACAACAGCTATGAATGTTCCTTCTTGTATCAATAGCGTGTCCTTGGGAGAAGATAAAGTGATTCTCCCTGGCCAGATGTTTCTTCTAGTGTAGCAATAATGTGTTCTTGCAGAAAGATGAAATGACCTTGCTAACTAGATAAGTCTAATTAAATATTTTAAAGCATACAGAAACTAGCTTTTTTCGCTTGTTCAGCTAAACTGTATAATCGAACCATATATGGCAAATCCGTTTCCTGCCTTTAGGGTGTATATTAGCCCTGTGTTTTGTAATAAAGTTTTTAGAGTATGTTTAGACACAAACATCCTGTCCTGTGTCTTCATTCTCTCCGAGCTCGTAATCCAAAGGATAGAAGACCCAAAATTCAGTGACGACAGAGACAATACTGTGCAACCATCAGTAGTAGATCTGGGTGTTGTTGCAGCACAGTCAGGTGTCAGTAATCATGGAGCTAGGGAGAGCTCCAGCACTAATCCTCCAGCAGCGGTGGAGATCTCCAGCACTGATCCACCTGCGGCTGGTGAAAGCTCCGGCACCGACCCATCTGCGGCTGGTGAAAGCTCCGGCACTGACCCATCTGCGGCTGGTGAAAACTCCGGCACTGACCCATCTGCTGACCATCAGTTCAAGAGACTGTTCTCTAATGTCACCAGACCAGTGAACCCCCCGCCTCAGAGGAGAAACGCAGTCAGGATAAAATACACAGGACCAGAGGAGAACATCCCATCCAGAATTTACATTGGGAAAGTTCTCCTAAAAGACTTCATGAAGTTCAATGCGTCTGAGGTCTACGCTCTGATCCATATCCCATCCAGCAGGATCTATGACATCAGCTTTAAGCTCCAGTGCGATCTGGATTTGTTCTGGAACATCTATAATGACACCAGAGAAGATGAGATCTGGGATCACCTCCATTGTATCCAGCTGTCTAAGCCGCAGGAGATAACGGCCACTGTCCTGTTCCAGTCTGAAGTGGTGGCGGTGGCGGATCTGCAGCACTGGCTGAACCGGCAGTGCATAGTGAGAAGTCATCCCGACAAGATCTATGATGAGGAGCAGATGGAATGGAGGATATACAGTGAAAATCCAGCTGATACAAGAGAGCGGTGTGACCAGACATCTGCCGCACTCCTTCTACCTGGGCTCAGAGAGGGGGATATGCTACTACCCTGGTCAGCCACGTCTGTGCCATAGATGTGGGGGCCGGCATCTCGCCATAAACTGCTCTCGTATCACATGCTCATTATGTGGACAGTCAGGTCATACAAAGGACAAATGCACAGGACCCGTCATCTGTAATCTGTGCTCAGAACCAGGGCATACGTTCCGGGATTGCCGGCATGCAGAACACAATAAATATAATAGCCAGACCTCCTCAGAAGTTATTCAGGAAGATGTCACCAGAGGTTCTGATGTCCCAGAAGCTGGTATGGATGAGGACAGAAGTCACAGTATCAGTAAACCTGCTCCAGAGTCTGAGGTACTAACAGATGCTGCACTACTAGGACCACCAGCCACTTAAGAACCACCTAAAGGCCCACCAGCCACTAAAGAAAGACCTAAACCGCCATCAGCCAATATAATAAGACCTAAGCTTCGATCAGCCACTAAAGTAGGGCCTAAAATGCCAGTTGTTAAAGAGAGGCCTAAGGTGTCCAGAAAGCCTGTCACCAAACCAACCAAACATCAGCCCAGTACATCTCTGGAAGCAGTTAGTCCGCCTGCACTGTCCAGTGTGGATGAGGAAGGCTTTGTGACCGTAAAAAGAAAAAATGCATCTGTGGATCCCACCAGAAAAGTCACAACAGTACAGAAAACCTCTGAGCCTCCAGTGCTGGCGATAAGTCCTGGACATTACAATGTGCTGGGAGAAGACCAAGATGAAGAGTCACAAATGGAGCAAAGTCCTTCATGCGTCCTCAAAAACGTCTCTGATGAGGGGGATCCTGACCCTCCCTTGTCCACAAAGAGATGGGGCACTACAGGTGACAGCAGTGGAAGGAGGAAGAAGACCAAAAAGTCTAAGTGATCAGGATGCGGCTGAGAATAAGCTCCATTAATGTGAACAGTGTGAGGACTGTGAGCCGGCGGCAGGCGATTTACCAGCGCTTGTCTGACGAGAGATCTGACGTCTTCTTCTTGCAGGAGACGTATCTGAAGTGTAATGCCCATGTGTATGCAGCCAAGAGATACTGGAGACTTGGGCCGTCATACTGTTCCTTCGGTCTGGAGAGAAATGACGGTGTGGGGGTCCTCTTTAATACCATGAATGTCCAGGTGGACAGAGTCCTGGAGATCTGTCCGGGTCGCTGTCTGATGCTGGACTTTACATTGGACTCCATCCATTATAGAGCGATAAACATTTATGCTCCGCAGACCAGGAAAGAGCGGAGGGAACTATTTGACCACATGAAACCATATTGCTTTACATCTAAAGTATTTATATTGTGTGGGGACTTTAATAATGTGTCCTGTAATGTGGACAGATCCAGCAGTCATAAGCAACTAAGATATGATGAGACGTTCCTTAATAATATAGTCCAGCAGGCCCACCTAGTAGACCCCTATGGGTCTCATCATACCAGTAAGACGTACACTTACCATAAGGGTGGTAATGCCAGTAGGATAGACCGGGTGTATATAAAGAGAGAGGTGAGATGCTCTCAGTACAGGATCAGCCCCCTGGAGTATTCGGACCATTGTATGGTGAGTGTGACGCTGGATCTGGCCCAAGCTGTGGTCTGTGGAAAGGGGTACTGGAAGGTGAACAGCTCTGTGGTCCAAGATCCTCGGTTCAGAGAGGCCTTCACCACATTCTATAATGAACGTAGGACCACCCAGTGTATGTGTGATGACACAGCTGAGTGGTGGGAGATCATGAAGAGTGACATCAAGCAGTTTATTATACGAGCAGCCAGGAGACGTAGTAATTAGTGTTGAGCCACCCCCCTAGTGTTCGGGTTCGGTTCGGTTCGTCGAACACCGGGATGTTCGAGGAACTGTTCGTCGAACTGTTCGTCGAACACCTTAGAACACCGTCGAACACCGTTAAAACCAATGGCAGGCAAACAAAAACACATAGAAACACATAGAAAACACCTTCAAAGGTGTCTAAAAGCTGACAAACTGCTCAGAAGACGCTTTCTTTAAAAAAGCCGGCCGGCAATTCAGCAGCGGCATACACCGGTACCCGACAATTTAGACAAGAAGGAATAGAGCCTCACACATAGATTAGATAGATAGAAACATGTCAGTCACATATATATGAAGTACAGTGACAATGTTGCTTACTGTACTTGTCATTTAGTGTAAAGGATTTATTAAAAAATATAATAGTGTTTTCATGCACTGTCTCTTTAAAAAAGCCGGCCGGCAATTCAGCATCTGTACCCGACAATTTATAACAGACAGAATAGAGCTTCACACTAGTGTTGAGCCACCCCCGTAGTGTTCGGGTTCGGTTCGGTTCGTCGAACACCGGGATGTTCGAGGAACTGTTCGTCGAACTGTTCGTCGAACACCTTAGAACACCGTCGAACACCGTTAAAACCAATGGCAGGCAAACAAAAACACATAGAAACACATAGAAAACACCTTCAAAGGTGTCCAAAAGCTGACAAACTGCTCAGAAGACGCTTTCTTTAAAAAAGCCGGCCGGCAATTCAGCAGCGGCATACACCGGTACCCGACAATTTAGACAAGAAGGAATAGAGCCTCACACATAGATTAGATAGATAGAAACATGTCAGTCACATATATATGAAGTACAGTGACAGTGTTGCTTACTGTATTTGTCATTTAGTGTAAAGGATTTATTAAAAAATATAATAGTGTTTTCATGCACCGTCTCTTTAAAAAAGCCGGCCGGCAATTCAGCATCTGTACCCGACAATTTATAACAGACAGAATAGAGCTTCACACATAGATTAGATAGATAGAAACATGTCAGTCACATATATATGAAGTACAGTGATAGTGTTGGTTACTGTACTTGTCATTTAGTATTAAAATAAAGGATTTATTATTAAAAAAAATTGGCGTGGGGTTCCCCTTAATTTTAGTCTCTAGCGGAGGTTAAGCAGACAGCTGGGGCAGATGTTTGAAGCCTGGGAAGGGGGTAATACCCACGGAGCTTCCCAGGCTACTAATATGAGCCCCCAGCTGAATACATAGCCTTTACTAGCTATTAAAATGGGGGACCCCCCCAAAAAAATGACGTGGGGTCCCCCCTAATTTAATAGCTAGCAAAGGCTAGGCAGACAGCTGGGGGCTGATATTAATAGCCCAGGAAGGGAGCCATGAATATTGGCCCCCTCCCAGGCTAGAAACACCAGCCATCAGCCGCCCCAGAAATGGCGCATTCATAGGATGCGCCAATTCTGGCACTTAGCCTCGCTCTTCCACGCTGCCCTGTAGCGGTGGCAGGGGGTAATAGGGCTGGGGTTGATGTCAGCTTATAATGCCAGCTGACATCAAGCCCAGGTTAGTAATGGAGAGGCGTCTATAAGACACCCCCATTACTAACCCCATAGTGAAAGTTAAAAGAAAACACAAACACCCAGAATAAAGTCCTTTAATTGAAATAAAGACACAATCCTTTATTGTTCTAAATTAAACCATACTTACCGTCACGCCCATTCCAGCTGAAGCCAACGATCTCCTGCAATAAAAGAAAAATAATAAAGCAACATCATCCTTACCTTTCCATGGTTCCCACGACAGCTTCAGCTCTGCTACATCGAGATGACAGGCTGGACCGCAGCAGAACGCTGCCATCCAGCCTGTCATCCCGCAGACACTGAGAAGCGCAGGCATGCTTGCGCTCTGCAGTGTCTGGCTGTGACGGCATAAAGATGAGACGAGTTCATGTCCAATGAACTCGGCGCACCTCATGCACGTCACTGACAGCGTGGGAAAATTCTCACGCTGAAGCGCTGAGTGCAGGAGAATTCTCCCACGCTGTCAGTGACGTGCATAAGGTGAGCTCATGTCCAATGAACTCAGCTCACCTCCTGCACGTCACTGACAGCGTGGGAGAATTCTCCTGCACTCAGCGCTTCAGTGTGAGAATTCTCCCACGCTGAAGCGCTGAGTGCAGGAGAATTTTCCCACGCTGTCAGTGACGTGCATAAGGTGAGCTCATGTCCAATGAACTCAGCTCACCTCCTGCACGTCACTGACAACGTGGGAGAATTCTCCTGCACTCAGCGCTTCAGTGTGAGAATTCTCCCACGCTGAAGCGCTGAGTGCAGGAGAATTTTCCCACGCTGTCAGTGACGTGCATGAGGTGAGCCGAGTTCATTGGACATTAACTCGGCTCATCTGGATGCCCTCACAGAGAGACACTGTGGAGCGCAAGCAAGCCTGCGCTTCTCAGTGTCTGCGGGATGACAGGCTGGATGGCAGCGTTCTGCTGCGGTCCAGCCTGTCATCTCAATGTAGCAGAGCTGAAGCTGTCATGGGAACCATGGAAAGGTAAGGATGATGTTGCTTTATTATTTTTCTTTTATTTCAGGAGATCGTTGGCTTCAGCTGGAATGGGCGTGACGGTAAGTATGGTTTAATTTAGAACAATAAAGAATTGTGTGTTTATTTCAATTAAAGGACTTTTTTCTGGGTGTTGTGTTTTTTTTAAATACTTTACTAGAAATTCATGGTGGTCATGTCTAATATTGGCGTGACCCCATGAATTTTGGGCTTAGGGCCAGCTGATAATGCCAAGCTCGCCCTAACCCCTTTATTACCCAGTGAGCCACCGCATCAGGGCCCTGGATGAGTTGGGTACAGCGCCAGAAGATGGCGCTTCTATGAACGCGCCATTTTCCGGGGTGGCTGCGGACTGCAATTTGCAGAGGGGGTTGCCCAGAAAGCTTGGGCCTCCCTGCGCTGCGGATTCCAGCCCCCAGCTGCATAGTTGTACCTGGCTGGACACAAAAACAGGGCGAAGCCCCACGTCAATTTTCTTTAAATTATTTCATGAAATAATTAAGAAAAAAAGGCCTTCCCTATATTGTTGTGTCCGGCCAGGTACAAATAGGCAGCTGGTGGTTGGGGGCAGCCCGTTCCTGCCTGCTGCACCTGGCTGGACACAAATATAGTGCGAAGCCCCACGTCAATTTTTTTTAAATTATTTCATGAATTTCATGAAATAATTAAAAAAAAATACGTGGGGCTTCGCCCAATTTTTGTGTCCAGCCAGTTACAACTAGGCAGCTGGGGGCTGGAATCTGCAGCGCAGGGAGGCCCAAGCTTTCTGGGCCCCCCCCCGCTGCAAATTGCAGTCCGCAGCCACCCCGGAAAATGGCGCGTTCATAGAAGCGCCATCTTCTGGTGCTGTACCCAACTCATCCAGGGCCCTGGTGCGGTGGCTCACTGGGTAATAAAGGGGTTAGGGCCAGCTTGGTATTATCAGCTGGCCCCAAGCCCAAAATTCATGGGGTCACGCCAGTATTAGACATGACCGCCATGAATTTCTAGTAAAGTATTTAAAAAAAACACAACACCCAGAATAAAGTCCTTTAATTGAAATAAACACACAATTCTTTATTGTTCTAAATTAAACTATACTTACCATCACGCCCATTCCAGCTGAAGCCAACGATCTCCTGCAATAAAAGAAAAATAATAAACCAACATCATCCTTACCTTTCCATGGTTCCCACGACAGCTTCAGCTCTGCTACATCGAGATGACAGGCTGGACCGCAGCAGAACGCTGCCATCCAGCCTGTCATGCCGCAGACACTGAGAAGAGCAGGCATGCTTGCGCTCCTCAGTGTCTCGCTGTGACGGCATCCAGATGAGCCGAGGTCATGTCCAATGAACTCGGCTCACCTCATGCACGTCACTGACAGCGTGGGAAAATTCTCACGCTGAAGTGCTGAGTGCAGGAGAATTCTCCCACGCTGTCAGTGACGTGCATGAGGTGAGCTCATGTCCAATGAACTCAGCTCACCTCATGCACCTCACTGACAGCGTGGGAAAATTCTCCTGCACTCAGCGCTTCAGCGTGAGAATTCTCCCACGCTGTAAGTAACGTGCATGAGGTGAGCCGAGTTCATTGGACATGACCTCGACTCATCTTTATGCCGTCACAGAGAGACAATGTGGAGCGCAAGCATGCCTGCGCTTCTCAGTGTCTGCGGGATGACAGGCTGGATGGCGGCGTTCTGCTGCGGTCCAGCCTGTCATCTCGATGTAGCAGAGCTGAAGCTGTCGTGGGAACCATGGAAAGGTAAGGATGAGGTTGCTTTATTATTTTATTTTTATTACAGGAGATCGTTGGCTTCAGCTGGAATGGGCGTGACGGTAAGTATGGTTTAATTTAGAACAATAAAGAATTGTGTCTTTATTTCAATTAAAGGACTTTATTCTGGGTGTTTGTGTTTTTTTTAACTTTGACTATGGGGTTAGTAATGGGGGTGTCTTATAGACGCCTCTCCATTACTAACCTGGGCTTGATGTCAGCTGGCATTATAAGCTGACATCAACCCCAGCCCTATTACCCCCTGCCACCGCACCAGGGCAGCGTGGAAAAGCGAGGCTAAGTGCCAGAATTGGCGCATCCTATGAATGCGCCATTTCTGGGGCGGCTGACGGCTGGTGTTTCTAGCCTGGGAGGGGGCCAATATTCATGGCTCCCTTCCTGGGCTATTAATATCAGCTCCCAGCTGTCTGCCTAGCCTTTGCTAGCTATTAAATTAGGGGGGACCCCACGTCATTTTTTTGGGGGGGTCCCCCATTTTAATAGCTAGTAAAGGCTATGTATTCAGCTGGGGGCTGATATTAGTAGCCTGGGAAGCTCCGTGGGTATTACCCCCTTCCCAGGCTTCAAACATCTGCCCCAGCTGTCTGCTTAACCTCCGCTAGAGACTAAAATTACGGGGAACCCCACGCCAATTTTTTTTTTAATAAATCCTTTATTCTAACACTAAATGACAAGAACAGTAAACAACACTATCACTGTACTTTTTATATATGTGACTGACATGTTTCTATCTACCTAATCTATGTGTGAAGCTCTATTCTGTCTGTTATAAATTGTCGGGTACAGATGCTGAATTGCCGGCCGGCTTTCTTAAAGAGACGTTGCATGAAAACACTATTATTTTTTTTAATAAATCCTTTACACTAAATGACAAGTACAGTAATCAACACTGTCACTGTACTTCATATATATGTGACTGACATGTTTCTATCTATCTAATCTATGTGTGATTCTCTATTCCTTCTATTCTAAATTGTCGGGTACCGCTGCTGAATTGCCGGCCGGCTTTTTTAAAGAGACGGTGCATGAAAACACTATTATTTTTTTTGATAAATCCTTTACGCTAAATGACAAGTACAATAAGCAGCACTTTCACTGTACTTCGTATATATGTGGCTGACATGTTTATATCTATCTAATCTATGTGTGATGCTCTATTCTTTCGGTTCTAAATTGTCGGGTACCGGTGTATGCCGCTGCTGAATTGCCGGCTTTTCGTGTTTCACTGTGAGCACAGTTCCCATCGATTTGAGCAATCACTGTAATGCCACAACCACCATGGCTGTGGCATTACAGTGAGTGGCAGACAATCCCTGCATGATTGGTGCTCTAAATAGCACCAGACATGCAGGACACGCTTTTGGTGCACGAACAGTTATCGAACATAACCTCGAACAGCCGAATTTTTTGCAAATCGTTCGGGTTCGTCGAACAGCTCGAACACCGCCCAAAACAGCTCGAATTTGAGATTGGCGAACAGTTCTAGTCGAACACCGCTCATCTCTAGTAGTAATATGGATTATATGAGATACACAGCCCTGAGACTGCACCTCAGCCGGCTATACAGCAGGATGAATGGTGGTGAGGAGGTGGACGGACGGAGCGTCAGCCATATAAAGCAGCGGATGAGGGAGCTGCAGTACGATCGCCTCAAGTCTCTCAAGGCGGAGGGACAGTTTGATAGTTGGGGCGTCCATAACCCAGATCCCTTTATTGCTTGTAAGAACAGGGTTAGTAAGAAGCTGATCACTGGCTTGTTAGATGAGAATGGGGTGGAGCAGTCAGAGCCGGAGAAAGTCCACAGGATCATTGGGGATTATTATAGAGATCTGTATAAAGGGGCTCATATTAATAAGGATGACATTAAAGCTTATCTGAAGGGGGTGTCCCTACCAACGTTAGACCTGGTGCAGGCAGATAGTATGGCCGATCCCATAACTGAGGATGAGGTGAAGAGGAGCATTGACTCCTTAAAGGCCAACAAGAGCCCAGGACTGGACGGCCTGACCAGCGAGTTTTACAAAGAGTTCAGGGACTTGTTGGCTCCGGACCTGGTGCAGGTCTATAATGATTGCCTCTCTGCAGGGAAGCTCCTACAGTCCCAGTATAGATCTGTTCTGGTTCTCTTAGCAAAGAAGGGAAATCTAAAAGATATAAAGAACTGGCGTCCACTGTCTTTGCTAAACACTGACTATAAAATCCTGGCCAAGATCTTGTATTATCGGCTGAGTGAGGTGGCGGGTGAGCTGATCATCACCAACCAGACGTGTGGTGTGAAGGGTCGGACGATAGAGGACTCATTGCTGCTGGTGAGAGAAGCTGTGACTTACATTAAGCAGCACAATGTGGGGGCGTATATTGTGGGCTTAGACCAGAGTAAAGCCTTTGATAGAGTCCATCATGACTACCTGTACCAGGTGTTGTTACACTATGGCCTCCCGGTGCGTTTTGTGCAGTGGCTGCAGGCTCTGTATAAGGAGGCTGTAAGCCTGCCGCTGATTAATGGTCACTTGGCCGAGCCCTTCAGGATCATGTCAGGGGTGAGGCAGGGCTGTCCTCTCAGCCCATTGTTGTATGTCTTTAGTCTGGATCCTTTCCTTAGAAAAGTGCAGGATCATAGAGGTTTCACAGGGATGAGATGTTGCCTGCAGAGTACAGTGGAGGATGTAAAGTTCTGCGCCTATGCGGATGACGTGTCGGTGGTGGTGTCTTCTAGAGAAGACTGTACGGCTCTACAGCAGGAGATGACAGCCTTCTCCAATGTGTCTAACTCCTCTGTGAACATGGAGAAGAGCGAGGCGTTGTAGTTGGGGGGTGACAGTGATGTCTTCTCTGTGCCCTTCAGAACAGTTCAGGGTCAGATAAAGATTTTGGGAGTAGTGTTTGGAGCTGTAGATGATGGGAAGGTGAACTGGGAGGAGAAGCTGGTGGTGTGTGAGCAGAAGGTGCAGAGCTGGAGACACTGGAAGCTGACGTATCTGGAGAAGGTCCGCCTGCTGAAGACCTTCCTGCTCCCGCTCTTCCTCTATATCAGTGTGGTGTTCCCTGTGCCCGATGCGTTACTCCCCAGACTTACCAATGTCTTCTTTCACTTCTTGTGGGGTAACAGAGTGAATGTGGTCAGGAGAAACATTGTCTATCTCCCCCATAAGGAGGGTGGTCTCTCCATGCCCTGTCCTGAGCTCTTTTTTAATCTCATGTTTCTTATGAAGAATTTCTCTTTTTGTAAGAATTCAGAGAAGACGCCATGGTCTTGTTTGTTTAAGAGCCAGATCCAGCAGTTTGTGTCCGTGTGGTCGGTAGGGGACCCCATCAAGAGAATCTCAGGCCGACTAAAGAATAATGTTTCTTGGTATGGTGTCCATGTAATAAATAAAGTCGTTAGATGGAGGATCCTGTATGAGGACGTCAGGCAGCTCAGTAGGAAGGAGTTGTATAAGAACGTGCTGTCATCTCACTTTAGTGTCCATGTTCAATTGAGGGGCGCCCCAAGTCTAGATTTAAAACAGGCTGCAAAAAACGTACTAGATCCCAGAATTCCCCCTCATATGAGAGACGTGGCGTGGCTGGGGCTCCATGGTAAGATGTACGTCAGAGATAACCTAAAGTGCAGGAATGTATCAGACAGATCCTGTCCTAGAGAAGAGTGCCCCCATATACAGGAGACTATGGAGCATCTGCTGCTAGAGTGTCCTTTTAGTATGCAGGTATGGGAGTGTGTGTCCTTGTCCCTAAAGTTACCGCACCTGGTGGGACAGTCGTATGGTCAACTGCTGTACGGAGACTTCCAGCCTGAGCTCAGGGCGTATAACCGAAGCTCACTATATGTAATAAATGTGGTGACCATCTATCATCTGTGGTGCGCACGGTGCTGCCTGCTCATCAATAAGGAGGTCCTGTCCTGTGATAGTGTCAGGTATAAGATCCTGGAAAGTCTCAAGTCAGTGTATAAGAAAGATATAAAGATTAACTCAGGTAATGTGAACTGGAGGAACATTCATGTGGCGGGATTTATCAATGTTATCTAATATTATTGTGTAAGTGATGTAACAACACAGTATTTATTTTCTTTAATATTTATTATTTTGTGATTTTAATGTAATTATTCTGTAATATTTGGTTGTCAGTTTTAAATAAAAAGATCATTATAGTAGTTATATTCTTGTACATATGAGCAGTATTATAGTAGTTATATTCTTGTACATAGAGGGCAGTATTATAGTAGTTATATTCTTGTACATAGGGAGCAGTATTATAGTAGTTATATTTTTGTACATAGGGGCAGTATTATAGTAGTTATATTCTTGTACATAGAGGCAGTATTATAGTAGTTATATTCTTGTATATGGGGGCAGTATTATTGTAGTTATATTCTTGTACATAGAAGGCAGTACTATAGTAGTTATATTCTTGTACATATGAGCAGTTTCATAGTAGTTATATTCTTCTACATAGGGGGCAGTATTATAGTAGTTATATTCTTGTACATAGGAGCAGTATTATAGTAGTTATATACTTGTACATAGGAGAAGTATTGTAGTAGTTATACTCTTGAACATAGGGGGCAGTATTATAGTAGTTATATTCTTGTTCATAGGGAGCAGTATTATAGTAGATATATTTTTGTACATAGAGAGCAGTATTATAGTAGTTACATTCTTGTACATAGGGGCAGTATTATGATAGTTATATTCTTGTACATAGGGCAGTATTATAGTAGTTATATTCTTGTACATCGGGGCAGTATTATAGTAGTTATATTCTTGTATGTTGGAGCAGTATTATAGTAGTTACATTCGTGTACATAGGAGTAGTATTATAGTAGTCATATTCTTGTACATAGGGGGAAGTATTATAGTAGTTACATTCTTGTACATAGGGGGAAGTATTATAGTAGTTATATTCTTGTACACAGGGGCTGTATTATAGTAGCTATATTCTTGTACATAGGGGAAGTATTATAGTAGTTATATTCTTGTACATAGGGGCAGTATTATAGTAGTTATATTCTTGTTCATAGGGGCAGTATTATAGTAGTTATATTCTTGTACATAGGAGCAGTATTATAGTAGTTATATTCTTGTACATAGGGGCAGTATTATAATAGTAATATTCTTGTATATAGGGGGCAGTATTATAGTAGTTATATTCTTGTACATAGGGGGCAGTATTATATTAGTTATATTCTCATACATAGGAGCAGTATTATAGTAGTTATATCCTTGTACATAGGAGAAGTATTGAAGCAGTTATATTCTTGAACATAGGGGGCAATATTATAGTACTTATATTCTTGTTCATAGGGCGCAGTATTATAGTAGATATATTTTTGTACATAGAGAGCAGTATTATAGTAGTTATATTCTTGTACATAGGGGCAGTATTATGATAGTTATATTCTTGTACATAGGGGCAGTATTATAGTAGTCATATTCTTGTACATAGGGGGAAGTATTATAGTAGTTATATTCTTGTACATAGGGGGAAGTATTATAGTAGTTATATTCTTGTACACAGGGGCAGTATTATAGTAGTCATATTCTTGTACATAGGGGGCAGTATTATAGTAGTCATATTCTTGTACATAGGGGGCAGTATTATAGTAGTTATATTCTTGTACATAGGGGGCAGTATTATAGTAATTATATTCTTGTACATAGGGGGCTGTATTATAATAGTTATAAACTTGTACGTAGGGGCAGTATTATAGTAGTTATATTCTAGTACATAAGAGCAGTATTATAATAGTTATATTCTTGTACATAGGAGCAGTATTATAGTAGTTATATTCTTGTACATAAGAGCAGTATTATAATAGTTATATTCTTGTACATAGGAGCAGTATTATAGTAGTTATATTCTTGCACATAGGGAGCAGTATTATAGTAGTTATATTCTTGTACATATGGAGCAGTAGTATAGTAGTTATATTCTTGTACATAGAGGCAGTATTATAGTAGTTATATTCTTGTACATAGAGGCAGTACTATAGTAGTTATATTCTTGTACATATGAGCAGTTTTATAGTAGTTATATTCTTCTACATAGGGGGCAGTATTATAGTAGTTATATTCTTGTACATAGGAGCAGTATTATAGTAGTTATATCCTTGTACATAGGAGAAGTATTGTAGCAGTTATACTCTTGAACATAGGGGGCAGTATTATAGTAGTTATATTCTTGTTCATAGGGAGCAGTATTATAGTAGATATATTTTTGTACATAGAGATCAGTATTATAGTAGTTTAATTCTTGTACATAGGGGCAGTATTATGATAGTTATATTCTTGTACGTAGGGGCAATATTATAGTAGTTATATTCTTGTACATAGGGGCAGTATTATAGTAGTTATATTCTTGTATGTAGGGGCAGTATTATAGTAGTTACATTCGTGTAAATAGGGGCAGTATTATAGTAGTCATATTCTTGTACATAGGGGGAAGTATTATAGTAGTTACATTCTTGTACATAGGGGGAAGCATTATAGTAGTTATATTCTTGTACACAGGGGGTGTATTATAGTAGTTATATTCTTGTACATAGGGGCAGTATTATAGTAGTTATATTCTTGTACATAGGGGCAGTATTATAGTAGTTATATTCTTGTACATAGGGGCAGTATTATAGTAGTTATATTCTTGTACATAGGGGGCTGTATTATAGTAGATATATACTTGTACGTAGGGGGCAGTATTATAGTAGTTATATTCTTGTACATAGGGGCAGTATTATAATAGTAATATTCTTGTATATAGGGGGCAGTATTATAGTAGTTATATTCTTGTACATGGGGGCAGTATTATAGTAGTTATATTCTCGTACATAGGAGCAGTATTATAGTAGTTATATCCTTGTACATAAGAGAAATATTGTAGCAGTTATATTCTTGAACATAGGGGGCAGTATTATAGTACTTATATTCTTGTTCATAGGGAGCAGTATTATAGTAGATATATTTTTGCACATAGAGAGCAGTATTATAGTAGTTATATTCTTGTACATAGGGGCAGTATTATGATAGTTATATTCTTGTACATAGGGGCAGTATTATAGTAGTTATATTTTTGTACATAGGGGCAGTATTATCGTAGTTATATTCTTGTATGTAGCGGCAGTATTATAGTAGTTACATTCGTGTACATAGGGGCAGTATTATAGTAGTCATATTCTTGTACATAGGGGGAAGTATTATAGTAGTTATATTCTTGTACATAGGGGCAGTATTATAGTAGTTATATTCTTGTACATAGAAGTATTATAGCAGTTATATTCTTGTACATAGGGGGCAGTATTATAGTAGTTATATTCTTGTACATAGGGGGCAGTATTATAGTAGTTATATTCTTGTACACAGGAGCTGTATTATAGTAGTTATATTCTTGTACATAGGGGCAGTATTATAGTAGTTATATTCTTGTACATTGCAGCAGTATTATAGTAGTTATATTCTTGTACATAGGAAGCAGTATTATAGTAGTTATATTCTTGTACATAGGGGCAGTATTATAGTAGTTATATACTTGTACGTAGGGGGCAGTATTATAGTAGTTATATTCTTGTACATAGGGGCAGTATTATAATAGTAATATTCTTGTATATAGGGGGCAGTATTATAGTAGTTATATTCTTGTACATGGGGGCAGTATTATAGTAGTTATATTCTCGTACATAGGAGCAGTATTATAGTAGTTATATCCTTGTACATAAGAGAAGTATTGTAGCAGTTATATTCTTGAACATAGGGGGCAGTATTATAGTACTTATATTCTTGTTCATAGGGAGCAGTATTATAGTAGATATATTTTTGCACATAGAGAGCAGTATTATAGTAGTTATATTCTTGTACATAGGGGCAGTATTATGATAGTTATATTCTTGTACATAGGGGCAGTATTATAGTAGTTATATTCTTGTACATAGGGGCAGTATTATAGTAGTTATATTCTTGTATGTAGGGGCAGTATTATAGTAGTTACATTCGTGTACATAGGGGCAGTATTATAGTAGTCATATTCTTGTACATAGGGGGAAGTATTATAGTAGTTATATTCTTTTACATAGGGGCAGTATTATAGTAGTTATATTCTTGCACATAGAAGTATTATAGCAGTTATATTCTTGTACATAGGGGGCAGTATTATAGTAGTTATATTCTTGTACATAGGGGGCAGTAATATAGTAGTTATATTCTTGTACACAGGAGCTGTATTATAGTAGTTATATTCTTGTAAATAGGGGGCAGTATTATAGTAGTTATATTCTTGTACATTGCAGCAGTATTATAGTAGTTATATTCTTGTACATAGGAGCTGTATTATAGTAGTTATATTCTTGTACATAGGGGACAGTATTATAGTAGTTATATTCTTGTACATAGGGGCAATATTATAGTAGTTATATTCTTGTACATAGGGCAGTATTATAGTAGTTATATTCTTGTACATAGGAGCAGTATTATAGTAGTTATATTCTTGTACATAGGGGCAGTATTATAGTAGTTATATTCTTGTACATAGTAGCAGTATTATAGTAGTTCTATTCTTGTCCATAGGAGAGGATAGACGTGTGCTTGAGAGCTCTCAGCAGGGCGGAGGCATGGCTTCTGACCCAGGTGGAGGGGAGGGGAGCTGGGCTGATGATCCAGGGAAAGCCCCTGGTCTGGAGTCCGGCCTGCAGCCTGCACCTGATGGTAATGGAAAGCTGGAGATGGTGGCTGGTGAGTCTTCTAAACATGCTTGTTATGTTGGAGGATTAAATGCTAAAGTTACAAGGCAATGTATATTTAAGCTGGAATTGCATATCAGCAAACTAAAAGAAGAAATTAAGAAAGAGACTGATCCTAAGGTAAAACTGATGAAGTGCGAGTGTCTGGATGATTGCAGCCGAGAGCTGGTGATCAGGAAAGAAAAACTGGAGAAAGGTTTAATCTCTGTGCCCAGAAAGGAGACTTGGGCTAAAGAGAAAAAAAAAGAATCCAGAGCCCAGACTGTGAGCAGAAAACGCTTTATTGGGAATAAGGACATTAAATATAAAACTGTGTACAGCATTGTGGAGCAAGGAAGCCCAGTGAGAAGTGCAGCGCTGATATCAGGGGCACAATGTGAGGGGTCCGAGACACCAGAAAGTGCTGCAGAGGAAAGTGTGCCAGCAAACGAGGGGTTAACTGCAGTGACCTCTCTATGCAGCAATGAAGTGAGCTCAGCTGCTGAGAGTGAGAAAGAAAGTGCACCCTGTACTGATACTGTGAGTGAGACCCCCCTCAGCGCTGTGAGTGAGACCCCGCTCACTGGTGCTAGTGAATGTTTGTCTACAGCAGATATTACAAATATTATAATGGAATCTGAACCCTCCATGTCAGTGAATGGAGACAATACTGTGCAGCAATCAGTAGTAGATCTGGGCGTTGTTGCAGCACAGTCAGGTGTCAGTAATCATGGAGCTAGGGAGAGCTCCAGCACTAATCCTCCAGCAGCGGTGGAGATTTCCAGCACTGATCCACCTGCGGCTGGTGAAAGCTCCGGCACTGACCCATCTGCGGCTGGTGAAAGCTTCGGCACTGACCCATCTGCTGACCATCAGTTCAGGAGACTGTTCTCTAATGTCACCAGACCAGTGAACCCCCCACCTCAGAGGAGAAACGCAGTCAGGATAAAATACACAGGACCAGAGGAGAACATCCCATCCAGAATTTACATTGGGAAAGTTCTCCTAAAAGACTTCATGAAGTTCAATGCGTCTGAGGTCTACGCTCTGATCCATATCCCATCCAGCAGGATCTATGACATCAGCTTTAAGCTCCAGTGCGACCTGGATTTGTTCTGGAACATCTATAATGACACCAGAGAAGATAAGATCTGGCATCAGCTCCATTGTATCCAGCTGTCTAAGCCGCAGGAGATAACAGCCACTGTCCTGTTCCAGTCTGAGGTGGTGGCGGTGGCGGAGCTGCAGCACTGGCTGAACCGGCAGTGCATAGTGAGAAGTCATCCTGACAAGATCTATGATGAGGAGCAGATATGGAATGGAGGATATACACTGAAAATCCAGGTGATACAAGAGAGCGGTGTGACCAGACATCTGCCGCACTCCTTCTACCTGGGCTCAGAGAGGGGGATATGCTACTACCCTGGTCAGCCACGTCTGTGCCATAGATGTGGGGGCCGGCACCTCGCCATAAACTGCTCTCGTATCACGTGCTCATTATGTGGACAGTCAGGTTATACAAAGGGCAAATGCACAGGAGCCGTCATCTGTAATCTGTGCTCAGAACCAGGGCATACGTTCCGGGATTGCCGGCATGCAGAACACAATAAATATAATGGCCAGACCTCCTCAGAAGTTATTCAGGAAGATGTCACCAGAGGTTCTGATGTTGTCCAAGAAGGCGGTATGGATGAGGACAGAAGTCACAGTATCAGTGAACCTGCTCCAGAGTCTCATGTATTAACAGATTCTGCACTACTAGGACCACCAGCCACTGAAGAACCACCTAAAGGCCCACCAGCCACTAAAGAAAGACCTAAACCGCCATCAGCCAATATAATAAGACCTAAGCTTCGATCAGCCACTAAAGTAGGGACTAAAATGCCAGTTGTTAAAGAGAGGCCTAAGGTGAAAAGCCTGCCACCAATCCATCCAAACATCAGCCCAGTACATCTGTGGAAGCAGTTAGTCCGCCTGCACTGTCCAGTGTGGATGAGGAAGGCTTTGTGACCGTAAAAAGAAAAAATGCATCTGTGGATCCACCAGAAAAGTCACAACAGTACAGAAAACCTCTGAGCCTCCAGTGATGGCGATAAGTCCTGGACGTTACAATGTGCTGGGAGAAGACCAAGATGAAGAGTCACAAATGGAGCAAAGTCCTTCATGCGTCCTCGAAAACGTCTCTGATGAGGGGGATCCTGACCCTCCCGTGTCCACAAAGAGATGGGGCACTACAGGTGACAGCAGTGGAAGGAGGAAGAAGACCAAAAAGTCTAAGTGATCAGGATGCGGCTGAGAATAAACTCCATTAATGTGAACAGTGTGAGGACTGTGAGCCGGCGGCAGGCGATTTACCAGCGTCTGTCTGACGAGAGATCTGACGTCTTCTTCTTGCAGGAGACGTATTTGAAGAGCAATGCTCATGTGTATGCAGCCAAGAGAGACTGGAGACTTGGGCCGTCATACTGGTCCTTCGGTCTGGAGAGAAATGACGGTGTGGGGGTCCTCTTTAATACCATGAATGTCCAGGTGGACAGAGTCCTGGAGATCTGTCCGGGTCGCTGTCTGATGCTGGACTTTACATTGGACTCCATCCATTATAGAGCGATAAACATTTATGCTCCGCAGACCAGGAAAGAGCGGAGGGAACTATTTGACCACATGAAACCATATTGCTTTACATCTAAAGTATTTATATTGTGTGGGGACTTTAATAATGTGTCCTGTAATGTGGACAGATCCAGCAGTCATAAGCAACTAAGATATGATGAGACGTTCCTTAATAATATAGTCCAGCAGGCCCACCTAGTAGACCCCTATGGGTCTCATCATACCAGTAAGACGTACACTTACCATAAGAGTGGTAATGCCAGCAGGATAGACTGGGTGTATATAAAGAGGGAGGTGAGATGTTCTCAGTACAGAATCAGCCCCCTGGAATATTCGGACCATTGTATGGTGAGTGTGACGCTGGATCTGGCCCAAGCTGTGGTCTGTGGAAAGGGGTACTGGAAGGTGAACAGCTCTGTAGTCCAAGATCCTCGGTTCAGAGAGGCCTTCACCACATTCTATAATGAAAGTAGGACCACCCAGTGTATGTGTGATGACACAGCTGAGTGGTGGGAGATCATGAAGAGTGACATCAAGCAGTTTATTATACGAGCAGCCAGGAGACGTAGTAATATGGATTATATGAGATACACAGCCCTGAGACTGCACCTCAGCCGGCTATACAGCAGGATGAATGGTGGTGAGGAGGTGGACGGACAGAGCGTCAGCCATATAAAGCAGCGGATAAGGGAGCTGCAGTACGATCGCCTCTAGTCTCTCAAGGCGGAGGGACAGTTTGATAGTTGGGGTGTCCATAACCCAGATCCCTTTATTGCTTGTAAGAACAGGGTCAGTAAGAAGCTGATCACTGGCTTGTTAGATGAGAATGGGGTGGAGCAGTCAGAGCCGGAGAAAGTCCACAGGATCATTGGTGATTATTATAGAGATCTGTATAAAGGGGCTCCTATTGATAAGGATGACATTAAAGCCTATCTGAAGGGGGTGTCCCTACCAACGTTAGACCTGGTGCAGGCAGATAGTATGGGCGATCCCATAACTGAGGATGAGGTGAAGAGGAGCATTGACTCCTTAAAGGCCAACAAGAGCCCAGGACTGGACGGCCTGACCAGCGAGTTTTACAAAGAGTTCAGGGACTTGTTGGCTCCGGACCTGGTGCAGGTCTATAATGATTGCCTCTCTGCAGGGAAGCTCCTACAGTCCCAGTATAGCTCTGTTCTGGTTCTCTTAGCAAAGAAGGGAAATCTAAAAGATGTAAAGAACTGGCGTCCACTGTCTTTGCTAAACACTGACTATAAAATCCTGGCCAAGATCTTGTATTATCGGCTGAGTGAGGTGGCGGGTGAGCTGATCATCGCCAACCAGATGTGTGGTGTGAAGGGTCGGACGATAGAGGACTCATTGCTGCTGGTGAGAGAAGCTATGATGTACATTAAGCAGCACAATGTGGGGGCGTATATTGTGGGCTTAGACCAGTGTAAAGCCTTTGATAGAGTCCATCATGACTACCTGTACCAGGTGTTGTTACACTATGGCCTCCCGGTGCGGTTTGTGCAGTGGCTGCAGGTTGTGTATAAGGAGGCTGTAAGCCTGCCGCTGATTAATGGTCACTTGGCCGAGCCCTTCAGGATCATGTCAGGGGTGAGGCAGGGCTGTCCTCTCAGCCCATTGTTGTATGTCTTTAGTCTGGATCCTTTCCTCAGAAAAGTGCAGGATCATAGAGGTTTCACAGGGCTGAGGTGTTGCCTGCAGAGTAGAGTGGAGGATGTAAAGTTCTGCGCCTATGCTGATGACGTGTCGGTGGTGGTGTCGTCTAGAGATGACTGTGCGGCGCTACAGCAGGAGATGACAGCCTTCTCCAATGTGTCTAACTCCTCTGTGAACATGGAGAAGAGCGAGGCGTTGTGGTTGGGGGGTGACAGTGATGTCTTCTCTGTGCCCTTCAGAACAGTTCAGGGTCAGATAAAGATTTTGGGAGTAGTGTTTGGAGCTGTAGATGATGGGAAGGTGAACTGGGAGGAGAAGCTGGTGGTGTGTGAGCAGAAGGTGCAGAGCTGGAGACACTGGAAGCTGACGTATCTGGAGAAGGTCCGCCTGCTGAAGACCTTCCTGCTCCCGCTCTTCCTCTATATCAGTGTGGTGTTCCCTGTGCCCGATGCGTTACTCCCCAGACTTACCAATGTCTTCTTTCACTTCTTGTGGGGTAACAGAGTGAATGTGGTCAGGAGAAACATTGTCTGTCTCCCCCATAAGGAGGGTGGTCTCTCCATGCTCTGTCCTGAGCTCTTCTTTAATCTCATGTTTCTTATGAAGAATTTCTCTTTTTGTAAGAATTCAGAGAAGACGCCATGGTCTTGTTTGTTTAAGAGCCAGATCCAGCAGTTTGTGTCCGTGTGGTCGGTAGGGGACCCCATCAAGAGAATCTCAGGTCGACTAAAGAATAATGTTTCTTGGTATGGTGTCCATGTAATAAGTAAGGTTATTAGATGGAGGATCCTGTATGAGGACGTCAGGCAGCTCAGTAGGAAGGAGTTGTATAAGAACGTGCTGTCATCTCACTTTAGTGTCCATGTTCAATTGAGGGGCGCCCCAAGTCTAGATGTAAAACAGGCTGCAAAAAATGTACTAGATCCCAGAGTTCCCCCTCATATGAGAGGTGTGGCGTGGCTGGGGCTCCATGGTAAGATGTACGTCAGAGATAACCTAAAGTGCAGGAATGTATCAGACAGATCCTGTCCTAGAGAAGAGTGCCCCCATATACAGGAGACCATTGAGCATCTGCTTCTAGAGTGTCCTTTTAGTATGCAGGTATGGGAGTGTGTGTCCTTGTCCCTAAAGTTACCGCACCTGGTGGGACAGTCGTATGGTCAACTGCTGTACGGAGACATCCAGCCTGAGCTCAGGGCGTATATCCGAAGCTCACTATATGTAATAAATGTGGTGACCATCTATCATCTGTGGTGCGCACGGTGCTGCCTGCTCATCAATAAGGAGGTCCTGTCCTGTGATAGTGTCAGGTATAAGATCCTGGAAAGTCTCAAGTCAGTGTATAAGAAGGACATAAAGATTAACTCAGGTAATGTGAACTGGAGGAACATTCATGTGGCGGGATTTATCAATGTTATCTAATATTATTGTGTAAGTGATGTAACAACACAGCATTTATTTTCTTTAATATTTATTATTTTGTGATTTTAATGTAATTATTCTGTAATATTTGGTTGTCAGTTTTAAATAAAAAGATCATTATAGTAGTTATATTCTTGTACACAGGAGCTGTATTATAGTAGTTATATTCTTGTACATAGGAGCAGTATTATAGTAGTTATATTCTTGTACATAGGAGCAGTATTATAGTAGCTATATTCTTGTACATAGGAGCAGTATTATAGTAGTTATATTCTTGTACATAGGAGCAGTATTATAGTAGTTATATTCTTGTACATAGGAGCAGTATTATAGTAGCTATATTCTTGTACATAGGGGCAGTATTATAGTAGTTATATTCTTGTACATAGGAGCAGTATTATAGTAGCTATATTCTTGTACATAGGAGCAGTATTATAGTAGTTATATTCTTGTACATAGGAGCAGTATTATAGTAGTTATATTCTTGTACATAGGAGCAGTATTATAGTAGTTATATTCTTGTACATAGGAGCAGTATTATAGTAGTTATATTCTTGTACATAGGAGCAGTATTATAGTAGTTATATTCTTGTACATAGAGGCAGTATTATAGTAGTTATATTCTTGTACATAGAGGCAGTATTATAGTAGTTATATTCTTGTACATAGGAGCAGTATTATAGTAGTTATATTCTTGTACATAGAGGCAGTATTATAGTAGTTATATTCTTGTACATAGAGGCAGTATTATAGTAGTTATATTCTTGTACATAGAGGCAGTATTATAGTAGTTATATTCTTGTACATAGGGGGCAGTATTATAGTAGTTATATTCTTGTACATAGAGGCAGTATTATAGTAGTTATATTCTTGTACATAGAGGCAGTATTATAGTAGTTATATTCTTGTACATAGGGGGCAGTATTATAGTAGTTATATTCTTGTACATAGAGGCAGTATTATAGTAGTTATATTCTTGTACATAGAGGCAGTATTATAGTAGTTATATTCTTGTACATAGAGGCAGTATTATAGTAGTTATATTCTTGTACATAGGGGGCAGTATTATAGTAGTTATATTCTTGTACATAGGAGCAGTATTATAGTAGTTATATTCTTGTACATAGGAGCAGTATTATAGTAGTTATATTCTTGTACATAGGAGCAGTATTATAGTAGTTATATTCTTGTACATAGGAGCAGTATTATAGTAGTTATATTCTTGTACATAGGAGCAGTATTATAGTAGTTATATTCTTGTACATAGGAGGCAGTATTATAGTAGTTATATTCTTGTACATAGGAGCAGTATTATAGTAGTTATATTCTTGTACATAGGGGCAGTATTATAGTAGTTATATTCTTGTACATAGGGGACAGTATTATAGTAGTTATATTCTTGCACATAGAGGCAGTATTATAGTAGTTATATTCTTGTACATAGGGGGCAGTAATATAGTAGTTATATTCTTGTACATAGGAGCATTATTATAGTAGTTATATTCTTGTACATAGAGAGCAGTATTATAGTAGTTATATTCTTGTACATAGGGGGTAGTATTATAGTAGTTATATTCTTGTACATAGGAGCAGTATTATAGTAGTTATATTCTTGTATATAGGGGGCAGTATTATAGTAGTTATATTATTGTACACAGGGGCAGTATTATAGTAGTTATATTCTTGTACATAGGAACAGTATTATAGTAGTTATATTCTTGTACATAGGGGCAGTATTATAGTAGTTATATTCTTGTATATAGGGGGCAGTATTATAGTAGTTATATTCTAGCCTAATGGGATTAACTGGAGTTGCATTTATGACATGGATTTTTACACTGTCTGTTGTCCTCTTCTCTCCTAGAAACACTCACCTGTAAAATTAAAAAAAATACCAGATCAATGGTCAAGGAGAAATATTTTCTAGCCCAATCTACACCCTCACCATCTAGAAAATACTTAAATGTTTTTTATGATGTTTTTAAATGTGTTTGCTGTTTTCTACCCTTAGCCAGCTTATATTAAGTATTATATCCTTCCTGTATGTGTTAAATATCTGTGACATCAAAGTCTCAGTGTGTACCTTCAGCCCGTTCCTCACTTCTCTGCATTCTGCGCTACATTGTAACAAAATATATATTGTTCCAATTGCATTCAATGGCCGACCGCCCAATAATAATATACAGGTTGGTGGATTCTTGAGTGGAATTCATTTTCTAAAGTGCTGGAGATATACTTTAAAGTAGCTCCTTAGTAATCTGGAGCAGCTTTGAAAACCACTTCTGATTTATCAGCCTTGGAAATGAAAAGGATGTTCTTTTTAACTCCCATAAGTGTTTAGTTCTAGATGAAAAAGATGGGAAAAAATGTTCTTTCTTGGATTTTTTTTTCATATTTTTCTCGCACTCAACAATTTTCTGTGTGCTGGGCTTTTACGAATAGTTATCAGATGTAATTCTGTTAGAAAATAGAAAGGAGTAAAATATTGATTATTTCAAGGTTAGATGTGTTTTTACGTACTGTTTTGATTAATTTCTTAATACATTATATCAGCAGTCACAGTTGCATCTTGCTGGGCTCCAAACCTCCTGGAGAGATGAAGTGCTTAATGATAAAGTCCTGTCCACCTGCAGTCACCACTAGAGGGAGCTAATAATAATAATAATTATTAAACAACTGTATACAGTAAACTCCTAAGCTCCCCCTAGTGGGCTTTGCAGGTAGAAAGAGTTTTAATTTTTAACCCCTCAAATTTACATTTTATGGCTTTGTTTTTTTCCTCCTCTTATTCAAAAAGGCATAACATTTTTATTCTTCCATTGACATAGCCATAAGACAGCTGTGTTTTTTTACGGGATGAGTTGTAGTTTTGAAAAAAAAAGTATTGATTTTACCATAAAATGTACTGAAAATGGTAAAAGAAAATAAAAATGTGATGAATTGATGAAAAAAATTAAATTCTGACATTGTTTTGGAATTTTGTTTTTTTTATGGTGTTTATTGTACAGTAAAACTGACCTGGTAACATGATTCTTCATGTCATTACAAATACAATAATATCAAACTTTTTTTTTTAAGTGGTGAAAAAAAATTCACAGGTTTGAAGAAAAGAAAAAAAACACCAAATTTTGGTTTGTGAAGCCATTTTCCAAGAACTGTAGCGTTTTTATTTTTCCATGGATGGGAAGTTTTTTCTGCTTGCTTTCTGCAAGGAGAATGTTTTTATTGTTTCAATGTTTTCAGTGATATGATTCTCAGGTAAGTACAACGTGTCAATAGTTTTTTATTATATTTTTTTTAAAACAGTTGTGGTAGCAACTGAAAAATGCAATTCTGCCACTTTATTTCTTTTTTATTAGTATGAGTTAATTACATTTATATTTTGATAGAGCTGACTTTTAAGCACTTGACGATACCAGATATGTTTTTTTATATATATTATTAATGAGGAAAAAGGGGAGGGGGTGATTCTATTTTTTTTTCATTATTATTATTTATTTATTTAATTATTATCTAGTTATTATTTTTTCTTTATATATATATATATATATATATATATATATATACAGTACAGACCAAAAGTTTGGACACACCTTCTCATTTAAAGATTTTTCTGTATTTTCATGACTATGAAAATTGTACATTCACACTGAAGGCATCAAAACTATGAATTAACACATGTGGAATTATATACTTAACAAAAAAGTGTGAAACAACTGAAAATATGTCTTATATTCTAGGTTCTTCAAAGTAGCCACCTTTTGCTTTGATGACTGCTTTGCACACTCTTGGCATTCTCTTGATGAGCTTCAAGAGGTAGTCACCGGAAATGGTTTTCACTTCACAGGTGTGCCCTGTCAGGTTTAATAAGTGGGATTTCTTGCCTTATAAATGGGGTTGGGACCATCAGTTGTGTTGTGCAGAAGTCTGGTGGATACACAGCTGATAGTCCTACTGAATAGACTGTTAGCTGCCTTTTTCTTGCCATAATACAAATTCGAAGTAAAGAAAACCTGAATAGGAAATCTAGCGCCTTCCAAAAAATGACGCCAATGTTCAGACGTGAGTTTAATAGCCAGTAACTCCCGATTTCCAACATCATAATTCAGTTCGGTTTCCGAAAATTTTTTCGAAAAGAAGGCACAAGGATGTACTCCATCCCTGTTCTCCTGAGACAAAACTGCTCCGACCCCCACCGATGAAGCATCGACCTCGACCAAAAAAGGCTTGGTCTCATCAGGCTGCATTAGAACTGTCGTGTGTGTGCCCATTCTTCCTCCGACCCGGCTGGGTCCCCTCTGTCCTGCATCCCTTCTCCTACGCTGCCCTGAGGCCCCGCTCCACCTGTGGGGAGCCGCACCATCTAAGCTGCCTGATCACCGGCCTCAGAGGACTCACCAGACACCACGGGTGGCGTCACAATCTTTCCCCTTTCCCATACACCTTTCCCACCATTCCTTCTTTCTTTTAAAGAGTGACCCCAGGGTACGGGCCCGGGAGCCGGCCACCCCGGAGTCCCCCAAAACCAAACAGCAAGGCCCGGGCGCCGAGTCCCCATCCCTTGGGCGCGTCATTAGCAGAAATAAACACTTGAAGTAGATCACTCTCTCTGTAATGACTCTATATAATATAGGAGTTTCACTTTTTGTATTGAAGTAAATTAACTTTTTGATGATATTCTAATTTTGTGAGAAGCACCTGTACATAGGACTTCTAGGGATTTGCAGATAAGAGTCAAGAACATGTGAGGGACATTGGTGCAGATTAAAGACAGTGCCGCGTCATTTTAAAATGTTTCATGACAGTAACCCTAAAACTTTCATGGTTCGCTGCATCGATGTCATCCATGGTGGTATACAAGGTGGTAATATTAAAAAAAAATTGGCACAAAGAGAGATGAAGTGGGTTGTAGAGCTGGGAACCATGGACCCCACTGGTTTGTACGAATCCTTGAGTTTCACCTCTTTTCTTTAAATATATAGCATTTATGGTATTTTTAATTGGTTTCATCATTAGTAATATTTGTTTTTGTTTTCCCCTTTCTTGTCATTTGGTCTTTCCTTCTACAACTAACATATTATCTTATTCTGTGTCATACCAACCTAAGTCTTCAACCGATTGTGGACACTGAACAAAATTGAAACGTATGGATGGGAACGCAATTCATTATGCAATCATTAATCTTGGAATACTATATTGTATTATCATAATATGTTAACTGTCATAATTGCCGCATGGTTATGTGTTAGGTATTATTCTTGGCTTACAGTGCTTTTCTAGCTATGTTTCTAGCAGTAACATATTGAATGCAAAACGCGCGTTGGGGTTGCTTTATCCTTCTATGACCAATATCTCACCAACCTGGGTAAGGGTGCAATATTTGTATGAACTATCTAGTAATGCACAGGCACTTTAGGTAAAACTACTATATAACTGCACTGTACGTCTACTATGACAACATATCTGTGCTAGCTCTATTAGCTACAAGGTACCCTTGTCTTTTTGTGGTAGGATGTATATCCCATATCTGCACTATTGCCTGTGATGTATTACTGGTCACTAGGGATTGTGGGATATAATTGAATATTTGTGGATATTGATAACTATGTACCTGATGAATCTATTGCTACTTAATAATAAATTGTGCATAAAACTTATTTGAACTCTGTCTTAATATTAACTGAGTAGTAACTGTACACATATAAAACTTAGTATCTGTGTATTTGAGGGAAGGTAGCATCATAATTTCCCATCTAGAAGGGGGTTAATGAACAAATATTGCCGATAAGTAATAATAATATAATAGTTAATCACACAGAAATAATGATGGTAATTAGTGATAGGCGAGCACTAAAATGCTCGGGTACTCGTTGCTCAGGTCCAGCACATTGGAATACTCAGGTGCTCGACCCAAGCAACGAGCCCAATGTAACTCTATGGGAAACTCAAGCATTTTTCAGGCGGTTCCCCCCGGCGGTCTGCAGAGGGCCTAAAAATTGCCCAAATCGACGGGAACAGTGCTCAAATGACATGGGAACAGCATGGGGAAGACCCCTGGAAGCATTTCTGACTCTCAGTTCTCTGCTGTGAACAGCGTTGTTCATTGTCAGAGTATTACGCCACTTTTACGGTCTCACAACAAAACATATAAAAATTGAAACCAAAATGGATTTTCCTGGGAAATATGTTAAGGAACATCCTTTCCAGGGTAATGACTTGTATATAAGGCAAAATAAATAACCAAAAACAAAAATACTCCTCCACACCTTGGGCTATGTTCACACGTAGCATTTCTGATGCTTTTTGCACTTTTGCATTGCTTTCAACCAAGACAAATGCATTCACTGGGAAATGTCATTTTAACATTTTACAACCTTATCTGGCCATGTGGTGTGTGACACATCATCAGACACATCCTGTTTCATTTATGAAGGAGGGACTCTGAAAGTCACAAAGCCTATTTTTATAGGGCCATCAGGCGGCCCTTACTATTCTTAAACGGCCAGCATTCGGCCCTTGCCATTGTTAGAGAGCCATCAGCCGGCTATGCTTTGTTTTTCCCATTATTAACAAGTGGGTCTCCTATACTGTTATTGCATATGCAGTGACTGCAAGGGCTGCCATAAATTTGGAGGAACTCCAATGCCCCTTGCAAGAGACGTAGAGGTCAGAGAGCCTCCATAAAACAATGTTCCCATTATTAGGAAGTGGGTCTACCATAGTGTTTGCCTATGCAGTGAAGCAATGGCTGCCAAAAATTTGGAGGAACTCCAATGCCCCTTGCAAGAGACGTAGAGGTCAGAGAGCCTCCTTAATACAATGATCCCATTTTTAGGAAGTGGGTCTACCATAGTGTTTGCCTATGCAGTGAAGCAACGGCTGCCAAAAATTTGGAGCCACTCCAATGCCCCTTGCAAGAGACGTAGCCTCCTCAAAACAATGCTCCCATATTAGGAAGTGGGTCTACCTTAGTGTTTGCCTATGCAGTGAAGCAACGGCTGCAAAAAAATTTGGAGGATCCCCAATGCCCCTTTCAAGACACGTAGAGGAGGCGATATGGTGGTGAATGATATGGTGATGGAGGATGGGGAGAAGGAGGAGGACAAGAGCAAATAGAAAAAATCAGGAAGCATATACCCATGTGTAGGTGTGAAGAGTGGCATGGGAATAGATCTCCGAAAATCTAATAAAGTTTATGTTACGCTGCTATCATTTGGTGGTGTTGAGAAGTCTGGCCCAATCCAGCCCTTGTTCATTTTTATAAGAATCAGCCTGTCAGCATTTTCAGTTGACAGGCGGATGCGCTTATCAGTTATAATTCCACCAGCGGCACTAAAAACCCACTCTGACAAAACGCTAGTGGCAGGGCAGGCCAGGACCTCCAAGGCGTAGAGAGCCAGTTCATGCCACGTGTCCAGCTTGGATACCCAATAATTATAAGGCACAGAGGAATCACGGAGGACGTTGGTGCGGTCGGCAAGGTACTCCCTCACCATCTTCCTAAACTTTGCACTCCTTGTGAGAGTACCCTGCACCTCAGGGCCTGTAAGATGGGAGGGTCTGAGAAAACTGTCCCAGAACTTTGAGAGTGTTCCCCTGCCTCTGCTGGATTAGAGTTGTGTCTCTCTCGCCTGTACTCATTGGTTGTCCAACGAACTGTGACCTCCACCGCTAGTGTTTTCAGATGGGAATTTTTTTTAATAATTTCGCAACAAGGGCCTTCTGGTACTGCCCCATTTTAGTAGACCTGTCCGCCTCGGGAATAAGAGATAGAAAGTTCTCCTTGTAGCGTGGTTCTAGAAGTGTCACCAACTTGTAATGACTGTCACTCTAAATATGGAGAACACGAGGGTCACGGGAAAGGCAGCGTAACATAAGCTCAGCCATGCATGCCAGACTGCTAACAGGCTAGACTTCCGTGTCCTCACCAAGAGTACAACTGACCATGCTCTCCTCCTCCTCCTCCTTGTCCTCAGGCCATCCATGCTGAACAGACGGTATGACAGTTGTGCAGGTAGTACCGTCTATAGTTCACTACATCCACATTGGGATGAGATGAGGCTGGGCTGTGTGTAATCACCCTGTATGGTTCCTTCTCCATCGCATCGTGCTCCGCCTGCAATGCATCCTCTTTGAACAGAGAACGTTTCAGAAGACAGAGAAGCAGGATGGTGACGCTATTAATGGCATCATTGCCGCTCAACCTTCTTGGTGGAGTCATCAAAGTTTTGGAGGATGGTACATATGTCTGACATCCATGTCCACTCCTGAGGTCTTATGTGTGGAGTCTGAACTGAATACCGACTGCCTTGTTGATGCTGGTAGTCAACAGCCCTCTTCTGCTCACAAATCCTTCCCAATATCTGCAATGCAGAGTTCCAACACGTGGGGACATCACACACCAGTCGGTGAGCCGGAAGCTGCAAACCCTGCTGAAACATGGCAAGGGGGGCAGAAGCTGTAGGTGACTCTCTAAAATGGGCACACAGGCGGCGTACTTTGTCAAGCAGATCCGGCAGCTCCAGGTAGGTTTTGATAAACTACTGAACCACGAGGTTAAGCACATGGGCCAAGCATGGTACGTGTGTGAGCTCACCTCGCCTAAGAGCCGCCACCAGGTTCCAGCCATTGTCACACATGACCATGCCTGGCTGTAGGTTCATCGGTGTCAGCCATAGATCTGCCTGCTATCTCAGAGCTGTCCACAACTCTTCAGCGTTGTGTGGTTTGTCACCTAAGCATATTAGCTTCAGCACAGCCTGTTGCCGCTTGGCAGAGGCAGTGATGCACTGATTCCAGCTTGGAACTGATGTGGTCATTTTGGAGATGGAGGCTGAAGAGGAGGAGGAGGTGCAGAAGCTGTAGAATGTGGGGGCAACTCTGATTGACCCAGAGCTCGAAATCCTCGGCGTCGGGAGGACGTGTTCCATCCCAAGGTCCAACTGGGTCCCGGCTTCCACTATGTTAACCCAGTGTGCCGTCAGCGAAATGTACCGTCCCTGCCCACAAGCACTTGTCCACGTGTCCGTGGTTAGGTGGACTTTCCCAGTAACTGCGTTGTTGAGGGCACGACTAATGTTGTGGGACACGTGCTTGTGTAATATGGGGACGGCACACTGGGAGAAATAGTGGCGGCTGGGGACCGAGTACCGAGGGAGGGCCGCCGTCATCAGGTTGCGGAAAGCTTCTGTCTCTACGAGCCTAAAAGGCAACATTTCGAGCGCAAACAGTCGCGAAATGTGTGAATTTAGTAGTATGGCCTGTGGGGGCGTTGGCTGCGTATTTGCGCTTGCGTTCCAAGGACTGGGGTAGGGCCAACTGAATGCTGCGCTGGGACAAGGACGTAGATGTGCTTCTGATGGTGCTAGTTGAGAGTGTGCAATGACAGGTGCAGGGCAGGAGGCATCTTCGCATGCGCCATGGACAGAGGATTGGCTTGGACGCACAACAGCGGAAGAAGCAGTGGTGCCACCCACAGACAATGTTCCTGGACCCTGGGGTTCGGCCCACTTAGTCGGGTGCTTTGCTGCCATGTACCTGATCATGCTGGTGGTGGTCAGGCTAGTAGTTTTGCTACCCCTGCTGATGCTGGCCTGGCAGGTGGTGCAAATGGACTTTTTGGGGTTATCGGCACAGTCTTTAAAAAACAACCAGACTCGGGAAGACCTAACAGTTGTACTGGCAACTTCCGTCGCGTTGATGTTACGGGGAACGGTTGCCTGCCTTCTGTCTGTGGCCACCACATTGCTTCTTCCTGCCTATTGTGGTGCTATGCCTCCCTCCCCCTGTGTGCTGCTGTATGTCCTCCTGCCAGGTTGGGTCAGTTACTATATCATCCACCACCTCGTCTTCTACTTCCGCACCCTGGTCCTCCTCCTGACTTTCTGGCAATTGTGTCTCATTATCGTCCACCTCTTGTGACAGTTTCCCACCTTCGTGTGACCGTGGCTGCTCAAATATTTGGGCATCGCTAAATGGAAAAGTGAACAGCTCTTCGGGTTGTCCAAGTGTGGGATCAGTTGTCTCCGGGCACTCGGCATGGTGGGAGGAAGGAGGTTCAGAGTGAGGAATATGCAGTCCAGACTCATGGCTACTGAGACTTGACCGTGTGGAAGACAGGGTGGTGGTGGTGGCTAAGTGACTGGAAGCATTATCTGCTGTCCAACCAATAACCTTTTCACACTGCTCTGTGTTCAATAGTGGTGTTCTGCGGTCCCCTATTAATTGGGACAGGAAAGTCGAGCGAGAAGATATGGGTGTTTGTTGTAGCACAATTTCAGCTTACCCACGACCTCGGCCTCTGAATGCACCATCATCACCATCACTTCCCCGTCCCTTGTCACGTGCCTTGCCCATTTTACATGGAGGATAATATTTTCCACGTTCACTACAAATGGCTGTATTTGAACAGCAGTGATATGTGATACGTGTGACAGAAAACACAGTTTTAAATAGCTGGCCTGTAGGTAACTATTTTTAACAGCGACCTCGTGTCAATAACTTCACTGACACACTGCAACAAAATTTCATTGGAGGCCAGAAATGGCAATATTTTCAGCACAATTATATGTGATCCGTGTGACGGACAAACCACAGTTTTAAATACCTGGATTTTTAGCGCTGTAATATGGAAAGGACCTGGCTGTATTCTGCAGTGCCAACCAGCAAATGGAGCAGAAAAACTGTGTTCTCTGGATTGCTTTTTAAGCAAATAATCAGGATTAAGATCCAAAAAAAAAATTATTCCTGGCCCTTGTTATCTGGGGCTATTTCTAGAAATATCTAACAGCAGCAGACAGAACTGGAATGGACCCTCTTGCTATGTGCACTGCAGTCTGCTATATACCCTGCCTGCCTGACTAGCACTGATATTTCTGCAGATGGATTAGTCCTCAGAAGGACTGTTTGTTGAGATGGATATGTGTCTCTAATATAGTCTGGTATACCTACACTAACTAAGAAACAAGCAAATCTCTCCCTAGCTCAGCAGCAGCTCTCCCTACACTGTCTGATTCCGGAGTGACTGTGACGAGCATGGCGGCGCCAGGTCTGATATAGACCTGATGACGCTGTGCGGGCAGCCAATCACTGTAATGCCACAACCAACATGGCTGCGGCATTACAGTGAGTGGCAGACAATCCCTGCATATTCATTGGCTCTGTAAAGAGCGCCAAACATGCAGGGAGGGGACCCGAGCTCCCGCCGAGCAACCCCGGAAATACTCGGCAAGCGCCGAGCATCTCGAGCAGTGAGATGCTCGGGCGAGTACCGAGCAGTAGCTCGCTCATCACTAATGGTAATGATAACGATGATGATAAATATTCTATAAAAGAATAAAAGAACTCAAATATCTAAATAGCTACATGGGGCCAGTCCCTAATAATCCAGAACCCCCAACGCTCCATAGCAAGTTCTGTCATTTGCTCCGCTTTTTTTCATGCCTTGTGCCTCGAGCCTTTATACAATCGACTTGAAACTGGCGGCTAAAAATTACAACTTTGCAATTATAAAACCTGCCAAAGCGAAACGGACATAAAAAGGAAAAAGAAAATGGGAAGGGGGGTAAAATAAAGGGAAAAAAAAACCAGTCGCACTGATTCCTGGCTGTGTACCTCCATTAATGTGATCAGAATTAAACTGCGGGATAATGTGGGAGAGATCTCATTAAGATAATGAAATGAAGATTATGAAAGTTGTAACTCAGTGTCTATAGAATTTTAATATACGGAATTAATAAAATGGTTGAAATTAATAAAAGAAGAAGAAGAAAAAACACAGAAAGAAATCCTTTTTTAATTACTCGCATTGTGTGCAATAGTCCATCTAGTCCTGCTGAGTGTCCTCCGAAAACACTGGCGATGGCTTTCTAGAGTAATGAGATTAACTGTGCGTGTGACAGCGGACATGGCGGTAAGTCCAAGAAGAGCCAAGCCTTATATCTGTGTGTCCTCTATAGAGCGGCAGGTATGTGATGACCTCAGCTCTGCTGCATCTGAAAAACTCAACCCTGCTACATTTATCCGTATAATTCTAGAATACGTGGAAACTAAACTTCTGTACTGCTGATGCTGCACCTATACTTCTATAGATAGATAGATCGATAATAGATAGATGATAAATAGATAATAGATAGGTAGATGATAAATAGATAATAGCTATATGATACAGTTATATGAAAAAGTTTGGGCACCCCTATTAATCTTAAGCTTAATGTTTTATAAAAATTGGTGTTTTTGCAACAGCTATTTCTGTTTGATATATGTAATAACTGTTGGACACAGTAATGTTTCTGCCTTGAAATGAGGTTTATTGTACTAACAGAAAATGTGCAATCTGCATTCAAACAAAATTTGACAGGTGCATAAGTATGGGCACCTAACCAGAAAAGTGACAATAATATTTAGTAGATCCTCCTTTTGCAAAAATAACAGCCTCTAGTCGCTTCCTGTAGCTTTTAATGATTTCCTGGATCCTGGATGAAGGTATTTTTGACCATTCCTCTTTACAAAACAATTACAGTTCAGTTAAGTTTGATGGTCGCCGAGCATGGACAGCCCTCTTCAAATGATCCCACAGATGTTCAATGATATTCAGGTCTGGGGACTGGGATGGCCATTCCAGAACATTGTAATTGTTCCTCTGCATGAATGCCTGAGTAGATTTGGAGCGGTGTTTTGGATCATTGTCTTGCTGAAAGATCCATCCCCTGCGTAACTTCAAATTTATCACTGATTCTTGAACATTATTGTCAAGAATCTGCTGATACTGAGTGGAATCCATGCGTCCCTCAACTTTAACAAGATTCCCGGTGCCGGCCAGGGGCGGAACTACCGACCGTGCAGCCGGTTCATTGAACGGGGGCCCCGAGGGAGAGGGGGCCCCTCCAGCCTCCAGCAGGGCCGCCATCAGGGCATGACTGCCCTGACTCCAGTATGGGGCCCGGCCGGTAGGGGCCCCCTCGGAGCCCCCCCTCTTGTGCGTCTCTCTCCTCATGGGGCCCCCGGCCCCATGCTAAGCGCCGGGTCCGGGACATCAGCGCTGCGCTGCTCTGCTGCGGCAGCGCCTTTATGATTCCCCTGACTTCCGGTCATGTGACCGCGCCGTCACATGACCGGAAGTCAGGAGAACCTGGTGTCAGCGATTTGGACGAGCGCCAGGATTCTGCAGGGATCGCATGGGGGTAAGTATAACAAGTTTTATTTTTTTTTTTTAAATACAATTAACTAGGAGTGGGGGGAAATGGGAGATGCACATGGGGGGGAAGGGGAATGGGAGATGCACATGGGGGGGAAGGGGAATGGGAGATGCACATATGGGGGGGGGGAAATGGGAGATGCACATATGGGGGGGGAAATGGGAGATGCACATATGGGGGGGGGGAATGGGAGATGCACATATGGGGGGGGGAAATGGGAGATGCACATATGGGGGGGTGAAATGGGAGATGCACATATGGAGGGGGGGGGAAATGGGAGATGAACATGGGGGGGGAATGGGAGATGCACATGGGGGTAGGGGGATGAGAGAGGTGCACATGGGGGGGGAATGGGAGATGCACATGGGGGGAGGGGGATGAGAGGTGCACATGTGGGGGAGGGGGATGAGAGAGGTGCACATGTGGGGGAGGGGGATGAGAGAGGTGCACATGGGGGGGGTGGTGAGAGCTGCACATGTGGGGGGATGAGAGATGCACATGGGGAGGGGGATGAGAGATGTGCACATGGGGGGGATGAGAGCTGCACATGGGGGAATTGGGAGAAAATGAGCTGCACATGGGGGAATTGGGAGTAGGGGGATAATGAGCTGCACATAATGAATGTGGGGTGGGGGAGAGTAAATGATGATGGGGTGGGGAGAGCACGGACATGATATAATGAATTGGGGCAGGGGGTGCATGTAAATAATGAATGCGGGGAGCAGGAAGTATAGAGTAGGGGGCGTTGCGGATGCAGGAGTGTAACTGGTAACAAATTGGTGGAAAGAGTAGAGGTTCTAATTAAATTATATATTAAGTGCCTATTTACAGTTAATGGAGGCACCGTGGTGGATTACAATTTATATTTGGAATGGTGGGTGGCATAATAACTATATATTAATGGTGGGTGCACGTCTGTATTCAGCTGCGTAATGTAGAAGTTGGGGAATGTGCTCTAGATAACTGTGTTATTTTATGCAGAGACGAGTCCTGGCTGGAAGACGTGATGGCGGTCTGTGCTGGATGAAGGAGAAAAGCGTAGCTGAAGGACTTCACCTAGAGACGTCACCAGTGAGTCAGTGTATTACATGTACACTTACACTATATACTATGTACCGGGCTCCTGTGTATAATGTCACTGGTGATCACTGTATTACCTGTACACTGACACTATATACAGAGCTCCTGTGTATAATGTCACTGGTGATCACTGTATTACCTGTACACTGACACTATATACAGAGCTCCTGTGTATAATGTCACTGGTGATCACTAGATTACCTGGACACTTAAATTATACATACCATGTATAGAGCTCCCGTGTATAATGACACTTATGGTAATATTAGTAATGTGGTGGTAATATGTGGTCTGGTCATGGTGTGGCAGTTTTTCTTCCTTCTGTGTGGTATTATTCGGTCACTATGTTGTGGTAATATGTGGTCTGGTCATGGTGTGGCGGTATTCCCTGTATGTGGTATTATTGGTCATTTAAAAAAAAATGTATATGACACATTCCCTTAAAGAAAACGAAATAAAAATATATCTAAAAAGAGTATTGGATGTTTTAAGAAAATTTTAATAGGTTAGAGTAGGGCCCGGCCAGAAGAGTCTACCTTATCGTGGTGGCGGCTTTAAAAATCTTTTGGCCAAAACAAAGCTGCTGGCTATGTATGTGCCGCCGTCACATGGCCGAACGTCAGGAGAACCTGGTGGCAGCGACGTGGACGAGTGCCAGGATTCTGCAGGGATCGCATGGGGGTAAGTATAACAAGTTTTATTTTTTTTAAATACAATTAATTAACTAGGAACGGGGGGGATGAGATGCACGGGGGGGATGAGAGATGCACATGGGGGGGGGTGAGAGATGCACATGGGGGGGGTGAGAGATGCACATGGGGGGGGATGAGAGATGCACATGGGGGGGATGAGAGATGCACATGGGGGGCGATGAAAGATGCACATGGGGGGCGATGAAAGATGCACATGGGGGGGGATGAGAGATGCACATGGGGGGGTTATGTTTACATAACTTTGTTGCCTTATGAAGGGCAGGGGGGGCCCCAAAAATTTCTTGCACAGGGGCCCACTACAGTCTGTGTCCGCCCCTGGTGCCGGCATTGGCCACACAGCCCCAAAGCATGATGGAACCTCCACCAAATTTTACTGTGGGTAGCAAGTGTTTTTCTTGGAATGCTGTGTTTTTTTGCCGCCATGCATAACGCCTTTTTGTATGACCAAACAACTCAATCTTGGTTTCATCAGTCCACAGGACCTTCTTCCAAAAAGAAATTGGCTTCTCCAAATGTGCTTTTGCATACCTCAGCCGACTCTCTTTGTGGCGTGCTTGCAGAAACGGCTTCTTTCGCATCACTCTCCCATACAGCTTCTCCTTGTGCAAAGTGCGTTGTATAGTTGACCGATGCACAGTGACACCATCTGCAGCAAGTTGATGCTGCAGCTCTCTGGAGGTGGTCTGCGGATTGTCCTTGACTGATCTCACCATTCTTCTTCTCTGCCTTTCTGATGTTTTTTTTGGCCTGCCACTTCTGGCCTTAACAAGAGCTGTCCCTGTGTTCTTCCATTTCCTTACTATGTTCCTCACAGTGGAAACTGACAGGTTAAATCTCTGAGACAGCTTTTTGTATCCTTCCCCTGAACAACTATGTTGAATTATCTTTGTTTTCAGATCATTTGACAGTTGTTTTGAGGAGCCCATGATGCCACTCTTCAGAGGAGATTCAAACAGGAGAACAACTTGCAAGTGGACACTTTAAGTAGCTTTTCTCATGATTGCATACACCTGGCTATGAAGTTCAAAGCTCAATGAGGTTACAAAACCAAAAAAGAGCTTTAGTAAGTCAGTAAAAAGTAGGTAGGAGTATTTAAAACAAGAAAATGATAAGGGTGCCCATACTTATGCACCTGTCAAATTTTGTTTGAATGCAGATTGCACATTTTCTGTTAGTACAATAAACCTCATTTCAAGGCAGAAACATTACTCTGTCCAACAGCTATTACATATATCAAACTGAAATAGCTGTTGCAAAAACACCAATTTTAAGAAAACATTAAGCTTAAGATTAATAGGGGTGCCCAAACTTTTTCATATAACTGTAGATAGATGATAGATAATAGATGATAAATGATAGATAGATAATAGATAAATAGATAATAGATAGATAGATATATAGATAATAGATAATAGATAGATAATAGCTGAATAGATAGATATAGATGGATAATAGATAGATAATAGATAGATAATATATAGCTAATAGATAGATAATATATACAGTAGATGATAGATAGATAATAGATGATAGATAATAGATAGATAATAGATAGATGATAGATAGATAGATAGATAGATAGATAGATAGATAATAGATAGATAATAGATAGTGTAGTGCGGCGGTGTTCACACTGTGCGGTAATGAGGCAGTGACCCAAGGAAAAGTTCAACTTAAGTGTCTTCATTTGCTAAAACTCGCAACTTAAATACAAATGATGTCCTCCGGATCGCAGCTTGGTGGTCCAAACAGTCCGTGCACCTGTTGCTGTGGGCGACGGCACCGCCGTTTTGCTCTGAGGTGCAACAGTTACGTTGCCTTCACGGGCCTGTGTTGTGCCTTCACACACGCTTGCAGTGCACAGAGCCTCCTGCTCTGCAGCTAGTAAACCAACCACTGACACGTCCCAAACTTTGCTGCTGGATTTTAAATGAAAACTGAGGCCGTTAACCACTTATAAGACGCGGCTGGAGGGAGAGATCCGCCCCACTGCCATCCTGTAGATCACTCCAAAAATAAAAGCCATGCTGGGTTTTCTTAAATTCAACTTAGTCCAATAGCTTGACCAAGTCCAAACTTTACTTTTATTTTGTTGTGTCTGTGATAGCAATGCACTCCAGTGGCTTCAATAAACCTCTATGCGCATCCTGGGGGATACATACAGTCCCTCGCATATGATCCCCCTCACTGCCTCACAATAGATAATAGATATATAGTAAATAGATAGATAATATACTGTATATATAGATAATAGATACATAGATAGATACATAGATGATAGATAATAGATAGAAGTTATATAGACAGTCGTTGATCTTTTTTTGTGCCATGGTCAGGGCCGTATTTGCCCTTAGGCACTTGTAGGCACGTGCCTAGGGCGCCAGAATTCGGGGAGGGCGGCGCCTGAGCGTGTTTTTTTTTTTTGTGTGGTTTTTTTTTGGGGGGTTCGTGCCCCGAGCCGGCCGGGTGGCTCCGCCCCCCCAGACAGTGGCGGGGGGGCCCCCGGACCACTCCCCCAGCAGCAGCGCACGGCCGCTGCTTCTTCTCCGGCCGCATCACTGCTAGGAGACACGGCCCTGTGCGCGGCCGTGTCTCCTAGCTGTGACGTCACACAGTGCGTGCCCGGCCTGCAGTGCTGCACGGAGAGGACTGGAGCCGAGCCGGGGGATGGTGAGTCTGTGTGTGTCTGTGTGTGTGAGAGTGTGTGTGTGTATGAGAGAGTGTGTGTGTGAGAGAGTGTGTATGTGTGAGAGTGAGTGTGTGTATGTGTGATTGAGTGTGTTTGTGCAGAAAGATATCATTGTGTGATGTCTGTTTATATGTATTTTTGTGTTTCAAATGTGTTTATGCGTGTATGTATATGTCTGTATATATTTGTGTGTGCGTGACTGCGTGCGGCCTCCCGCTGTCTCTGGGGGGGCGCCGTGCGGCCTCCCGCTGTGTATAGATGGCGCCGTGCGGCCTCCCGCTGTGTATAGATGGCGCTGTGCGGCCTCCTGCTGTGTATAGATGGCTAAGTGCAGCCTCCTGCTGTGTATAGATGGCTACGTGCGGCCTCCTGCTGTGTATAGATGGCTACGTGCGGCCTCCTGCTGTGTATGGATGGCTAAGTGCGGCCTCCTGCTGTGTATAGATGGCTACGTGCGGCCTCCTGCTGTGTATAGATGGCTACGTGCGGCCTCCCGCTGTGTATAGATGGCTACGTGCGGCCTCCTGCTGTGTATAGATGGCTACGTGCGGCCTCCCGCTGTGTATAGATGGCACCGTGCGACCTCCCGCTGTGTATAGATGGCACCGTGCGACCTCCCGCTGTGTATAGATGGCAACGTGCGGCCTCCTGCTGTGTATAGATGGCTACGTGCGGCCTCCCGCTGTGTTTAGATGGCACCGTGCGACCTCCCGCTGTGTATAGATGGCACCGTGCGACCTCCCGCTGTGTATAGATGGCAACGTGCGGCCTCCCGCTGTGTATAGATGGCTACGTGCGGCCTCCTGCTGTGTATAGATGGCTACGTGCGGCCTCCCGCTGTGTATAGATGGCACCGTGCGACCTCCCGCTGTGTATAGATGGCACCGTGCGACCTCCCGCTGTGTATAGATGGCTACGTGCGGCCTCCCGCTGTGTATAGATGGCTACATGCGGCCTCCCGCTGTGTACAGATGGCTACGTGCGGCCTCCCGCTGTGTATAGATGGCTACGTGCGGCCTCCCGCTGTGTATAGATGGCTACGTGCGGCCTCCCGCTGTGTATAGATGGCTACGTGCGGCCTCCTGCTGTGTACAGATGGCTACGTGCGGCCTCCTGCTGTGTATAGATGGCTACGTGCGGCCTCCCGCTGTGTATAGATGGCTACATGCGGCTACGTGCAGAAGTGTTATGTGCAGCATGAGACGGGGCATTATCATGCATGAAAATGATCTTGCTGCGGAATGCACGGTTCTTCTTCTTGAACCATGGAAGGAAGTGCTGTTTGAGAAACTCAACATGCATTATGGAGTTCATCTTTACCCCTTCAGGGATCCTAAAAGGGCCGACAATCTCTCTCCCCATGATTCCAGCCCAAAACATTACTCCACCTCCTCCTTGATAGCCGTGTTTGCATGGGGTGTCCATCAACCAGCCATCCTCCACTCCATCCATCTGGACCATCGAGATCATTTCATGCATGATAACGCCCCGTCTCATGCTGCACATAACACATCTGCATCTCTGGCTGCTATGGGCATAAAAGGGGACAAACTTATGGTGTGGCACCCATGCTCCCCTGACCTCTACCCCATTGAGAACCTCTGGAGCATCATCAAAAGGAGTGTCTATGATGGCGGGAGGCAGTTCACATCTAAGCAACAGCTCTGGGAGGGTATTCTGTCCTCATGAAAAACAATTGAAGCAGAAACCATCCAAAACCTGACAAATTCAATGGACAAGAGAGTTCAGAAGCTCCTTTCGAACAAGCGGTCCTATGTGCAAATGTAACATCACCTAGAATAAAGTTTTGAGTTGAAAACTGTTTGATTTCAGTTTGTAATAACCTGCTAATGCTTATAATTTCAAAAATGACCATTTTTTTGTTCTTTATTAAAGTGAAAAGGTTGAAAACTCTGCTGTGCATAATAATTTGGAACATGCATTTTGAGTGCAGTTTGAGTTTTTTATTTTTTAAAAAATATACTGTTATCATAGGCAGTTTGTACAAAAACCTTTCAATTGTACTCTAATAGTTATTTGACTGGAGAATTATAATGACTGCAATTCATATAGGTAATTTGGGAAAATCTGAGAAAATATTATTTGCATAATAATTTGGAACACAGTGTATATAAATCCATGCAAACGACATGGATTTATATAGTGTGACCGTAAAAGAATGGTAAAAAATAAAAAATAAATATATAATTACCTTCTGATGGCCTGCCAACGTCAGCGGTCGCGTGACCCGTCACATGACTAAATGACGTCACGGCAGGTCCTTTTCAGACCATCGCGAGCTGCTGGCAAGCCAGGACGCATCGGATAAAGACACCGGGGGCCATCAGAAGGTAAGTATAATATTTATTTTTTATTTTATTCTTTTTTTCACAGTTTCTATGGTACCCGGGTCCGGAGGGGAGTCTCCTGTCCTCCACACCCGGGTACCATCCGCACATTGAAACGCATGGATTCTGCATGTACAGATGCAGTGATGTGTAATCCATGCGTTCCAATGCAAGTCAATAGCGTCGAAAACGCCGAGCTTCCGCAAAATAATTGGTAGTGCTGCGGATTTTTCCACAATGATAATCCACAGCGGAAATTTCTGCAGCATGTGCACAACACATGCGGATTATCATTGGGGAACATGGCAGACCTTCTACCAAGCGTTTTTTAAGCGTTTCTGCAGAGGAATTGCTTAAAAAACGCATAGTGGGCACACAGCCTAAAAAAAATTATTGTAATTAATGACGCGCCCCCTGGGCCATGTTGTTAGGGATACCCGGAGCCGGATCAGATGGGGGTTGTAGTCTCCGAGTGGCTGTGACCCGGTCCGTGCCCAGGGTGTCAAACTCCTTGTGTGCAGCAGTCCTTGTAGATGTTTCAGTGTCGACTACGCCACCCGTTGATTTGCGGTCAAAAGGCCGCCGCTGCAGGATGGTCCGCTGAGGCTGGTGGTGTGTGTGCAGCTGTGGTAGTATAACCCCCAACGGGAGGGGTATAGCCTCAGGGGGGTCAGACGTGGAGGATGGTGGTTGTGAAGGTGCAGCAAGGAGACTCAGAGGCATAAAATGCAGTTCCAGGGTTTTACTTACTGGTGTTGCTCGGGTCACTGTGTACAGCAGTGACCACCCAAGCCGTGCTGCGTCCACCAGGTCCTGTACTCGGTCAACTCCCGGGCAATTCTTGAGTATGGTCCTGAGCTCCTTTCTGACTCTCCCTTCTTCTAGCCGTTCCCACCAGGGATCCACTTTTGGCCGGCTCCCTCGGGTCTCTTGGTGGTCAAGCCTCCTCTGGGCTCCCTGACCCTATGCTTGGTATGCCTTTCTAGTGGATTTGGTGAGGGTCGTGGCAGATCCTGCCCACGACCTCCGGTTCCTGGCTAAGGTGTGCTGTAGCCTCCGCCAGCTTGGGATCCGGTACCCCTCTGCCGACCCTTCACCCTTTTGTCCTTATTCTGGGATCTTGGGGTCCCCTCTCGTCCTGCGCCTCTGGGTCTCTCTCTCTTCTCCTCTGCTCTGCTTCTCAGGCTCTCAGACAGACTGTCTGACTGACTCACAGGCTGACTGACTGACTGACCCTGATCTAAGATGATGCCCACCTTATATACTCCCTCTATGTGTGAGCTCAGGTGACCAACACCCAATGAGCTCCTAGCTTTACCCAGGCTGCTCCCCCTATCTGCCCCTACACTACTGGGATGTTCCACCCCCCTCCCACTCCAGCCAGGGACAGACGCTGTCGTACCTGCACATTTACTTGGTGGGAGTACCGTTGATCTGTCCCCCGGAAATGGGATGTATGTAGTGCATGCAGCCTACTAGCTCAGTTCCATACTCCATCCTTACCCGGGAGTGGAATACCACACCTCTGGGTTGAGGTGCAATACCCCTGTAGCAGCCGAATCCTCAGGGTGCTACATTAACATTATGCCAAATTAATTTCACGTGAACTATCACATGATCTATCACAGGGGATCATGTGACATGTGATACATCAGGTGTGTGTGTGGGGGGGGGGGGCCGCGCCTTCTAAACTGCCCGGGGCCCTTGCTACTCTTAATCCAGACCTGATCGCGCCCTCTCGCCCTCCGGTCACGCCCGCCCACCTCACCTCTCTAGTGTGCTCTGCTGCTGCGATCTGGAAAGAAGAGGAGGAGCCCGGGCACTTGAAGTTCCCGCGGAGGCCCGGGCAGCACATCGCTGGCGGCGGCTCATGTCAGCTGGCAGCGCCTCATCTCAGCTGGCAGCGCCGGTAATTATGTCCTGTTGTGATGTGCCATTGCGCCGACACTGCCACCCGGGCCGTGGTGCCGGTGCATGATGCTGGCTGAGGAGCTGCCGTTTCTGCAGACAGTCTGCTCTGCAGCATAATTGATGATGGCGGGCGGCAGGCAGCGAGGCGGGCGGCGGGTTCATAGTTTAGGCGCAGACGCGCAGTCAGCAGCTGCTGCCGGTACTGTGTTCTGTGCTGTGCACAGACAGTACAGCCAGCGGGCAGCAGTGCCAGCCTGACAGAGCCCAGACTGCCTGAGTCTCTGACTAGTCTCAGACTCTGAGGAGTCTGACTAGTCTGTAACTGTTGTCACTGGTCAGACATGATGGCAGGCAGCAGCAGGGAGGGACACAGTGGGGTCTGAATCCCAGACATGGGCTGCATCAGGCACTGCAGCATTGCATATGGGCCATATGCAATGCTGCAGTGCCTGCTGCAGCCCAGTTCTGTGTGGGCCACTCCCACCCCCCCACCCCGATATGCAATGCTGCAGCCCTGTGGTCTGTGTGGGCCGCTCCCACCCCCCCCCCACCCCCATATACAATGCTGCAGCCCTGTGGTCTGTGTGGGCCGCTCCCATCCCCCCCACCCCCATATGCAATGCTGCAGCCCTGTGGTCTGTGTGGGCCGCTCCCATCCCCCCCACCCCCATATGCAATGCTGCAGCCCTTTGGTCTGTGTGGGCCGCTCCCATCCCCCCCACACCCCCATATGCAATGCTGCAGCCCTTTGGTCTGTGTGGGCCGCTCCCATCCCCCCCACCCCCATATGCAATACTGCAGCCCTGTGGTCTGTGTGGGCCGCTCCATTCCCCCCCACCCCCATATGCAATGCTGCAGCCCTGTGGTCTGTGTGGGCCACTCCCATCCCCCCCACCCCCATATGCGATGCTGCAGCCCTGTGGTCTGCGTGGGCCGCTCCCATCCCCCCCACCCCCATATGCAATGCTGCAGCCCTGTGGTCTGTGTGGGCCGCTCCCATCCCCCCCCACCCTCATATACAATGCTGCAGCCCTGTGGTCTGTGTGGGCCGCTCCCATCCCCCCCACCCCCATATGCAATGCTGCAGCCCTGTGGTCTGTGTGGGCCGCTCCCATCCCCCCCACCCCCATATGCAATGCTGCAGCCCTGTGGTCTGTGTGGGCCGCTCCCATCCCCCCCACACCCCCATATGCAATGCTGCAGCCCTTTGGTCTGTGTGGGCCGCTCCCATCCCCCCCACCCCCATATGCAATGCTGCAGCCCTGTGGTCTGTGTGGGCCACTCCCATCCCCCCCACACCCATATGCAATTCTGCAGCCCTGTGGTCTGTGTGGGCCGCTCCCATCCCCCCCACCCCCATATGCAATGCTGCAGCCCTGTGGTCTGTGTGGGCCGCTCCCATCCCCCCCACCCCCATATGCAATGCTGCAGCCCTTTGGTCTGTGTGGGCCGCTCCCACCCCCCCCACCCCCATATACAATGCTGCAGCCCTGTGGTCTGTGTGGGCCGCTCCCATCCCCCCCACCCCCATATGCAATGCTGCAGCCCTTTGGTCTGTGTGGGCCGCTCCCATCCCCCCCACCCCCATATACAAAGCTGCAGCCCTTTGGTCTGTGTGGGCCGCTCCCATCCCCCCCACCCCCATATGCAATGCTGCAGCCCTGTGGTCTGTGTGGGCCGCTCCCATCCCCCCCACCCCCATATGCAATGCTGCAGCCCTGTGGTCTGTGTGGGCCGCTCCCATCCCCCCCACCCCCATATGCAATGCTGCAGCCCTTTGGTCTGTGTGGGCCGCTCCCATCCCCCCCACACCCCAACCTTTTATATGTGCTACATTGAATGTGGGGGGAAGCTACATGAAACTTGGGGAAATGGCTGCGACAGGGGGGAAGATATTGGATGTGAGGGGGGCACGACGTGGGGGGGACGTGACGGGGGGTGAGGGTGGGCGTGACCGGGGGGGGGCGACAAATGACAGTGCCTAGGGCAGCAGAAACTCCAAATACGGCCCTGGCCATGGTTACTGTCCGTCTCTTCCATATGTAGCACCCTGAGGATTCGGCTGCTACAGGGGTATTGCACCTCAACCCAGAGGTGTGATATTCCACTCCCGGGTAAGGATGGAGTGTGGAGCTGGGCTCGGAAAGCTGCATGCACTACACACATCCCATTTCCGAGGAACAGACCAACGGTACTCCCACTTAGAAATGTGCAGGTACGACAGAGTCTGTTCCTGGCTGGAGTGGGAGGGGGGTGGTACATCCCAGTAGTGTAGGGGCAGATAGGGGGAGCAGCCTGGGTAAAGTTAGGAGCTCATTGGGTGCTGGTCACCTGAGCTCACACATAGAGGGAGTATTTAAGGTGGGCACCATCTAAGATCAGGGTCAGTCGGTCAGTCAGCCACAGTCAGTCAGTCTGTGAGCCTTTTGCAGAATCAGAGGAAGAGAGCAGAAGAGCAGAGCAGCCCCAGGCCCAGAGTGAGAGAGGAGAGAACGAAAGACCCAGAGGGGGAGAAAGAAGGAACTCTGAGAGCCCAAATATAATCACAGGGTGAAGAGTTGGCAACAGGGTACCGGATCCCAAACTGGTGGGGGCTACAGCATACCTCAGCCAGAGACCGGAGGCCGTGGGCAGCATCTGCCACGGCCACCCACCATATCCACTCAGAAGGCAGACCACGCATAGGGTCAGGGGACCCAGAGGCAAGGGTTCGCCAACAGAAGGCCCGAGGGAGCCGGACATAGGTGGATCCCTGGTGGGGAAGGCCAGAGACGAGGACAAGACAGAACGGGAGCTCAGAACCACGCTCCAGAACTACTTGGGGGTTGGCCGAGTCCAGGACCTGGTGGACGCAGCACGGCTCGGGTGGTCACTCAAGGCCGGAGTGACCGGAACATCTGCAGTAAGTAAAGAACCCTGAACTGCACAACCCGACTCTGACTCTCATTACCATCATCCCTGCACTTCCACAACCACCATCCTCTGCACCTGACCCCCTGAGGCTATACCCCTCCCGTTGGGGGTTATACTACCTAAGCTGCACAAACACCATCAGCCTCAGCGGACCCTGCTGCAGCGGCGGCTGTAGTGACCGCAATTCAACGGGTGGCGTAGTCGACATAAAGAACTTTAGTAACATCAGTAAGGACTGCCACACACTGAGCTTGACACCCTGGGCACGGACCGGGTCACAGCCACTCGGAAACTACAACCCCCATCTGATCCGGCTCCGGGTATTCCCCTAAAGAATATGGCCCAGGGGGCGCGTCAACTTTGGCGTAGTCGGCAGGATCTCGTGCCCGCAACACCCGGGTACTGCGTGCCTGAAGAAAAGAACAAGTTTACCTCAAAAAGAAGTCTCCCGCCGGTCCCGGAGGGTCCCCGCCATCGGACTCCATCACAGATCGATTCCCGCCGGTTGTCCGCCATTAACAGCTTTTTCCCGCCATCTGCAGAGTTTCCCGCCACTGGGAGACGATTCCCGCCATTTCCGAAGATTTCCCGCCTCGGAAGAGCGGACGCCATTATGGGCGTACCAGAGGATGGCAAGAGGCCGCCTCCCATCGTGGGCCAGGACCGAAAATGGCGCCAAAAGTGGAAACCGCCCCCACCAACAGAGACTGTGATGCTAGAGGTGTCTGTCAGCGTGAAAGAACTGCCCCTGGAGCTGACAATCACCAAGTGGCCCCGGGACCGCCCTCGAAGTGGGAGGACTGAGAACAAGAGAACAAAGATGGGTGTCGCCTGGAGCAGTCTGGAGAGAGCGCACCCGGAGACAAGAAGCCTGGAGCAGAGTCCAGAAAGAGCCTACCCGGAGATGGAGGGAGAGCCAGGCAGCACCGACCCAGTGGTCAGGAGCCTGATGCGGGCCGCCACTCCAGGCAGCACCGACCCAGTGGTCAGGAGCCTGTTGTCGGTCGCCACTCCAGAAGACCTGCTGGAGACAACGGAAGGAGAGCAGAGCAGCACCGACCCGTTGGTCAGGAGCCTGCTAGAAGCAACGACCCCACTAGGCTTAGTGGAGGTCCTGGCACAGCTCCCCCGAGATCGGGAGTGTGCACAGACTGCGCTGGAGGGCCTCGCACGGAGGATGGCCCGGGTACAGCGAGAGACGTTGGCGGAGTGGAGCCGTGAGATGGCCCAGCAGACAAGAACCCGTCCGCGGAGCACGCCACCCGAGACGAGGAGACAGACCGCCTCTGAGGATGGCGCAGGAGGACTCAAGGCCGGAGACGGCGCCGAGAAGGGAGCCGAACGAAAGGAGGCAGGTAAAGGGGACGTCTCTACCCCAAACCGGGAAACCGCGTACCCGCCCCAGCTCCCCGTCGCAGAGCCCGAAGTACCCCCTGCCGTGCCCGCAACCGCAACGTCACCGCCGCCGACCAGGCCTCAACCGGAAGCCGCGACCCCTGTGACGTCACACGCCTCGACCCCGAGCGTGACCAAGCAGGAAGTACCACCAGCCTGGTCGCAGGGCCTAGTACCCCCGGGCGCCGCAATACCAACAGTGCCCCCTACCTCCGCGGAGCCACCGGCCTGGTCGCAGGGCCAAGTAGCCCAGGGCGCCGCCGTCCTTACGGTGCCCTTCACTTTCCAGGTGCCCCAGGCTTGGCCGCAAGGCCTGGGCAACCCGGGCGCCGCCACCACCGCGCCCATAAAACCAAGAGTGCCGCATCTGGGAGAAGATCTGTTCGCCCAACATACGTGCCCGGATGGGCAGCCCTTTATATGGCCACCGGAGTTTCACCATCCCCGACTCCGGAAAGCGAGACCCCTAGACGAACCCCTGATTCCGGTTCCAAAGCCCGTAAAAAGGACCTCGCCCCTGCTAGAGGAGGCACAGTTTGAGTGGGACCCCACCGGAGAAGATCTCATGGGGTTCACTCAGGAGACTCGGGCAGCCGCAGCGGAGCGTGCAGAGTGCTGCCGCCAGCAGCTCGAGGTCTTTGAGAGGGAGCGGAGAGAGAGGCGGGTCCGGGAACAACAAGCCCAAATAAAGAGCGCGGAGCAGAAGAGCCGGGCCAGGAGGAGTCCCCGTGCAGCCCATGGTCCCCCTTCCACCGGGACTGTGATCAAGTTTAATATGCAGCACGGGTGGGGCTTCATCCGAGATCACCGCACCCCAGGCGACGTCTTCGTGACAAGAAGAGACGTTGAGTCCCACCTACCGGAGGGACACAGAGGACGTGACCTGTATATAGGGGACGAGGTCACCTTCACCCGGCACAAGTGTGCCAAAGGACCCTACGCTCTCCATGTGCATCGCCTGACGGAGGAGGAGCTGCGGTGTGAGGAGGAGCAAGAGGACCCGGACGGGTCTGAAGCTAAAGTTAATCACAAAGAAAGAGCAGGAGGACGTCGTCGTTGAGTACAGCAGAGTAGAAGCTGTATATAGTTGCCCGTCGGGGCACAGTGAACTGTTGCTATTATAGTCCCCGTTGGGACCAGCAAATTGAACTGTTAACCCGTGTGTCCCTTAACCCCACTGACCGAGGACTGAGAGCGGTCATCCCTTTCCTAATACCTGGCCGAGGACTGAGAGCGGCCATATCCCTTGTATATAGTTGCGCTTCCTAAAGCGCCCCCTACCGGTTTTATAGGAAACCGTGTTTCTTCAAGAGACTGTCGCACTTTACCCGGTCACAAGTTGCACAGTGACCGGAGGAGCTAGAAGCAAGAAACGACTACGAGAAAGTTTTATATGAAAAGTTTTATGATGCTGCTAATATATGTTGTTTTATATGTTTTATTATGTTGTTTATGCAAAAATTGTATGTTTTGGTGTTGTTTATATCTTACAGCCCGAGGACGTGCTGTGATTTACCAGGGGGGAATGTAGCACCCTGAGGATTCGGCTGCTACAGGGGTATTGCACCTCAACCCAGAGGTGTGATATTCCACTCCCGGGTAAGGATGGAGTGTGGAGCTGGGCTCGGAAAGCTGCATGCACTACACACATCCCATTTCCGAGGAACAGACCAACGGTACTCCCACTTAGAAATGTGCAGGTACGACAGAGTCTGTTCCTGGCTGGAGTGGGAGGGGGGTGGTACATCCCAGTAGTGTAGGGGCAGATAGGGGGAGCAGCCTGGGTAAAGTTAGGAGCTCATTGGGTGCTGGTCACCTGAGCTCACACATAGAGGGAGTATTTAAGGTGGGCACCATCTAAGATCAGGGTCAGTCGGTCAGTCAGCCACAGTCAGTCAGTCTGTGAGCCTTTTGCAGAATCAGAGGAAGAGAGCAGAAGAGCAGAGCAGCCCCAGGCCCAGAGTGAGAGAGGAGAGAACGAAAGACCCAGAGGGGGAGAAAGAAGGAACTCTGAGAGCCCAAATATAATCACAGGGTGAAGAGTTGGCAACAGGGTACCGGATCCCAAACTGGTGGGGGCTACAGCATACCTCAGCCAGAGACCGGAGGCCGTGGGCAGCATCTGCCACGGCCACCCACCATATCCACTCAGAAGGCAGACCACGCATAGGGTCAGGGGACCCAGAGGCAAGGGTTCGCCAACAGAAGGCCCGAGGGAGCCGGACATAGGTGGATCCCTGGTGGGGAAGGCCAGAGACGAGGACAAGACAGAACGGGAGCTCAGAACCACGCTCCAGAACTACTTGGGGGTTGGCCGAGTCCAGGACCTGGTGGACGCAGCACGGCTCGGGTGGTCACTCAAGGCCGGAGTGACCGGAACATCTGCAGTAAGTAAAGAACCCTGAACTGCACAACCCGACTCTGACTCTCATTACCATCATCCCTGCACTTCCACAACCACCATCCTCTGCACCTGACCCCCTGAGGCTATACCCCTCCCGTTGGGGGTTATACTACCTAAGCTGCACAAACACCATCAGCCTCAGCGGACCCTGCTGCAGCGGCGGCCGTAGTGACCGCAATTCAACGGGTGGCGTAGTCGACATAAAGAACTTTAGTAACATCAGTAAGGACTGCCACACACTGAGCTTGACACCCTGGGCACGGACCGGGTCACAGCCACTCGGAGACTACAACCCCCATCTGATCCGGCTCCGGGTATTCCCCTAAAGAATATGGCCCAGGGGGCGCGTCACATACACCCCTGACCACACCAGGTCTTAATAACCAGCTTTTCACCTTCAAGAACCTGCATATTAGTGGGATGTTGGGTGATTGCCATAGATATATCTTCCCTCTCAGGCCCAGCTCTCGGATAACCACTCAATTAGAAGGGATTTTCCCCCTTGCTTGGTCTCGGCTCACACAGCGGCCTCGTATTCCTCGTATTCTTCGCACCATACAACATATGTCCATGGAAAGATCTTATCTGGAGAAGTGCGCCATATGTAGCAGCGAGCGGCCATATGGCCGTATAGTGAGGCGTGTGGTCTGGACGCCTCTTTTCTCCATTTACATGTATCTGTGTTAATAGGGGCTTGTTGTGGGTTTTTATATCACGTTAATACAATGTAACATTTCTTGCAATGTTAATTACTAAATAAGAGCCTCTGAGCTGCTGCCCGGCCGAGCGTTACGAGGAAACCTGTCATATTGGGATGTAATTATCTAATTACTCAGGGCAATGTGTAAATGAAGAACTATAAATAAACTTCTCCCATAATCTGCTGTCTGATAATCCGCAGGCAGAACGGCTGATAATCTGGAATCTCCCATTTACCAATCATATTTACTAATATTTCAGGTGGTAAAATTGGAGAGTTTAAGACAAGAACAATGTAAATTCCGCCTTTTGTCGGAACCTGGAATTGTCAATATGGTTACTTTATCAATTGTTATTATTGATAAATAATGTATTGGATATCCTGCATACGATGACAATGTTTATCAGTTGGGTACATTAAATGCACTGCAATGGTAACGTCCCTGGTGGTGTAGGGTTTTGAAGCGGTTAATGGCAATATTCATAGTGGTTTAGGAAGGTGAAGTAGATAAGGGTAAAATCTTTTCTGATAGGAGGGGAGTAGCTAAAGGCAATATCCCTGGTGGCCTAGGGGGATGAAGCAGTCATTACCAATATTCCAAGTGACCTAGGGGGGCAAAGTAATTAATGGTGGTGAAGCAGGGTGGTGAAGCCGTTACTAGCAATATCCTTAGTGATCTAGGAGGTAAAGTAGTTAATAGTAATAATTCTAGAGGACTTAGATATTAGAGTAATTAATAGTAATATCCTTGGTGGCCTACGGTGGTGAATATACCTAGTGGTCAATGGAGATGATGTAGTTAATAGTATTATCTCAGGTGGCCTAGGGTGGTGAAGCAGTCATTAACAATATCCCTAGTGGTCAATGAAGGTGAAGTAGTTTATGGTAATATCCCTGGTGGTCAAGGGTGGTGAAGCAGTCATTAGCAATATCTCGAGTGATCTAGGGGGGTAATATCTCTGGTGGCCTAGGGTGGTGAAGTAGTCATTAGTAATATCTGTAGTGATCTGGGGGGGTATAGTAGTTAATGGTAATATCCCTGGTGTTCTAGGGTGGAGAATCAGTCACTAGCAATATCCCTAGTGATCTAGGCAGTTAATAGTATTATCCCTGGTGTCCTAGGGTGGTGAAGCAGTCATTAACAATATCCCTAGTCCGTCAATGGAGGTGAAGTAGTTTATGGTAATATCCCTGGTGGTAAAGGGTGGTGAAGCAGTCATTAGCAATATCCCTAGTGATCTAGGAGAGTAGAGCAGCTATGGGTAATATCTCTGGTGATCTAGTGATAGAGTAATTAATAGTAATATCTTTGGTGGTCTACGGTGGTGAGTCAGTCATTAACAATATGTTAATGGTCATTTTTGTGGCTTTCTAGTGGAGTTGAACTTGATAATGGTAATATCCCTCATGGGCATAGGAAGGTAAAATAGTTAGTGGTAAAATTTGAAGGGGTCTAGGGTGCTGGAGTATTTAGTTGTAATACTCTTGGTGGTCTAGAGGGTGAAGTAGTTAATGATATTTTTCTTGGTGGTCTAGGGGGTGGAAGTTAACAATCAAAATCCCTCTGATGGCCTAGGGAAGTGAAGTAGTTAATGGTAAAATCTGTGGTGGTTTAGGGTGGTAGAGTAATTAACAGAAATATCTCTAGTGGTCTACTGTGGTGAAGCAATCATTAACAATATCCCTGGTGATCTAGGGGATGAAGTAGTTAATGATCATTTTTAGAGGTTAGTAGTTAATGATAACATCTCGGTGGTGAAATCGTATTAGTAATATTCAGGGTGGCCTAGAGCGGTGGAATAATTCATGGCAATTTCCACTGTGATTTAATATGGGAGAAGTAGCTAATATTAATAGTCCTGCTGATCTGGGGGTTGTGAAGTAGGTGGTGTCGATATCTGTAATCATCTGGTGGTAGGGGGTGAAGTAATTAATAGAAATAGCCATGATGGTCTAGAATGGTGAAGTAGTTAAGGGGATGATTGGTGTTATGATAATTTAGGGTGGTTATTAGTTAACATCAAATATCTCTAGAGGTGTAAAGATTTAGGGATTGTTTCTGGGACTGTAAACCATTATTAAGGTAGACCTCAATATGTGATCAGTTGGGGCGTACCTCCTGAACGCTGGCATTCAGCTGAGCCTGGAAGAGTGTTGTGGTCATGCCCTGTAATCTGTGCAAGGATCACTGTACAGGAGGAGGTGGAGGTGAGCTGTGACATCACCTAGTGTGAATGGTGGATCTGTGTTATGTACTGAATACAGAGGTGTGATGAACCAACATGTAATGATCATATAATGCGGTCTCCTCACTTGAACCATCATGACGTTCCACACCCCCTGGGGACACGTAAGGTCAGCTTGGCACAGTTTTACACAGACACCCCCCCCCCCCCCCCAGGGAGGCACGGGGAGTGAGAGGATGTGGCCCACGCAGTCGCTGACATGGCACTACACTCACTCACAACCCTGACAGGCTGAGAAGCCCCTTTCACTTGCACCAATGAAACAGTCTTGTCAGCCCATTAGGACTGCCACCAGTTCCTCAGAAACGTTAAGCCCAGTCCATTAATGGGATTATATCGGCCTAGAAACCAGCACCGGTAGCATGGAAAGTTAAAACAGAGAACACGTACATGTGGATTAATGTTATGCGCTTCAAAGTTGGACCCAAAAAGACTGGCACCAAACCAGCAAAGGTGCAGCCACAGATGCACTTGGCACAAGCTGCCCAGCTAGGCGAGCCCTTGAGGGCCAGGAATACTCTTCACCCAGCTCCCATTAAATGGAAGGAGGACTTTGGCAGAGCCCTTCCCAGACCCACTGTCACCGGACAGCTGGCGTCTGGTGACGCGGCTGGTGCTCAGTCTAAGACCAAGTGATTACCTCTGCAGGAACCCCAGAAAGCGTAACCAAAAGACAAAATAAGAAAACCCTGCAGTAATAGCAAAACCTAATACTAATACCACAAACCACCTAGCACATGGAATACTGCAATAAACAGCAAAGGACTGAGCAGGGAGCAGGATTATATACTCCGCCTAATGATCAAGTGTTGACTACTTCCCAATCATTCCCAGACAGCCACCCCCTGCTAGCTTCAACAGTAGGCTGGACAAAATCCCACCACTGCTTATTGCCAAATAAAACAGTGTCCTGCGTTGCTTTGCAACTGGAGAAAACAGCGTCCCATCTTCTCTGGACAGAGAAATCAGTGAAGGACATGGCGTCTGTCAGCTGATTCCAGTTCCTTCCAGCAGGTTACTCGATGTGGCCTCTCCTTTAAAAGTGAACAGCAAGCATGAGAGATAGAGAGGACATGGCCTTACACAAGCCTTTATCCCCTTGGTCAGTCATTCCTTTTTCCATCCCCAGGATGATCCTTATCCCCATTCCCTGGGTGTTTGTAGCTAAAACTCCCAAAACCTATGAAGGATCATAACTTCCCAATGGTAGGTCACAGGGCAGCGGTTCTGGTGCCATCTGATCCGGCTGGGAACCTGTTACACTTGGAGATCAAACACGGCTTTGCTACCTGGCTTCTACTATCCTATCCTTTTTGTGGCTAGGACATACGGTCACTCCATATTCTCCTTAAATCTTCTTAGGAAATCCTATCAGACTGGACCAAGCAGACACACAGCGGGGGCTGCACATAAGGTCATCTAGTATGAGCTTGGATACTAGCTGGTGTGGCTGGACCTGAGCTAGGTGTCCTGTTCCAGCCACACATGCTGAAGGAGGATAGTAATCTGTCAATAAATCCCCCCATTTCCTTCACAAGAGGTGTTATCGCTTATTGTACAGGAGGGGGAGGTGAGCTGTGACATCAACTATTGTGGATGGTGGATTCTGTGTTATGTACTGTATATAGAGGTGTTATGAGTCATTGTAAGGAGGAGGAGGAAGTTAGCTGTGACATCATATATTGTGAATGGTGGATCCTGTGTTATCTACTGTATATAGAGGTGTTATATCAATCATTTTACAGGAGGAGGAGGAGAGCTGTGACATCACCTATTGTGAATGGGGGATCCTGTGTTATCTACTGTATATAGAGGTGTTATCAGTCATTGTACAGGAGGAGGAGGTGGGCTGTGACATCACCTATTGTGAATGGTGGATCCTGTGTTATCTACTGTATATAGAGGTGTTATCAGTCATTGTACAGGAGGGGGAAGTGAGCTGTGACATCACCTTCTGTGAATGGTGGATCCTGTGTTATCTACTGTATATAGAGGTGTTATCAGCCATTGTACAGGAGGAGGAGGAGGTGCGCTGTGACATCACCTATTGTGAATGGTGGATCCTGTGTTATCTACTGTATATAGAGGTGTTATCAGCCATTGTACAGGAGGAGGAGGAGGTGCGCTGTGACATCACCTATTGTGAATGGTGGATCCTGTGTTATCTACTGTATATAGAGGTGTTATCAGCCATTGTACAGGAGGAGGAGGAGGTGCGCTGTGACATCACCTATTGTGAATGGTGGATCCTGTGTTATCTACTGTATATAGAGGTGCTATCAGACATTGTACAGGAGGAGGAGGTGAGCTGTGACATCACCTATTGTGAATGGTGGATCTTGTGTTACTCATTGTATTAAAAGTTTTTATCAGTATATTGTAAACCTGTCTGTGAAGATAATGAGAAGACTGCTGAGAAGTGATCTCTACATAACAGTGAGCATCAGCTTGTTATGAGGGAGGAGTGAAAACTAAGATTTCTGGAATTACTTTTAAGCTGGATAATAACAAAGATCACCAACAATTTTAAAAAATATATATTTATTTTACTCTCTTATATAGCGCCATTAATTCCACAGCGCTTTACAGACAATATCATCGCTGTCCCCCATTGGGACCTCCCAATCTACATTCCCTATCAGGATGTCTTTTGGGAGTGTGGGAGGAAACCGGAAAACCCAGAAGAAACCCACGCAAACATGGGGAGAACATACAAGGCTGCAGTAATATATATATATATATATATATATATATATATATATATATATATATATATACAGTACAGACCAAAAGTTTGGACACACCTTCTCATTTTAAGATTTTTCTGTATTTTCATGACTATGGAAATTGTACATTCACACTGAAGGCATCAAAACTATGAATTAACACATGTGGAATTATATACTTAACAAAAAAGTGTGAAACAACTGAAAATATGTCTTATATTCTAGGTTCTTCAAAGTAGCAACCTTTTGCTTTGGTGACTGCTTTGCACACTCTTGGCATTCTCTTGATGAGCTTCAAGAGGTAGTCACCGGAAATGGTTTTCACTTCACAGGTGTGCCCTGTCAGGTTTAATAAGTGGGATTTCTTGCCTTATAAATGGGGTTGGGACGATCAGTTGTGTTGTGCAGAAGTCTGGTGGATACACAGCTGATAGTCCTACTGAATAGACTCTTAGAATTTGTATTATGGCAAGAAAAAAGCAGCTAAGTAAAGAAAAATGAGTGGCCATCATTACTTTAAGAAATGAAGGTCAGTCAGTCTGAAAAATTGGGAAAACGTTGAAAGTGTCCCCAAGTGCAGTTGCAAAAACCATCAAGCGCTACAAAGAAACTGGCTCACATGAGGACCGCCCCAGGAAAGGAAGACCAAGAGTTACCTCTGCTTCTGAGGATAAGTTTATCCGAGTCACCAGCCTCAGAAATCGCAGGTTAACAGCATCTCAGATTAGAGTCCAGGTCAATGCCACACAGAGTTCTAGCAGCAGACACGTCTCTTCAACAACTGTTAAGAGGAGACTTTGTGCAGCAGGTCTTCATGGTAAAATAGCTGCTAGGAAACCACTGCTAAGGACAGGCAACAAGCAGAAGAGACTTGTTTGGGCTAAAGAACACAAGGAATGGACATTAGACCAGTGGAAATCTGTGCTTTGGTCTGATGAGTCCAAATTTGAGATCTTTGGTTCCAACCACCGTGTCTTTGTGCGACGCAGAAAAGGTGAACGGATGGACTCTACATGCCTGGTTCCCACCGTGAAGCATGGAGGAGGAGGTGTGATGGTGTGGGGGTGCTTTGCTGGTGACACTGTTGGGGATTTATTCAAAATTGAAGGCATACTGAACCAGCATGGCTACCACAGCATCTTGTAGCGGCATGCTATTCCATCCGGTTTGCGTTTAGTTGGACCATCATTTATTTTTCAACAGGACAATGACCCCAAACACACCTCCAGGCTGTGTAAGGGCTATTTGACCAAGAAGGAGAGTGATGGGGTGCTGCGCCAGATGACCTGACCTCCACAGTCACCAGACCTGAACCCAATCGAGATGGTTTGGGGTGAGCTGGACCGCAGAGTGAAGGCAAAAGGGCCAACAAGGGCTAAGCATCTCTGGGAACTCCTTCAAGATTGTTGGAAGACCATTTCCGGTGACTACCTCTTGAAGCTCATCAAGAGAATGCCAAGAGTGTGCAAAGCAGTCATCAAAGCAAAAGGTGGCTACTTTGAAGAACCTAGAATATAAGACATATTTTCAGTTGTTTCACACTTTTTTGTTAAGTATATAATTCCACAGGTGTTAATTCATAGTTTTGATGCCTTCAGTGTGAATGTACAATTTCCATAGTCAAGAAAATACAGAAAAATCTTTAAATGAAAAGGTGTGTCCAAACTTTTGGTCTGTACTGTATATAATTTGATTGCAACAGTAGGTCATTTTAAACATGTCCCTTGATGTGTTAAATTCCTCCTTACTGTAGCTGCCACTAGAGGGAGCTCACTTCATATGAATTTATTATTGAGTTCAGTATGAATGTAGAGCTCCCCCTAGTGACAAAAAAATGAAATCACTTGACTATGGTGTGGGAGTATTTGGCTGTTTGGGGGTCACTACACTGTAGCTGGATAGAGATGTAAGCAGAGCAGCTTGTGTATAATACTGTACAATGCGCTTACGGTAATGGCGGGATGGAGTTGGCCGCTTTCCTGTAGAAAACCTTTGTTTGTCCTAACGCCTTCATTGGAATTGCCTTAGCCTTTAAGTCTCTCTCGGCGCGCACACGTTCCCTCTATTGCTTCTCCCGGATTGCTCTTATCTGGCGCCCCCCCGCCTGCAGATAGCAGCCTCTCCATTCTATAAATATCTCCGCTCCTTCCCAACAAAAGCCGCCGTGGCCCTCGCCAATCGCGCACAAAGCGGCCATTGACAATCAGGTCCGGCATTCATCTTGTAAGATAAAAGTCTCATTGTGCCCAGTCTCTGTTTGGCTGCATCTCATCTGCAACAGGCGTTATTTAGATAAGCTCATTTATGGGGCGTCACAATAAACACGAAAAATATGAAACATGAGCCGAGAGCACAGTATCAGGAGGGAACACAAAAGCCTTCATTTCAAGCACACTTCATGAAAACACAGGCACGGAGCTTCTGATAGACTGCCACATGCCACGCACGGGATCATTGACTGGAGATGGGATTTATACAAATTACAGAAAGTTTATGACTTAAAGGGTTATTTTCCATCTTCATAAAAGGATATTTTTCAGATAGCGCTTGCAAAAACAAGCAATTTTGCAATTTACTGTTTCTTAAAATTTGCAGCCATTTTTGAGATATTAACACTTTTCTTTTTGTTTACAGCTTGTTGCCTAGGAGACCGACCACCGCTGCTTGTAAGCATTATGTTGAAGTTAGCCAGTATTAGAAGGTGATAAAACACTGCAGCAATCCTGGCCAGCTTCAAAAGAGTCAATAGAAAAGAGTATGTAAAAACCCTGCATGTTCTGCTGTCTAGCAGTAGTGGTCGGTCGCCAAGTCAATGAGCTGTAAACAAAAGAAAAGTGGTAATATCTCAAGAACGGTTGAAAATTTTAATAAGCAGCAAATTGGAAACTTGCTTGTATTTACAAGCTCTGTCCAAAAATATCCATCTGTGAAGATGTGAATAAACCCTCTAAGTACCTTTAACTCTGTCTGGGAGGCAGCTTGTTGTAATGCTGGAATAGAAAGCCTCCCCTAAGCTCAGATTGCTGCAATTTTGCTCATAAAAGTAATTCTAATAGTGACTCTTATATTTGTGCCTTATTATTAAATTTGAGCCTAATTCATCATCTGCAACTTTTTGAAACCTCACAAAATTTTGTTGCAATTGTATTCTAGAGGACAACATTTTTGTGCTATTGAAGACTACATTTTAAAGGGCTGTGCAACTTCTTGCTCTAAAAAGGTGCAAAAAGAGGTAAAAGACAAAAAAAAGAAAGCATCTTTGCATTTGCGCCAAATTCATTAACCCACGTGAAACATTTTGAAGAATTTTAGCGCAAACAAAAAAAAAAACAGCTGCGTACACCACAACACAAAAACAGAAAGGCATTTAAAGAAAAAACACAAATGATAAATTGAGGGTCTTGAATTATGCAATATGCAAGTGTCAAGGCTCATAGTGAATACTTGCAAATCAGAACCATTAAAGGGGATTTCAAGGACTTTGAAGGGGTTGTCCACTGCTCGGACAGCCCTTTCTTAAATACTCGCTGCAACGTCACCAGTGTAAGAGGTGGGTAACTGTTATTTTTATTTTACTCAAGGGAATATGGTATATAAGGAGGGATTGTCTGAGTAGTGGACAACCCCTTTAATTTTAGTAGGAAAGGTCATTAGTATTAGATGGGTCGGAATTTAGCTCTTGGCCTCCATGCAAATCTCAGCCATGTTTCAGTGTGTCATGATGCTTTGGCCTCCTCATTGTTTAAAACCCCCACCATGTTTCAGTGCGTCATGGTGCTTTGGCCTCCTCATTGTTTAAAGCCCCCACCATGTTTCAGTGTGTCATGATGCTTTGGCCTCCTCATTGTTTAAAACCCCCACCATGTTTCAGTGCGTCATGGTGCTTTGGCCTCCTCATTGTTTAAAACCCCCACCATGTTTCAGTGTGTCATGATGCTTTGGCCTCCTCATTGTTTAAAACCCCCACCATGTTTCAGTGTGTCATGGTGCTTTGGCCTCCTCATTGTTTAAAACCCCCACCATGTTTCAGTGTGTCATGGTGCTTTGGCCTCTTCATTGTTTTAAGTGCTATATACACTCCCCCCCCCCTACAGTTAGTATCGGCCCCTTCAAATCACTGATTGGTGGGAATGCCGAAAGTGAGACCTTCACCGACCTAATTTTGATGATGGTCTATTGTAAGGACAGATCATAGCTTGAATTTCAGCAAAAACATTAGCAGGACTATGCGTCAGAGGCCACATTGGGCTGTCCGTGTCTGCTGGACCAGAGCCCTGCAAGCCTACTTCTTCTTGCCAGAACTTCTGGCTCCTTTCCTTATCGGAAGATCCAGTGGGACATTATTCTTACTGCCCCACGGACCTAAATTCTAAATCCTATTCTAAGGTAAGATCATCAGTTAAAATTCAGCAGAAACATTCACAGCACTATGATCCAGTGGCTATGTAGGACTGTCCGTGTCTGCTGGACCAGAGCCCTGCAAGCCTCCTTCTTCTTGCCAGCACTTCTGGCTCCTTTCCTGATCGGAAGACCCAGCGGTACATTATTCTTACTACCCCACGGACCAAATTTCTAAATCCTATTCTAAGGAAAGATCATCAGTTAAAATTCAGCAGAAACATTTAAAGCACTATGATCCAGTGGCTATTATTATTATTATTTATTATTATTTATTATTATAGCGCCATTTATTCCATAGCGCCTTACATGTGAAATGTAGAACTGTCCGTGTCTGCTGGGCCAGAGCCCTGCAAACCTCCTTCTACCTGCCAGAATTCCCGGCTCCTTTCCAGATCGAAAGACCCAGCACGACGTCATCATTATGGCACGACATGCGCATGACATTGTGCAGGTCCTACTAATTAGGAGAGGAACAAGGGATGCCGGCAAGTAGGAGAAGGGTTGCAGGGCTCTGGTGCAGTGGCCAAGTACTACCTAGGTAGCCACTAGATGAGGGTGCTGCAAATCATTTTGCTTATCTCTACCCTAAGTATCTTAGTACAGGACAATCCCTTTAAGTCATAACAGATTATAATAACAACCTGGCATTAAATACTAATTCCTAGTGCAGTAGATTTTTGGAACAGGTGACAATCTATCAGTATCTCTGAGTGTTTGATCGTTGCAGAAGCCTTATAAATCTGTCTCCCTCCAGATGCTGGAAAGATGCAGCTCTATTGGCCTCTAGCACAGCAGGAAGTCACAGCATTAATTCCAACACCCTACAGCTGCTGCATTACAGATAGCCAGCAATCTGAATGCAATAAGTGCTGACAGTGTCCGACTATCAAGAAAACAAAAACAGGGTCTGCATGATCACAACATCATAAATGGACAGCGCTGGGAGATACTTTCTGTCCTTCGGTGAAGAAGATTCATGGCACAGGGAAGAAAAGCAACAATCTGTTAGAATCTTTTAGTGTTTGATCTTTGCAGAATCATTCATGAAAGCAGCTCGTTCTACCTCTAGCACAGCAGGAAGTCACAGCATTAAAGGGTTGTTTTTCAACCAACATCTTCAGGAGCGCGCTGCTCCTCAGCCTCCTGGCTTCCTGGGGAGGAGGTACGCTCCTGAAGATTGACAGTTCGGACCAGTGACATGATTGCACCACTAGTCTGAAGTGCACACTTTCTAATTCTGCTAGAAGAAATAGCTTTGCCTCTGCAGCATCGGAGGAAACAAACACTCGAGCTGAGAGGGGAATCGGCTGCACAAGAGGCAGAAACCTATAAAGAGAACACACGCACTGCAAATAAAGCAAATGTTTGCACTGTGACGGCCGACCGGCAGCCCACACTACTGTAAAGCTGGATATATTCTGGCTACAGTTTATTCCTGTTTTGGTTTCACCGGCCAAAATCTCCAGCGGATACATGATACTGTGAATGATGTGTGACTGGGCTATAACATAAAACGCTGATGTCATAAAACACAATGTTTTGTGACATTACAAGCCCGCTGCAGTCAGGATGACATTTATTCTTTCCAGAGCGAGAACATAATCACTCCCCGGACAGATATTTCCTGTGTTTGGCCTGAGCTGCCCGCTCCATCAAATCTGCACATTAAAAAAGCACCGTCCATTTCCTGGATAACTACTGAGCATATGTCTGCAAGAGATACCAACCCTGACCCGTGCCACCTGCAACACTAACACTAATAAAAGAAGAGATTAGCAAAACTCATCAAATTTAACATTTCTAGAGCTTTTTTTTACTTTTCAAAATGTGCTCCGCACTCATGCCAGATTCACACGGTCAATGTCTTCAGAGGAACCTTTAACTTATTTCTCTTATGTACAAGAATATAACTACTATAATACTGCCCCTATGTACAAGAACATAACTACTATAATACTGCCCCTATGTATAAGAATATAACTGCTATAATACTGCCTCCTATGTACAAGAATATAACTACTATAATACTGCCCCTATGTACAAGAATATAACTACTATAATACTGCTCCTATGTACAAGAATATACCTACTATAATCCTGCTCATATGTACAAGAATATAACTACTATAATACTGCCCCTATGTATAAGAATATAACTGCTATAATACTGCCTCCTATGTACAAGAATATAACTACTATAATACTGCCCCTATGTACAAGAATATAACTACTATAATACTGCTCCTATGTACAAGAATATAACTACTATAATCCTGCTCATATGTACAAGAATATAACTACTATAATACTGCTCCTATGTACAAGAATATAACTACTATAATACTGCCCCCTATGTACAAGAATATAACTACTATAATACTGCTCCTATGTACAAGAATATAACTACTATAATACTGCTCTCTATGTACAAGAATATAACTACTATAATACTGCCCCCTATGTACAAGAATATAACTACTATAATACTGCTCCTATGTACAAGAATATAACTACTATAATACTGCTCCTATGTACAAGAATATAACTACTATAATACTGCTCTCTATGTACAAGAATATAACTACTATAATACTGCTCCTATGTACAAGAACATAACTACTATAATACTGTTCCTATGTACAAGAATATAACTACTATAATACTGCCCCTATGTACAAGAATATAACTACTATAATACTGCCCCTATGTACAAGAATATAACTACTATAATACTGCCCCTATGTACAAGAATATACCTACTATAATCCTGCTCATATGTACAAGAATATAACTACTATAATACTGCCCCTATGTATAAGAATATAACTGCTATAATACTGCCTCCTATGTACAAGAATATAACTACTATAATACTGCCCCTATGTACAAGAATATAACTACTATAATACTGCTCCTATGTGCAAGAATATAACTACTATAATCCTGCTCATATGTACAAGAATATAACTACTATAATACTGCTCCTATGTACAAGAATATAACTACTATAATACTGCCCCCTATGTACAAGAATATAACTACTATAATACTGCTCCTATGTACAAGAATATAACTACTATAATACTGCTCTCTATGTACAAGAATATAACTACTATAATACTGCCCCCTATGTACAAGAATATAACTACTATAATACTGCTCCTATGTACAAGAATATAACTACTATAATACTGCTCCTATGTACAAGAATATAACTACTATAATACTGCTCTCTATGTACAAGAATATAACTACTATAATACTGCTCCTATGTACAAGAATATAACTACTATAATACTGCTCCTATGTACAAGAATATAACTACTATAATACTGCTCCTATGTACAAGAATATAACTACTATAATACTGCTCCTATGTACAAGAATATAACTACTATAATACTGCTCTCTATATACAAGAATATAACTACTATAATACTGCCCCTATGTACAAGAATATAACTACTATAATACTGCTCCTATGTACAAGAATATAACTACTATAATACTGCCCCCTATGTACAAGAATATAACTACTATAATACTGCCCCCTATATACAAGAAAATAACTACTATAATACTGTCCCTATGTACAAGAATATAACTACTATAATACTGCCCCCTATGTACAAGAATATAACTACTATAATACTGCCCCCTATGTACAAGAATATAACTACTATAATACTGCCCCCTATATACAAGAATATAACTACTATAAGACTGTCCCTATGTACAAGAATATAACTACTATAATACTGCCCCCTATGCACAAGAATATAACTACTATAATACTGCCCCCTATACACAAGAATATAACTACTATAATACTGTCCCTATGTACAAGAATATAACTACTATCATACTGCCCCCTATGCACAAGAATATAAATTCTATAATACTGCCCCCTGTATAAAAGAATATAACTACTATAATACTGGTCCCTATGTACAAGAATATAACTACTATAATACTGTTCCCTATGTACAAGAATATAACTACTATAATACTGCCCCTATGTATAAGAATATAACTACTATAATACTGCCCCCTATGTACAAGAATATAACTACTATAATACTGCTCCTATGTACAAGAATATAACTACTATAATACTGCCTCCTATGTACAAGAATATAACTATACACATACAGCTGAAGAATATTGTAGCCCACGAGCCCACTGGGTTCATGTGCCGCCAATCAGAGGCCAGCACCTGACATCGGGGTGCCATGACTGGGGACGCGCTCCGGTCGCTTAGTTGGGGGGGGGGGGGGGGGGGGGGCTCAGAGAAGGTGAGTAGAAGCATTTATTTGTTTTTTGAAATACCAGGATGGGGCTATATACCAGGATGGAGGACATTTACCAGGATGGAGGGACATATAACAGAATAGAAGGCCATATACCAGGATGGGGGCCATATGCCAGGATGAGAGGACATATACCAAGATGGGGCCATATACCAGGATGGAGCTATATACCAGGATGGGGATATATACGAAGATGGAGGACATTTACTAGAATGGGGGACATTTACCATAATGGAGGGACATATACCAGGATAGGGGCCATACATCTAGATGGGGCTATATACCGGGATGGGGGGACATATATACCAGGATGGAGGACATATACCAGGATGGGGGACATATACCAGGATGGAGGATATATACCAGGATGGAGGACATATACCATGATGGAGGACATATACCATGATGGAGGATAAATACCATGATGGAGGACATATACCAGGATGGGGGACATATACCAGGATTGAGGACATATACCATGATGGAGGATATATACCAGGATGGAGGACATATACTAGGATGGGGGACATATACCAGGATGGTGGACATATACCAGGATGGTGGACATATACCAGGATGGTGGACATTTACCAGGATGGAGGATATATACCAGGATGGAGGATATATACCAGGATGGAGGACATATACCAGGATGGGGGACATATACCAGGATGGAGTGCCATATACCAGGATGGGTGCTGTATACCAGGATGGGGACATATACCAGGATGGGGTACATATGTCAGGCTGGGGGACATATACTAGGATGGGGGACATATACCACGATGGAGGGACATATACCAGGATGGGGAATATATACCAGGATAGGAGACACATACCAGGATGGGGCCATATACCAAGTTGGGGGAAATATACCAGTGTTACGGATCCGGGTGGTGGAACCTCTGTGCTGCGGTGCAAGGAGGGACCAGAGGGGCATGACCCATGGGAGTCGCCTGCTCTCATACAAGGTCGGTCCCAGAGTGGCACCTGGTCCCTCTGCTCGGTCCCTCCCTGGTTCCCCCCACCACAACCTTTTATATGTGCTACATGGAATGGGGGGGAGCTACATGAAACTTGGGGAAACGGCCGCGACGGGGGGGAAAATATTGGATGCGAGGGGGGCACGACGTGGGGGGGACGTGATGGGGGGTGAGGGTGGGCGTGACCGGGGGGGGGCGACCACTGACAGTGCCTAGGGCAGCAGAAACTCCAAATACGGCCCTGCCTCCGGCCATTGGCCGGGGACTTTTTAGGACGGCGCGTGCGGCCCCTTTAAGAGGGAGGGAGCGCGCGCCCTAAGCACAGAGCCAGGGAAGCTGCGTGCACCAGCAGCAGCTGCAGGGAGGCCGGAAGACGCCGGAGCGGCACCGCGGCGGTAAGTGGGTCGGCGTGTTTGCCTGGCAGGGGGCAGAGCTGATGATGCTACAGTACCCCCCCCCTTTACGGCCCCCCTTTTTCAGGCCAGCAAGAAATTCATTAAGGAGAAGAGGGGCATGGATGTTCTCCCTGGGTTCCCAAGACCTCTCCTCCAGGCCAAACCCCTTCCAATCCACCAGAAAAATAGGTTTTTCCTCTTACCATTTTGGTGGCCAAAATGTTCTCTACCTCATAGACGTCCTCAGCGGAGACTGGAGCTGGAGTGGTACCTGGATCATCAGAAAAAGAATTAAGAACAACTGGTTTGAGGAGAGATTCGTGGAAGGAGTTGGGAATCCGTAAGGTGACCGGGAGTTTTAGCTTGTAAGCCACGGGATTGATTTGCTTGAGAACCTCAAACGGACCGATGAACCGCGAACTTATACGAAGGTATTTTGAGCCGAACATGTTTGGAGGAGAGCCAGACCCTGTCTCCCAGACGGAATAGAGGGGGATCCAGACGTCTCTTATCGGCATGTTTCTTAATCCGTTCAGAGGACTGAAGAAGTGCGGATCTAGTGTCTTCCCAAATAGTAGAAAATTCGCTGAACAGAGACTCCGCGGCAGGATTGTCCACAGAAGCGGAGACGGGAAATGGGATTCGGGGGTGTTGACCGTAGACCACAAAAAACGGGGATTTGGAAGAAGACTCCCTCTCAGGCTTACTGTAGGAGAACTTGGCCCATGGTAGGAGCTCAACCCAATCATTATGGTGAGCATTGACGAAATGCCGGAGAAAGCTGGTAAGGACCTGGTTGATACGTTCCACTTGACCATTGGACTGAGGATGATAAGCAGAGGAGAAATCCAGGGTGACATCCAGCACCTTACACGTAGCTCTCCAGAAGCGTGAAGTGAACTGGACCCCGCGATCAGGCCCAATGTGGAGGGGTAGGCCGTGGAGACGAAAGATGTGAAGGATGAAGTCCTTAGCCAGCACAGATGCGGATGGGAGACCAGGCAGAGGGATGAAGTGGGCCATTTTAGAAAAGCGGTCAGCGACCACCCAAATGACAGTACAACCGGCAGAAACAGGGAGATCAGTAATAAAGTCCATAGCAATGTGTTGCCACGGAGCGGAAGGTATGGGTAGAGGCAGGAGACGGCCAGCGGGAAGATGCCTGGGAACTTTGTTACGTGCACAGGAGGAACAAGCCGTGACGAAATCCGCAACATCCTTGCATAGCGAAGGCCACCAGTAATGCCGGGCGATGAGCAGGAAGGTCTTCCCCTGGCCAGCATGGCCTGCTAGTTTGGACGAATGGCCCCAGAGAAGAACTTTCTTACGATCCGGAACAGCTACAAAAGTCTTACCGGGTGGAAGACGAGACAGGTCAAACGGGGCCACAGTCATTACTCTGGAGGGGTCGATGATATGCAGATGCTCCTCCTTTTGGTCGGAGGACATTAATGAGCAGGATAGAGCGCCGGCTTTAACGTTCTTGTCCGCAGGGCGGTAATGTAGAGAAAAAGCAGAATCGGGCAAAGAACAGAGACCACCGGGCCTGACGCGGGTTGAGTCTCTGGGCGTTTTGGAGATAGGCCAGATTTTTGTGATCTGTGTAGATGATGACTGGGTGCAGAGCCCCTTCCAGCTGGTAGCGCCACTCCTCCAGCGCCAATTTGATGGCAAGCAGCTCACGATCTCCTATGGAGTAGTTGCACTCGGACGGGGAGAAGAGCTTGGAGAAGAAGCCGCAGGTTACCATTCTCCCGGACGGGGATTTCTGGGCGAGCACCGCTCCGGCTCCGGAGGAGGAGGCATCAACCTCCAGGAAGAACTGCTTGTTGCAATCCGGATGGTGCAGCACAGGGGCGGAAGAGAAAGCTTGTTTTAGGGAGACGAAGGCCTCCTCCACTTCGGGAGTCAATTCCCTGGGATTTGCTCCCTTACGGGTGAGCGCAGAGATGGGAGCGGTCCGGGAGGAAGAATGAGGAATGAAGAGGCGGTAATAATTTGCAAAGCCCAGGAATCGATGAATCGCCTTCAACCCCTCCGGTCGAGCCATTTTAAGACGGCAGAAACCTTCTCGGGATCCATATGAAGACCAGTCTCGGAGATAATATATCCCAGGAACGGAAGGGAAGTCTGCTCAAAGAGACATTTTTCAAATTTTGCGTAGAGACGATTCTGCCGGAGCCTTAGCAGAACCTGACGAACATTCCTCCGGTGTGAGGGCAGATCCGGAGAGAAGACCAAGATATTGTCCAGGTACACCACTATGCAAGACTACAAGAAGTCACGGAAAATGTCATTAACTAGCTCCTGGAAGACGGCTGGGGCATTACAGAGACCAAAGGGCATCACGCGGTATTCATAGTGACCGTCCCGGGTGTTGAATGCCGTCTTCCACTCGTCTCCCTGGCGGATCTGGACCAAATTGTACGCCCCACGTAGATCGAGCTTGGTGAAGACCCTCGCGCCTTTAAGGCGGTCGAACAGCTCCGAGATGAGAGGCAGGGGTACTTATTCTTGATGGTAACTTGGTTAAGCCGGCTGTAATCGATACACGACCATAGCGAGCCGTCTTTCTTTTTAACGAAGAAGAATCGCCAATTCAGGACGGGTTCATTTTTCTGTAGCCAGGGTAGACCTAGCAAAAGGGAGTGAGAGAGTCCAGATAGCACATGGAAGGAGATCCTCTCTGAGTGCAGCATTCCCACCTGAAGGGTTACAGGCTTTGTGACGAGCAAGATGGTCACTGGAAGGAGTCTCCCATCCACGGAAGCGACTGCCAAAGGTTCGGCCAGACGTTTGGTGGGAATCTGATACTGCTCCACAAGGGACTGAGAAATGAGATTCCCAGCGGCTCTGGAATCCAGGTGGGCGGTCTCAAAGAAGCGGGTCACACCACTGGAGATAGAAACGGATAGAGTCAAGGACGGAGAGGATTTACTCTTGCCTAGGACGACCTCTCCGAGTGGTCCTAGACACTGGAGTTTCCCGGCTTCACCGCACAGGAACGGATCAGATGCTCCTTACTGCCACAGTAGAAATAGCTCCCCTCGGCTCGGCGAGTTTCTTAGCGAGACTTGACCATCTTGCTCTGGTCAATCTGCATGGGTTTGGGCGAGCGTGCCCGGGGAATTGCTGGTTGGGAGGCAGGTTTCTGGAAAAAAGGAGCAAGACGAGGAAATCTTCTCTCCCGGGTAGTCTCCTTAACTCGCTCCAAGAAACAGATGTCAATCCAGGAAGCTAGTGACACCAGGTCGTCCAGGGTGGAAGGGATGTCACGACCGGCTAGCTCATCCTTGATTGGTCCGGAAAGACCCTCCCAGAAGGTGGACACCAGGGCCTCGTTGTTCCAGGCAAGCTCAGATGCGAGGGTACGGAACTGTATGGCATACTGGCCCACGGTGAGACTCTCTTGGCAGAGACTGAGCAGTGAGGAGGCAGTTGTAGTCTTCCGTCCGGGCTCATCGAAGACCTTCTGGAAGGCAGTGAGGAAAGCCGGAAGATCGGACACCAGGGGATCCCCTCTCTCCCATAGGGGGTTTAGCCATGCCAATGCTTCCCCGGTGAGGCGAGACATGTTGAACGCTACCTTGACCCAGTCTGAGGGAAACTGATGTGCCAGGAGTTCAAAGTGCAGCGTGCAATGGTTTAGAAAACCCCAACATAAGACGGGGTCACCACCAAAACGTGGAGGTGCAGAAAGCCGAGGTCCAGAGCTGGATGTCATGACACTAGTAGGCTGAGGCGCCGCCGGAGCGGGTGCCACTCGGCTCGAGACGGACACAGGTGGGATGGACAGCATGTCCAGGCGGGAGTTGACAGACCGCAGATAGGTCAGGATAGTTTCCTGTTGGGATCTCTGACGAGAAACCTCCTGGTACAGGTCAGGAAGCGAATGAGCCTGGGAGGCACCGGGTTCCATGGCCCGTGCGGATCCGGGTGATGGAATCTCTGTGCTGCGGTGCAAGGAGGGACCAGAGGGGCGTGACTAAGTATCTACTCGGCCTGACCAGGGTCGCACGGCGGCTCAGTCGACTCCGTGAACCAGGGAGGGACCAGGTGCCACTCTGGGACCGACCTTGTATGAGAGCAGGCGACTCCCACGGGTCAGAAGGCAGGAACTGACCGGTACAGCGGAAGAGCACGGCAGGCAGGCTGACGAGTGGTCCAGGTAGTCAGGCAGGCTAATTTGGCTGATAGCCAGACAGGTGCTCTGGGTAGGTAAGCTGGTGGGCACAACAGATAACAGGCAGGTGCTTTCAGGTAAGCAGGCAGGTGGACACGGCAGGTAACAAGCTGGTGCTTCCAGGTAAGCAGGCTGGCGGGCACGGCAGGTAACAGGCAGGTGCTTCCAGGTAAGCAGGCGGGCAGAGCCCATAGACAGACTGTCGGGCTGGAAAGAAGTCAGACTGGCGGACTGGAAAGTAGTCAGACTGGCGGACTGGACTGAAGATCAGACTGGCGGACAAGACTGACTTGCAGAGGACCTGAGGGCTGAAGCAAAGTAAGAATCACAGAGCAACAACCTTGCACAGGCACCTCCATATTGGAGGAGGTGCCTTATATATGGAAAGTTCTCCGGCCATTGGCCGGGGACTTTTTAGGACGGCGCTCGCGGCCCCTTTAAGAGGGAGGGAGCGCGCGCTCGCCCTAAGCACCTAAGCACAGAGCCAGGGAAGCTGCGTGCACCAGCAGCAGCTGTAGGGAGGCCGGAAGACGCCGGAGCAGGACCACGGCGGTAAGGAGGACGGCGTCTCTGCCTGGCAGGGGGCAGAGGCGCCGGTGCTACAACCAGAATGGGGCCATATACCAGGATGGGGGGGGGCATACCAGGATAGGGAATATATACCAGGATGGGAGACATATACCAGGATGGGGGCCATATACCAGGATGGGGGCCATATACCAGAATGGGGCCATATACCAGGATGGGGCCACATACCAGGATGCGGGACATATGCCAGGCTGGGGGACATATACTAGGATGGGGGCCATGTACCAGGATGGGGGACATATACCAGAATGGGGCCATATACCAGGATGGAGGCCATATACCAGGATGGGGGCCATATACCAGGAAGAGGACATATATCAAGATGGGGCCATATGCCAGGCTGGGGGACATATACTAGGATGGGGGCCATATACCAGGATGGGGAACATATACCAGAATCGGGCCATATACCAGGATGGGGCCACATACCAGGATGGAGGGACATATACCAGGATGGGGCTATATACCAGGATAGGGAATATATACCAGGATGGGAGACATATACCAACATGGGGCCATATACCAGGATGGGGGACATATACCAGGATGGGGCTATATACCAGGATAAGGAATATATACCAGGATGGGAGACATATACCAACATGGGGCCATATACCAGGATGGGGGACATATACCAGGATGGGGCTATATACCAGGATAGGGAATATATACTAGGATGGGAGACATATACCAGGATGGAAGGCTATATAAAAGGATAGGGGACATATACCAGGATGGAGAGACATATACTAGGATGGGGGCATATACCAGGATGGGGGTCATATATATCTGGAAGGAGCCCAGGATGACAATACTACATAATGGGTGAGGGGGGCAACTCATATGTTGTTATAAGAATTAGAACACTACAGGGGCCAAAATGCGGGGTGGGGGGGTGGGCAGTCGAGTGGTTGAAATATTGAGACTTTACAGAACCTTCATGTATTTGTCAATAAAAGTGTAAAAACTTTTGAAATGTTTATAATTGTACTTCAGTAACCATAGAAACATGCAACTAAAATATAGAGAGAAAAAAACACTGAAGCAGCAAAACATGAATTATTTCCACTTTATAGTAATGCTGCATGTTGTACCACAACTGACCACCAGGTGTCAGCAAAGGACCATAAAGCGATATAATTTATAACTGAAGCCATATGTAGAAAGAAATCGGTAATATATACAGTAATCGGTGAACTGTGATTTATCTATAACTATCTATCTATTAGCTATCCAATGGCTGGATGTCCTTAAGGACAAAAATGTCCAGGAAGGATGGGAAATTTTTAAAAATGAGATTCTCAAAGCACAATCGTTAACAATCCCGAAAAGTAGGAAGAATGGGAAGCATTTAAGGAAACCAGGATGGATGAACACAGAACTTAAACACATGCTAAAAAGAAAGAAAGAAATGTTTATCAAATGGAAAGAGGGAGGCATATCTAAAGAAGATTATAATGCAGTCTGCAGATCCTGTAGGGCACGTATCAGGTTAGCTAAAGCTGACAATGAATTAAGGCTTGCAAGAGATGTCAAAAGCAATAAAAAAGGATTTTGGGGGTATGTCAAAAGTAAAAGAAAAGTCAAAGATGCTATAGGATTTTTTACAGGATGAAAATGGTGAAATGGTAAGAAAGGATGTTGAGAAGGCCGAACTTTTTAATTCCTATTTTTGCCTCTGTTTTCTCTCAGAAAGAAAATGTAACATCAACTGATCTTCACTGTCCTTTTAAAGAAATAGAAGAATCCAAGTTATTTGTAAACAGAGGGATTGTGAGGGAATATTTAGCTAACATAAATGAGTTCAAGTCTCCAGGTTCAGATGAATTACACCCCAGAGTACTGAAGGAGATCGTAGAAGAAATTTTAGAACCACTCTCCATAATCTTTGAAAATCCTTGGAGAACAGGAGAAGTCCCAGAAGACTGGAGAAGAGCAAATGTTGTTCCTATCTTCAAAACGCGGAAGAAGGTGGACCCAGGGAACTATAGGCCGGTGAGTCTGACTTCTATACCAGGAAAGATCTTTGAACAAATTATTAAACAACATGTATGTAAGTACATGGATAAGAATGAAGTGATTAACCAGAGTCAGCATGGGTTTGTAACTAACAAGTCATGTCAGCCTAACTTAATTTCCTTCTATGACAGAATCACTGACTGGGTGGATCAGGGAAATGCTGTAGATATAGTATATCTTGACTTCAGCAAAGCATTTGACAAAGTATCTCACACCATCCTTATTGAAAAAATGACCAAGTATGGAATGGACAAGGCAACTGTTAGGTGGATTCATAACTGGCTTAGTGATCGGACTCAAAGAGTGGTCGTAAATGGCTTCACATCCAGTTGGCTGAATGTCTCAAGTGGGGTACCACAGGGCTCTGTACAGGGACCTGTATTGTTCCAAATCTTTATCAATGATTTAGATGAAGGAATTGAGGGTAAACTGATTAAATTTGCTGATGACACAAAGCTAGGAGGGATAGCTAATACTAGAGAAGAGAGAGAGAGGATTCAAAAAGACCTAAATAAACTGGAGCAGTAGGCAGCAACTAACAGAATGGTTTTTAACAGGGAAAAATGCAAAGTACTGCATCTGGGCAATAAAAATGAAAAAAGCATATACAGAATGGGAGGAATAGAGCTAAGCAACAGTACATGTGAAAAAGACTTAGGTATACTAATAGATCATAGACTGAACATGAGTCAACAGTGTGATGCAGCAGCAAAAAAGGCAAATACAATTCTGGGATGTATTAACAGAAGCATACAGTCTAGATCACGTGAAGTCATTATCGGTCTTTACTCCTCTTTGGTCAGACCTCATCTGGATACTGCGTGCAGTTTTGGGCACCACATTTTAAAAAAGACATCGACAAACTGGAGCAAGTTCAGAGAAGAGCGACCAGAATGGTGACCGGTCTGCAAACCATGTCCTATGAGGAACGGTTACAGGATCTGGGAATGTTTAGCTTGCAAAAAAGAAGACTGAGAGGAGACTTAATAGCTGTCTACAAATATGTCAAGGGCTGTCACATTGAAGAAGGATCATCCTTATTCTCATTTGCACAAGGAAAGACTAGAAGCAATGGGATGAAACTGAATGGGAGAAGATACAGATTAGATATTAGAAGACACTTTTTGACAGTGAGGGTGATCAATGAGTGGAACAGGCGGCCACGCGAGGTGGTGAGTTCCCCTTCAATGGACGTCTTCAACCAGAGGCTGGACAGACATCTGTCTGAGATGATCTAGTGAATCCTGCTTTGAGCAGGGGGTTGGACAAGATGACCCTGGAGGTCCCCTCCAACTCTACCATTCTATGATTCTATGATTCATCCATTATCTATATATCTATTATCTATCTATTATCTATCTATTAGCCATCCATCCATTATCTATCTATCTATTATCTATCTATTATTTATCTAGATATTTATCTATTATCCATATATCTATGGCTCCATGTCTCAGCTCTGCTACATCTGTGTGTGCAGCAGTCGCAACGCTGCAGGTCCAGGCGCCGTCTCCCATCTGGATGAACCTGCCGGTGACGGGGGAGGGGTGCAGTTTCCATGTAATAGAAATAGAGGCCTAAGCTCCAAGCTCAATGACTTGGCGAAAATAAAGCAGATAAGAGATATTTTTTTCACTCGTCCTACATAAATCCCATCAATCCCTTGATTTTTCACCCCTTCCCCATTTTCATTTTTGTACTTTTTTTCCTCCCCTTCTTCCAAGAGCCATATTTTTTATGTTTCTATCTATATAGCCATACGAGGACTTATCTTTTGTTTTGGATGACGCCATTCACTTTTCCATATTAATAAGCATTTTATTTTAGGGGGAGCCGTGAAAAATAATGATATCGTTTATCAAGTCAGAAAAACCGAGCTCCCCCCATACAGATATATTATTAAAAAAAGTCATCATAGAATTTGCCCTGGTGGGCAAAATATAAATGTGCAATTTAAAAGACCTTATATCACCCTGATTAGTAAAATCGAGGGGTTAAATGAACCCATGAACACCTAAACCATGGCCAAAACAAAGCAACCCAATGACATCATCAGATAACCCCACCCCTTTACCCTGTGACATCACAAGCCTTCCCCAAATAAGCCTCCTGCTAAGTCTATGACATCAGCCGCCTTCCCCGCCCTTCATTATTGTCTTATTCCGTTTTCTACTATCAGTGTGAAAACTGCTTATCTTGGCTCCTGCAGTAGAGTAGACCTGTGTGCTCTCACTCTCTCAGATGTTAGGTGTACTGTGCCTTTAAATGAGCACTGCAATAAATGGCAGCCGCTTATCGCTCCTGGTAGCCGATAAAGTATTTTAGAACTCGAGGATGAAGCCCATAAACCTTAGATAAAGGCTGTAAAGGCCGTTTGTCTGCACCAATTTTAATGCAAAAGTTTTTACAAAATTGACTTTTTCGGCAGTTTGTCGGAGAATAAGGGGGTCTCTATGATTTTTTTTGTACTGTTCTATAATAATAATAATAATAATAATCTTTATTTTTTATATAGCGCTAACATATTCCGCAGCGCTTTACATACATTATCATCGTTGTCCTCATCGGGGCTCACAATCTAGATTCCCTATCAGTATGTCTTTGGACTATCAGTGGTTAATAGTAGTTGTATATAATTTTATGCAATGAGCTCCCCCTTATAATGCAGGCAACCAGAAATATGTCAAGAATATCCAAGTTTTTCAAACCTTGGATTAGCAATATTTTTTGTTTGCATTGTTTTTTAATTATTATTATTATTATTATTATTATTATTATTATTATTATTATCTATTTGTTATTTTCTATTATTTATTATTATTTTGATTTATTTGTTTTATTTTTTTATTCTTTTTTGTTATTATTATTTATCTATTGTTTTTTTTGTATTTATTTTTATGTATTTAGTGTTTTTATTCATTATTTTTAATTTGCAATTTATTTATTTTTATTTATTTATTTACTACTTATTTATTGTTTTTATACATTATTATTATTTTTATTTATTATTACTATTATTATTTTTATTTATTATTACTATTATTTGCTTTTATTTATTATCCTTATTGTTTTATTTATTATTTATCTATTGTTCTTATTAATTATTTTTATTTATTATTAGTGTATTGTTTTTATTCACTATTATTTTAATCGATTATTTGTTTTTATTTAATATTTACTTATTATTATTGCTTTTATACATTAATATTTTTAATTTATTATTACTATTATTATTTGCTTTTTATTTATTATTATTATTTATTTAATACTTTATTTTTTAATTATTCGTTATTATTATTTATTATTTGTTTTGTATTTGCTATTATTTATCTATTGTTTTTATTTATTATTATTTATTTTTATATATTACTATTATTTTTTTTATTATTATTATTATTTGTTTTATTCATTATTATTTTTATTTATTATATTAGTGTTTTTATTTATTATTATTTGTTTTCATTTATTCGTTAATTTATTGTTTTCATTTCTTACTTTCATTATTATTTGTTTTCATTTATTATTATTTTTTAAGTATTATTCATTTCATTTATTTGTTTTTATTCTTTATTATTTATTGCTTGTATGTATTATTATTTTTTAAGTACTATTAATTTAATTTATTTGTCTTTATTCTTTATTATTTATTGTCTCTATGTATTATTATTTTTTATTATTATTTATTTATTGTGCTTGCTTTTATAGCACTACTCAGCAATTTACATGCTGTTTTGAAGAACATTGAATATATCGCTGCTTAATTAGGACGTTTTGCCTCCGGGAAGGGGGGAAGGTCTTGGAAAGTTAAGTATACAGCAATATGGGAAAAGGCAAAATATCAAAGCCCAAACAAGATAGATTTGCTTTTCAGGTTACCGAAAAAGCTGGTTGCCTACATAAATGAGATCTGATGAGATCTGTCACAGGAACTGTCACCCAGCTTTCCTACAGTCCTGCATGGCAACACAGGTATGCAAAATCAAGATGTGTGCGCCAAAGTTTAATTTTTTATGATGCAATATTTGCCATTTTTGCAAACTTGTTGGTTGCACCCCTGCAAGGTGAGATCCAGACTCCTGTGCCATTCCCCCCGTGTCCCCGCTGTGTGTACCTGGGGCTGGGTGTGTAAGAGGAGGAGTGTGAGCTCCGCTGACGTTGCACGAGATGCGTTCTGCAGCTTCCTCCCAGGATCAGCTCAGGGGATCCAAGCCACTTCATGTAATTCCCACTCATCACCCGTGTGTGCCCCCTGGCGGCTTATAATAAGGTAATGGGGGTATTGTCCTATATACGCCACTGTGCACTATGCGGCCATTATATCATGTTAGGTGTATACCTCCAGTATAACATATGTTCAGCCTTATTATACCTGTCCCTTTAAGAGTAGTATTACAGTATGGGGAAGGTTCAGCCAGGTGCAATCTCTTCTGCAATGTGGTCAGGCCAGTTCGGTGAATCCCAGGACAGGTGTACAGATCGGGGGAAGGAAAAAGTGATGCTGCCCTTGTACCTGCACTAATTGTTAGTGGGATGATTCACTTCAGAGGTACGCTGCAGAAAGCGTAGGGAGAACAGTGTCCGGCACTGTTATAGGGAGAACAGTGTCCGGCGCTGTTATAAGGAGAACAGTGTCCGGCACTGTTATAGGGAGAACTGTGTCCGGCACTGTTATACGGAGAACTGTGTCCGGCACTGTTATAGGGAGAACTGTGTCCGGCTCTGTTATAGGGAGAACAGTGCCCGGCACTGTTATAGGGAGAACTGTGTCCGGCACTGTTATAGGGAGAACAGTGTCCGGCGCTGTTATAGGGAGAACAGTGTCCGGCGCTGTTATAGGGAGAACTGTGTCCGGCGCTGTTATAGGGAGAATTGTGTCTGGCGCTGTTATAGGGAGAACTGTGTCCGGCAATGTTATAGAGAGAACTATGTCCGGCACTGTTATAGGGAGAACTGTGTCCGTCGCTGTTATAGAGAACTGTGTCCGGCGCTGTTATAGGAAGAATTGTGTCCAGCGTTGTTATAGAGAGAACTTTGTCCGGCACTGTTATAGAGAACTGTGTCCGGCACTGTTATAGGGAGAACTGTGTCCGGCGCTGTTATAGGGAGAACTGTGGATGGCACTGTGATAGGGAGAACTGTGTCCGGCTCTGTTCTAGGGAGAACTGTGTCCGGCACTATTATAGAGAACTGTGTTTCGCGCTGTTATAGGGAGAACTGTGTCCGGCACTGTTATAGGGAGAACTGTGTCCAGCACTGTTATAGGGAGAACTGTGTCCGGCACTGTTATAGGGAGAACTGTGTCCGGCACTGTTATAGGGAGAACTGTGTCCGGCACTGTTATAGGGAGAACTGTGTCCGGCACTGTTATAGGGAGAACTGTGTCCCCGGCACTGTTATAGGGAGAACTGTGGATGGCACTGTTATAGGGAGAACTGTGTCCGGCACTGTTATAGAGAATTGTGTCCGGCGCTGTTATAGAGAGAACTGTGTCCGGCTCTGTTATAGGGAGAACTGTGTCCGGCACTGTTATAGAGAGAACTGTGTCTGGCACTGTTATAGGGAGAACTGTGTCTGGCACTGTTATAGAGAACTGTGTCCGGCGCTGTTATAGGGAGAACTGTGTCCGGCACTATTATAGGGAGAACAGTGTCCGGCTCTGTTATAGGGAGAACTGTGTCCGGCTCTGTTATAGGGAGAACTGTGTCCGGCGCTGTTATAGGGAGAACTGTGTCCGGCACTGTTATAGAGAACTGTGTCCGGCGCTGTTATAGGGAGAACTGTGTCCGGCACTATTATAGGGAGAACAGTGTCCGGCGCTGTTATAGGGAGAACTGTGTCCGGCTCTGTTATAGGGAGAACTGTGTCCGGCACTGTTATAGGGAGAACTGTGTCCGGCACTGTTATAGAGAATTGTGTCCGGCGCTGTTATAGAGAGAACTGTGTCCGGCTCTGTTATAGGGAGAACTGTGTCCGGCACTGTTATAGAGAGAACTGTGTCTGGCACTGTTATAGGGAGAACTGTGTCTGGCACTGTTATAGAGAACTGTGTCCGGCTCTGTTATAGGGAGAACAGTGTCCGGCTCTGTTATAGGGAGAACAGTGTCCGGCGCTGTTATAGGGATAACTGTGTCCGGCTCTGTTATAGGGAGAACTGTGTCCGGCACTGTTATAGGGAGAACTGTGTCCGGCACTGTTATAGAGAATTGTGTCCGGCGCTGTTATAGAGAGAACTGTGTCCGGCTCTGTTATAGGGAGAACTGTGTCCGGCACTGTTATAGAGAGAACTGTGTCTGGCACTGTTATAGGGAGAACTGTGTCTGGCACTGTTATAGAGAACTGTGTCCGGCTCTGTTATAGGGAGAACAGTGTCCGGCGCTGTTATAGGGATAACTGTGTCCGGCACTGTTATAGGGAGAACTGTGTCCGGCACTGTTATAGGGAGAACTGTGTCTGGCACTGTTATAGAGAACTGTGTCCGGCTCTGTTATAGGGAGAACTGTGTCCGGCTCTGTTATAGGGAGAACTGTGTCCGGCGCTGTTATAGGGAGAACTGTGTCCGGCACTGTTATAGGGAGAACAGTGTCCGGCGCTGTTATAGGGAGAACTGTGTCCCCGGCACTGTTATAGGGAGAACTGTGTCCGGCACTGTTATAGAGAACTGTGTCCGGCGCTGTTATAGGGAGAACTGTGTCCGGCACTGTTATAGGGAGAACAGTGTCCGGCGCTGTTATAGGGAGAACTGTGTCCGGCTCTGTTATAGGGAGAACTGTGTCCGGCACTGTTATAGAGAACTGTGTCCGGCACTGTTGTAGGGAGAACTGTGTCCGGCGCTGTTATAGGGAGAACTATGTCCGGCACTGTTATAGGGAGAACTGTGTCCGGCACTGTTATAGGGAGAACTGTGTCCAGCACTGTTATAGAGAACTGTGTCCGGCACTGTTATAGAGAACTGTGTTTGACACTGTTATAGAGAGAACTGTGTCCGGCGCTGTTATAGGGAGAACTGTGTCCGGCACTGTTATAGGGAGAACTGTGTCCGGCGCTGTTATAGAGAACTGTGTCCGGCACTGTTATAGAGAACTGTGTTTGGCACTGTTATAGAGAGAACTGTTTTTGGCACTGTTATAGAGAGAACTGTTTCCGGCGCTGTTATAGGGAGAACGGTGTCCGGCACTGTTATAGAGAACTGTGTCCGGCACTGTTATAGAGAACTGTGTTTGGCACTGTTATAGAAAACTGTGTCCGGCGCTGTTATAGAGAACTGTGTTTGGCACTGTTATAGAGAACTGTGTCCGGCGCTGTTATAGAGAGAACTGTGTCCGGCGCTGTTATAGGGAGAACTGTGTCCGGCACTGTTATAGGGAGAGCTGTGTCCGGCGCTGTTATAGAGAACTGTGTCCGGCACTGTTATAGAGAACTGTGTTTGGCACTGTTATAGAGAGAACTGTTTTTGGCATTGTTATAGAGAGAACTGTTTCTGGCGCTGTTATAGGGAGAACTGTGTCCGGCACTGTTATAGAGAACTGTGTTCGGCTCTGTTATAGAGAGAACTGTGTCCGGCTCTGTTCTAGGGAGAACTGTGTCCGGCACTGTTATAGAGAACTGTGTTTGGCACTGTTATAGAGAGAACTGTTTTTGGCATTGTTATAGAGAGAACTGTTTCCGGCGCTGTTATAGGGAGAACTGTGTCCGGCACTGTTATAGAGAACTGTGTTCGGCTCTGTTATAGAGAGAACTGCGTTCGGCGCTGTTATAGGGAGAACTGTGTCCGGCACTGTTATAGGGAGAACTGTGTCCAGGGCGGTGATATAGGGAGAACTGTGTCCGGCGCTGTTATAGGGAGGACTGTGTCCGGCGCTGTTATAGGGAGGACTGTGTCCGGTGCTGTTATAGGGAGAACTGTGTCCGGCACTGTTGTAGGGAGAACGGTGTCCGGCACTGTTATAGGGAGAACTGTGTCCCGCACTGTTATAGGGAGGACTGTGTCCGGTGCTGTTATAGGGAGGAATGTGTCCGGTGCTGTTATAGGGAGAACGGTGTCCGGCACTGTTATAGAGAGAACTGTGTTCCGCACTGTTATAGGGAGAACTGTGTCCGGCACTGTTGTAGGGAGAACTGTGTCCAGAACTGTTATAGAGAAATGTGTCCGTGTTGTTATAGGGAGAACTGTGGATGGCACTGCTATTGAGAACGCTGATATTGGTATTGTTATGACGAGGCTATACTTGGGACTGTTATGATGAGGCTGTGGTTGGCACTATGAGGGCCCAGTGACTGGCACTGTTATGATGGCACTTTAGCTGGCAATAGCATGAGAACACTGACAATCACTGTTATGAAAAGATTGTGGGAATAGTGTGCTTGACACAGTTACTGTATATATTGTTGTATTGTTATGAGGGCAAAATGGCTGGCGCTCTTGTGGGGGACACTGTGATTGCTAATGTTATGAGGGCGCTGTAGTTGGAAACAGTGTGGCTGGCATTTTTTTGAGGGTACTGTTTTAGGCACAGTTGTGGGGGCACTGTGGCTGGCACTATTAGGAGGGCACTGTGTCTGGCCCTGTTATGGGATTGCTATTTTAGTATATGCAGGTGCTTCTCACTAAATTAGAATATCATCAAAAAGTTAATTTATTTCAGTTCTTCAATACAAAAAGTGAAGCTCATATATTATATAGAGTCATTACACACAGAGTGATCTATTATATAGAGTCATTACACACAGAGGGATCTATTATATAGAGTCATTACACACAGAGGGATCCATTATATAGAGTCATTACACACAGAGGGATCTATTATATAGAGTCATTACACACAGAGGGATCTATTATATAGAGTCATTACACACAGAGGGATCTATTATATAGAGTCATTACACACAGAGGGATCTATTATATAGAGTCATTACACACAGAGGGATCTATTATATAGAGTCATTACACACAGAGGGATCTATTATATAGAGTCATTACACACAGAGGGATCTATTATATAGAGTCATTACACACAGAGGGATCTATTATATAGAGTCATTACACACAGAGGGATCTATTATATAGAGTCATTACACACAGAGGGATCTATTATATAGTCATTACACACAGAGGGATCTATTATATAGAGTCATTACACGCAGAGGGATCTATTATATAGAGTCATTACACACAGAGGGATCCATTATATAGAGTCATTACACACAGAGGGATCTATTATATAGAGTCATTACACACAGAGGGATCTATTATATAGAGTCATTACACACAGAGGGATCTATTATATAGAGTCATTACACACAGAGGGATCTATTATATAGAGTCATTACAGACAGAGCGATCTATTATATAGAGTCATTACACACAGAGGGATCTATTATATAGAGTCATTACACACAGAGTGATCTATTATATAGAGTCATTACACACAGAGGGATCTATTATATAGAGTCATTACACACAGAGGGATCTATTATATAGAGTCATTACACACAGAGGGATCTATTATATAGAGTCATTACACACAGAGGGATCTATTATATAGAGTCATTACACACAGAGGGATCTATTATATAGAGTCATTACACACAGAGGGATCTATTATATAGAGTCATTACACACAGAGGGATCTATTATATAGAGTCATTACACACAGAGGGATCGATTTCAAGTGTTTATTTCTGTTAATGTTGATGATTATGGCTTACAGCCAATGAAAACACAAAAGTCATTATCTCAGTAAATTAGAATAATTAGCAAAAAACACCTGCAAAGGCTTCCGAAGCGTTTATAAAGGTCCCTTAGTCTCTTTCAGTAGACTCCACAATCATGGGGAAGACTGCTGACTTGACAGATGTCCAGAAGGCAGTCATTGACACACTCCACAGGGAGGGTAAGCCACAAAAGGTCATTGCTAAAGAAGCTGGCTGTTCACAGAGTGCTGTATTCGAGCATATTAATGGAAAGTTAAGTGGAAGGAAAAAGTGTGGTAGAAAAAGGTGCACAAACAACCAGGATAACCGCAGCCTTGAGAGAATTGTTAGGAAAAGACCATTCAAATATTTGTGGGAGATTCACAAGGAGTGGACTGCTGCTGGAGTCATTGCTTCAAGAGCCACCACACACAGACGTATTCAGGACATGAGCTACAAGTGTCGCATTCCTTGTGTCAAGCCACTCATGACCAATAGACAACGCCAGAAGCGTCTTACCTGGGCCAAGGAGAAAAAGAACTGGACTGTTCTCAGTGGTCCAAGGTGTTGTTTTCAGAGGAAAGTAAATTTTGCATTTCATTTGGAAATCAAGGTCCCAGAGTCTGGAGGAAGAGTGGAGAGGCCACAATCCAAGCTGCAGGAGGTCTAGTGTGAAGTCTCCACAATCAGTGATGGTTTGGGGAGCCATGTCATCTGCTGGTGGAGGTCCACTGTGTTTTATCAAGACCAAAGTCAGAGCAACCGTCTTCCAGGACATTGTAGAGCCCTTCATGCTTCCCTCTGCCGACAAGCTTTTTGGAGATGGAAATGTCCTTCTCCAGCAGGACTTGGCCCCTGTCCACACGGCCAGAAGTACCAATACCTGGTTTACACACAACAGTATCACTGTGCTTGATTGGCAGCAAACTCGCCTGACCTTAACCCCATAGAGAATCTATTATAGAGAATCTATGGGGTATTGTCAAGAGGAAGATGAGAGACCCCAGACCCCACAATGCAGACGAGCTGAAGGTGGCTATCAAAGCCACCTGGGCTTCCATAACACCTCAGCAGGGCCACAGGCTGATCCCTCCATGCCACATTGCCGCATTGATGCAGTAATTGATGCACAAGGAGCCGACCGAGTATTGAGGGCATTTACTGAACATACACTGCTCAAAAAAATGAAGGGAACACTGCAATAACCCATCCTAGATCTGAATGAATGAAATATTCTCATTGAATACTTTGTTCTGTACAAAGTTGAATGTGCTGACAACAAAATCACACAAAAATCATCAATGGAAATCACATTTATTAACCAATGGAGGCCTGGATTTGGAGTCACCCCCAAAATTAAAGTGGAAAAACACACTACAGGCTGATCCAACTTTGATGTAATGTCCTTAAAACAAGTCACAATGATGCTCAGTATTGTGTGTGGCCTCTACGTGCCTGTATGACCTCCCTACAATGCCTGGGCATGCTCCTGATGAGGCTGAGTATTGTGTGTGGCCTCCACGTGCCTGTATGACCTCCCTACAACGCCTGGGCATGCTCCTGATGAGGCTGAGTATTGTGTGTGGCCTCCACGTGCCTGTATGACCTCCCTACAACGCCTGGGCATGCTCCTGATGAGGCTGAGTATTGTGTGTGGCCTCCACGTGCCTGTATGACCTCCCTACAACGCCTGGACATGCTCCTGATGAGGCTCAGTATTGTGTGTGGCCTCCACGTGCCTGTATGACCTCCCTACAATGCCTGGGCATGCTCCTGATGAGGTTGCGGATGGTCTCCTGTGGGATCTCCTCCCAGACCTGGACTAAAGCATCCGCCAACTCCTGGACAGTCTGTGGTGCAACGTGACGTTGGTGGATGGAGCGAGACATGATGTCCCAGATGTGCTCAATCGGATTCAGGTCTGGGGAACGGGCGGGCCAGTCCATAGCTTCAATGCCTTCATCTTGCAGGAACTGCTGACACACTCCAGCCACATGAGGTCTGGCATTGTCCTGCATTAGGAGGAACCCAGGGCCATCCGCACCAGCATATGGTCTCACAAGGGGTCTGAGGATCTCATGTTGGTACCTAATGGCAGTCAGGCTACCTCTGGCGAGCACATGGAGGGCTGCGCGGCCCTGCAAAGAAATGCCACCCCACACCATTACTGACCCACTGCCAAACCGGTCATGCTGAAGAATGTTGCAGGCAGCAGATCGCTCTCCACGGCGTCTCCAGACTCTGTCACGTCTGTCACATGTGCTCAGTGTGAACCTGCTTTCATCTGTGAAGAGCACAGGGCGCCAGTGGTGACTTTGCCAATCCTGGTGTTCTGTGGCAAATGCCAAGCATCCTGCACGGTGTTGGGCTGTGAGCACAACCCCCATTTGTGGACGTCGGGCCCTCATACCACCCTCATGGAGTCGGTTTATAACCGTTTGTGCAGACACATGCACATTTGTGGCCTGCTGGAGGTCATTTTGCAGGGCTCGGGCAGTGCTCCTCCTATTCCTCCTTGCACAAAGGTGGAGGTAGCGGTCCTGCTGCTGGGTTGTTGCCCTCCTACGGCCCCCTCCACGTCTCCTTGTGTACTGGCCTGTCTCCTGGTAGCGCCTCCAGCCTCTGGACACTACGCTGACAGACACTGCAAACCTTCTTGCCACAGCTCGCACTTATGTGCCATCCTGGATGAGCTGCACTACCTGAGCAACTTCTGTGGGTTGTAGAGTCCGTCTCATGCTACCACAAGTGTGAAAGCACAACCAACATTCAAAAGTGACCAAAACATCAGCCAGAAAGCATTGGTACTGAGATGTGGTCTGTGGTCCCCACCTGCAGAACCACTCCTTTATTGAGGGTGTCTTGATAATTGGCAATAATTTCCATCTATTGTCTATTCCATTTGCACAACAGCATGTGAAATTGATTGTCAATCAGTGTTTCTTCCTAAGTGGACAGTTTGATTTCACAGAAGTTTGATTCACTTGGAGTTAAACAACAGAATATAAGTGTTCCCTTTATTTTTTTGAGCAGTGTATATGTCAGTAGGACATTTCAGATTTTAAAAACAATATTCAAGCTGTTGTTATAAAGTATTCTAATATACTGAGATAATGACTTTTGTGTTTTCATTGGCTGTAAGCCATAATCATCAACATTAACAGAAATAAACACGTGAAATAGATCCCTCTGTGTGTAATGACTCTATATAATATATGAGTTTCACTTTTTGTATTGAAGTAAATTAACTTTTTGATTATATTCTAATTTAGTGAGAAGCACCTGTATATTTTCTGCAGTATCTCCAGAGTGCAGGATGTGGCGCCCCCATATACTGTAGACTCGCAGCAGCGGAGCATTTCTCACCTGCACATTTCTCTGCCATGTCATTATCCAGACTTTCCCTGCGGTGTGTAAATACTGCGCACCTCTCTGTGTACTGTGCGGAGTTAACCCCTTGTATGCCTGCAGACAGAGTATGAGTCAGCTGACCTCACACCTGTGGATGATTTGCAGGATTGCCCCTCTGCATCGAGGCCGCGAACAGGGACATTACAAATGACCATAGCACAATATAAAAGTAATATAATATTCTGTCCGGGCTTTCTACACCAAATCCATACAGTGGCACAAACTCCCATTGCGTTTTCTGCTATGATGTGTGCTCTGTATAGCAGTATTATACACACAGTATATGGCAGTGGGTACTGTATCGGTGCATTAAGTGGTCACTTTACGGTAGTATTATGAGGGCACTGAGTGGTCGTATTCTGCAGTGAATTACTGTATGACAGTATTATGTGGGTACAGTGTGATAGAATTATCTGGACACTACTTGGTAGTATTATGCAAGTCCAGTTTGGCGGTATTATTTGTACACCCAGTTGAACTAATATAAGGGTGCTGTATAGCAGTATTATGGGGGCACAATATAAAATGAGAGCTATGGCAATATTATGCAAACACTGTATGGCAGTATTATATAGGAACTGTATCGTAGTATTAGGTGGGAACTGCTTTCGATTATGTGGACACTTTCTAGCAGTATTATGTGAGCACTGTATGAAATCATAATATTGCCATTATGTCCATGTTTGGTAGTCGTATGGTTGTCCTGTGCAAGCACTGTATTTAGTTATTATGTGGACAATCTATGGCAGTATTATGTTTGCCCTGTATTGTAGTATTAGGTGTGCGATGTACGGCAATGCAATGCCAGCGAGCACTGTATTAAATTATTATGTGCACATTTAATAGCAGTATGATGAAGGCAGTGTATTATATGTGAGCACTGCATGGTAGCAGTATAATAGCAGTATGATGTGGGCAGTGTTTTATATGTGGGCACTGCATGGTAGCAGTATAATAGCAGTATGATGTGGGCAGTGTTTTATATGTGGGCACTACATGGTAGCTGTATAATAGCAGTATGATGTGGGCAGTGTATTATATGTGGGCACTACATGGTAGCTGTATAATAACAGTATGATGTGGGCAGTGTTTTATATGTGGGCACTACATGGTAGCTGTATAATAGCAGTATGATGTGGGCAGTGTTTTATATGTGGGCACTACATGGTAGCTGTATAATAACAGTGTGATGTGGGCAGTGTTTTATATGTGGGCACTACATGGTAGCTGTATAATAGCAGTATGATGTGGGCAGTGTATTATATGTGGGCACTACATGGTTGTATAATAGCAGTATGATGTGGGCAGTGTATTATATGTGAGCACTACATGGTTGTATAATAGCAGTATGATGTGGGCAGTGTATTATATGTGAGCATTACATGGTTGTTGAATAGCAGTATGATGTGGGCAGTGTATTATATGTGGGCACTATATGGTAGCTGTATAATAGCAGTATGATGTGGGCAGTGTATTATATGTGGGCACTATATGGTAGCTGTATAATAACAGTATGATGTGGGCAGTGTATTATATGTGAGCATTACATGGTTGCTGTATAGCAGTATGATGTGGGCAGTGTATTATATGTGGGCACTATATGGTAGCAGTATAATAACAGTATGATGTGGGCAGTGTATTATATGTGGGCACTATATGGTAGCTGTATAATAACAGTATGATGTGGGCAGTGTATTATATGTGAGCATTACATGGTTGCTGTATAGCAGTATGATGTGGGCAGTGTATTATATGTGGGCACTATATGGTAGCAGTATAATAACAGTATGATGTGGGCAGTGTATTATACGTGGGCACTGCATGGTTGTTGTATAGCAGTATGATGTGGGCAGTGTATTATATGTGAGCACTACATGGTAGCTGTATAATAACAGTATGATGTGGGCAGTGTATTATATGTGGGCACTGCATGGTTGTATAATAGCAGTATGATGTGGGCAGTGTATTATATGTGGGCGCTACATGGTTGTTGTATAGCAGTATGATGTGGGCAGTGTATTATATGTGAGCAATACATGGTTGTTGTATAGCAGTATGATGTGGGCAGTGTATTATACGTGGGCGCTGCATGGTTGTTGTATAGCAGAATGATGTGGGCAGTGTATTATATGTGAGCGCTGCATGGTAGCTGTATAATAACAGTATGATGTGGGCAGTGTATTATACGTGGGCACTGCATGGTTGTTGTATAGCAGTATGATGTGGGCAGTGTATTATATGTGAGCACTACATGGTAGTTGTATAATAACAGTATGATGTGGGCAGTGTATTATATGTGGGCACTGCATGGTTGTATAATAGCAGTATGATGTGGGCAGTGTATTATATGTGGGCGCTACATGGTTGTTGTATAGCAGTATGATGTGGGCAGTGTATTATATGTGAGCAATACATGGTTGTTGTATAGCAGTATGATGTGGGCAGTGTATTATACGTGGGCGCTGCATGGTTGTTGTATAGCAGAATGATGTGGGCAGTGTATTATATGTGAGCGCTGCATGGTAGCTGTATAATAACAGTATGATGTGGGCAGTGTATTATATGTGGGCACTACATGGTAGCTGTATAATAACAGTATGATGTGGGCAGTGTATTATACGTGGGCACTGCATGGTTGTTGTATAGCAGTATGATGTTGGCAGTGTATTATATGTGGGCGCTGCATGGTTGTTGTATAGCAGTATGATGTGGGCAGTGTATTATACGTGGGCGCTGCATGGTTGTTGTATAGCAGTATGATGTGGGCAGTGTATTATACGTGGGCGCTGCATGGTTGTTGTATAGCAGTATGATGTGGGCAGTGTATTATACGTGGGCGCTGCATGGTTGTTGTATAGCAGAATGATGTGGGCAGTGTATTATACGTGGGCGCTGCATGGTTGTTGTATAGCAGAATGATGTGGGCAGTGTATTATATGTGGGCACTGCATGGTTGTTGTATAGCAGTATGATGTGGGCAGTGTTTTATATGTGGGCACTACATGGTAGCTGTATAATAACAGTATGATGTGGGCAGTGTATTATACGTGGGCACTGCATGGTTGTTGTATAGCAGTATGATGTGGGCAGTGTTTTATATGTGGGCACTACATGGTAGCTGTATAATAACAGTATGATGTGGGCAGTGTTTTATATGTGGGCACTTCATGGTAGCTGTATAATAACAGTATGATGTGGGCAGTGTATTATACGTGGGCACTGCATGGTTGTTGTATAGCAGTATGATGTGGGCAGTGTTTTATATGTGAGCACTACATGGTAGCTGTATAATAACAGTATGATGTGGGCAGTGTTTTATATGTGAGCACTACATGGTAGCTGTATAATAGCAGTATGATGTGGGCAGTGTATTATATGTGGGCACTACATGGTTGTATAATAGCAGTATGATGTGGGCAGTGTATTATATGTGAGCACTACATGGTTGTATAATAGTAGTATGATGTGGGCAGTGTATTATATGTGAGCATTACATGGTTGTTGAATAGCAGTATGATGTGGGCAGTGTATTATATGTGGGCACTATATGGTAGCTGTATAATAGCAGTATGATGTGGGCAGTGTATTATATGTGGGCACTGCATGGTAGCAGTATAATAACAGTATGATGTGGGCAGTGTTTTATATGTGGGCACTACATGGTAGCAGTATAATAGCAGTATGATGTGGGCAGTGTATTATATGTAGGCACTACATGGTAGCAGTATAATAGCAGTATGATGTGGGCAGTGTATTATATGTGGGCACTGCATGGTAGCAGTATAATAGCAGTATGATGTGGGCAGTGTATTATATGTGGGCACTGCATGGTAGCAGTATAATAGCAGTATGATGTGGGCAGTGTATTATATGTGGGCACTGCATGGTAGCAGTATAATAGCAGTATGATGTGGGCAGTGTTTTATATGTGGGCACTACATGGTAGCTGTATAATAGCAGTATGATGTGGGCAGTGTATTATATGTGGGCACTACATGGTAGCTGTATAATAACAGTATGATGTGGGCAGTGTTTTATATGTGGGCACTACATGGTAGCTGTATAATAGCAGTATGATGTGGGCAGTGTATTATATGTGGGCACTACATGGTAGCAGTATAATAGCAGTATGATGTGGGCAGTGTATTATATGTGGGCACTGCATGGTAGCAGTATAATAGCAGTATGATGTGGGCAGTGTTTTATATGTGGGCACTACATGGTAGCTGTATAATAGCAGTATGATGTGGGCAGTGTATTATATGTGGGCACTACATGGTAGCTGTATAATAACAGTATGAAGTGGGCAGTGCATTATATGTGGGCACTACATGGTAGCTGTATAATAGCAGTATGATGTGGGCAGTGTTTTATATGTGGGCACTACATGGTAGCTGTATAATAACAGTATGATGTGGGCAGTGTTTTATATGTGGGCACTACATGGTAGCTGTATAATAGCAGTATGATGTGGGCAGTGTATTATATGTGGGCACTACATGGTTGTATAATAGCAGTATGATGTGGGCAGTGTATTATATGTGAGCACTACATGGTTGTATAATAGCAGTATGATGTGGGCAGTGTATTATATGTGGGCACTATATGGTAGCTGTATAATAGCAGTATGATGTGGGCAGTGTATTATATGTGGGCACTATATGGTAGCTGTATAATAACAGTATGATGTGGGCAGTGTATTATATGTGAGCATTACATGGTTGCTGTATAGCTGTATGATGTGGGCAGTGTATTATATGTGGGCACTATATGGTAGCTGTATAATAACAGTATGATGTGGGCAGTGTATTATACGTGGGCACTGCATGGTTGTTGTATAGCAGTATGATGTGGGCAGTGTATTATATGTGAGCACTACATGGTAGCTGTATAATAACAGTATGATGTGGGCAGTGTATTATATGTGGGCACTGCATGGTTGTTGTATAGCTGTATGATGTGGGCAGTGTATTATATGTGGGCGCTACATGGTTGTTGTATAGCAGTATGATGTGGGCAGTGTATTATATGTGAGCAATACATGGTTGTTGTATAGCAGTATGATGTGGGCAGTGTATTATACGTGGGCGCTGCATGGTTGTTGTATAGCAGTATGATGTGGGAAGTGTATTATACGTGGGCGCTGCATGGTTGTTGTATAGCAGAATGATGTGGGCAGTGTATTATATGTGAGCACTACATGGTAGCTGTATAATAACAGTATGATGTGGGCAGTGTATTATACGTGGGCACTGCATGGTTGTTGTATAGCAGTATGATGTGGGCAGTGTATTATATGTGAGCACTACATGGTAGCTGTATAATAACAGTATGATGTGGGCAGTGTATTATATGTGGGCACTGCATGGTTGTTGTATAGCTGTATGATGTGGGCAGTGTATTATATGTGAGCACTACATGGTTGTTGTATAGCAGAATGATGTGGGCAGTGTATTATATGTGAGCAATACATGGTTGTTGTATAGCAGTATGATGTGGGCAGTGTATTATATGTGAGCAATACATGGTTGTTGTATAGCAGTATGATGTGGGCAGTGTATTATACGTGGGCGCTGCATGGTTGTTGTATAGCAGAATGATGTGGGCAGTGTATTATACGTGGGCGCTGCATGGTTGTTGTATAGCAGAATGATGTGGGCAGTGTATTATACGTGGGCGCTGCATGGTTGTTGTATAGCAGAATGATGTGGGCAGTGTATTATACGTGGGCGCTGCATGGTTGTTGTATAGCAGAATGATGTGGGCAGTGTATTATACGTGGGCGCTGCATGGTTGTTGTATAGCAGAATGATGTGGGCAGTGTATTATACGTGGGCGCTGCATGGTTGTTGTATAGCAGAATGATGTGGGCAGTGTATTATATGTGGGCGCTACATGGTTGTTGTATAGCAGAATGATGTGGGCAGTGTATTATATGTGGGCGCTGCATGGTTGTTGTATAGCAGAATGATGTGGGCAGTGTATTATACGTGGGCGCTACATGGTTGTTGTATAGCAGAATGATGTGGGCAGTGTATTATACGTGGGCGCTGCATGGTTGTTGTATAGCAGAATGATGTGGGCAGTGTATTATACGTGGGCGCTACATGGTTGTTGTATAGCAGAATGATGTGGGCAGTGTATTATACGTGGGCGCTGCATGGTTGTTGTATAGCAGAATGATGTGGGCAGTGTATTATATGTGGGCGCTACATGGTTGTTGTATAGCAGAATGATGTGGGCAGTGTATTATATGTGGGCGCTGCATGGTTGTTGTATAGCAGAATGATGTGGGCAGTGTATTATATGTGGGCGCTACATGGTTGTTGTATAGCAGAATGATGTGGGCAGTGTATTATACGTGGGCGCTGCATGGTTGTTGTATAGCAGAATGATGTGGGCAGTGTATTATATGTGGGCGCTACATGGTTGTTGTATAGCAGTATGATGTGGGCAGTGTATTATACGTGGGCGCTGCATGGTTGTTGTATAGCAGAATGATGTGGGCAGTGTATTATACGTGGGCGCTGCATGGTTGTTGTATAGCAGAATGATGTGGGCAGTGTATTATATGTGGGCGCTACATGGTTGTTGTATAGCAGAATGATGTGGGCAGTGTATTATACGTGGGCGCTGCATGGTTGTTGTATAGCAGAATGATGTGGGCAGTGTATTATACGTGGGCGCTACATGGTTGTTGTATAGCAGAATGATGTGGGCAGTGTATTATACGTGGGCGCTGCATGGTTGTTGTATAGCAGAATGATGTGGGCAGTGTATTATACGTGGGCGCTGCATGGTTGTTGTAGAGCAGAATGATGTGGGCAGTGTATTATATGTGGGCGCTACATGGTTGTTGTATAGCAGAATGATGTGGGCAGTGTATTATATGTGGGCGCTGCATGGTTGTTGTATAGCAGAATGATGTGGGCAGTGTATTATATGTGGGCGCTACATGGTTGTTGTATAGCAGAATGATGTGGGCAGTGTATTATACGTGGGCGCTGCATGGTTGTTGTATAGCAGAATGATGTGGGCAGTGTATTATATGTGGGCGCTACATGGTTGTTGTATAGCAGTATGATGTGGGCAGTGTATTATACGTGGGCCCTGCATGGTTGTTGTATAGCAGAATGATGTGGGCAGTGTATTATATGTGGGCACTACATGGTTGTTGTATAGCAGTATGATGTGGGCAGTGTATTATACGTGGGCGCTGCATGGTTGTTGTATAGCAGAATGATGTGGGCAGTGTATTATACGTGGGCGCTGCATGGTTGTTGTATAGCAGAATGATGTGGGCAGTGTATTATATGTGGGCACTACATGGTTGTTGTATAGCAGAATGATGTGGGCAGTGTATTATATGTGGGCGCTACATGGTTGTTGTATAGCAGAATGATGTGGGCAGTGTATTATACGTGGGCGCTGCATGGTTGTTGTATAGCAGAATGATGTGGGCAGTGTATTATATGTGGGCGCTACATGGTTGTTGTATAGCAGTATGATGTGGGCAGTGTATTATACGTGGGCCCTGCATGGTTGTTGTATAGCAGAATGATGTGGGCAGTGTATTATATGTGGGCACTACATGGTTGTTGTATAGCAGTATGATGTGGGCAGTGTATTATACGTGGGCGCTGCATGGTTGTTGTATAGCAGAATGATGTGGGCAGTGTATTATACGTGGGCGCTGCATGGTTGTTGTATAGCAGAATGATGTGGGCAGTGTATTATACGTGGGCGCTACATGGTTGTTGTATAGCAGAATGATGTGGGCAGTGTATTATATGTGGGCACTACATGGTTGTTGTATAGCAGAATGATGTGGGCAGTGTATTATATGTGGGCACTACATGGTTGTTGTATAGCAGAATGATGTGGGCAGTGTATTATATGTGGGCACTACATGGTTGTTGTATAGCAGAATGATGTCTGCTGTATGACAGGTTTTCTGCAGACACTATTTGCCATTGTAGTAATGTTTTGGCCAATGCCGTCAGCAGGTCTGCAGGATATGACCGCTATATTATTGCTTACCTCCATAAATGAAGTGTGTACTGCGCCATGGGAATTGTGTAAGTGGTAACTGCAGCCGATGACAAGCTGTTCCCGGCTTTACAAGAAGCAGATAATCCGTGTATTCATGTATTTCTTACTTCCAGCAGTTTCTCGCCAAGCAGCGTGACTTCGCCCCGGAGGCCATTGCCACGTACACGGAGGCCGAGTTGATTGTGTCTCATTTTTAGGGTCGTCGTGTTGTAAATGAAACTACTTTGCTTTGGAAACTTCTTGTTACTTTGCTTTGATAAAGCTTTGTTGATAAAGTCACCTGCGGATTATCTGCTTTTTTGATGCATTTTTTATCTGTGGATTAATATCCCGCATCTCATTTGAGTCTGTGGGGAAAATCCACAAATAGCAAAAGAAAAAATACAGTAACCAAAAAAGTACGGATGAAATGAATCATTGGGTGATGAAAAGTTCCTCTTCTCACTTTCAGGGCCCCGGCTTCCTGTCAGTGAGTAGAAACATTCTTATTCCTTTCCAGAAGTAAAAAATCTGCTCAAACCTAATATTGAACGCTGGGGGTCAATCTACTGGGACCCCCAGTGGACCAAAGAATGGGGTCTGCAGCCTCGTCATGAAAGGAGCGAACATGTGCATGATCGACCTCCGCTCCATTCATTGTCTATGGGACCTCCGCTCCATTCATTGTCTATGGGACCTCCGCTCCATTCATTGTCTATGGGACCTCCGCTCCATTCATTGTCCATGGGATCTCCGCTCCATTCATTCTCTATGGGACCTCAGCTCCATTCATTCTCTATGGGAACTCCGCTCCATTCACTGTCTATGGCATCTCTGCTCCATTCATTTTCTATGGGACCTCAGCTCCATTCATTGTCTATGGGACCTCCGCTTCATTCATTCTCTATGGGAACTCCGCTCCATTCACTGTCTATGGCATCTCCGCTCCATTCATTGTCTATGGGATCTCCGCTCCATTCATTGTCTATGGGATCTCCGCTCCATTCATGGTCTATGGGATCTCCGCTCCATTCATTGTCTATGGGATATTCGCTCCATTCATGGTCTATGGGATCTCCGCTCCATTCATGGTCTATGGGATCTCCGCTCCATTCATGGTCTATGGGATCTCCACTCCATTCATTGTCTATGGGACCTCCGCTCCATTCATTGTCTATGGGATCTACGCTCAATTTATTATCTATGGGATTGCTGGAGATAGTGGAGCACAGAACTCAGCAGTCCCACAGACAATGAGAGGACGGGGCTGCAGACCCCTTTCATGGGTTTGTTGAGGGTCTTGGCAGTTGGACCCCCAGCAATCAGCAAGTTATCCCTTATCCTGGGGATAGGGGTTAACTTGTTTTTTTGGTGGAATAACCCTTTAAGATACCAGCTGTGAGAAGTATTGGGTTTTCAAAGGTTTTCAGTTATCAGGATCCAATGTTTCCATTCACTAACAGCAAGCAGAGATCTTTAAAATGAAGAGAAATTGAAACACAAAGCGTGCGAGAAAGTTACAGAACTTGTTATGAGACTTTGTGTTGCTTGTCCACGTCAGTCACTTGCTGTTCCGTGTTCTCGCAGTCAGGCCGCTGTCACGCTCGGCCTCCTGTGTGCATAAGACAATGCTGCTTTCCCTCACTTTACCTGCCGGCAGTGACTAATGGATGACGCTGCTGCTGCTGCTCTGCTGCTGCTGCTCTGCTGCTAGTGCTGCTCTGCTGCTGCTGCTCTGCTGCTGCTGCTCTGCTGCTAGTGCTGCTCTGCTGCTAGTGCTGCTCTGCTGCTGCTGCTGCTGCTGCTCTGCTGCTAGTGCTGCTCTGCTGCTGCTGCTCTGCTGCTGCTGCTCTGCTGCTAGTGCTGCTCTGCTGCTGCTCTGCTGCTGCTGCTGCTGCTGCTGCTGCTGTGAATTGTTAGAGTTCCCAGGCCCCCTCGCTGATCTGCAGCGGACCTCTGGTTTTCATTTAAATCTTCAGTTAGGGAATTGCCTAACAAGCAATTTCCTTTTACAAGTTCAGGGGTGTAAGGGGTCTGCAACTTGTGGCACTGCAGCTGGGAATTGTAGTTTCACAACATATGGAGTGTTGCAAATTGCTGACCCCTGGGTTAGACAATCACTGCTCGGCAAATGACCAAATATAGGCCCAGAAGGGTCCTCTGAAAATAATACCGCTCTACTGCACACGTGCATAGTACTTCTATAATACATACATAGAGTCACTATAATACAGAAATATATAGTACTGCAACACTGAACACATACATAACACCGCTGTTACATACACGTATATAGTACTGTAATACTGCACATATACAGATAACCTCTATACTATACAGATATAGTACTATTATACTGCACACATACATAGTACTTCTATAATACACATATAGTGCCACTATAATACAGAAATATATAGTACTGCAACACTGAACACATACATAATACCGCTATAATTCACACACATATATAGTAGTGCAATACTACACATATACATACAGTATAACATGTATACTATACAGATATAGCACTATTATATTGTACACATACATAACGCTCCTATACTGCACACATACATAATACTACTATGAAGCACACATATACAGTATAGTACTGCAACACTGAACGCATACATAGTACTGTACTACTGCACATATACATAGAACCTCTATACTATACAGATACCTAGTACTGTTATACTACATGTATACATAGTACTGCTATAATTATTACATATATGGTACTGAAATTTTACATACATACATAGTACCGATAATATACACATACATACATATACGTGATACTGCGTACCTACAAAATACTGCTATACTACACACATACATAATATTCCACAGTATATGTGTGCATTACATAATACTACTGTAATTCACACACAAATATTATCGATATACTATAGACATGTTACTGCTATATCACACACATAGATAATATCACTAAACTACACACATAAATAGTACTGCTAAATCACACATACATAAAACCGCTATACTTAACTCACATTACCATAATACTGCACACATACATAATACCGCTACATCACATACATACATAGTATTGCTATAATACACACATACTGGACATAGTACTGCAATACTGCACACATACATAGCACTGCTAGACTGTACATATACATAATACTTCTTCATCACACACATACATAGTCCTGCTATAAGATACACACTTTATAAATGGTACTACTATAATACCCACATACATACTACTGCTATACTGCACACATACATAGTACTGCTATACTGCACACATACATAGTACTGCTATACTGAACACATACAGTACAGTACATAGTACTGCAATACTGAACACATACATAGTACTGCTATACTGCACACATACATAGTACTGCTATACTGCACACATACATAGTACTGCTATACTGAACACATACATAGTACTGCTATACTGAACACATACATAGTACTGCTATACTGAACACATACATAGTACTGCTATACTGAACACATACAGTACAGTACATAGTACTGCAATACTGAACACATACATAGTACTGCTATACTGTACACATACATAGTACTGCTATACTGCACACATACATAGTACTGCTATACTGAACACATACATAGTACTGCTATACTGCACACATACATAGTACTGCTATACTGCACACATACATAGTACTGCTATACTGAACACATACATAGTACTGCTATACTGAACACATACATAGTACTGCTATACTGAACACATACAGTACAGTACATAGTACTGCAATACTGAACACATACATAGTACTGCTATACTGTACACATACATAGTACTGCTATACTGCACACATACATAGTACTGCTATACTGAACACATACATAGTACTGCTATACTGCACACATACATAGTACTGCTATACTGCACACATACATAGTACTGCTATACTGAACACATACATAGTACTGCTATAGTGCACACATACATCGTACTGCTATACTGAACACATACATAGTACTGGTATACTGCACACATACATATTACTGCTATACTGCACACATACATAGTACTGCTATACTGAACACATACATAGTACTGCTATAGTGCACACAAACATCGTACTGCTATACTGAACACATACATAGTACTGGTATACTGCACACATACATATTACTGCTATACTGCACACATACATAGTACTGCTATACTGCACACATACATAGTACTGCTATACTGAACACATACATAGTACTGCTATACTGCACACATACATAGTACTGCTATACTGCACACATACATAGTACACACACCTTCAATTGGCTCCTTAAAGGGGTTGTCCAGGATATTGATGACCTATTCTTAGGTTTGGGTCACACAACACTTTAAAAAAAATCAGTCTGATTTTCAACCAGAAAAGTGGGAGGATTTTTTTCTCACTTGTCATCCGTGTACAATCCGTTAATTAACTCAGCAGCTATTAATCGTTTACAGTTTCCTTTGGTGATGCTGTACTGTGGCTCCGATTTTTTTTCCTCGCACCCAACGGCTGGCACTCGGACAGAAAATACAGTTGTGTGCACTTGGACCAAAGGTTTTTTTTTTTTTACACACACATTAAAAAATGCTCAGAAAATAAATGCACATGATGTGCACTATAGGAGCATTTATTTTCTCATTTAAATTAATGGAAAGCTTGTAGCAAGTAGATTTGAAGTGGGGTTTTATATAGATTGATGCACGAAATTTGTGCCAAAAACTCAGTGTGATAGTAATAGAAAATTCAAAGCATTTGATGCAGTTTTGTCATGCAGATTTTGGTGCCGAATCTGCTCCAACATGTAAATCTGTGTGAACTTACCTCAAAGGAGTGTTTTCCCATTGTAATTAAAGGGGTTGTCCGGTCTAAAACGACAAGGCTGCAGTCACTCTGTGAATGCAGACTTGTCAATCCTCACATCTCGTGCACTGTGAGTTTTTTAGGATTCTTTGGTCTCAACTGCGGGAACGGCGGACATGTGATCCCAAGAATGCAATATGCATACTCCCAGCCACAATCCGACTAGACTTTTTCTGGCCTCACCCATCTAGTCGGAATGTAGCCAGGAGAATACATATCACATACTTGCAATCACATGAACGCCATTCCTATGTGATATGCATACTCCCTGCCACAATCCGACTAGATTTGTTTCCGGCATCACTCATCTAGTCGGAATGTGGCCGGGAGAATACATATCACATACTTGCAGTCACATGAACGCCATTCCTATGTGATATGCATACTCCCTGCCACAGTCCAACTAGACTTTTTCTGGCCTCACCCATCTAGTCGGAATGTGGCCAGGAGTATATATATCACATGCTTGCAATCACATGAACGCCATTCCTATCTGATATGCATACTCCCTGCCACAATCCAACTAGACTGTTTCTGGCATCACTCATCTAGTTGGAATGTGGCCAGGAGTATGTATATCACATGCTTGCAATCACATGAGCGCCATTCCTATGTGATATGCATGCTCCCTGCCACAATCCGACTAGACTGTTTCCGGCATCACTCATCTAGTTGGAATGTGGCCAGGAGTATATATATCACATGCTTGCAATCACATGAACGCCATTCCTATGTGATATGCATACTCCCTGCCACAATCCGACTAGACTGTTTCCGGCCTCACTCATCTAGTCGGAATGTGGCCAGTAGTATGCATATCACATACTTGCGGTCACATGACCGCCGTTCCCAGCAATTACACCGGTGAATCCTCACAGTGCGCAGTGTATTTAAAGCGGTGGATTTTGAGGAGCAGAAGCCACTGTAAAATGCATGTCAAAAACTCCATGTGAACAGACCCCAATAGTGGTTTCACCTACCGATGTGTTTTTTTGTTTGTTTGTTTTTTAAAACCACCCCTGCAGTTTGTTCTTCTTCCATTAAAGAAAATTCTATCCTAAGGCTAGGCCATCAATGTTAAAGTCATGGACAACCATCTAAAGCCAGCAAATGATGTGGACTTCGGTCAGTTTTTTTTCTTACATATTACAGTAGTCTAAAATCAGAATCAATTTTCTTCCTAAATCCCCGTCTATTTGATTCCTTAATCTAAAAAATTGTCTTATATACTTGAATTAAAAATGAAAGCACCACTCCAGCGCATTTTTGTTTTCACCTCTAGAGTGATGCTTTACACCCAAGTCCCCCGTCCCTTGTCTTATACTCACCTTCCAGCATCTTTCCCGTTTTTCCGGTCCCGCATTGCCATCTTATGAGCGCTGCTTTTGATTGGTTGGAAGTCAGAAGCTATGACACAGCCTTTCAATCTACAGTAAGGTCTCTATCACACGTCAGTATCTCCGATACGAGTGGTGACAGTTTCCACACGTACCGGAGACACTGACACACGCAGACCCAATGAATGGGTCTGTACACATGTCAGTGTGTTTTCATGGACCGTGTGTTCCACATGCAGACATGTCCATTTTTGGACGACAGCACGGATCACACGGACCTATTCAAGTCAATGGGTCCGTGTAAACATGTACCACACACAGATGCCATCTGTGTGACACGTACTGGTGCCTGGGAATCAGCGCTACAGTTAGCACTGTCCCCAAGCGCCAGGTGCTGAACACCGCCCTCATCATAGTCCCCTGCCGGCGCTGCGATTAGCACCAGCAGGGACAGTTATGAGGGTAGTAGTCTGCTTTCGCAGTGTCCACCTGTGTTAAAAATAAGAATAAAATAAAAAATCCTTATACTCACCTGTCCAGAAATGTCCCCCGCTGTAATTCTTGCAACCGATCAGCAGAGGAGCCGGGGAGAATGAAGCGCTGCAGCGAGTGGCCCTGGAGCTGCGCTCAGTGAGTGACAGGACACCGCTCCTGAGCTCAGCAGAGGTTCGGGGCCGCTCGCTGCAGCGCTTCATTCTCCCCGGCTGCTCTGCTGATCAGTCGCATGTATTACAGCGGGGGACACTTAGGACAGGTGAGTATAAGGATTTTTTATTACAGTCATATGAAAAAGTTTGGGCACCCCTATTAATCTTAAGCTTAATGTTTAATAAAAATTGGTGTTTTTGCAACAGCTATTTCAGTTTGATATATGTAATAACTGTTGGACACAGTAATGTTTCTGCCTTGAAATGAGGTTTATTGTACTAACAGAAAATGTGCAATCTGCAATCAAACAAAATTTGACAGGTGCATAAGTATGGGCACCCTTATCATTTTCTTGTTTTAAATACTCCTACCTACTTTTTACTGACTTACTAAAGCACTTTTTTTGGTTTTGTAACCTCATTGAGATTTGAACTTCATAGCCAGTTGTATGCAATCATGAGAAAAGCTACTTAAAGTGGCCACTTGCAAGTTGTTCTCATGTTTGAATCTCCTCTGAAGAGTGGCATCATGGGCTCCTCAAAACAACTGTCAAATGATCTTAAAACAAAGATTATTCAACATAGTTGTTCCGGGGAAGGATACAAAAAGCTGTCTCAGAGATTTAACCTGTCAGTTTCCACTGTGAGGAACATAGTAAGGAAATGGAAGAACACAGGGACAGTTCTTGTTAAGGCCAGAAGTGGCAGGCCAAGAAAAACATCATAAAGGCAGAGAAGAAGAATGGTGAGATCAGTCAAGGACAATCCTCAGACCACCTCCAGAGAGCTGCAGCATCAACTTGCTGCAGATGGTGCCACTGCGCATCGGTCAACTATACAACGCACTTTGCACAAGGAGAAGCTGTATGGGAGAGTGATGCGAAAGAAGCCGTTTCTGCAAGCACGCCACAAACAGAGTCGGCTGAGGTATGCAAAAGCACATTTGGAGAAGCCAATTTCTTTTTGGAAGAAGGTCCTGTGGACTGATGAAACCAAGATTGAGTTGTTTGGTCATACAAAAGGCGTTATGCATGGTGGCAAAAAAACACAGCATTCCAAGAAAAACACTTGCTACCCACAGTAAAATTTGGTGGAGGTTCCATCATGCTTTGGGGCTGTGTGGCCAATGCCGGAACTGGGAATCTTGTTAAAGTTGAGGGACGCAAGGATTCCACTCAGTATCAGCAGATTCTTGATAATAATGTTCAAGAATCAGTGATAAAGTTGAAGTTACGCAGGGGATGGATCTTTCAGCAAGACAATGATCCAAAACACCGCTCCAAATCTACTCAGGCATTCATGCAGAGGAACAATTACAATGTTCTGGAATGGCCATCCCAGTCCCCAGACCTGAATATCATTGAACATCTGTGGGATCATTTGAAGAGGGCTGTCCATGCTCGGCGACCATCAAACTTAACTGAACTGGAATTGTTTTGTAAAGAGGAATGGTCAAAAATACCTTCATCCAGGATCCAGGAACTCATTAAAAGCTACAAGAAGCGACTAGAGGCTGTTATTTTTGCAAAAGGAGGATCTACTAAATATTAATGTCACTTTTCTGGTGAGGTGCCCATACTTATGCACCTGTCAAATTTTGTTTGAATGCAGATTGCACATTTTCTGTTAGTACAATAAACCTCATTTCAAGGCAGAAACATTACTGTGTCCAACAGTTATTACATATATCAAACTGAAATAGCTGTTGCAAAAACACCAATTTTTATTAAACATTAAGCTTACGATTAATAGGGGTGCCCAAACTTTTTCATATGACTGTATATTCTTATTTTTACACAGGGACACTGCGGCGGCAGACTACTACTGCCTTTCTCATTGTCCCTGCTGATGCTGATCGCAGCGCCGGCAGGAACCATGATGAGGGCAGTGTTCAGCACCCGGCGCTTGGAAACAGCGCTAACTGTACTGTTGATTCCCAGGCGCCGGTCCGTGTGATCCTAATGCGGCACACAGTTGCCAAACGTGTGATACACTCGGACACGGATATCTCCGGTACGGGAGATATACGAACGTGTGAAACCGGCCTAAAACTATGACAGCTAGAGCAAGGCTGCCATAGACTTACATTGAGTAGTGACCTCCAGCAAACACTGGAGCAGTCAGCAGGCCACAAACTGCTGGAGATGGACTGGAGCAGCTGTGAAAACAGATGAAGATGCCGGAGGGTGAGTATATGAGGGGAGTGTGGTATAAAGCATTACTTCAGTGGTGAAATAAAAAATCTGCAGGAGTGGCTTTTCTCTTTTTCTGCTTCCTTTTGATGACGCTTCATTTGACAATCCCATTGCCTACAGGAAAGCTCAAACGAAGCATCATCAGATAAAAATTGGAATCCCTCCCATCTTTACCCTAATGAACAATAAAGAAGTGTTAAAAAAACATACAATCACATTTGGTATCAAAGTGTCCACAAAAGTACGATCCATAAAAACTACAATCGGACAAGTGCAATCTGATAAAAAAAAAATAGGATTGTACTCGAGCAGTGTAACACTATGGGGCAGCGCACATCTGCGATTATTTTCTCACACCGATTCGGCATGTGAAAACAATGGCGGCGAGAATCGGATCACACGCACCCAATCAAGTCTATGGGTGCGTGTGAAACATCGCACTGCACTCAGATGTCACCTGAGTGCAGTGCGATTCCTGCGGACGCCGGCAATCTCCTCTGCAGCTGTGCTGCGATTCTGTCATGTGAGAGGATCAGAGCACAGACTCGTAGCAGAGCGGGAGCCGAGTGTCATTAACACATCGCGTCCGATGCTCTACGCTTCTGTGTTTCCGGCCTAATGGAGAAAAAAAAAATTATTGAATGTCAGAATTGTGGATATTTGGTCACAATTCCACAAAAAAAAAATACATTAAGAAGCAATCAAAGCAAAATACCCAAAATAGTATAAAAATCCCTCTCACAGCTCCATCGACACCTAAACTGAAAGATGGAAAATTGCAACTCCAGTAATTTTTTTTATTTTTTTTATGAATTTCTTACATTTTTTTCACCACAAATAAAAATAAATAAAAGGAAATTTAGTATCATGGTGAGTGGATGACCCTGAGCGATCAGATCTCCAGGCCATTGCTGCAGAATGAAAGGAGGAAAAACAAAACCCCAAAAAAACAAGTGTGGAAGGGAAGTCTTTATTTTTTTTTATTAGGCCACGGCCCCACTATCAGTATTCGGTCAGTATTGTTTCTCAGGAGTGGGAGCCCAAACCAGCTGAGCAACAATCAGAGAAAAGGTAGAATAGAAACAAGTCACCAATTCTGCATTCATCACCCACTCCTGGTTTTATCACCCACTCCTGGTTTTAGCTCCCACTCCTGGTTTTAGCTCCCACTCCTGAGACACATCCCCGCGTCCTGTCACGGTCACACTGTCAGTGACTCCGGTCTCCTGTCCTTTATATATTATACCAGCAAACTTACAGGACCTTAGTGATGTCACTGATCACGTGTGCAGTAAGCAGCCAATCACAGTCAGTGTAAGCGATGATGTGGGAGGAGCCCAGTCACCGGCATGGCCCGTCATCCCTCATGTGCAGGCGCTGCTCTCCTGTCTCCTCGGCTCCTCCCAGACCCCAGTGAGGCCTGAAGAAGCTTCAGACTAGTCCCCGGATGTTCCTGCTTCTCGCGCTCGTCTGTGGCGTTTCTATAACAACTGCGTCAGCGCCGCCATGACGAGGCCTCCCCTGACTGCCGTCTGCTTCCTCCTCAGGTCTCTGAAAAGAAGGTGAAAGAAAGAAAGGAAAAAAAAAATGGACGGTCACAACTAGTAAGTGATGAGGAGCCTCGTCGTGTCACTGTACACACCTGTCAGGGGCGACTTTTGTGCGTTTTTTTTTTTTTTTTACTGAATATTTTCTTACAATGTTTATTTCTGACTTTATCTCATATGTATTTATCTTTCTGATCCTAGTGACACAATGTCATCCATTAGCCGGTGCAGGGTCGCACTCGCCGGTGGCCATTATGTAGCCTGCCTGCCATTGCCCATTACTAAGGGGGCGGTGCAGACTGGCCTTTAGATTCGCCCTTTAACCCCTTCTCCAGTCGCCCATTTTTCTTTTTTCGCGCTTTTATTTCCTTCCTCCCAAGAGCCTGATTTTTTTTTGTTTGTTTGTTTTCTTTTTTTTCTTTTTTTTTTATTTCTTTGTTTTTTCTTTTTTTTTTTATTATTATTTATCTTTTTTTTTAATTCCTCTTGTTTTTTTATTTAATTTTTCTTGTTTTTTTTTATTTTTTTCCCTTTTCTGGACTAGTTCTGAATGACATTTGTTTTACTAAAAAACAGGGAAAAATCCAAATGTGGGGAATTAACAAAAAAAAAAAAAAAAAATCCGCAATTCTTTCATTGTGGTTGTTTATTTTTTTACTGAATATTTTTTTATTTTTATTTTTTTGGGTGCGTTTTTTTTCACTGTCCTTTTGTCTCTGTTATGCATGTACATAAAGTTCAGTGAGAAAAAAAAATAAAAAAAATCTCGTCCTGGTTTATGCACAAAAAACATTGAAAACTTGACACCTGCGTTTTTGGTGCGTTTTTTTTTTTTCACCACCCATTACTTCCAGTGGGTGAAAAAACAATGAAAGAAGTGACATGCTCTAAGTTTCAAAAACCCATGGAAAGCACAAAATCCTGAACAAAAAAAAAAATTCAAGCTGTGTGCATGAGATTTCTGGAATCTCATAGACTTTGCAGGTATTGCAAAACTCAGCTGAAAATTTGCATAAAAAAAACCATGATGTGTGAACATAGCCTTAGGGTGACAAGTTTTTTAGGCAGAAGAACTGGAGTTTTTCTTTCCTGAAGTCTTTTGTGTAATTTTTTTCAGTCATTTTCTGAGCATTTTTCAGACGTTTTCCTGTGGTTTTTGTGACCTCTTTTTTTTTTTTTTTTTTTTTTTTTTTTTTTTTTTTTTTTTTCTTTTACTGTCGTTTGTTTTCACTCCAAGTGACAGTAAAACGTTTTTTTTTAAAAGCAGAAACGCTCCAAAAACCATCCTGGTGTTTTCCAAGGTTCTCCATTGAGTTGTATTGTAATGTACGGAGCGTCTTCTGAGCAAAAAACACCAGAGGCTCCAAGGCTATGTTCACATGATGTGTTACGTTTATCTTCTGCATTTTTTTGTGCACATTATATGCTGCTTTTTCCAGTCCCAGCAGAAGCTATCGGGTTTCAGAAATCTTATGGACACGACTGCTTTTTTTTTTTTTTGACTGAATTGGAAAACTGCAGCATGTCAATTTTTGCAGTGTTTTTTTTTTCACTATAGAAAGCAATGAGCGTGCAAACAATGTATTTTTGCTCTGTTTTTGCTGCTTTTTTGGTGAATGAAACTACCTTTATTAGGCATGTACTGTAGACAAATGACACATAATCTGCGCCAAAAAAGCTTTTTGTAAGCAGCTTTTTTTTACTGCCAAGTGAGTAGGATTTGGCTGCAGAAAAAAAGCAATGTGTGAACATAGAATTACAGTCATTGCCATCTTCGGAAATACATCCAATGTTGCAATTTTTATTTATTTTTAAGCATCTTTGTTTTTTCGGTCATTTCCTGAGTATTTTTTGGAGGATGTTCCAATGTTTTTTGTGACGTCGTTTTCCGGTCATGCAACCGGCATGGATTTCTGTTGTGTGACCAAGTTACGATGCTGCAAATGCAGCATCAATAGTAAAAAAAAAAAAAGAATAAAAATGTTGAAAAATAAATAAAAAAAAACCATTATACTCTCCTTCCGCTGGCCCCCGGTCTCCTCTACGGTGCGTCCGGTGTCTTCGGCGACTCGCGGTGGTGTAAAAGGACCTTCCATGACGTCATTTAGTCATGTCGGTGGTCGCGTGACCTGTCACATGACTAAATGACGTCATGGAAGGTCCTTTTACCACCGCAAGCAGCCGAAGAGCCAGGAGCAGACCGGTGGCCATCAGAAGGTGAGTATAATGTTTTTTTTTTATTTTAATTCTTTTTTAACTACAGGTACTATGGTACCTGGGTCTGGATGAGTCTCCTCTTCTCCAGACCCGGGTACCATCCGCGCATTGAATCGCTTAATACCCGCATGTGCACATGTAGTCATGCGGATGTTATGCGGTCCAATGCAAGTCAATGGCGGCGATTCCGCAAAATTAATGGTTGTGCTGGGGATTTTTCCGCAATGATAATCCGCAGCTGAAATTTCCGCAGCATGTGCACAGCACATCCGGATTATCATTGGGGACCATGGCAGACAACTTAACAAGCGTTTTTTTAATGCGTTTTCGCGGCGGAAATGGCGCCGCAGAAACGCATCAACTCCGCATCGTGGGCACGCAGCCTAAGGGTTATTCCCATCTTCAGAAATATAAGCAATGTTGCAATTTACTGTTTATTAGAATTTTCAGCCGTTCTCAGGATATTTTGAGATATTAACACTTTTTTATTTCCATCTCGTTGCCTTAGAGACCGACCACGGCTGCTCGACAGCAGAACATGCGCAGCGTTTACAAGATCTTTTCTATGGACTGTTTTGAAGCTGGGCCAGGATCGCTGGAGCGCAGCGCTTACAACCTAGACAGCGGTGGTGGTCGGTCGCTAAGGCAACGAGCTGCAAACTAGAGAAAATTGTTAATATCTCAAGAACAGCAGCAAATTTTAACACGCAGTAAATTGCAAAACTGATATGTTTCTCCCCCCGGTTCCTTCCAGTCATTACTCCCGAGAGTTCTACGACCGCTACGCTCAAGGCCAGGAGAAGTCGGTGGTGAATAAGATGCAGCAGAAATACTGGAAGACCAAGCAGACGCTGATTAAAGTCACCGGGAAGAAGGAGGACGAGCACGTGGTGGCCTCGGACTCGGACCTCGATGCCAAGCTTGAGGTTGGTATTCGGGGTTAATCCATTGACCCTTTTACTGCCAGTATTTTTTTTTTTTGTTATATATATATATATATATACACAACACTTCCTCCATTATAATAAGGGAAATCCTAATATACCGCCACATTACGAGCAGGGAGTGATTAAATGTGGAACTCCTCATGTATTCATACCCCTTAAAGGGATCGTGCTGTACTCCTCTTTTCCAGGTCCGCCAGTGAGTCTCCGCCGCTGCTCCCAGTGTCTGCACTGTCCACCGCATCCAATCAGTGAGCTCAAAGTCTCTGCCAGTGTAGACGCAATGCCCTCTTCAGAGCCGCTGAGCTCACTGATTGGCTGTCAACGCAACGTCAGCGCTGACACCAGGAGCAGCGGCGAAGACTCGCTGGTGGACCAGGTGAAGGGGAGAAAAGTACGTTTGTTTTTTTTCTTCTTTGTTTTTTTAACAAACTGTGACCGGAGCAGAACATGGTCTGAAAGAGGACAAACCCTTTAACTTAAAAAAAAGAGACACTTCTGTTCATCCATCAGAGAGCACATATTCTCCAGGATTTTAAAGATGTAGGTGGGGGAGGGGGTTGATTAGTATAAAAAGTTTTCATTTCCCCCCACTAGATGCCATATAGAGTGAGACATGATGGTAACAGCCTGCGACTGGTGATAGAGGTGATACCATGAAGAAAGGTTCCAGTATCCCCCCTCCCTTGAGATCACTGGGGGCCGTACGGGGGGACAGAAAACAGTAACGGACTGTGATTAGTGGGAGGGGATACCATGTAATAATATATTTTTATATTGTCAACGTATTCCGCAGCACTTTACATTGTAGAGGGGACTTGTATAGACATTACAGAACAAACATAACTCAGATATCAGGAGGAGGGAGGGCCCCGACCACAAGAGCTTACAATCTATGAAGAAATAGAGGGGACAAGAAAGGTAAGTGGTAAAAAGTGATTGTGTTGTACAGTCCAGCCATCAATATAATACATAGTGTATTCACATAACTTTGCATGAACCGGTCACCAGCCAGTGTATGTACAAGTACCGACTCAGAGGGCTACTGAGTGCATGTGGGGGTGAGTGAGCAGATGCTACGAGGGTCCTTGATAATTGTGGTGAGGCCAGTGCATTTTTATGGCACGGTTAAAACTGTGGATATTAGGGGATTAATAGAATCGTCCTGGGTAGTGCGTTCTAGAAAAGTGGCACAGCGTTCAAGAAGTTTTGGAGACGGGAGTGGGAGATTTGTATGATTGAGGATGTTAAACTTAAGTCATTAGCAGAACGGAGGGTGCGGGTAGGGTTTTAGACTGAGACAAGGGAGGAGATGTAGGGCAGTGCTGAAGCGTTGAAAGCTTTGTGGGTGAGAAGGATAAGTTTATATTGGACTCTGTAGCGGATGGGTAACCAGTGCAATTACTGGCTCAGGGAGGAAGCATCGGTGTAGCAGCTGGTGAGGAATATGCTCCCGGCTGCTGCATTCAGGACGGATTACCCTCTGTAATGTAAAGTGCTGCTGGATATGTTGGTGCTATAGAAATAAAAATTATTATTATTATTGGAGAGGGGAGAGTTTAGTAATAGGGAGACTGATCAGTAGATTTGCAATAATCCAGATGAGAATGAATAAGAGGTTTTGCATGAAGAAAAGCTTTTGTATTCACTCCTGGGGTCTTTGGAGCCGGTACTTGGGGATATATATCCTATTGTTCTACTTTCTGATTTCTCTCTCCATCCTACAGAACCAGGTAATAAAACTTTTTATGCTGCTCAGTTATGTGCCCCCATGGGTGCAGTTGGTTTAAGGCCCTTACTCCTGTTATCAGTCAATAGCAGGTTGGGTTATTACCATTTATATTTTCATTGCTGGCGCTCTCCATTGCGGTTTTACTTCGCATTTTTCTGTTTGAGTTTACCATGTTAAGTATAAGAAAACGATATAGAGAATACAATATAAACTCCGCACAGTGCATCACCACCCTAAATCCCCTCCTCATCTCTGTCTACCACCCGCCGTCAACATCCTATATACTCCAGAGCTGCACTCATTATTTTGCTGGTGCAAACACTGTGTCGATACTCTACATTACTTAATATCACCCTTTTTTTTTTTTTTTGCAGCTTTTCCACTCTATCCAGCGGACGTGTATGGAGCTGCTGAAGGTGATAGAGCAGTATCAGAAGAGGATTTGCTGTAAGTCTTTACACGGTCACTGTTATAGATTGTGTGTAGCGCCCTCTTGTGGACACAGTAGCCAATGCTGTTCCCAATTCCTGACGTCTCTCTGTTATGGGTGTACATACAGGATGGTACAGTATTGCCCCATTGTGATACAGTTATAGCCGAATTGAGTGCAAGCCGTCAGAGCATGCTGAGAGTTGTAGATCCACAGCAGCTGAAGGACTGTAGGTTGCAGTCCGTCTGTGTAGTATAATTTTTTTTTTCTAACCTTTTCTTTTCCTTTTTAGTTTTATCTCAAGAAGAGAACGAATTGGGGAAATTTCTCCGCTCCCAGGGATCTCAAGATAAAACAAGGGCTGGAAAAATTATGCAAGCCACGGGAAAAGCGCTCTGCTTCTCTTCACAACAGCGGTAAGCGGCGTTTTAACAAAGCGTTCATGGGGTTAAGACAAGACATACTGAAATGTTTTACTGGCCTGGTAACACAATACTGAGGAATAGATCCAACTACTTGTAGAGTCCTTTTTTTTCGTTTCTAGTGCATGAAAAACTGCAGCAAAAACTGCATGATTTATGCCAGTCTTAGGCTGCATTCACACATCTGTGATGTATGGACCGGCCGAGGGTCTCCTGACCCGAACTTCACTGACTCATAGGTATATATGAGGCTGCCAAGTTCGGGTCTGAAGACCAGCGGTCTGCCTCTTAACAGCAGCCATCGGTGTCCGACAGCTGTTTTTAAATGATGCAGTGTCGGTGGGAAATCCGTACCAACTGCACCCGCCGCCCCCGCAATGTGAAGGCTCCTATTGCTGCCATCTTTGCACTCCCATGAAGCGTATCGGTGGACTTCACAGGAAAATGGGATTTTTTTTTTTTTTTTTTACTATATACTTGGTACACAGTTGTGCTCAAAAGTTTACATGCCCCGGTAGAATTTTTGCTTTCTTGGCCTTGTTTCAGAGAATATGAATTATAAAAAAAAAAAACATTTTCTCCACTCGTGGTTATTGGTTGGGTGAAGCCATTTATTATCAAACTACTGTGTTTTCTCTTTTTAAATCTTAATGACACCCAAAAACATTCAAATGACATTCATAAGTTCACATACCCTGGTGTGGTGATTTTGGCCTGATAACATGCACAGAATTTGACACAAATGGGTTTGAATGGCTACTAAAGGTAACATCCTCACCTGTGACCCGTTTGCTTGTAATCAGCATGTGTGCATAAAAGCTGAGAGAGTTTCTGGGATCCAGACAGACTCTTGCATCTTTCATCCAGCCACTGACGTTTCTGGATTGTGACTCATGGGGAAAGCAAAAGAATTGTCAACGGATCTACGGGAAAAGGTAGTTGAACTGTATAACACAGGAAAGGGATACAAAAAAATATCCAAGGAATTGATAATGCCAGTCAGCGTTCAAACTGTGATTAGCAAATGGAAAATCAGAGGCTCTGTAAAAACCAAACCACGGTCAGGTAGACAAACAAAAATTTCAGACACAACTGCCAGGAAAATTGTTCAGGATGCAAAGAAAAACCCACAAATAACATCAGCTGAAATTCAGGACTCTCTGAAAACTAGCGGTGTGGCTGTTTCAAGATGCACAATAAGGAGGCACTTGAGGAAAAATGGGCTGTATGGTCGAGTCACCAGAAGAAAGCCATTACTGGGCAAATGCCACAAAGTATCTTGACTACGATACGCCATACAGCACATAGACAAGCCTCAAAACTTCTGGAACAAGGTAATTTGGGGTGATGAGACCAAAATTTAACTTTTTGGCCACAACCATAAACGTTACATTTGGAGAGATGTAAACAAAGCCTATGATGAAAGGAACACCATTCCTACAGTAAAGCACGGAGGTGAATCGCTGATGTTTTGGGGGATGTGTGAGCTACAAAGGCACAGGAAACTTGGTAAAAGTTGAAGTAAAGATGAATGCAGCACGTCATCAGCAAATACTGGAGGCAAATTTGCACTCATCAGCCCGGAAGCTGCGCATGGGACGTGCTCGGCTGTTCCAACATGACTGACCAAAACACAAGGCCAAGTCGACCTGTCATTGGCTACAGCAGAACAAAGTGAAGGTTCTGGAGTGACCATCTCAGTCTCCGGACCTCAATATCATTGAGCCACTCTGGGGAGATCTCAAGCCCGCAGTTCATGCTAGACAGCCCAGGAATTTACAGGAACTGGAGGTTTTTTGCCTAGAAGAATGGTCAGCTTTAACACAATAAAGAACCTCCTCCACAACTACCACAAAAGACTTCAAGCTGTCATTGATGTTAGAGGGGGCAATACACGGTATGAAGAACTGGGGTATGTGAACTTTTGATCAGGGTCATTTGGATGTTTTTGGTTGTCATTAAGATTTAAAAAGAGAAAACACAGTAGTTTGACAATAAACGGCTTCACCCAACCAATAACCATGAGTGGAGAAAAAGTTTTTTTGTTATCATTCATATTCTCTGAAACAAGGCCAAGAAAGGGAAAATTCTGCCGGGGTATGTAAACTTTTGAGCACAACTGTATAGTGCAAACAATAAGACGATCGCAGGTTCATCTTCTCTTAGGGGACTTAACTTTCACTGTTTTTTTTTTTTTTTTTTTTAAGTAAACCAAAACACCCCCTGTCCCCAAAAGCTCCTTTGAGGATTTTTTTTTAACCAAATATATATTCTCGCTCTCTCTTTTTTTTTCTCTCCTGAGGATTGGAGGCAGTGGAGTTGTTGTGTTTTTTTGTCCAGCCCATTTTTGGGTTTTTTGTGTGATATTATGTCCAATTTACCTTTTTTTTCTCTGTTTTTTTTGTGTTGTTCCAATACACACCAAGGAAATAAACGTGTGTATAGCAAATAGTTTTCTGGGAGAAATACTTCATTTTCTGGAACAATGTCAAGGGTGCCAACACTTTCGGCCATGATTATAATATATGTTCAAGGCGAACACTGTAGTGGTCACGCAATTCCCACCACTGCCACCAATCGTCAGGACAATTACGCAATTGACTGGCGAGTGATGGACGAGGCCACTGCTGTTACCACTACTAGGCCAGTTATTGGGGAACTCACAGTGAGCTTATGGTATATACACCTCCAATGTGTGTGTGATATACACACATATATATCCCCCCCCCCCCCGGTATGGCTACTGCCAGCTCCGCAATAACAAAAGAACTACTAGCTGCCACCACCAATCATTTATTCAGGCCGATTGGACACCGGTTAGAGGTAGCGTATGGCTTTAGGGGTTCAGTTTACAGAGCAAGAGGAACAGAGCTTATTACATTTAATTATTTTATCCTGAAAGGTAGGAAGAGTTAATAAAAAAAATAAAAATAAAAATGCAAAGATGATACAAAATGGGAACAAAACAATACAGTATATACAATTACATACAATTAAAAAAAGGTATAATGAAAGAAAATTACTAAACCTGGTGTTGCAGGAATGGCTCTTATCTTTATGAAGGGAAGGGCTCCAATTAGGAAAATGGAACACTCTCAGCGCGAACTGTCTTCCTTAAAATGAACAATGACAGAACCCCAAACTCTGATTTTTATTAAGTCCAGGTTACGCTTACATATACCCTTCCCCAGTGAGCTCATATGGGGACTGGTTGTAGGATGTGCTAGATAATTTAGCAGATTATGAGATCCCCCAACTTTAAGGATATATTCGCCCCTGGAAGTCCCAGGTGTAGATATTGTTTTCATGTTTCCTATCGTGATTTTACCTTTCTATAGAGATAAAACATGTCATAGATAGCATCATCCATCGGTCCGATATGAAGTTGCAGGTGTTAGAATGGCCTTACAGTGATGTGAGTGAATGCGTTCTGTTCGTCTCTTTGCTACAATGCCCCAAATATATCTCCCATAAATATCGGATCGATGCAAACCCCATTCATCACTGGCTCCAGAAAGTTTGAGACCAGTCCTCCAAATAGAGGAATCTCTGGCCTCGGAATTGTACTTCTCCGCCACTAAATATACTAATCCTAGCCTTAATATCTGGTTCTCAGAGCAGATCTCCTGTTGTCGTTACATGGTCACTGCAGGAGGTTCCTACTGCAATGGAGATTGAAGTGTCATTTTCTCACTTCCCCAGTTATAATTAATCCCATATGTTCAATGTGAGGGTGATATGTTCCCTCTCTGGAGATGTCCTTATGGATTTTAATTATTCTCCACGACAGTGTTAATTTTCTTTTCACCATTTCACCGTACAACTTTTTTTTTCCCCATTTTTCAGCAGATTATATGGTAAATAGATCTATTCATCCTGCAAAAAAAAACCTCACATGGCAACTTGGATGGAAAAATAAAAAAGTTATGGCTCTTGGAAGAATGGATGGGGGAAAAAAAACAAAAACAAAAGCACAAAAATTAAAGTTTGCCTGGTCAGGAAGGGGTTTCAAAGATGTCTACCCAAGCCACTATTATAGCTAAAATAAATATTGTAGCGCTGATGTCCCATATACCTCGCATGACCTCTGCAACCAATCACTGATTTCCGTGATGTACGGCACACGGTCTCAGAGTCAAGAGATTTGCAGCAGCGGTCTCGTGAGGGATATAAGGACATCACTGCTGCAGCTAAACAGAAGACCAGCATGGAGGACCGGGGATGGAGTAAGGGCGGTTTCACACGTCCGGATATTTCCGGTAACGGAGATGTCCATGTGCACCTGTGTGGCAGCCGTGTGCCCCATCAGGATCACACGTACCGGAGCCTGGGAATCAGTGTGCAGTTAGTGCTGTTCCCAAGCGCCGGGTGCTGAATGCTGCCCTCATCATTGTCCCTTGCTCACTCTGCAATCATCAGTGATTCATCTCTGTAAATTATCTTAAAGGGCTTCTCCACCTTTTGGGGAACAGTTTTATTTATTTTTAATGTAATTTCATTTTTTTTCAATAAAAACTTTCAACTTTGATGTGGTCTGTGGTCATAAATCAGCTTAGAAAAAGACATAAGAGTTAGAAACCCCTCATCGGACCAGCAGAAAGAGCTCCCTGATCAATTCTCAGTTAACTCATCGTGCAGCACAAAGGCTACGGAAGAGAAATGGTGGAAAAGTTTTACTGAAACCCAATTGCAAACATGATTTTTTTTTCCCCAAAATACATTCATTTAAGTAAAAAAAAACTTTAACGTTGCAACTTATGAGACTCCTTGGATCCGTGTAACCGTCTTTGCCTCCTCTTCTTGCTGAGCTAAAGAGCAAAGAGGGGTAAAGCGGGCAATAAACGAGAGACTTTTGGATGTTTAATCGCACGTCCCTTTCCCTCAGCGGCCACCGGACAGGGGAGGTAGTATCGCCTCATACCTGCCGGCTCTTCTGATTAGCCGACCTGGCATAACGTCTCTTGACCTCTCTCTGGACTCTTTTTCAGGTTGGCCCTGAGAAGCCCTTTATCTCGTCTTTATCAAGAGGTGGAGACCTTCCGCTACCGAGCAATATCCGACTGCTGGCTGACCGTCAATCGCATGGAGCAGGCCAGGACCGAATATCGGGGGGTGCTGCTGTGGATGAAAGACGTGTCGCAAGAGCTAGACCCCGATACCTACAAGCAGATGGAAAAATTCAGAAAGGTAATTTAGACCATTAATAATCCTTATATCTAAACAGATCCCAAATTTCATGTATTTTTATGGAAGTGGAGGCTGCGTTATTCCAGCTCCTTTATATAAGCATCAAGTTAAAGGAGACGTACACTTAGAAAGTCATGGCCGCTTCCTCCCAGAAACAGTGAGTTGTGTGTAGTGCCGCGGCTCTGCTCTGTTTAACCCCTTACTTACATCACACATCTGGTACAGGTGTACGGAGCGGGCGCAGCAGCCGACCTACCCACCTCTGAACGGCTACGATTGGAGTCAGCAGTCTGACCATTTAAATGGTGTGCCCAAGGGTTACCAGTGCCGCTCAGGCCTAATAAAGACCCTCGGTGCCACCATATTGGTCCTCCGGTGAAGTATTGTACTACTGAAGTATTGCCGTACAATCGATCAAAGCTTCAAGTCCCCTAGGGGGACCTTAAAAAAAAAAAAAAAAAAAAAAAAAAAAAAAAAGCTTTCATGCAGCCGTGTTGACGGAAGAAGGAGAGGAAAGGACGGAAGACAGAAAAGAAAAATTGGCATGGAGGGGTTAAAAGACGAGGCCTCAGTTGGGTGTGGACAGATGGAGCAGATTGTTTTTTTTTTGGGGGGGGGGGGGGGGTATAAGCAGCCGTGTGTTTCTGGATCTCTCCTTCGGGTGCGTCCATTCAGGACAGTATCAGCACGTGGCAAGAACTTCCCCAAATAGTGCACATTTTTTTACACATTTCGTTGCAGAAAATATTGAGGATCCACACTGCAAAACCTCAGTGAAATCCGCAGTATATCAGTCCAAGTATACATGCGGCAAAATCTGCGAAATCCATAGTATGAAGCGCTTCTGAAAGATTTCCTGCAGATTTCATCCTGCAAGTGGCAAAATCCACAATAGAAATTAATAGCCTTTAGATGCCAAATCCACAAACCCTCCATTTTTCTCCTTCCATGCAGCATTAGGGCGAGATGTCATTATCTCGTGCACAATGCTGCTATTGTGATACACAGCAAATTTCCCATTCTTTTACACTATCATTGCCATTTATGACTCACTGCTAATAGTGATTGTTCTAGTATTTGTATCTAGAGCCCGACGCTTCTGACTTCAATTGTGGCGTCGGGTCAATAAATTATTCAGCTTTCAAAACTGTCTTTCTAAGTAGTTTCAGTCTGAGGTGTGGACAGCAGGTGGCGATGTTACTCCATAGTGTCACTCTGTGTTCCCCATCCATTAGCTGAGGGTCTGGGCTCCTGGTCTTCAACATGATTGTTGCACAACTACAACTCCCATCATAGCTGGCCTTTGGAGAAACACTACCACAGGCTAAAGGTCTGAGAGTAGATAACTATATAAAATCACTGAAGTTTGTGGATTACTGACATAACAAATCTGTCTTATCTGATTCCTTCTATAGTATTCATCTTCTCGTATAAGCTTCAGGTTTTTTAACATAAATAATAATATAACAGTGTGATGTGTTTAAACGGCACCAAAAAATTGCAGCCGTCACCTTTACTGCAATATAACACAGCGGCTGGTGGCAGGGCCGGCTCCAAGTTTTTGTGGGCCCCCATGATTTATGATACCGCATTGATTATATATATATATATATATAAATAAATTATACACTGTGTTCCAAATTATTATGCAAATAATATTTTCTCAGATTTTCCCAAATTACCTATATGAATTGCAGTCATTGTAATTTTCCAGTCAATAACTATTAGAGTACAATTGAAAGGTTTTTGTACAAACTGCCTATGATAACAGTATATTTTTAAAAAACTCAAACTGCCCTCAAAATGCATGTTCCAAATTATTATGCACAGCAGAGTTTTCAACCTTTTCATTTTAATAAAGAACAAAAAATGGTCATTTTTGAAATGATAAGCATTAGCAGGTTATTACACACTGAAATCAAACAGTTTTCAACTCAAAACTTTATTCTAGGTGATGTTACATTTGCACATAGGACTGCTTGTTCGAAAGGAGCTTCTGAACTCTCTTGTCCATTGAATTTGTCAGGTTTTGGATGGTTTCTGCTTCAATTGTTTTGCATGAGGACAGAATACCCTCCCAGAGCTGTTGCTTAGATGTGAACTGCCTCCCGCCATCATAGACACTCCTTTTGATGATACTCCAGAGGTTCTCAATGGGGTTGAGGTCAGGGGAGCATGGGGGTCACACCATAAGTTTGTCCCCTTTTATGCCCATATCAGCCAGAGATGCAGATGTGTTATGTGCAGCATGAGATGGTGCATTATCATGCAGAAAAATGATCTTGCTGTGGAATGCACGGTTCTTCTTCTTGAACCATGGCAGGAAGTGCTGTTTGAGAAACTGAACATACATTATGGAGTTCATCTTTACCCCTTCAGGGATCCTAAAAGGGCTGACAATCTCTCTCCCCATGATTCCAGCCCAAAACATTACTCCACCTCCTCCTTGTTGGCGCCGTAGCCGTGTTTGCGTGGGGTGTCCATCAACCAGCCATCCTCCACTCCATCCATCTGGACCATCAAGATCATTTCACGCATACCGCGATCTCCGGCGCCATACTTACCTGACCGGGAGGAGCGTTGCCGCGGCTCCTCTCTTCTGGTCGGAGACCGGGGCGGAGTGAAGGCGTCAGAATCGGCGCATAGCGCTATCCGGCGCCATTTGCAGTGTGTCTTAAACAAAATGGCGCAGGACAGCGCGGTGCTCCGGCGTCACACTCCTCCTCCGGCAGAACAGGACGCAGCAGCTCTGGAGCACAGGGAAGAAAGGTGAGTATAAGTGTTTATCTTTTTTGTATGTGTGCAGCATGAAAGGGATGAGGGGGGCCACGCATACCAGGATTGGGGGGTGAGGGGGCCACACATACCAGAATAGGGATGAGGGGTGCCATGCATACCAGAATAGGAATATGTGGTGCCATGCATACCAGGATTGGGGGATGAGGGGGGCCATGCATACCAGTAATGGAGTATGGCTTACCTATCTGCATGTTTCCACTTTTGTAATACTATTTATAGTTGATGTATCAATTTTAAAGGAATTATATATTAACTAGATGGTGGCCCGATTTTAACGCATCGGGTATTCTAGAATATCTATGCGGCCGACCGGGCGCGATCAGCAAAACAGTGTTTAAATTTGGCGGCAATATCTGTGATTGGTCGCGGGTGGCGGCCGCGACCAATCAGCGAACTGTGTTAGTGAGGACCGGAGAGCTTGTTTAAATTTGGCGATAAAATCGCTGATTAGTCGCGACCGCCGGCCGCGACCAATCAGCAAATCGTATTAGTGAGGACCGGGGAGCGGCGCTGCCTGTGCGGCTACTTCCGCTGCAAGAAGCCGGGAGAGGAGCGGCTGTTCGCAGCAGAAGTATCCCGACCGGCAGCGCCGCTCCCCACTCCTCCGTTCACACTTGCCATCGGGAGATCAGCGGGCCAAGCCGCTGATCTCCCGACGGTAGCCGCATGGAGGTCAGCGGCGCCACCAGTCGGGGTCCTTTTGGTGCAAGCAGCCGGGAGATGAGCGCCTCGCGCCGCCTCATCTCCCGGCTGCATCGCTTCTGACCTCCGTCCTGCAGATGAGCCGCTAACGGCCGCCATCTTTTTCTCAAATCCTGCATCGCTGATTGGCCGCGGCCGGACCAATCAGCGACGCGGGATTTCCTGGACAGACAGACAGATGGGATAAGACGATTATATATATATATAGATAGATAGATAGATAAAGTTTTTTCATGCCATTATACTCATGGGTTCTCCTGTGTGTGTGTGTGTGTGTATATATGTTTTGAGTAGGCATAATTACGTGGGGATGGGTGATGAGTTGTTTTTCCAGACCCCCTACCTGCAAGACTTATGATGTGGGCCGAAGTTTGTTTATATATAGCTCAGAAACCGGCGAATCATTCCATACAGAATACTGGCCCCCATAAAATGCTCCTTACAGAATACTGGCCCCCATATAATGCTCCATGCACGCTGTGCCCCAACATACTGCCCCATGCCTCCATACATTAAAAAAAAATACTCGCCTCACTTCTAACCTGCTGCCGCTCCTCCGGGCTCCTCAGCGTCGCTGGCATCTTCCTGCTCTGTGCTGTGACGGCTCAGGAGAGAGCGCGGTGGAAAGACGTCATCACGCCCTCTGACCTGAGATGTCACAGTGCAGCAGCCGCGGAAGAGACCGGAGCTGCTGCGGAGGCACGGGGAGAGGTGAGTATTGTGCCGGCTGCCGAGGCCCTGAGCAAGTGCGGGGGAGCGGGTGCTGACACCGCCCTGCTCATGGGTCCCATAGCTCGCCGGGGTGCCTGATGGCGAGTGGCCCCAGCACTTGCCCGGGTGCTGGCGCCGGGCCTGGCCGGTGGTGCAGAGCTCACTGGTACCAGCGCGGTCCTGTAATAGGAGCCAATGGAGTAACAAGTCCGTCCATGACATTTCTCCTTCTGAATCTCCCCCCATTACCTGTTAGTGATATTATTGAGAAGTTGGAGGAACCACAGCAACTCAGCCACGAAGTGGAGCCCCCGTAATATTACAGAGCGGGGGGCCGTGTGCAGAAGGCAGAAAAGTCACCACCTCTCTGCTGACTCCATAACTGCAGAGTCCAGACCTCCTCTGGTATCAGCACAAACACTGCGCCCCCGCCGGGAGCTTCATAACCAAGCAGCTGAGTGTCGAATGGAGTGGTGTAAAGCCGTCACCACTGGACTCTGGAGGAGACGTGCCCTGTGCAGTGACGGATCACAATTCTCTGGATTTGGTGATTCATGGAGGACATTACCCCCTGACTGCATTGTGCCGCTGTTCAGATGGTGGAGGAGGATAATACTATGGGCTGTTATCAGGGGTCGGCATTGGGCCCTTGGTTCCAGTGATGGGAAATCTTAATCTTCAGCACAAGACATTGTGGACAATTGTAGCTCCAGCTTTGTGAGAACAGTTTGGGGAAGACCCTTATCTGTCCCCCCATAACTGAGCCCAGTGCACAAGGTCCATACAGACATGGAGGGGAACATGAGCCCGGACCTCAGCCCCATCCTATAATGGAGATTGTGAGCCCGGCCTCCCCCCAACATCAGGGTCTGACCCCACAAATGCTCTCCTGGAAGAAGGGGCAAAAATTCCAACTGGCGCCTCCAAAATCTTGTAGAAAATCTTCCCACAAGAGCGGGAGCCATTACACCTGCAGTGGGGCTGCTTTTCATTTGTTCAGATTTATGCTGTTTTCATAATTCTGGTTCTGACTAGTGTCAGACGTGCGGCCGAATGCAGCTCTGGAAGTGATTAGAGAATAAAATGACATATGTAAATTATAAATCACTAAAGAAAAGGATTCGCAGAAGGCGGCAGCTGCCCCCCAAGATCAGAACAGGAGGGGTGAATGGAGACTAGAAATGAGCAATTACTACACGGTGACTTCATGCTACAGCCACCGCCCGGAGGGTCGGTAAGATCAGACATGGAGGTGCCGGCCTCCCCTGCAGGATCTGCCTCCTCTGCGCTCGCAGCCGCATTGATTGAACTTGCAGGTTAAATATAGGAATTTCTCCGGTGGAAGGGATTACATCAGCGCTCGCAGATTGCTGCCTACCTCCGAGATTTCTCTTCATCTGTTCAATTATGCAGGAGAGGGAATTAGAGGTCACCCAGGAGGAGTCTGCATTACTCACCGCCAAAACCTGAGAAACGACAGCTCATGTGATCGATGGCAGATGGTTTAAAAACCTGCAGGACAGCCTGGCCCCAATCTTTGCCCCCCCCCCCCCCATAGTCGTTCATTGGTATGGATAGTTAACCCTTTCATAAATATCATTACCTCCGAGGAGGGCCGCTGTTATTGACAGCCCACAACGAGACCAAAAAAAAAATCAACATAGACATCTAGTGTTTTAAAAATGCCTGATAAAAGAAAGGGGTAATGTAAAAAAAAAAAAGAAAATGCACATGGTCCGGTCATCTGGAATGTGAGAGCCACAAGTAGCAGAACTGGCACAAGTAGTAGTAGTAGTAGTACCAGAAGCAGGCCACAATTATCCTCCTTTTTTGCCCTCCAGCAAGCGTATTATTGGGAATGAAGTGAACAGACCACGTAGAATACGTGGCACACTCATCTCGGTCTCAGCAGGATGATGTTACCTCTGGCAGCGACACCGTCAGTTTGAATTCACGTTCTGCACATTTTCTTTTTCTCCATCGCCGCTAAGTCTTTTTGATTGGGGGCTTTCAGTTCACTCAGTGACATCTGTCTTTGTGACTGTCCAATGATTACAAGTTGTTATTGTTGTATCCACACTTGGTAAGTGAATGATCACTGGTGATCCCACGGCAAGGATCCCCCACAGTCACAAGAAAGGGGGTCTGGTGTTTGAGCCGTGTGATGTCCGTGTGTATCGGAGAGCCGGGACAGACAAATGTTGGCTGACAGCTATCTACTGTATATGGTCCGCTTTAGCAATAATGGTTAAAAAAAAATAAGGAAAATAGGATTCTGAAGAAAATCTAGTAGACTTCCAAACAAATCACCATCAGAAAAGATTTCAGATCAGTTGTCCTCCCTTCTTCTCTATGAAGACAACTTCGTGCTATGAGTCAAGGTCAAGGAGTATGTGAATAAAAAGAGCAAAAAAAAAGTACAGTCAAAACAAAACATCTTGGCTGGGGGAGAAGGTACAGAAACATGGGTCTAATTGTGAGATTTTTGGAAGTATCCAAAGACGGCATGAACCTCAGACCAGCTCTTCAACTATCGGTCAAGCCTGGCGAGGTTGAGGGCAATGCAGGACCACATCTGGAGTTAGCAAATATTTTTTTTAAAGAAATACCTCCATGAATTTTATTACTTTTTTTTATCCTACTCAATAGAAACAGTTTGGAAAGTGAAACAAGATCAAGACGAAGAAGCTGCAAGTGTCTACGAGCCATTGACCGGCCGACCCAGAACTTGGACTTTTATGATTATTGGATGATGAGAAGAAAGTTCCAGTGGTTCCTGTAAGATCTAACCGTAGGCAAAAGCCTATAAGGCCTACAGGTTATACCAGAGCTGGTCTTCATTACGGGATTTGGACCATGACCAGGAAGATGTAACACACCATGGAGAGGGTCCTCTCGCCCTCAACAAAAAGTCCACTCTTCCATGATGACCCAAATCTTCAGATCACAAAATCAGCCGCTTTATTGCAGTGACGTCTTTTTCTCGTGAAGTTAACCCCTTCTGGACTATATTCTGTGAGATAGATCGATAGCAGCACTTATCCTGCAAGACTCCTGTCTTGTATGTATTAAATGGTTGACTCGCCGCTCTGGATTTCTCCTCCATGGATCTCGATGTGATCATATGATAGGCTAGGCTGATATTCATCTAATGACAGCAGACGTCCAACGATTTCCGCCGGACTAGCCGACCATATTTTGCTTATATGAGGTGTCAGACAACCCCCTCCATCCCCCCAACAGCAGGAATCTGTGAGAAAAAATTTCAACATGCCCGATCCTTTTTTAGTTCTCAAGGAAGATAAGCTACCTCCAAAGATGTCTGATCAGTATCTTTAAAATTCCTTTAATTCGGCATCAGTCTGATCTGATCGGTGACCGGATTACAAGATGTTGTGACCGATTTGAACGGAAAGGAAGTAAAATCTAAACCAAAAAAAAAAAGTGAAGCTTCAACATCCAAATGCAATTTATGATAAAAGGGGTCTATGCTGGATTATCAGTCCTTGTGCATATGTGTATATATAATCAATTTCATCCGGCATCAAATGTTCTGAAAAGCGATATAATGGGGGGCACTTCATATGAGCAGAGAGGCAATTACCTTTAATCCAGAGCCTCTCTAACCATTCAGTAACCCAGAATCTGGTATATATGTCTGTGTGCTGCCCCTGTAACAGTCCTTTCTTCATGCCTTCCCCTCTCCTCCTGCACATTGAGGCGTTTTTCTTCCAAGGTCACGTCCTGCCTCATTCTCTGCACGGTGAGCGAGTGCCAGGAATCCTCACTCCTGTTTTCTGCATTGATTCCCCAGTGTTCCCGCCGCCTGTCCTCGTCACGGGAACATTTGGTCACACAGCAATTGGCGCGGCAAAGTCCATGATCCGATTTGACTCTGAAGGCTGGCACGGCGTTCGCAGGCTGCGCCAGGCCATAGACTGATGACTTTTTGTTTCTGGATTGCTGCTGCTCCCTGTTGAGCAGAACGGCTTCATGGCTGAGAGACTTTGTGCCGTCCTTGTGATTTTATATCCTCTGGTGGATGAGCCATTTTTGCTGCCCTTTTTCTTATATTGGTGTGCAAATTAGCTATAGTTGTCATACAGGATAGCTACCTATAAGTGGCAGTAGAGAGACAGTTTCTTTCCTTCTAACGGAGAGCTCATTTGCATTTTTTCCCCCCCAGAAAGCTTTGTCTGTAATCAAGGAGAACAAACCTGCAACTTTCCAAAAAAAAAGACAGCGTTCTTTTCTTATCACATCGACTTTTTGCATAAAAGCTAATTCCACAATGGTAGACCCAGAACTATTTTTTATTTTTTTATTTTTTTTTAAGGAACCCGCCATCGCCAAAAAACAAACTGCCCAATTTATTATCACATATTCTCTTTTTTTTTTTTTTTACTAGTTTTTGGTGTTTTTTCATTTGTGCTGAATTCTTCTTCTAATTGCACCTTTTTTAAGTCTATTCTCAATATGTTTTCGTGTGTTTTTGTTTTTGGGGGATTTTTTTATGCTGCTTTTTGTTTTCTGGATGTTGTTGTTTTGTTTTGTTTTTTTTTCAGCTGATTTCTTCAATTTGCGACTTTTATTACAGTCGCACAAATTTTTACCGCAAATGTACATCCTCCCAGAGTGATTGTATGTGTGAAATTTTTGCACAAATTTTGTTACATTTTAGCAGAAAATGCAACTTTTTGCTATAAAAAGGAGCAAAACAGGTTAAAGATAATAAAAAAAAAATAAAGTGTATCTTTTGGTTTTGCACAAAAATTCATAAACCACGTGCACCACTTTGAAGAATTTGGCACAAGAAATGTCCACGAATCCCCCCCAAAAAAATAGCAAGTGATGAATCGGGTCCAAAATTTCTACTTTCTGGCCAGATGTGACTTTGAGCAATGACGAGAGGTGTCTGGCGGCTTCTTACTTCTCCCCATGGTGCCCGCCTCTCCATCCCTGCTGCCACCGATTGCAAGTTCTGGGTTCGTTTTTTCGGTGTCCAAAATAGCTACTGCAGTGGCAAGGAGGGCTCTGTGGAAAGTGTGAGCTAAGGCAGGAACCTTCCTCTAAGGGATTCACTGCTATAACCAGCGTTCACACTCGGGCCCCAGTGCACGCTGTCCAAACTTAGATTGTGAGTGGACACTGACATGTACGTTAGGACGTCCTGGTGCAAATGACCCCACAGAGGTGAAAGGACAAATGTGCCCATGGCTGCAGAATGATGTAACGAGCAGTCTCTATTATTCCCTTTTAGGTTCAGGCACAAGTGCGTCACACCAAAGCTGCTTTTGATAGGCTGAAAACAGACGTATGTGAGAAAGTCGATCTCCTCAGAGCCAGTAGATGCAATCTGTTATCTCATGTCCTGACTACGTATCAGGTAATTACACATTGCCAATTATGGTTTATTATTATTCATACCAGTCACATGTTGTCACAAGCACATAGGAGCCTTTTTATAGCATTTATACCCTTGTACATAGGGGGTAGTATTATAGTAGTTATATTCTTGTACATAGGGGCAGTATTATAGTAGTTATATTCTTGTACATAGGGGGCAGTATTATAGTAGTTATATTCTTGTACATAGGGGCAGTATTATAGTAGTTATATTCTTGTACATAGGGGGCAGTATTATAGTAGCTATATTCTTGTACATAGGGGCAGTATTATAGTAGTTATATTCTTGTACATAGGAGCAGTATTATAGTAGTTATATTCTTGTACATAGGGGTAGTATTATAGTAGTTATATTCTTGTACATAGGGGGCAGTATTATAGTAGTTATATTCTTGTACATAGGGGGTAGTATTATAGTAGTTATATTCTTGTACATAGGGGGCAGTATTATAGTAGTTATATTCTTGTACATAGGGGGCAGTATTATAGTAGTTATATTCTTGCACATAGCAGTATTATAGCACTTATATTCTTGTACATAGGAGCAGTATTATAGTAGTTATATTCTTGTACATAGGGGTAGTATTATAGTAGTTATATTCTTGTACATAGGGGGCAGTATTATAGTAGTTATATTCTTGTACATAGGAGCAGTATTATAGCACTTATATTCTTGTACATAGGGGGCAGTATTATAGTAGTTATATTCTTGCACATAGGAGCAGTATTATAGTAGTTATATTCTTGTACATAGGGGGCAGTATTATAGTAGTTATATTCTTGTACATAGGGGCAGTATTATAGTAGTTATATTCTTGTACATAGGGGGCAGTATTATAGTAGTTATATTCTTGTACATAGGAGCAGTATTATAGTAGTTATATTCATGTACATAGGAGCAGTATTATAGTAGTTATATTCTTGTACATAGGAGCAGTATTATAGTAGTTATATTCTTGGACATAGGGGCAGTATTATAGTAGTTATATTCTTGGACATAGGGGCAGTATTATAGTAGTTATATTCTTGGACATAGGGGCAGTATTATAGTAGTTATATTCTTGGACATAGGGGCAGTATTATAGTAGTTATATTCTTGGACATAGGAGCAGTATTATAGTAGTTATATTCTTGGACATAGGAGCAGTATTATAGTAGTTATATTCTTGGACATAGGAGCAGTATTATAGTAGTTATATTCTTGGACATAGGGGCAGTATTATAGTAGTTATATTCTTGGACATAGGGGCAGTATTATAGTAGTTATATTCTGGTACATAGGAGCAGTATTATAGTAGTTATATTCTTGTACATAGGAGCAGTATTATAGTAGTTATATTCTTGGACATTGGGGCAGTATTATAGTAGTTATATTCTTGGACATAGGAGCAGTATTATAGTAATTATATTCTTGTACATAGGAGCAGTATTATAGCAGTTATATTCTTGTAGGGGCGGTATTATTTTAGTTACTCTTATCTTTCTCTGGTTTCTTGATTTCTTTGGCAGACAACACTACTTCACTTCTGGGAGAAAACATCCCACACGATGGCTGCCATTCATGAAAGCTTCAAGGGTTACCAGCCGTATGAATTTACTACACTGAAGGTGAGTTCTCCTCTGCTCTTCATGTATTACCTCACTTAGCGTGTGACTCCTGACTATTCCTTATGAGCAAAACTGGAGCAGGAATAGCTTCTTATTTTTTTTGTTTTATTGAAGATTATACAACATAACAAGGTTAAATTATAGAACAAAAGAACAAGCCGCATTTCTCGTTGCTCATTATTTGTGTCTGGCAAAATTAACCCTTGACATACTATGGGTCTAATATATTAAAAGCATAAGACCCCCCCATGTCAGGCACCAAATATCACATACTTTAATCATGAGAGAATACTCCTCATCACATGGGGACTATTGTGAGGCAAAGGAGAATCAAACCAAGGCTTCCTTACTTTGACCTTTTTCAGGACAATGTGTATTTTTATATACCACCCTGTAACATACCTGGCGGCGTCCTTGCATGGTGGTCCATCTCCCACTGTGCAAGAGCGCGCACTTGATCTCCAGTCCAGAATGTCTCTCTGGCTTCCCTCCTTGCTGTCTGTTTGTCTGCTTTGGCTGCATAGGGCGACGCCTGCTGAACTTCCTGTTTCTTGTACCTGCTGCGGACACGCCCCTGTTGCACCTTCAGCCTATTGCTGTCCATCTTTGGGTATTTATACCACCTTCTTCCTCAAGATGGCGCCTGAGCATTGTGTCCTGTCAGTCGGCTTTTTGTCTCTGACATGCCAGGTCCTATCCTGTTTTCCTGCCTGTTTTCCAGTTCTGTGTCTGAACTGTGGTCTGTTCTTGTGAACACGCTTCTTGCCTGTTCTTTCGCCTTCTAGGGGCTGTATTCCTAGATCTGCCTGTCTGTGCCTTGCGGTATCTGTTCCCGTCTGAACAGAGTCCTGTTTGTGTCCTGCCCTGCTTCTGCCCGCTGCTCCGGCAGTCCTGTCCTGCCCTGCTTCTGCCCGCTGCTCCGGCAGTCCTGTCCTGCCCTGCTTCTGCCCGCTGCTCCGGCAGTCCTGTCCTGCCCTGCTTCTGCCCGCTGCTCCGGCAGTCCTGTCCTGCCCTGCTTCTGCCCGCTGCTCCGGCAGTCCTGTCCTGCCCTGCTTGTGCCCGCTGCTCCTGCAGCCCTGTCCTGCTCTGTTCTTGCCCACCGCTTCGGGCGTTCCCTCTCTGCTGTGGTTGTCTACCGCATCTGCGGTTCTGTGACCCAGTCTGTACTGGGTCTTAACCTTTCTGTGCTCCAGCCCGTCCTTTCGGCCAGTACCTCCCTGCCTGCATACTCACCTGTATCCACCCATCTGCATACCTGCCTTGTTTGCTTACATCCACCAGTCTGTGCCAGCCTAACCTGCCTGTTCCAGTAATCCCAGTGTGGGTCAACCCCCGTGTCCGGAGTTTGACCTGGAGTAGCACCTGGTCCCTCTGCCCGGTTTCTCCCTGGTGCACTGGCGTCGTATGCCGTCGTGCCACCTTGGTCGGATCGGCCAGATACTTAGTCACGCCCCTCCAGGCACTCTCCGGTCCATGGTCCAGTGGAACCACAACACCCACACACGCCAGTCAGTCCGGGCGTGTGCATAACAGCATGCTCAGGCCATGGTTCCCGTTGAGCCCCACGGCCTTCGCTCTCGGAGAAGTTTTCCAGCGAATACATGCATTAAAAATAAATAAATAAATTTTTTTTTTCTCAGCTGAGTTCCAGGCTAATTACGCACCCGTCCAGATGGATCTATCTGCTCTCGTTCCTGCGGATCCGCCACGTTACTATGGGGATCCAAGACAAAGTCGTGCATTTGTGGAGCAATGCATGCTACACTTCAAGTTCTACCCTCTATGTTTTCCCACTGATCGGGTTAAGGTGGCATTCATTATGTCTTACCTGGCGGGTGATGCCTTGGAATGGATCAACCCCCTATATGAAACACAGGATCCGATCCTCCTGGACCTAATGGCCTTTCTGGTGGCCTTTCTAATGGTCTTCGATGATCCTAACCCGGAGGCTCCTGCTGAAGCTTCACCTCCCAATGTCCCGGAGCAGCCCCGATGGGTAATGTGTGTGGGTAGCGCAATAGTCCTCCAGCCCAATGAGACTACTGCCCACCCAGAATCCTCACAGGGTGACTACGCTTTCCGGAATACTTCTCCCAACCTCAAGAGGCAGTCCAGACGTGCTAGACGTAGAGGCAAGCTGTCACGCCAGGGTCTGTCCTCCCTGAGACCTCCTGACCCCAACCTTGAAGTCCCTACTGAAGCTTCATCTCCCTGTATCCCAGAGAAGCCCCAACGGGTAATGTGCGTGGGTAGTGCTCCGGTTCTCCTGCCCGAAGAGACTTCTGCCCATCCAGACTCCACACAGGAGAACTTCCTGCACCCGGCATCAGATGCTTCACCCACTTTAACCGGTGTGCATGTCCAAGGATGCTCCAAAGCTGTGGTTACCTCTGAGTCTGTGCACCTCTACTACCTGGCGGAGAACCCCCTGTTGTCTCCTGAATCCTCCGGGATACCACTCGATGACAAATGGAGAGAGACTTCTCTACACTTGGTACTCGATACTTTGTCCGCTTCGTCCTGTGAGCCTGACAATGGGTACCCCAAAGTGGTAGTTACCCCCGAGTCTCTACACCCCTCCAACCAGGCGGAGGACCTCCAGTTGTCTCCAGAACCCTTCGGGGTGCTACCTGGTAGCGAAAGGACAGAGACTCTCCTATACTCTGTACCTGATACCTCGCTCGCTTCGTCCAGTGAGTCCAACCTAGTGTACTCCGAAGCAGAGGTTACTCCCGAGTCTCTACACCCCTCCGACCAGGCGGAGGACCTCCAGTTGTCTCCAGAACCCTTCGGGGTGCTACCTGGTAGCGAAAGGACAGAGACTCTCCTATACTCTGTACCTGATACCTCGCTCGCTTCGTCCAGTGAGTCCAACCTAGTGTACTCCGAAGCAGAGGTTACTCCCGAGTCTCTACACCCCTCCGACCAGGCGGAGGACCTCCAGTTGTCTCCAGAACCCTTCGGGGTGCCACCTGGTGGTGAATGGACAGAGACTTTCCTATATCCTGGATCTGATACCTCGCTTGCTTCGTCCAGTGAGTCCGACCTTGTGTACTCTGAAGCAGAGGTTACCCTTGAGTCTCTACACCCCTCTGACCAGGCGGAGGACCTCCAGTTGTCTCCAGAACCCTTCGGGGTGCCACCTGGTGGTGAATGGACAGAGACTTTCCTATACTCGGTACCCGATACCTCGCCTGCGTCCTCCAGTGAGTCCGACCTAGTGTACTCTGAAGCAGATGTTTTCTCTGAGCCTCTGCACTCTTCTGACCCGGCGGAGGACCTCCAGTTGTTTCCTGAATTCTCCGGGGTACCACCAGATAACAAAGAGACAGTGACTTTTCCTCATTATGTACCTGATAACCCGTCTATTTCTTCCTGTGAGCTTGACAAGATGTACCTCGAAGCAGAGATTACCCCCAAGTCTCTGTCCCCCTCCAACCCGGTGAAGGACTTCCAGTTGTCTCCTGTAGCCTCTGGGGTGCCACCTGAAAATATGTGGAGAGAGACTTCCTTGTGTGCTGTTCCTGGTACTCCACCCGTTTCGTCTGTTGCTAAGGATGGCTGGATAGGAGGTAGCATCCTAGCTAACCAGATGAGATCAATTTTTCCTGTGGACAGTGGAAGTGATCTCCTTGAAGTGAACGACTGGTCCTCGAATTCCCTGCGGAAGATTCTGGCAGGCCTGAAGAAGAGGGGGCGTAAGGGGGGGGGTACTGTAACATACCTGGCGGCGTCCTTGCATGGTGGTCCATCTCCCACTGTGCAAGAGCGCGCACTTGATCTCCAGTCCAGAATGTCTCTCTGGCTTCCCTCCTTGCTGTCTGTTTGTCTGCTTTGGCTGCATAGGGCGACGCCTGCTGAACTTCCTGTTTCTTGTACCTGCTGCGGACACGCCCCTGTTGCACCTTCAGCCTATTGCTGTCCATCTTTGGGTATTTATACCACCTTCTTCCTCAAGATGGCGCCTGAGCATTGTGTCCTGTCAGTCGGCTTTTTGTCTCTGACATGCCAGGTCCTATCCTGTTTTCCTGCCTGTTTTCCAGTTCTGTGTCTGAACTGTGGTCTGTTCTTGTGAACACGCTTCTTGCCTGTTCTTTCGCCTTCTAGGGGCTGTATTCCTAGATCTGCCTGTCTGTGCCTTGCGGTATCTGTTCCCGTCTGAACAGAGTCCTGTTTGTGTCCTGCCCTGCTTCTGCCCGCTGCTCCGGCAGTCCTGTCCTGCCCTGCTTCTGCCCGCTGCTCCGGCAGTCCTGTCCTGCCCTGCTTCTGCCCGCTGCTCCGGCAGTCCTGTCCTGCCCTGCTTCTGCCCGCTGCTCCGGCAGTCCTGTCCTGCCCTGCTTCTGCCCGCTGCTCCGGCAGTCCTGTCCTGCCCTGCTTGTGCCCGCTGCTCCTGCAGCCCTGTCCTGCTCTGTTCTTGCCCACCGCTTCGGGCGTTCCCTCTCTGCTGTGGTTGTCTACCGCATCTGCGGTTCTGTGACCCAGTCTGTACTGGGTCTTAACCTTTCTGTGCTCCAGCCCGTCCTTTCGGCCAGTACCTCCCTGCCTGCATACTCACCTGTATCCACCCATCTGCATACCTGCCTTGTTTGCTTACATCCACCAGTCTGTGCCAGCCTAACCTGCCTGTTCCAGTAATCCCAGTGTGGGTCAACCCCCGTGTCCGGAGTTTGACCTGGAGTAGCACCTGGTCCCTCTGCCCGGTTTCTCCCTGGTGCACTGGCGTCGTATGCCGTCGTGCCACCTTGGTCGGATCGGCCAGATACTTAGTCACGCCCCTCCAGGCACTCTCCGGTCCATGGTCCAGTGGAACCACAACACCCACACACGCCAGTCAGTCCGGGCGTGTGCATAACACACCCTCTCATAGGAAGCTGTAGTATTTACCATGTTGACCCAGTGTGACATCCGTGGGGGTCTTCTATCCATCTTATGGCTAGGGTCTCCTCCTCAAGGTTTCCACAGCTCGCCGGCGCGGTTCAGCTTTGTCGCCTTCCTTCGTTTCTGTAGTTGCGTCATTTTGGGAGTTTTCGTCCTCACGTTGGCGCCTCGAACCGATGACTCCTATTTTATGAAGACATTTTGTTCGGTTGCTAAAATATGTTCATTAATAAAACGTGTGACTGCAGCCCACACGGGGGGATATGGCCAGCTCCATTAATTACCAGCCGCGTAGGCGTCCTACTACAGGCACACCGGGGAGAAATACTATTGTGACCGCTCCCGGCCGCTCGCTGGTTTGGTTGTCAGCTATTTCTGTAGTCACGACTGAGAACAGAGCTGACAAACCAATTCGCTTCCCAGCCGCTGCGTCTCTCCAGCTTTCTCCGGGAACAGGTGGCACAGTCCTTTTAGTTTTGGCACCGCTTACATGGCTCAGCATAAGTGAGTACACCCTCTTTGAACAATTTCCAAAATTTTGACCAGACTGAGTTTCATAGAACTTTTTTTTTTTAACCCGTCACATGAAAGTAAGTTTAATATCTAACTTTCATTACAAAATCTTCAGTTTTACTCCAAATTAGTTGATTCAGAAATGAGTACACCCCACACCAAAGACTACTATATCTTGTAATTTGTTTGGCCTCCATGATTTTTAAGGACAGAAGTAAGTCTTCTAGGCCTGGAATGGTCAAGTCTGCGACATTGTTGCAACCTCTACATTTTCCCAGTCTCCAAGAATAATCTCTTTTTTAGAGATGCTGGATGGAGAGTGATGACAACTTGGCTCTTCAGAATTCCCCATAGGTGTCCGGTTGGGGTGAGATTAGGAGACACTTGACCACTGAGTCACTGTCAACCTGTTCTTCTTCAGAAATGCAACAGATGTGGATTTTTTTTATTGTTATGTTGGAAAAGTACTCATCGGTTCAGGGCACGGAGTGATGGCGGCATCTTCTCTGTCACTATAGATCAGCACATCTGTGAGTTCATGATCCCATCAGTGACATGTAGCTCCCCGACACCAGCAGCTCATGCAGCCCCACATAAGGACACGGCTTCCACCATGTTTCTCTGTAGGTATCTGATTTTTTTTTTTTTTTTTTTGGACTCCTCGCCTTTTGGGACTCCATACAGTTTTGAAGCCTTCTTGGTCTCATCACTCCAGAGTATAGAGTCCCAGAAGACTTCATATTTCTCATCCTGGGGCCTGGCAAATTGTCAGTGACTTTTAGTGCATGGGCTTTAGGAGAAGCTTCCTTCGTGGACGACCCCTATTCATGCCGGTCCTCTGCAGTGTACACCGGATTGTTTCACTAGGAAACATTCACCCTGGTTTGGCATTTTCTTCCACCTTTCTCATCAGAAGACACTCCTGTTTAGGTGTTCTCTTCTGTGGTCAGTCTGGATGTCTCTGTGAGATGGTTGTAGTTCTGTCTTTTTTTTACATTTTTAGTACCACTTTTGCTCCAGTTTTCTGATTGATAAGTAAAGCTTTGTAGCCTTCACCTTTCTTGTGTAAAGACATTATTTTCTTTCTTAGGTCTTGTGACATTTCTCTTCTTTGTGGTGCCATTGCTGACCACATGAAGTGTGAAGGGGTTTTCTTTGAAGTGGTATTCTCTTCTCTAAGATCTTATGTATGTGTGTAGTAGGTGTAATAATAATAGCAAATACATCCGATTAGAAATGTAGTATAGTTCTTCTTATTCGCTATTTCACTTACCCCATGTGCAGGGCATTGCAGTAGGTTAGGTCTCCATGGTTACCACCACTCCTATAGTGACAGTTGGTTACAGTAGTTAGTTAGTGGTCGCAACCATGGAGACCTAAGCTCCTGTTATGCCATGCACATGAGGTAAGCGACATGGCATATCAGAAGAACTATACTACAACAACAAATCTGTTAGGGGGGGTACTCGCTTATCCTGAGATATGTAGATAGAGAGACAGAATTTCACACTTAACCCCTTGATGACTACTGATGCGCTGTAGGTGATAATGGGGTGTTGCTTTTTTATGGTTATGCTAGCACAGATGTGGGTCCTGTGCCATTTAAATAAATAAATACAAGATAAAACGTGGTTTATAGACTATAGGGAAAATGGTGGGAAGAGAAGACACCGTCCGCTCAGGTACCACAGGAGGTCTATGGAGGGTTGGGTCAGTTCTGGATTTGGCGGGTCACATTCTCATTTTCTGCCCGGCAGTCTCATTTATCATGATAAAAAAAAAAAAAAAAATTCTCAATTTTCCACCATCTTCTGTTGACTTAGTGTTTATTACGTTGGCGCGTTCAGCAGCAGGATTTCCCCATCAGACCCGTTTCCCGCTCTCTCGTGAGCAATCCGGGTGCACTTTTGCAGATTGTACTGTATAATATAAGACTGCCTTGCCGCATGTAACTGCCAAATGCAAGTGCCATCAGGAGACCTTTCTAGTGACTACCTGGCCATTCTTATCGGTGTCAGAGGCCCGATTACTACGCATAGATGTGATTGGTGGTGGTGCAGATAAATTGCAGTCACAATTGTAGAAAATACCTCAGGTGTGTGATACCACAGCCCAGGAAGGTCACGCGGAACCACCCGCTGTGATCTTGGTGTCGAACAGCTCCCTGCTGCCCCATGTCATCCGGACAATTACACGATTGGTCGACCATCAACGGAGGAGGCCGAAGGCTGTTTACACGAATAGGCCGGTTATCGGAAAACTAACAGTGAGCGTATGGTATATACACCTCCGATTACAACGCATGGAATATATGTATATACATCCGATACGGTCACTTCAAATTCCACTATAACCCAGAAAGATTATTAGCTGCCACCACCAGTCGTGTTTTAATAAGGCTGACTGGAGGCCTGATGGGCATGCCTTCGAGGTGCTGGAACAGAAGTATTACCTTTTTTTTTTTAATTCCAAAACGAGGCAATGTTTATAAAAAAATATGCAAAAGATTTTATAAAGGGACAAAACAATACAGCATATACAGTTACAGAAAATTAAAAGGGAATAATGAAAGAACTTGCTACGCCTCTTGTAGAGACTATTTAGCTTAGCTGAAGGAGAGTGCTTCGCTGGGGGCCGTTCAGTAAACTGAATTGTTGCATACACGATGTGCATCTCTCTACAGGAACACAGATCATAATTTTGCTTGACCTTTTTAGAAGCACCTGAGTTATATCCACAAAAGACCCCATGATGACCTCACGTGGGCCGCGTTGTGGGCTGTCCTCAGCCCTTCAGGGTTTTATGAAAATCCCATTTTATGCGATAACTTCTTTCCGGATGGTCGCAGAAGTTCGAGATCACCGCCATATTTTTATTGGGATTTTACGGTTACCCAGAGACCAAACATGACATGGCTGTTGTCAGTTATCTGGCCCACTATTGATTTGTGGCTTATAGGCCAGGGTTACAGTCATGAGAAAATATGCATCTTCTTCCCTGGTTCGCCCTGGCGCTGAAAATGTATATCTCATCAATTTCGGACTTATACAAACTTCGATATTCAATATTAGGAGACCACGTTTGGCTGAAGCTGTTCTGATGAAAGAAATGTGTATACTGGGTGACGATAGCTATCTCTAAAGGGTGTGAGATATTCACTTTAACCTTCTCAAAACTTTAAAAAGCCTTTTCCTGTCTTAACTATTTGTTCACTCTGCAACTATTTGGCTATGCACAATATACATCTTCTTTCAGTCACCTGGGCACTGCCGGGGTCTTTCACTTCACAAAGGGGCTGCATGCATGTTAATTAGGATGGTTCACTTCTCTTTGTCTCAATCTATACATTGTGAAATCCTACATCTAAGAGACTTAGACCCTGAGCTCTTGCATGTTAATTAAGCTGGTTCACTATTGTCTGAGTCTAGGAGATTGCTAACTCTTGTTTCCTTACAGGAAATTGGTGTGAAAGGAAAAAGTGTGTGTGTGGGGGGGGGGGGGGGGGGGGCGACTTGTGTAGGGGAAAACCAGCATTAGAGGGGTATTCCCATCCTTTAAGGGCATGATTTACTTGCAATCACTTTATAAGAGCCCTGCATTCCCCCCCTAAGGATTTCCATCCAGGGGGCTTATGCATTTACTTATAAGAGCTGCACTGCGTAGCCAGGTGGCCAGAAACGCTGCGGTGCAGGGGAAATAGTGTAGTGCAACCTCTTCACCTATCTTCAAGATCATTGGTGGTCCCAGAGGTCAGGCCGATCACATGGCAATACCTATCTCAGTAAGTGGTGGCATGATGATAGGATATGCCATCGTACTATGGTCGTTGATGGATCAGTTTCTGAGACCCCCACAGACCCTGAGAGTGATCACTTCTTCAGCTCTGCATCCCCCTTTGCAGTTTGCACCTGGCTGTGCAGGGATTACCCTTCAATGGAACAGCTCTGCATCAGGGGATATTAATGCCCTTGTGCAGAAGACCAGCTGGGACCCCTTAATTCTCAAGATCAGTGGGGGTCTTGGAGGTCGGACACCCACTGATCATGTAGTGATGGCATATTTTAGCAGCTGTGACGTCATTTTATTTTTCCTATTCTACCGCAGAGTCTACAGGACCCGGTGGATAAACTCTGTCATCAGTCTAAAAAGAAGCCAAAGGCCAAGGATGCCGCTCCGGAGACGCAGGGTAACGAGCAGTAAGTCACCAGAGAGTCCATCAGTGTCCACACATCTCGGGGTCTGTGTGTGGAGATGCGGTTACTGAACCCCAATCCTTTCCCTTCTTTCCTGCAGACTGATCTCTCTAGATGAACAGCAGGAGACCGAATCCGTGTCCTCCGGTGAGCCCCGAATAACCCAGCGGCAACGAGAGCCACGATCTCCACCTGCAGCTGGTGTACAAACCCACATGCCCCGATACATCCAGACCAGCGTTATTCATAGCAGACGCTCCTGATCATGGACATACGTGCGGCTCTTCATGTATCATGAGCGCCGGACGATAAACCTCTGCTTGTGCCTTTCCACAAGTCCTACTCCAGCCCCCGCTGCTGTAAGATTTGTGCCATCGCTAATACTACCGATCGTCATGAATTTGCCAAGCAGCGGTCGCCACAGCCCCGTCCCAGCTCTACCCACTCTGTCAGACCTGGTCGAAAATGGCTAACGCCAAAAGTCGCATCGTTTCAGAGTAGCCACCGTTTGCGCCCAAATTCTGCAACTTTTCAAATCTTTTGACGCCAGGAAAAACTGGAAATGAAAACCTAGAGCAGAAACTGAATACCCCAACTATCAGACTTGCACTTTTTTGGTAGCCACGTTTGGTGCTGCAGGGGTTAAAGGCTGTCAAAGGGGAATTTGCGTACAGGGGAGGGGGTAATATCTGTGATTCTGTCTGAACTGATTGATTTTTCCATTTGTTTCATGTCGCCTCTGAAGTTGAACTGGACAAAGGAAACACGTTTGATGGTAAAAAGGAGGGGGAGACAGCTGGATGTATGTACATAGGGTCGCTGCATTGTTTACATCCTCATGTGGCGGTTTTCATTTTCCAGGTACATTGGATGATTTGTTAGATCTGAAAGCAGAAGAGAAGTTCATCTTTGAGGAAAGTGGTGAGTGTCCCCTGATCACAGGTCATCCATCCGTAATCGCTTACCCTACAGCTGCACAAAGACGGCGTCCTGCACTGCTCCCTACTATGTAGTGGATCTGGCTAATAAAGGGGGGGGGTCTCATTAAAAGACCCTTCTGTAACGTCAACAAGTTCAAATAGGTCACTGAGAAAAAGCTGACAAGTAATTTAGATCCTATAGGTAAAGATCTATTTCCATGTATAGACATGGAAAACAGTATAACACTAATGAATATGTACTTCGAGCGAGTTATATTCTTGTACATAGGAGCAGTATTATAGTAGTTATATTCTTGTACATAGGGGGCAGTATTATAGTAGTTATATTCTTGTACATAGGGAGCAGTATTATAGTAGTTATATTCTTGTACATAGGAGCAGTATTATAGTAGTTATATTCTTGTACATAGGGGGCAGTATTATAGTAGTTATATTCTTGTACATAGGAGGTAGTATTATAGTAGTTATATTCTTGTATATAGGAGCAGTATTATAGTAGCTATATTCTTGTACATAGGGGACAGTATTATAGTAGTTATATTCTTGTACATAGGGGCAGTATTATAGTAGTTATATTCTTGTACATAGGAGCAGTATTATAGTAGTTATATTCTTGTATATAGCAGCAGTATTATAGTAGCTATATTCTTGTATATAGCAGCAGTATTATAGTAGCTATATTCTTGTACATAGGGGACAGTATTATAGTAGTTATATTCTTGTACATAGGGGCAGTATTATAGTAGTTATATTCTTGTATATAGGGAGCAGTGTTATAGTAGTTATATTCTTGTACATAGGGGGCAGTATTATAGTAGTTATATTCTTGTACATAGGAGGTAGTATTATAGTAGTTATATTCTTGTATATAGGAGCAGTATTATAGTAGCTATATTCTTGTACATAGGAACAGTATTATAGTAGTTATATTCTTGTACATAGGGGCAGTATTATAGTAGTTATATTCTTGTACATAGGAGCAGTATTATAGTAGTTATATTCTTGTATATAGGAGCAGTATTATAGTAGCTATATTCTTGTACATAGGGGACAGTATTATAGTAGTTATATTCTTGTACATAGGGGCAGTATTATAGTAGTTATATTCTTGTATATAGGGAGCAGTGTTATAGTAGTTATATTCTTGTATATAGGAGCAGTATTATAGTAGTTATATTCTTGTACATAGGAGGTAGTATTATAGTAGTTATATTCTTGTACATAGGGAGCAGTATTATAGTAGTTATATTCTTGTACATAGGAGCAGTATTATAGTAGTTATATTCTTGTACATAGGAGCAGTATTATAGTAGTTATATTCTTGTACATAGGAGCAGTATTATAGTAGTTATATTCTTGTATATAGGTGCAGTATTATAGTAGTTATATTCTTGTACATAGGGAGCAGTATTATAGTAGTTATATTCTTGTACATAGGAGCAGTATTATAGTAGTTATATTCTTGTATATAGGTGCAGTATTATAGTAGTTATATTCTTTGTACATAGGGGGCAGTATTATAGTAGTTATATTCTTGTACATAGGGGGCAGTATAATAGTAGTTATATTCTTGTACATAGGGGGCAGTATTATAGTAGTTATATTCTTGTACATTGCAGCAGTATTATAGTAGTTATATTCTTGTACATAGGAGCAGTATTATAGTAGTTATATTCTTGTACATAGGAGGTAGTATTATAGTAGTTATATTCTTGTACATAGGGGGCAGTATTATAGTAGTTATATTCTTGTACATAGGGAGCAGTATTATAGTAGTTATATTCTTGTACATAGGGGCAGTATTATAGTAGTTATATTCTTGTACATAGGGAGCAGTATTATAGTAGTTATATTCTTGTACATAGGGGGCAGTATTATAGTAGTTATATTCTTGTACATAGGGGGCAGTATTATAGTAGTTATATTCTTGTACATAGGGGCAGTATTATAGTAGTTATAGTCTTGTACATAGTGGCAGTATTATAGTAGTTATATTCTTGTACATAGGGGCAGTATTATAGTAGTTATATTCTTGTACATAGGGGGCAGTATTATAGTAGTTATATTCTTGTACATAGGGGCAGTATTATAGTAGTTATATTCTTGTACATAGGGGGCAGTATTATAGTAGTTATATTCTTGTACATAGGTGCATTATTATTTTGTCAAATTATTAAATAACTGGTTGTCATGTTGCTGTTAAATAGCTATAGGGTTAGCTGAATCTCCATAATGCACATTCTAAGGTTTTGTAATAAAACACGACTGTCAGCACAAAATGTGACTGTTTAAACCATGACAGGCGCTCTGTGCACCCTTGGCGTGACCGAGCAGTTCAGTGCCCCTTCCCTATTCCTTTTTTTGCCTCTATCTCTTTTTTCCTTGATTGACCGCTGTGGCTTTACAAGAGCCAGATAATATCAGCGATACAAGGGAATTAAGTAGTTGGGAAGGTGCAGTGAACTGCTCGGCCAGACCAAGGGTGCACCGCGCGCCTGTGGTGGAAATGAACAGTCCTTCTGTTCTGCCTCCCCTGGGTCTCGCTGTAGATTTACAGGAGGCAGCATCTTTTGACTCACTTTTCTTTCTGCTTTTAGCCACATCCAAGGATCCACTTGCAGATCCCCTGGAGGCCGACGCTTTGGAGAAGGACGAGATGCAGCTGCTGAATGAGATCTTAAGTGCATCTTCTTTGGAAAGCGGAGACCTGGGGACGGAGTGGACGGCCGTGTTCGGGGAACCCCTCTTCAATGCTCAGCCCTTAAGCCCCGCATCTCCTGCAGAGGAACAGAAAGCCGAATCCTCCTCTGGTTTCCTTCCGTCACAGTTGTTGGAACAAGACTTCGGCGGCTTCCAGGCCTCATTACATGGTTTGTACTCTCCTCTTTTTCACGTCCAGTGGCCAAAAACTAAAACCCGCAAAGACTTAATACTGCGCTCACTTGTATCCAGTGCAGACAACCATCTGTGAGCTAAACGCAGGAAAGCCAACGCACATCTCTTTCCATGCCCTGTCCAGTTTGTTACAATGTATCAGTGCAGGTTAAATATTTGTGCAATGGATTTTCCAGACTGGATACAATTGCAGCAAATTTACAGATGTGCGAAGGCCGTACGACAACATTGGCGAATCTATCACACCCACAATTATCATTAATATGTCGCTTTATTCCAGACTGGTCAGCTAATAACGGGGCCTCATCCTCATCCTGTCTCCCAACCCCACCCGCTAACCTCCATCAAAATGTTAGCCGGACCCCAATGAAAGGTAGGATCATCGTCTGCAGCCCGTCTGTGGTCCTTCATACATCTGTGCTGTGTGTCGTCATGTACAGTCGGGAAAATAAGTATTTGATATGCTGCTGATTTTGCAGGTTTTCCCACCTACAAAGAATGGAGAGGGCTGTAATTTTTATCGTAGGTCACTTCAACTGGAAGAGGCAGAATCTAAAAATAATAACAAGAAAATCCCATTGTATGATTTTTACATGATTAATTTGCATTTTATTGCATGAAATAAGTATTTGATACAATAGAAAAACAGAACTTAATATTTGGTGCAGAAACCTTTTTTTGCAGTTACAGGGGTCAGACGTTTCCTGTAGTTCTTGACCACTCTGCAACAGGGATTTTGGCCCCCTCCTCCATACAGATCTTCTCCAGATCTTTCAGGTTTCGGGGCTGTAATTGGGCAATATTGAGTTTCAGCTCCCTCCAAAGGCTTTCTGTTGCATTTTAAGGTCCTGGAGTGGCCTAGCCAGTCTCCAGACCTGAACCCTTCTTACGGAGCCACTCCTTAGTTGTCCTGGCTGTGTGTTTCGGGTCATTGTCATGCTGGAAGACCCAGCCAATACCCATCTTCAATGCTCTTACTGAGGGAAGGAGGTTGTTGGCCAAAATCTCACGATACATGACCCCATCCATCCTCCCTTCAATATGGTGCAGTCGTCCTGTCCCCTTGGAGAAAAGCACCCCCAAAGTATGATGTTTCCTCCACTATGCTTCACAATTAGGACTGTGTTCTTGGGGTTGAACTCATCTTTATTCTTCCTCCAAACACGGCAAGGGGAGTTTATACTAAAAAGTTCTATTTTGGTCTCATCTGACCACATGACCTTCTCCCATGCCACCTCTGGATCATCCAGATGTTCATTGGCAAACTTCAAATGTGCTGGCGTGAGCAGAGGGACCTTATGTGCCCTGCAGGATTTTAATCCATGATGGCGTGGTGTGCTACTAACATTTATGTTTCAGACTATAGTCCCAGCTCTCTTCAGGTCATTGACCAGGTCCTCCCGTATAGTTCTGGGCTGATTCCTGACCTGTCTCATAATCGTCGTAAAGCCCCAGACCGGGGAAGATTGACAGTAATCTTGTGTTTCTCCCATTTTCTAATAATTGTGCCAACAGTTGTTGTCTTCTCACCAAGCTGCTTGCCTATTGTCCTGTAGCCCATCCCAGCCTTGTACAGATCTACAATTGTGTCCCTGGTGTCCTTACACAGCTCTTTGGTCTTGGCCATGGTGGAAAGGTTAGAGAGTGATTGAGAGTGTGGACAGGTGTCTTTTACACAAGTAACGAGTTCAAACAGGTGCAATTAATACAGATAATGAGTGCAGAGTAGGAGGGCTTCTTAAAGAAAAACTAACAGACCTGTAAGAGACAGAATTCTTGCTGGTTGATAGGTGATCAAATACTTATTTCATGCAATAAAATGCAATTTAATTATGTAAAAATCATACAATGTGATTTTTTGGTTTTTATTTTTAGGTTCTGTCTCTCACAGGTGAAGTGTACCTACGATAAAAATTATAGCCCTCTCCATTCTTTGTAGGTGTGGAAACTTGCAAAATCTGCGGTGTATCAAATACTTATTTTCCTCACTGTATTTTGGCGCTAGTGTATGTGTGTATGTATATTAGTACATTTTTCTTAACTCCGACTCGCACCAACTTTTTTGTTAAGTTCTACACCAAAATTTCTATTTTGCTTCAAATTTAAAGATTGAAATGTGCCAAAACTTATTGGCAAAAAAAATGAACAAGGTCTCAGAAAGTAAACTTATGACAACTAATGTTAGTATTCTTTATATATATATTACTGAAATTCTTATCTTTCTGCAAAAATATGCCTTCAATGCACCAGGTTTTTTTTTAAATACATTTTGCACCCCTGAAAAAAAAACAGGTGCATTTTCATTTATAAATATGCCCCGAAGTGTTAATGTTGACAGCGATATTTTAAGTTTGTTTGGCAGAAACAAAAAAAACTATATCCATCGAGCTCAGTGAAGGATGAAAATGATGTAGACGTTTGTATGTAAACTTAAAGGAGTATTCTCATGTCATTAAACTTCTTTGGTTGATTAGAAAAAGCAAGTGAATTGCAAACTTTTTTATTTTCATTCTATATATCTGCTGTCATTCTCCTGCTTTTATCTCACATTGTGTACAGCTGGTTTCCATGGAGCATGGCCACCAGAGACTGCGCAGGCCCTGGCTGCGAGTGCCCAGAAGTTACATTGCAGGAAAAGGATTAACTCCTAATATCCCAGCCATCTCTCTCCAGCCCATATACCGCAGTCATCTGCTCACCTTCCTTCCCCTCCCTCAGCTCCTGACGAGCTGCTGTTATAAATCTTTCAAAATCACTAGCATCGGCAGATTACTGAGCAGTTCTCCTAATTTACGGCTCTTGCTCACCAGAACCGTGTGCTTCTGCAAATGCCCTTTTATCACTTTGTGTAATTACATGATAGCAGTCTACATTCAAAACAAACCTCTGATGGGTGAGTGACAGCTCAGCACAAGTTCTGCTATCACACACTCAAAGAGGAGTGCCCGCCCTGCCAGAAACTAGGAAGTAAGGAGACTGCCCAGCATTGGAGTTGCTCAAGAGACAACTTGAGACTACCCTTATGAAAACACCTATTTGACAGCTAATTGGTCACGAAATTACTATTCACTACCGTACTGGAGGTGAATGGTGCCGATGACATTACGGCCTCCACACACTTGAGGAGACAGGTGCTCAATTGGTAGGAAGTGTGTGTCTCCAATATGGCTGCCCGCAGGTGGACACCTTGGGGGACGGCATTAATTGATAGTAATGAGGGTTCTGGTGAGAATTCTTATATTTCTATGATGTTTTTTTTTTTAATTTTCTTAGATGCCTCAAAAAGCACAAAGGATCTTTCTACCTGGTACAACCTCTTTGCCGACCTTGATCCTTTATCTAACCCGGACGCCGTGGGGAAAACCGATAAGGAACACGAACTCCTTAACGCCTAAGAACACTCCGCCTCACGGTCCACATGACACCGACTGGTGCCCAGGAGGGGGCGCCACACACGTGCCACTATTGATTTCCTAGAAATGTTATTTTCTGTTCTCTCGATGTAATGAAGGAGCTAGACGACGCCTCTGAAAATTACCGCCTTTCCCAAAACATTTTCCCGGATTCGCTGACGGACGTTTAAAAGGGAAATACTCGGAAACTATTTTTCTACTGCCCGTTATAAACCCAGGTGCCATCGCTCTTCTGTCTATCCATTATATGTCCTGGGCTCGGTTTACAATAATTTATTCAGATGGGAGTAGAATTCATTGGAGGATGACAGGAAGGACCGCCTACCCAGCATGCACTGCTTTTAGATTTTTTTTAGGGGGCGGGGTTATTATTATTATTTTTTTTTTAAAAAAAGGGATTATACAGGATTTGAAAAAGATGGCTGCTTTCTTCCAAAAACAGCCCCACACCTGTCTTGAGGTTGTGTTTGGTATTGCAGTACCTTACGCAGCCTGTCCAATTTTTTTAAAGAAAGCGGCCATGTTTTCTTTTTTTTTTTTTTTTTTTTTTTCTTTTGATCTTTAAGGATCACTTGTGGTCGACAAAATCGGGAAGTTGGAGAAAGATATAGAGGGTTGGAACAAGAGGGGCGGTATACAAGGTAAATTCCGGATCACATTTCTTCTAAGCATTCGCTATTTTTTTATGTTGTTCCATTTTCTCGCCGTCTGTCACTTTTTGCAGGATGAAGTATTAATCGTCGACGCTCTGAGCATGTTTGCAACGTCCGCTAATAAATTCTCTGTTTTTTGGTTTTGTTTTTTTTCTGCCAGATGAGGTGTGGTGTCGTTATTTCACGTTTATATCCTGTCGTCCTATTAAATATTGAATTTATAGTATTAATATGGGGGGGAAAAAAAAACAAAACAATATCTGCCATCCACATTCTGTAATAAAAACAATCCAGAGAAAAATTATGACTTTCGTAGTTTTGGCGCCATCTGGTGTTCACCTTGTATAGTAATGTGCACGTCCATCTATTGTGCTGGTGGTCACACATGCTCGGTCACTCTCCCCAGAGCCAGGGCTGTGTATGGCTACCACCTATTCATTGTGGGACAGCCAATAGCATTAGCTTTCTGCCTGCTCGCCAGGATAGGAGCAAAACCCCTGCAGAAGCACGAGTACAGCCGACATGACGCCTGCTCACTATTTCTTTTATCTGCTCCAAACTCCATAGTGTAATTATTATCTAACTCGCTAATTGGGGACTACGGGTCCGATTCATCACTTTTCTTTTATGTCTTGCTGTAATTTTTGCTGTTATTTTTGCCAAATTGTTCAAAACATAAGTTCCTGAATTTAATAAAAAAAAAAAAAATGCCCCTTGTTTTTGACTTATTGGAGCAAAAAGTTGCACGAGTCGTTAAAACTTTTCGAGCAGCTCATCTTTGCACAAAATTTTTCTGTTGTCATTTCCTTCTTTACCTAAAAGTACCAACAATTCTGGCCACGCGTGTATCGCCACATGGGGGCCATACTCCGTACCGAGTCTCATTTCAAGCTACTGTGATAATTCACACAAATCGAATTCTGCGAGTTTTATATTTTTACTCCCGATTTTTCAATGATTTAGTTTCCCTGTCCATTCATTTTTCTTTCCATTGTTCTCAACGAATTATATACTTTTATCTGAGTACAGATTTTTAACTTCTTTCCTTCAGCGAGATCCTACGTCTGATTTTTGCATTTTCCTGCATTTTTTTTAAGCAGTGTAATATAAAAGCATACTTTTTTTTTTTTTTTTCTTTAATGTTAATATATAATTTTCTTTCTAGCCCTGTCATCCACGGCACTAAGGCAGTCAAGTTGTCTTGCGTCAAAATTTAGCAACTTTTGCAAAAAGTCTAATAATACTTTTTGTAAAAAGTTTGTTTAAAAGAACTGAGAAAAAGCTGAATCCTCATAATGACATTTATTTCCATATACTGAGAGGCGGCAGGAGCTGAACATTCAATGCCAAATGAAAACATTAACAAAATATCAATTTTTAAACTAAAAAATGAAGAAAAGGGAATAATAATCAAAACAATTGCAGGGTCTGCATTTTCATTTATTAAACTCAAAAATTAACAGTATAAACTGAAATTTGATTCCAGACTTCACTTTTCTGTTAATCACTGAATTAATATTTAGTTGTTTGGCCTTTATTTCTGATAACAGCTTTACATCTGTGCGGAATAGAGTCATCTGACACCTGAGAACAGATATTCCAGCCCGAGCTGACTGCACTACGTTCCACAGTTATTTTGCATTCTTTGGTTTTTTATAAAATAAAAAAAACAGCACTTGGATGTCACTCTACAAATTCTCCATTGGATTGAGGTCTGGTGATTGGGCCGGCCGCTTCATAACATCAATCTTTTTAGTCTAGAGCCAAGAGGTTTACCGCTTGCTGGTGTGTTTGGGGGGTTGTTGTCCTGCTGAAATACCCATGTCAAGGACATTTTTTCTTCACCATAAGGCAACATAATGTCTTCCAGTATTTTGATATACTTAATATGTACAAGAATATAACTACTATAATGCTGTCCCCTATGTACAAGAATATAACTACTATAATACTGCTCCTATATACAAGAATATAACTACTATAATACTGCCCCTATGTACAAGAATATAACTACTATAATAGTGCTCCTATGTACAAGAATATAACTACTATCATACTGTCCCTATGTACAAGAATATAACTACTATAATACTGCCCCTATGTACAAGAATATAACTACTATAATAGTGCTCCTATGTACAAGAATATAACTACTATAATACTGCCCCTATGTACAAGAATATAACTACTATCATACTGTCCCTATGTACAAGATTATAACTACTATAATACTGCCCCTATGTACAAGAATATAACTACTATAATACTGCCCCTATGTACAAGAATATAACTACTATAATACTGCTCCTATGTACAAGAATATAACTACTATAATACTGCTCCCTATGTACAAGAATATAACTACTATAATACTGCTCCCTATGTACAAGAATATAACTACTATAATACTGCCCCCTATGTACAAGAATATAACTACTATAATACTGCCCCCTATGTACAAGAATATAACTACTATAATACTGCCCCCTATGTACAAGAATATAACTACTATAATACTGCTCCTATGTACAAGAATATAACTACTATAATACTGCCCCCTATGTACAAGAATATAACTACTATAATACTGCCCCCTATGTACAAGAATATAACTACTATAATACTGCCCCCTATGTACAAGAATATAACTACTATAATACTGCCCCCTATGTACAAGAATATAACTACTATAATACTGCCCCCTATGTACAGGAATATAACTACTATAATACTGCCCCCTATGTACAAGAATATACAGTGCCTACCAGTAGTATTCAACCCCCTGCAGATTTAGCTGGTTGACACATGCGGAATTAACTTGGCATTGTGACATTTGTACTGTAGATCAGCCTGGAAGTGGGAAATGCACTGCAGCAAATTTTGTTTTTGTTTTGTTTTTTTTGTTTTTTTAAAAAACGTTAAGAGTTAATTCAGAGTGTCATTTATTATTCAACCCCTCAAACCACAAGAATTCTGTTTGGTCCCCCTAAAGTATTAAGAAGTAGTTCAGGCACCAAGAATAATGAGCTTCACATGTGTGGATTAAAGATCTCTTTTGCCAGCCTTTTCTGACTATTTAAGACCCTCACCAAACTTGTGAACAGCACTCAGACATGGTCAACATGGGAAAGACAAAGGAGCATTCCAAGGCCATCAGAGACAAGATCGTGGAGGGTCACAAGGCTGGCAAGGGGTACAAAACCCTTTCCAAGGAGTTGGGCCTACCTGTCTCCACTGTTGGGAGCATCATCCGTAAGTGGAAGGCTTATGGAACTACTGTTAGCCTTCCACGACAAGGACAGCCTTTGAAAGTGTCCTCCCGTGCCGAGGCCAGGCTTGTCCGAAGAGTCAAGGCTAACCCAAGGACAACAAGGAAGGAGCTCCGGGAAGATCTCATGGCAGTGGGGACATTGGTTTCAGTCAATACCATAAGTAACATAATCCACCGCAATGGTCTCCGTTCCAGACGAGCCTGTATGGTACCTTTACTTTCAAAGCGTCATGTCAAGGCTCGTCTACAGTTTGCTCATGATCACTTGGAGGACTCTGAGACAGACTGGTTCAAGGTTCTATGGTCTGATGAGACTAAGATCGAGATCTTTGGTGCCAACCACACACGTGACGTTTGGAGACTGGATGGCACTGCATACGACCCCGAGAATACCATCCCTACAGTCAAGCATGGTGGTGGCAGCATCATGCTGTGGGGCTGTTTCTCTGCCAAGGGGCCTGGCCATCTGGTCCGCATCCCTGGGAAGATGGATAGCACGGCCTACCTGGAGATTTTGTCCAAGAACCTCCGCTCCTCCATCAAGGATCTTAAGATGGGTCGTAATTTCATCTTCCAACAAGACAACGACCCAAAGCACACAGCCAAGAAAACCAAGGCCTGGTTCAAGAGGGAAAAAGTCAAGGTGTTGGAGTGGCCTAGTCAGTCTCCTGACCTTAACCCAATTGAAAACTTGTGGAAGGAGCTCAAGAATAAAGTCCACATGAGACACCCAAAGAACCTAGATAACTTGGAGAAGATCTGCATGGAGGAGTGGGCCAAGATAACTCCACAGACCTGTGCCGGCCTGATCAGGTCTTATAAAAGACGATTATTAGCTGTAATTGCAAACAAGGGTTATTCCACAAAATATTAAACATAGGGGTTGTATAATAATTGACCCACACTTTTATGTTTAAAATTTATTAAAATTCAACTGAGCAACATAACCTTTTGGTTTGTAAGATTTATGCTTCTGTTCATAAAACCTACTCTCGTTTGCAGTTTGAAGGCTCTAACTTATTTGCATCTTATCAAACCAGCTAAATCTGCAGGGGGTTGAATACTACTTGTAGGCAGTGTAACTACTATAATACTGCCCCCTATGTACAAGAATATAACTACTATAATACTGCCCCTATGTACAATATTATAACTACTATTATACTGCCCCCTATGTACAATATTATAACTACTATAATACTGTCCCCTATGTACAATATTATAACTACTATAATACTGCTCCTATGTACAAGAATATAACTACTATAATACTGCTCCTATGTACAAGAATATAACTACTATAATACTGCTCCTATATACAAGAATATAACTACTATAATACTGCCCCCTATGTACAAGAATATAACTACTATAATACTGCCCCCTATGTACAAGAATATAACTACTATAATACTGCTCCTATATACAAGAATATAACTACTATAATACTGCTCCTATGTACAAGAATATAACTACTATAATACTGCTCACTATGTACAAGAATATAACTCCTATAATACTGCTCCTATATACAAGAATATAACTACCATAATACTGCTCCTATGTACAAGAATATAACTCCTATAATACTGCCCCCTATATACAAGAATATAACTACTATAATACTGCCGCTATGTACAAGAATATAACTACTATAATACTGCCCCTATGTACAAGAATATAACTACTATAATACTGCTCCTATGTACAAGAATATAACTACTATAATTCTATGATACTATAATACTGCCCCCTATGTACAAGAATATAACTAATATAATACTGCCCCTATGTACAAGAATATAACTACTATAATACTGCTCCTATGTACAAGAATATAACTACTATAATACTGCCCCTATGTACAAGAATATAACTACTATAATACTGCCCCTATGTACAAGAATATAACTACTATAATACTGCCCCTATGTACAAGAATATAACTACTATAATACTACTCCCTATGTACAAGAATATAACTACTATAATACTGCCCCCTATGTACAAGAATATAACTACTATAATACTGCTCCTATGTACAAGAATATAACTACTATAATACTGCCCCCTATGTACAAGAATATAACTACTATAATACTGCCCCCTATGTACAAGAATATAACTACTATAATACTGCTCCTATGTACAAGAATATAACTACTATAATACTGCTCCTATGTACAAGAATATAACTACTATAATACTGCTCCTATGTACAAGAATATAACTACTATAATACTGCCCCCTATGTACAAGAATATAACTACTATAATACTGCCTCCTATGTACAAGAATATAACTACTATAATACTGCTCCTATGTACAAGAATATAACTACTATAATACTGCCCCTATGTACAAGAATATAACTACTATAATACTGCCCCTATGTACAAGAATATAACTACTATAATACTGCCCCCTATGTACAAGAATATAACTACTATAATACTGCCCCCTATGTACAAGAATATAACTACTATATTACTGCCCCCTATGTACAAGAATATAACTACTATAATATTGCTCCCTATGTACAAGAATATAACTACTATAATACTGCTCCCTATGTACAAGAATATAACTACTATAATACTGCTCCCTATGTACAAGAATATAGCTACAATAATGCTGCTCCTATGTACAAGAATATAACTACTATAATACTGCTCCTATGTACAAGGATATAACTACTATAATACTGCTCCTATGTACAAGAATATAACTACTATAATACTGCCTCCTATGTACAAGAATATAACTACTATAATACTGCCCCCTATGTACAAGGATATAACTACTATAATACTGCTCCCTATATACAAGAATATAACTACTATAATACTGCCCCCTATGTACAAGAATATAGCTACTATAATACTGCCCCCTATGTACAAGAATATAACTACTATAATACTGCTCTTATGTACAAGAATATAACTACTATAATACTGCCCCCTATGTACAAGAATATAACTACTATAATACTGTCCCCTATGTACAAGAATATAACTACTATTATACTGCCCCTATGTACAATATTATAACTACTATAATACTGCTCCTATGTACAAGAATATAACTACTATAATACTGCCCTCTATGTACAAGAATATAACTACTATAATACTGCTCCTATGTACAAGAATATAACTACTATAATACTGCTCCTATGTACAAGAATATAACTACTATAATACTGCCTCCTATGTACAAGAATATAACTACTATAATACTGCTCCTATGTACAAGAATATAACTACTATAATACTGCCCTCTATGTACAAGAATATAACTACTATAATACTGCTCCTATGTACAAGAATATAACTACTATAATACTGCTCCTATGTACAAGAATATAACTACTATAATACTGCCCCCTATGTACAGGAATATAACTACTATAATACTGCTCCTATGTACAAGAATATAACTACTATAATACTGCTCCTATGTACAAGAATATAACTACTATAATACTGCCCTCTATGTACAAGAATATAACTACTATAATACTGCCTCCTATGTACAAGAATATAACTACTATAAAACTGCTCCTATGTACAAGAATATAACTACTATAATAGTGCTCCTATGTACAAGAATATAACTACTATAATACTGCCCCTATGTACAAGAATATAACTACTATAATACTGCCCCCTATGTACAAGAATATAACTACTATAATACTGCTCCCTATGTACAAGAATATAACTACTATATTACTGCCCCCTATGTACAAGAATATAACTACTATAAAACTGCTCCTATGTACAAGAATATAACTACTATAATAGTGCTCCTATGTACAAGAATATAACTACTATAATACTGCCCCTATGTACAAGAATATAACTACTATTATACTGCCCCTATGTACAAGAATATAACTACTATAATACTGCCCCTATGTACAATATTATAACTACTATAATACTGCCCCCTATGTACAAGAATATAACTACTATAATACTGCCCCCTATGTACAAGAATATAACTACTATAATACTGCTCCTATATACAAGAATATAACTACTATAATACTGCTCCTATGTACAAGAATATAACTACTATAATACTGCTCACTATGTACAAGAATATAACTCCTATAATACTGCTCCTATATACAAGAATATAACTACTATAATAGTGCTCCTATGTACAAGAATATAACTACTATAATACTGCTCACTATGTACAAGAATATAACTACTATAATACTGCTCCTATATACAAGAATATAACTACTATAATAGTGCTCCTATGTACAAGAATATAACTACTATAATACTGCCCCTATGTACAAGAATATAACTACTATAATACTGCCCCTATGTACAATATTATAACTACTATAATACTGCCCCCTATGTACAATATTATAACTACTATAATACTGCTCCTATGTACAAGAATATAACTACTATAATACTGCCCCTATGTACAAGAATATAACTACTATAATACTGTCCCTATGTACTAGAATATAACTACTATAATACTGCTCCTATGTACAATATTATAACTACTACATTTTCATTGTGAACTTCCTTTATAGTAAATTTAAAATGATTCTTCATATTTTTCTCTTTTTAGCACATTTTCCATTTCACTTTCAGCTGCAATTACAATTATTCTCCAATTCTGCACCTTATTTCTACCTGTGGTTGAGGTCACATGTAATGGGAATAATGTGATGATAACATTATAAAACTATCCATATTCCTCTCGCTCTTTGCACTGAAGATGTCAGAATTCATTAAAATTAGACGGGGAGAATATTTCGGATGAACCTACGTTATCTGGATGTTATATTAAAGCTGTGAATGCTCCTTAATGGTGGAATACAATCAAGTGTGAGCTAATGGGGAAGACGCAGTGGTGGCATCCGGTACCAAATGACTAAATAATTAAAAGTCAGGGCACTCGCTGCATCTAGAGATGTATGGATGGGAAAGATTGTGAGCAGAAATGTACCGTTAAACCTAACGTATAGTAATAAAAGTACTTTTTAATCCCTTAATAGATCCCAAAAAATGTGGCATTTGTCCATAGTCTGATTTATTGTTTTATGCCGTTTGCTTTGCTGTATAGGCTGGCAGTGATTGAGCAGAGTCCTTTCATTATTATTAATAACTCTGTTGTACTGCTGGAGGGGAAGAAAAGACATGAAAGCAACATGTACAAATTTACCTTTTTGCAACTTTTATATAAAAATGCATTCATAAATAGATCATACTGGATGCCAAAGGGTTAAGCTATACCCATTATTATATTTTGGCATAATTATTAGAAAATGGTGTTTTAAATGGCATAAAACATTGATAAAATTTAGCAAAATTCAAAGTGGGCACAAAATTTGAGTTCAAAGATAATGATAAATATTGCCTATTGATTCGTCACCCTAGTAGCAGGACTAGTATTACTGGGAGAGAGACAGACCTTACATCCAACCTATATTACTGGAAGAGACACGCAGACCTCACATCCCGTCTATATTACTGAGAGAGACACTCAGACCTCACATCCAGCCTATATTACTGGGAGAGACACATACAGACCTCACATACAGCCTATATTACTGGAAGAGACGCGCAGACCTCACATCCCGTCTATATTACTGAGAGAGACACTCAGACCTCACATACAGCCTATATTACTGGAAGAGACGCGCAGACCTCACATACAGCCTATATTACTGGAAGAGACGCGCAGACCTCACATACAGCCTATATTACTGGAAGAGACGCGCAGACCTCACATCCAGCTTATATTACTGGAGGACACACAGACCTCACATCCAGCTTATATTACTGGGAGAGACACTCAGACCTCAAATCCAGCCTATATTACTGGAGGACACACAGACCTCACATCCAGCTTATATTACTGGTAGAGACACACATAGCTCACAGCCAGCCTATATTACTGGGAGAGAGACACAGCCCTCACATCCAGCCTATATTACTGGAGGACACGTAGACCTCACATCCAGCTTATGTTACTGGGAGAGACACACAGACCTCACATCCGGCCTATATTACTGGAGGACACACAGACCTCACATCCAGCTTATATTACTGGGAGAGACACACAGACCTCACATCCAGCTTATATTACTGGAGGACACAGAGACCTCACATCCATCTTATATTACTGGGAGAGACACACATAGCTCACAGCCAGCCTATATTACTGGGAGAGACACACAGACCTCACATCCAGCCTATATTACTGGAGGACACACAGACCTCACATCCAGCCTATATTACTGGAGGACACACAGACCTCACATCCAGCCTATATTACTGGTGGACACACAGACCTCAAATCCAGCCTATATTACTGGAGGACACACAGACCTCACATCCAGCCTATATTACAAGAGGACACACAGACCTCACATCCGGCCTATATTACTGGGAGAGACACACAGACCTCACATCCGGCCTATATTACTGGAGGACACACAGACCTCACATCCAGCCTATATTACTGGAGGACACACAGACCTCACATCCAGCCTATATTACTGGTGGACACACAGACCTCAAATCCAGCCTATATTACTGGAGGACACACAGACCTCAAATCCAGCCTATATTACTGGAGGACACACAGACCTCACATCCATCTTATATTACTGGGAGAGACACACATAGCTCACAGCCAGCCTATATTATTGGGAGAGACACACAGACCTCACATCCAGCCTATATTACTGGAGGACACACAGACCTCACATCCAGCCTATATTACTGGAGGACACACAGACCTCACATCCAGCCTATATTACTGGTGGACACACAGACCTCAAATCCAGCCTATATTACTGGAGGACACACAGACCTCACATCCAGCCTATATTACAAGAGGACACACAGACCTCACATCCGGCCTATATTACTGGGAGAGACACGCAGACCTCACATCCAGTCTATATTACTGGAGGACACACAGACCTCACATCCAGCCTATATTACTGGAGGACACACAGACCTCACATACAGCCTATATTATTGAGATACACACAGAGTTCACATTCAACCTACACTGCTCAAAAAATAAAGGGAACACTTAAACAACAAAATATAACTCCAAGAAAATCACACTTCTGTGAAATCAAACTGTCCACTTAGGAAGCAACACTGATTGGCAATCAATTTCACATGCTGCTGTGCAAATGGAATAGACAATAAATGGAAATTATTGGCAATTATCAAGACACCCTCAATAAAGGAGGGGTTCTGCAGGTGGGGACCACATACCACATCTCAGTACCAATGCTTTCTGGCTGATATTTTGGTCACTTTTGAATGTTGGTTGTGCTTTCACACTCGTGGTAGCATGAGACGGACTCTACAACCCACAGAAGTTGCTCAGGTAGTGCAGCTCATCCAGGATGGCACATCAATGCGAGCTGTGGCAAAAAGGTTTGCTGTATCTGTCAGCGTAGTGTCCAGAGGCTGGAGGCGCGACCAGGAGACAGGCCAGTACACCAGGAGACATGGAGGGGGCCGTAGGAGGGCAACAACCCAGCAGCAAGACCGCTACCTCCGTCTTTGTGCAAGGAGGAACAGGAGGAGCACTGCCAGAGCCCTACAAAATGACCTCCAGCAAGCCACAAATGTGCATATGTCTGCACAAACGGTTAGAAAACGACTCCATGAGGGCCCGACGTCCACAGATGGGGGTTGTGCTCGCCGCCCAACACCGTGCAGGACGCTTGGCATTTGCCACAGAACACCAGGATTGGTAAAGTCGCCACTGGCGCCCTGTGCTCTTCACAGATGAAAGCAGGTTCACACTGAGCACATGTGACAGACGTGACAGAGTCTGGAGACGCCGTGGAGAGCGATCTGCTGCCTGCAACATCCTTCAGCATGACCGGTTTGGCAGTGGGTCAGTAATGGTGTGGGGTGGCATTTCTTTGGAGGGCTGCACAGCCCTCCATGTGCTGGCCAGAGGTAGCCTGACTGCCATTAGGTACCGAGATGAGATCCCCAGACCCCTTGTGAGACCATATGCTGGTGCGGTTGGCCCTGGGTTCCTCCTAATGCAGGACAATGCCAGACCTCATGTGGCTGGAGTGTGTCAGCAGTTCCTGCAAGATGACGGCATTGAAGCTATGGACTGGCCCGCCCGTTCCCCAGACCTGAATCCGATTGAGCACATCTGGGACATCATGTCTCGCTCCATCCACCAACATCACGTTGCACCACAGACTGTCCAGGAGTTGGCGGATGCTTTAGTCCAGGTCTGGGAGGATATCCCACAGGAGACCATCCGCAACCTCATCAGGAGCATGCCCAGGCGTTGTAGGGAGGTCATACAGGCACGTGGAGGCCACACACAATACTCAGCCTCATCAGGAGCATGCCCAGGCGTTGTAGGGAGGTCATACAGGCACGTGGAGGCCACACACAATACTCAGCCTCATCAGGAGCATGCCCAGGCGTTGTAGGGAGGTCATACAGGCACATGGAGGCCACACACAATACTCAGCCTCATCAGGAGCATGTCCAGGCGTTGTAGGGAGGTCATACAGGCACGTGGAGGCCACACACAATACTCAGCCTCATCAGGAGCATGCCCAGGCGTTGTAGGGAGGTCATACAGGCACGTGGAGGCCACACACAATACTCAGCCTCATCAGGAGCATGCCCAGGCGTTGTAGGGAGGTCATACAGGCACGTGGAGGCCACACACAATACTCAGCCTCATTTTGACTTGTTTTAAGGACATTACATCAAAGTTAGATCAGCCTGTAGTGTGTTTTTCCACTTTAATTTAGGGGGTGACTCCAAATCCAGGCCTCCATTGGTTAATAAATGTGATTTCCATTGATGATTTTTGTGTGATTTTGTTGTCAGCACATTCAGCTTTGTACAGAACAAAGTATTCAATGAGAATATTTCATTCATTCAGATCTAGGATGTGTTATTTCAGTGTTCCCTTTATTTTTTTGAACAGTGTATATTACAGAGAGACACAGACCTTACATCCAACCTATATACCTAGGAGAGACACACAGTACTCACATCCAGCCTATGTTACAAAAGACACAAAGGTCACATCCAGCCTATATTGCTGGGAGAGACACACAGATCTCATATCCAGCCTATATTACTGGCAGAGATATTTTCACAGGGGGTTAAATCCTACATGTAGATCATGCTGCAAGCTGCATAGGCAGGGCGTGTGAAAATGAGTAGATTGCTGACTGAAACGGACACCCTTCCTTAATAGATCTGATGGTATAATCAGAGTTTGATCAGCAGAAATTACTGACAGCCGCTGTCCCTTCCTATCAGCAAGAGGCAGATGTGGACGGGCAGGGATTCTCTACGGATACAGTCACATAGAACTGTCGCGGCTTCAGCTCGTTCTCTATTGTCTTCAGGGGACGAGAGGCATCTGTTGTTAACTCGTTTGGTGCAATTATGGAGAAATAACATATTCACGACAAAATGGGTCACAAGCCTGAAACGATGACCTGAGATGGCAGGAACAAGGGCGGCTGGAAGCTCGCTGAAAATGTGTGCAGACTGATAACGAAGAGTAGAAACTAGAAGCAAGAGTATTTTAATGAAAATATGTTTGTAAAGTTTCTAGCCATTTTCACATAGAATTTTTTCTTTTGCGTTTAATTTCCTTCCTGAATGCAAAGTTAAGAAACATTCTAAATAGTAAATGTTCAACTGAAGCGTCTGAAATTCTTTTATCTAGTTGATTGATCTGCAAAACTGCTTGAAATCGGTCTGTTCTAAAAAAAAATAGCAGTGTCTGCATTTATCTTTACAAACTCACAATACAGTGCATTGTGAAAGTATTTGGCCCCCTTGAACTTTTCTACCTTTTGCCACATTTCTGGCTTCAAACATAAAGATATAAAATTCTAATTTTTTTGGGAAGAATCAACAACAAGTGGGGCACAATCGTGAAGTGGAACGAAATTTATTGGATATTTTAAACTTTTTTAACAAATTAAAAACGTAAAATTGGGGCGTGCAATATTATTCAACCCCCTTGAGTTAATACTTTGTAGCGCCACCTTTTGCTGCGATTACAGCTGCAAATCGCTTGGGGTATGTATCAGTTTTGCACATCGAGAGGCTGAAATTCTTGCCCATTCTTCCTTGCAAAACAGCTCGAGCTCATTGAGGTTGGATGGAGGGCGTTTGTGAACAGCAGTTTTCAGCTCTTTCCACAGATTCTCGATTGGATTCAGGTCTGGACTTTGACTTGGCCATTCTAACACCTGGATACGTTTATTTTTCAACCATTCCATTATAGATTTTGCTTTATGTTTGGGATCATTGTCTTGTTGGAAGATAAATCTCCGTCCCAGTCTCAGGTCTTTTGCAGACTCCAACAGGTTTTCTTCCAGAATGGTCCGGTATTTCGCTCCATCCATCTTCCCATCAATTTTAACCATCTTCCCTGTCCCTGCTGAAGAAAAGCAGGCCCAAACCATGATGCTGCTACCACCATGTTTGACAGTGGGGATGGTGTTTGGAGGGTGATGAGCTGTGTTGCTTTTACGCCAAACATATCATTTTGCATTGTGGCCAAAAAGTTCGATTTTGGTTTCATCTGACCAGAGCACCTTATTCCACATGTTTGTTGTGTCTCCCAGGTGGCTTGTGGCAAACTTCAAAACGAGACTTTTTATGGATATCTTTGAGAAATGGCTTTCTTCTTGCCACTCTTCCATAAAGGCCAGATTTGTGCAGTGTACGACTGATTGTTGTCCTATGGACAGTCTCTCCCACCTCAGCTGTAGATCTCTGCAGCTCATCCAGAGTGATCATGGGCCTTTTGACTGCATCTCTGATCAGTCTTCTCCTTGTTCGAGATGAAAGTTTAGAGGGACGGCCGGGTCTTGGTAGATTTGCAATGGTCTGCTACTCCTTTCATTTCAATATGATCGCTTGCACAGTGCTCCTTGAGATGTTTAAAAGTTAGGAAATCTTTTTGTATCCAAATCTGGCTTTAAACTTCGCCACATCAGTATCTCGGACCGGCCTGGTGTGTTCCTTGGTCTTCATGATGCTCTCTGCACTTGAAACAGAACCCTGAGACTATCACAGAGCAGAGACCCCTGAGACTATCACAGAGCAGGTGCATTTATACGGAGACTTTATTACACACAGGTGGATTCTATTGATCATTACCAGTCATTTAGGACAACATTGGATTATTCAGAGATCCTCACTGTACTTCTGGAGTGAAAGTAAAGGGGCCGAATAATATTGCACGCCCCACTTTTCAGTTTTTAATTTTTAAAAAGTTTAAAATATCCAATAAATTTTGTTCCACTTCACGATTGTGTCCCACTTGTTGTTGATTCTTCCCAAAAAAATTTGAATTTTATATCTTTAATGTTTGAAGCCAGAAATGTGGCAAAAGGGAGAAAAGTTCAAGGGGGCCAAATACTTTCACAATGCACTGCATGTACTTTCTTTTTTTTTGACGATTTGGCATTCCTGTGAATCACTAACAATATTTAGTTGAGTACCCAATTTTTTAGAACTGCTTTACATCTATGTTGCATAGAGTCAACCAACTTCTGGCACCTGTCACCTGTTATTCCAGCCCAGGATGCTTTGACTACATCCCACAATTTTTTGGTATTTGTTGGCTTTGCCTCAGAAGCAGCATTTTTGTTGTCACTCCACAAGTGTTCTAAGAACAATTTTACTTTCATCAGTCCAGAAAATGTTTCTTCATTTCTCTTTAGGTCAGTTGTTGTGTTCTTTGGCAAATTGTATCCGATTCAGTACATGTCTTTTTTTTTTTTTTAACAGTGGGACTTTGCGGGGACTTCTTGCTACGAGATTAGCTTCACACAGGCGTCTTCTAATTGTCACAGTCCTCACAGGTAACTTGAGACTGTCTTTGATCATCCTGGAGCTGATCACCGGCTGAGCCTTTGCCATTCTGGCTATTCTTCCATCCATTCGAATAGTAATCTTCTCTTTTCTTCTACGTCTCTCTGGATTTTCTTTCCATTTTAAAGCACTGGATATCATTTTAGCTGAACAGCCGATCATTGTCTGCACTTCTTTATAAGTTTTACCCTCTCCAATCAACTTTTTAATCAAAGTACACTGATCTTCTGAACAATGTCTAGAAAGACCCATATTTCTCAGGCTTTCAAGGAGAAATGCATGTACAACATGTGCTGCTTCACCCTTAAATAAGGGCCACCTGATTCACACCTGTTTCTTCACAGAATGATTGACCTCACTGTCTGAACTCCACACTGCTATTATTGTGAATTCACCCCTGTATCAATTAATTATCCAAATACACAGACTCATAAACCTGCAGATCATGAATGCGGAGTCTGGTGGTTTTCTTAGAATCTACTGCACCAACTGGTAAATTGTTTGACATGTGGTGATCTAATTTATACCAGAAACAGTGATTAATCTGGTTAGTCATATTGGACTTCTAGTATTTTGAACACTACTGTATATTACTGGAAGAGGCACAGAGCTTATATTCAGCCTATATTACTGCGAGAGGCACAGAGCTTATATTCAGCCTATATTACTGCGAGAGGCACAGAACTTATATTCAGCCTATATTACTGAGAGAGACACTGAGCTTATATCCAGCCTATATTACTGCGAGAGACACTGAGCTTATATCCAGCCTATATTACTGGAAGAGAGACAGTTTATTTTCAGTCTATACTACTGGGAGACACCAAGCTTATATCCAGCCTTTATTAGGGGGAGAAACACCAAGCTTGCAGTATATCCAGTCTATATTACTGGTATAGTTACCAAGCTTATATCCAGCCTATAGTACTGGAAAAGAATCTCTCAGTGGGGGTGGGGACGGGGGACTTAGATCATGCTGCATATCAGGAGTTTAAAAATGAATGAAGTGTTGACTGAAACTTAGTTTTACTTGTTGATGTAATGTTATTTTTCCACCTAAGATGTCCATAGTCTTTCAATTTGTTTTACAAACTTTCTTAAAACTGTATATGAGAAGTTTGCAAAATGCTTACTCCCTTGGCCCCCGGGGTTCAGCACAATAGCCGTTGGAAGGACCATCATACTTCTAATTGTCCCCCCTCCTCCACTCCCATATCTCCGTGTTCTGTTTTTGATTTATCTGTCCTTCATACAAGAACATAAAAAAAAAAAAAATCCATAAATTGCACCCTTTCCTTTTCCCAATAACTCATGGGGCAACTGTTAATTATACCATAACTGATGAGGAGATTTCTAATTTAATTTGCATACCCTTTTACCCAAGAAGCATTTCCTGGCTTAGAACTCTCCGTATACCTGCTTTACAACCACCACAAGGGAAAGAAAGCCGTACTCCCTAGACTTCCACGGTACGTCACATGCAGTATCACCGGAATGGAGATCAGATATGAATGAAATGTCAGCTATTACTAATGACCATAATGGTTACGGTGCTTTCAGGAGGAATCGATCGGAAAAATTGCCCTCCCAGAGGGGCTTTAGAGGACAGAAGCGCAGAGCGCCAGCACGATATTGCACAAGGTTTAGGTTCTTCTCGGTGGATAACGAGAGTTGGCAAGTTCTAGAAGTCCGGCAAGTAGCAAGTCCATCCGCTCCCAGACACTCTCTTCTGTAGATCCCTCCAGATCCCCAAGGTCTTACAGTAAGGCTGGGATCAGATGGCATTATAGACTCCACTTGGGTCTACATTATCATCTGGTGATCTTAGTTTAGTATAATTGCAGGGGCTGCACAGCTGTTAGATGGTGGCCATAGCCATATTAAGGTCATCTGAAACTGGCCTTTAAATCAGCATTATTCATCATTGGCCATTTATTCCCCCCCGAGTATTCCTGCATTACGCTGGATCACATCATTAACGTGTGAGCACAACTTTGTTTTCATTTTTTTAAATCTACTACCCAAGAACTGGCACGAGTTTTCTTCTATTTCATGATTGGCTGTATAGGGATCCATAAAGGAGGTAGGAGCATCGGTATCGGCAGGAGATTATCACTAGAGGACTAGGTGTCTCGTGGCATGTAGTCCTCCTGCTCTGTGTAACTACGCCTCCACCACTGCCACACTGTGCATAGGCAGAAGGCTGTCAATCAGTGCTGTGGGCGGGATTATACAGCTCAGCATTCAGAGAACTGCTAGATTTGTAGCAGAGAACACAGTTGGAATCTTCCCCTACATCGTGCAGCTCTCACGATCCCGCCGTCCTAGGGGACGCAGTGAGTAAGAGCCCTATGGATTGCAGAGGAGTGGCGGGCGGTCAGCATAGTGAGTGACAGCTCGGCCGTCTAAGAGTAGGCTGTCAGTTGTTTGTATAGGATTCCCTTGCAGCCCAATTAGGCCGATCCTACTGGAAATCCTCCAGGTGTCGCCCCCTTTCAGGGTGACTGGTTGGTGGCCATTTAGCTGACTGGCTTTGCCGGAACGAATGCCAATCGTAGCTTTCAGCTCAGGGGTGTTTGATCTGATCTTTGGTGAAGGTAAAAATAAAGGAAAGAGTTGGACCAAGACTTAAAAAGGCACCCCCGGACTGTGACCTGACTACGCCTTTGTCACTTTCCCTCTGTTTAGGACGTACCCTCCTGGCTCTGGACCTCTGACTCCCCAACTTCCCCAACGCATGCCTTGTCCGTGAAAAGTGACGCGAGAAGTGACTGTGGCAAGTAGGGTAGCAAAAGCCTAGTGCCAGATTCAATTTAAATTATAGAACAACTTCAATGCAGAAAACACCTGGAGAATGGTCAGGCCACTTCTTTTTACCGCTCGGCGCCTTTAGAAACCTGTAGTTTTTAAGAAGACACTCAAAAGACTGAAAATATGAGCAAGTCATTTTTACATTGCAGCGCCTATGTTCATTCTTTCTAGCTTTGCAGTAGCGCTTCTTCGGGTGGTTTTCAGCACAGACTCCACACGAGACATCATGTGCACGTACCTTTAGTGATCCCAAGAACTGGGGGGTCTGAAACCCTGTTGGAGTTGAGCAGTATAGCGTATGCACACCGAGGCTCCATTAATTCTGCACAGCAATGCTGGAAAGAGAGGGATTTTTGGTACTCACCGTAAAATCTCTTTCTTGGAGCCTTCACTGGGGGACACAGGACCATGGGTGCATGCTGCTGGCGCTAGGAGGTTGACACTAGGCAAAAGAAAGAAAAATAGTTTCCCCTCTGTAGTATACAACCACCTACAGGCATTAAGCTCATCAGTTAGTGAGTAAAGCAGTAGGAGAAACCATAACGTAAACAAATATACTATGCCCAATGGGGCACCTCAGAGAAAAACAAACTGTATGCCCAAACTCAGGGAGGGTGCTGTGTCCCCCAATGAAGGCTCCAAGAAAGATTTGACGTTGAGTACCAAAAATCCCTCTTTCTTTATCGCTTCATTGGGGGACACAGGACCATGGGACGTCCTATAGCAGTCCCTAGAGTGGGAGAACCAAGATAGCCACAAACTAAGTCAGACTGCGGGCAACTGCAGCCTGCAGAACCTTCCGTCCAAGACTGGCATCAGCCGAGGAGTAAGTGTGGACCTTGTAAAACCTTGAAAAGGTATGTAGAGAAGACCAGGTTGCGGCCTTACAGATTTGTGAAGCCGAAGCCTGATGGCGAACCGCCCAAGAGGCTCCACCGCCCAGGTGAAGTGAGCTCTTACCCCCGGAGGGGGAGGTTTGCCCGAGATGCGATGTGCCTCCAAAATGGTTGAACGTATCCAACTGGTGATGGTGGACTTGGAAGCAGGAAGATCCTTGCGACACCCCTCAGGAATGACAAAGAAGGCGTCCAAACGCCGAAAGGAGGCCGTTCTAGAAAGGTACACGCGTAAAGCTCTGACCAGATCCAGTTTATGCAGAGATTTTTCCAATGGATGCCGCAGAGCAGGGCAGAAAGAAGGGAAAACAATGTCCTCATTGATGTGGAAGGAGGAAACTACCTTCGGCAAAAAGGAAGTGCCCGACCTGAGCACTACTTTGTCTTGATGAAAGACCAGAAAGGGTGACCGACATGAGAGGGCTGCGAGCTCCACAACCCTCCTAATTGAGGTAACAGCCACCAGAAAAGCCATCTGAATGGGTTCAAACGGAGGCTGTTGGAGGACGGTTAGGACCATATTAAGGTCCCATTGATCCACTGGGGGGCGATAAGGCGGTGCCAGGTGTGCCAACCCCCTGTAGAAAAGTCTTGACCTGAGGCCGGGCAGCCAAGTTACGTTGGAAGAGGATGGACAAGGCCGACACTTGACCTTTGAGGGTGCTCAGAGAGAGTCCCACCTCTAAGCCAGACTGAAGAAAGGCCAGGATGACAGGTAACGAAAAAGACATGGGAGCTAGTTGATCTCCCTCACAGAGACAAAAGAAGGCTCTCCAGGTTCTGTGATATATGCGCGAGGTTGCGGATTTTCTGGCGCTAATTAAGGTCTGAATGACATTGTCAGCAAAACCCGCCTTCCTCAACACTGCGGCCTCAACGGCCATGCCATTACATTCAGAGAATGAGAACTCTGATGAAGGATAGGACCCTGAGAGAGGAGAGCTGGACAGTCTGGTAGTCTCCAGGGTGAGTCGACGAGCAGGTTTACTAGCTCCGCGTACCAGACCTGTCTGGGCCAGTCTGGTGCTATTAGGATTACCGGTACTCCCTCTGTCTTGATCTTCTTGACGATTCGAGGGATCAATGGTAGAGGGGGAAAGAGATAGGGCAGCTGAAACGGAGACCATGGTATTACTAACGCGTCTTGAGCGATCGCAGAACCGGGCTACAAAGGATGGCACTTTGTGGTTTAACCGAGACGCCATGAGGTTGACGTCCGGCGTGCCCCACCGTAAGCAAATCTGCTGAAACACCTCGAGATGGAGAGACCATTCTCCTGAGGCAAGGCCCTGCCGACTGAGGAAGTCGGCTGCCCAATTGTCGACCCCCGGAATGTGGACTGCTGAAATTGCCGGAACTGTCTTTTCGGCCCAAACAAAAACTCTTGCCACTTTTTTCAAGACGGACTTGCTGCGCATTCCTCCTTCATGGTTTAAGTACGCCACGGCCGTGGCGTTGTCCGATTGTACACGGACTGGGAACCCTGCTAGAAGATCCTGTCAGTGACGTAACGCCAGGTAAATTGCCCTCATCTCCAAGATATTGATCAGTAGGCAGACCTCGTGGGGAGTCCACCGGCCCTGTACCGTGTGGTGAAGAAAGACTGCCCCCCCCAACCGATGAGGCTGGCATCGGTCGTGACCACCTGCCAGCGAAGCGGTAGGAACAATCTCCCGGGTCTGAAGGAAGAGAGGCGAGTCCACCATGTCAATGACGACCTCACTTGAAGAGGTAACGTGATACGTAGATCCAGAGACTATGCGTTCATTTCCCATGCTGACAGAAGGGCTAGTTGAAGAGGCCGGGTATGGAATTGGACAAACGGTACTGCTTCCATAGCAGCCACAATCTTCCCCAGGACACTCATGCATAGCCAAAGAGAGTGTGGACATGGGTTGGAGAGAAGGTGGATCCCCAGGCGGAGAGAGTATATATTTTCTCTTGGAAGAAGGACCCGGGCAAGGGTTGTGTCGAACTGCATTCCCAGAAAGGTCACACGTTGAGATGGGACCAAGGAGGATTTGTCTGTGTTGATCAACCAGCCTAACCGAGAGAGCGTGTTTAAGGTGATCTGGAGGCTGTGGAGACAGTCCTTGAACGTGGTACCTTTGATCAACAGGTCGTCAAGGTAAGGGATAATTACAATCCCTCTGGCTCTTAGAATGGCCATGACCGTCGCCATTACCTTCGTGAAAACCCTTGGGGCGAAGGCAAGCCCGAAGGGGAGAGAAGTGAACTGGTAATGTGAGTTCTGGGTGGCAAAACAAAGGAACTTCTGATGTGATGCACAGATAGGGATGTGGAGATACGCGTCCTAAATGTCAGCTGAACATCGATATTCCTCAGGTTCCATCGAGGCGATTACAGACCCGTGGGACTCCATTCTGAAGCGACGGATGCGTACTCGTCAGTTTAGCTGTTTGAGGTCCAGGATCGGACGCAGTGAGCCGTCCTTTTTTGGAATAACGAAAAGATTGGAGTAAAAACCAGAAAACCTTTCCTGAAAGGGGACGGGTACTATGACTCCAGAGTGCCAAAGGGAGGCAATGGCCTGAAGGAAGCCTGGAAGCAGAGATGGTGGTTGCGGGGGGCGGGATCTGAGAAATCGTGTTCCTGGCATGGTGTTGAATTTGATTTTGTAGCCAGAGGTTACAATCTCCTTGACCCAGGCATCTTCTATCGCCGAGACCCAAGCGTCTTGGAACAGAAGTAGACGGCCACCCACCCTGGGAGAGGTCCCAGGTGGGGGTGACCTGTCATGCTGTAGAAAATCTATTGAATTGTGATCTGGATCCTGAAGGCTTGGTGGAGCGACCCTTTGTGTGCCAGTTGGGGGTGGGCCTAAAGGATAGTTTACGTCTGGCCCTCTGTGTTGTGGTATGGTCCTGTTGAGAGGAGTAGCCCGGTTGGTGAACTGACGAAAGGAATGGAACTGAAGGGAACGTCTCCTAGGAAAGGGACATTTGGGCCTGGGCTGGGGAAGAGAGGTGCTCTTGCCCCCTCTGGCATCCGAAATGATTTGGTCCAACTTAGACCCAAACAGTCTGGAGCCTTGAAAAGTGAGATTAGTTAGAGATTTTTTGGATGCCGGGTCAGCGTTCTAAGCCTTCAGCCAAAGAATTCTACGTATCGCAATAATATTGCTAGAGACGCGGGCTGAGCAGGCAGCGAGGTCGAGGGATGCCTTGAGCAGATATTTCCCTGCATGGGTGATCTGATTCGCTAGATCAGCCAGATCGTCTGGGGAAGCCGCCGTTAAGATGCCCTGCCTAAGCTGCTTGGCCCATGCGGACTCTGATTTTGATACCCAAGTTGATGCAAAGGAAGGACAAAGGGAGGCGCCAGATGCCTCAAAGGCTAACTGAGCCAAAGCCTCCACCTGTCTATCCGTAGTGTCCTTAAGGGAGGAGCAGTCTGGGAGAGACAGAACAGTCTTGACCGAGAGATAGGAGGATCCACAGCTGGGGACTCCGACCATTTGGCGACAAGGTCATGGTTAAACGGATATAGCATGTCCAGCTGTTTCTTTCCTGAGAAACACTTTTCTGGATGCTCCCACTGTTTTTGAAAGACACTGTCAAATTCTGCATGGTTAGAAAAGGTGCGTGCTAGGCGTTTAATTTTCTTGAAAGAGATGGCGTGGTCCTGAGAAGGGTCCTCGTCCTCCTTAACATGCAGAGTCTGGTTGACGGCTGAAATAAGGCTGTCAACCAAGTCCTGGATTTTGGAATATTGGTCGGTGTCGGATCCAGAATCAGAATCTGACGCAGTCAAATCCCAGGACGACCTCTGGGGAGGAGGTGTGGGATGCAGGGGGCATCGATGATACAGGAGAGCTGGATGAGGAGCTTGCACGAGTCCATTTCTGAGAACGTACTCTCAGTCTGCCCTTGTGACGAGGGGGCAGGGGTGCCTGCGAATCGTCCGTGGGAACGTTCGGAGCACTGGTGGCCGTGGATAACATAGGCAAGCGTTCTAGGACCTGAACCAGAGATTGGGATACTTTGGTGAGGTAGAGACAGATTGGGACATAGCAACAGCCCACTCCGGAGGAGAGGGAGCTACTTCCTCCTGGGCGGCAGGGGGTTCTTGGGGTGCCAGCATGGTGGGAGGTTTGCAGGACGAGCAGAAAGCAGTTGTCAGACCTGCGGGCCACTTATCTCTGCAAAGTGCACAGGCGTAGTATGTGACTGTGTGGGAGGGACGGGCAGAGAGCTCCCTGGGTCTGGGCATGTGTGCCTGACCGGGATACTGTAGAGGTGGGAGTCTGAAGGTAGGAAAGTTGTATGTGGGTGTGGAGCAGAGCCTACCCGATCCTGGATGTAGCCGCAGTCCTGAGACCCCTGTCCTGTGTCAGCCGTCCAAGATGTGGAGCCGACGCCGTGGTGAGCTGTTATTAGAAACAGTGATGCTAGGGAGAGTGATGCCGCCGTTGCAGGGGAATGACAGCGTACAAGGGCTGAGCCGAAGCAGAGCGCACTGCCCTGAGTGACAAGGGGCGCCGAGGCTCTGATATGCAGAAGAAAGGAGGGGGCGGCTAAAGGACCCGCCGCTGACAGGTCCACGGAAGGGCTGGTGGGCGTGATGAACGCATCACCATGATCCTCGTCCTTGATAGGCCGATTGTTGGGGGGGGTAAAAGGAATGCCGCCCCCCCCCACCCGAGACGCCCCCATGAGGGGGGAAAAAAAAAAAAAAACTATGGCAGTTTTGCCGCGCATAGTGGGCAAGAAGAAGGAGGGGGGCTGCCGGGGACGCGAAGAAAGAGGAGAGGGGCGTGGCTCAGGTAGCGCTGTAAGTAAGCGCCGTGTGTTAAGTGCTCGCCGCTGATGTGAAGTGGAGGCTGCAGCAGGCACGTGGAGGGAGCGCTGAGAAATTTACAGCCCCCTTGGAGGGGGGGGGGGGGGCATATATGCTTGTAAGCGAAGCCATGTCAGGGCTCTGAGGGGCTGGCTGATGCAGCAGGAGGGGGAGGGATTGGACCTTTTCTAAGGTCCCGACACCTCTTCTTCTCCCTTTTGAGGATGGTCCCAGGAGGTCCTCAGTGGATAAGGGGGACCCTGGCTCTTCCTCCTTCCCGCACTGTCCGGTCCTGGACAGTGCAGGAGATGGTGTCGACCCCAAAATCTGGGGGAAGGTCACCCGCAGGGACCACAGTCTCCCTCCCAGGCCACTCCGAGGAGGGGGCTAGGGTGGAGAATAGGCAAGGACTGGCCACCGGGAATCACCGAGACACCGGGAGGTGACAGGGGATAAGTCCTGCCCAACGGGTCCGAGGGTGGGCAATGTGGAGAATGCACACTGCTCTCGGTCGCTTGTGTAAAGGGGGTAACAGGGGACGCAGTGTTCCCTGTTAACCCCGAAGAGGTGAATCTGAAAAAGAAAGTTGAAAGATTAATAAAACACCACAAGGCTGGATCTGATGGGATCCAGGTCTACCTCCTACAGACACTAAGCTTAAACTGGTGAGCATGGTGCCTGTAGGCGGGTGTAAACTGCAGAGGAGGAGCTATTTTCTTTTTTGCCTAGTGTCAACCTCCTAGTGACAACAGCATACACCCATGCTCCTGTGTCCCCCCAATGAAGCGATAAAGAAAGACTACCATCAGCAGTCTCCGTGAATGAATGCATCCCAGCGGTCAGACCGCCACCGTCAGAAAGTCGCCATAATACCTACTTTTAACCTCTTCTTGACTTGTTTTCACCTTCCTGACCAGGCAGAATTTTTCAAAATCTGACCTGTGTCCCTTTATATAGTAATCACACTAATGCTTCTACAGATCACAGCGATTCTAAATTGTTTTTTTATTATTTCATGACATACTGTACTAGGTTATTAGTAGACTTAGATAAAAAAACATTTTATTTTTGAAAATATCTGAAATTTTCCAAAAGTTTCGAAAAATTTGCAATTTTTGAAAGTTTAATACCACTAAACCAGATCGTTATACAGCACAAAATACTAATATAAATTATATACACTGCTCAAAAAAATACAGGGAACACTGAAATAACACATCCTAGATCTGAATGAATGAAATATTCTCATTGAATACTTTGTTCTGTACAAAGCTGAATGTGCTGACAACAAAATCACATAAAAATCATCAATGGAAATCACATTTATTAACCAATGGAGGCCTGGATTTGGAGTCACCCCCAAAATTAAAGTGGAAAAACACACTACAGGCTGATCCAACTTTGATGTAATTTCCTTAAAACAAGTCAAAATGAGTCTCAGTATTGTGTGTGGCCTCCACGTGCCTGTATGACCTCCCTACAACGCCTGGGCATGCTCCTGATGAGGCTGAGTATTGTGTGTGGCCTCCACGTGCCTGTATGACCTCCCTACAACGCCTGGGCATGCTCCTGATGAGGCTCAGTATTGTGTGTGGCCTCCACGTGCCTGTATGACCTCCCTACAACGCCTGGGCATGCTCCTGATGAGGCTGAGTATTGTGTGTGGCCTCCACGTGCCTGTATGACCTCCCTACAACGCCTGGGCATGCTCCTGATAAGGCTCAGTATTGTGTGTGGCCTCCACGTGCTTGTATGACCTCCCTACAACGCCTGGGCATGCTCCTGATGAGGTTGCGGATGGTCTCCTGTGGGATCTCCTCCCAGACCTGGACTAAAGCATCCGCCAACTCCTGGAGAGTCTGTGGTGCAACGTGACGTTGGTGGATGGAGCGAGACATGATGTCCCAGATGTGCTCAATCGGATTCAGGTCTGGGGAACGGGCGGGCCAGTCCATAGCTTCAATGCCTTCATCTTGCAGGAACTGCTGACACACTCCAGCCACATGAGGTCTGGCATTGTCCTGCATTAGGAGGAACCCAGGGCCGACCGCACCAGCATATGGTCTCACAAGGGGTCTGAGGATCTAATCTCGGTACCTAATGGCAGTCAGGTTACCTCTGGCGAGCACATGGAGGGCTGTGCGGCCCTCCAAAGAAATGCCACCCCACACCATTACTGACCCACTGCCAAACCGGTCATGCTGAAGGATGTTGCAGGCAGCAGATCGCTCTCCACGGCGTCTCCAGACTCTGTCAAGTCTGTCACATGTGCTCAGTGTGAACCTGCTTTCATCTGTGAAGAGCACAGGACGCCAGTGGCGACTTTGCCAATCCTGGTGTTCTGGGGCAAATGCCAAGCGTCCAGCACAGTGTTAGGCTGTGAGCACAACCCCCATCTGTGAACGTTGGACCCTCATACCACCCTCATGGAGTCGGTTTCTAACCGTTTGTGCAGACACATACACATTTATGGCCTGCTGGAAGTCATTTTGCAGGGCTCTGGCAGTGCTCCTCCTGTTCCTCCTTGCACAAAGGCAGACGTAGCGGTCCTGCTGCTGAGTTGTTGCCCTCCTAAGGCCCCCTCCACGTCTCCTGGTGTACTGGCCTGTCTCCTGGTAGCGCCTCCAGCCTCTGGACACTACACAGACAGACACAGCAAACCTTCTTACCACAGCTCGCATTGATGTGCCATCCTGGATGAGCTGCACTACCTGAGCAACTTCTGTGGGTTGTAGAGTCCGTCTCATGCTACCATGAGTGTGAAAGCACAATCAACATTCAAAAGTGACCAAAACATCAGCCAGAAAGCATTGGTACTGAGATGTGGTCTGTGGTCCCCACCTGCAGAACCACTCCTTTATTGAGGGTGTCTTGATAATTGCCAATAATTTCCATCTATTGTCTATTCCATTTGCACAACAGCATGTGAAATTGATTGTCAATCAGTGTTGCTTCCTAAGTGGACAGTTTGATTTTTTTGAGCAGTGTATATATACACAGTACATACACAGTTTTCCACATGTCTGCTTTAACATCGTTAGGAAGCCATTTTTTCAATGAAATTAGCAAAAACGTTTTAACGCTATTAATAAAAAAAAAAAGTTTTACTAAAGTGTTGCTTTAAACCCAAAATTAGTGACTGACCCTTTAAAACGGGTGTTCCAGGGATTAAAGTTAATAACCTAAAATTCTCACAACAAAAAAATTCTCTTTCTACTCAACCACAGGTTTTCCCTTTGAGACAACCTATTCTGACAGATTTGGTTCTTCACCAAAACGGATGCTCACCCAATAAAACTGTAGGAGAGGGGGAGCGAATGTGGACGGTTATTAGTCATGAGGCCATTTTGCAAGTAAAGACCAACGTGGCATAGATAAGTCCCAGACTTTAGGAGAGTCAGGATGGGCATTTCTTATGTGTCCTTTGGACTATAATGTGCTGTACCCAACAGTGCGCTCTTAGCAAAAAGAGTGCAATAACAAGGCTCAAGTCTTCTCTATAAAGAATTGTCATTCTAAACCGGAACCGTAGAATTCTATGGGTGTTACATTTAGGGGCTGCATGAACCGGATGCTAAATATGGCCATGTGCCAGATCCTGGCCATGAAAGATCCCTTTAAGAGATTATTAGGGCGATATTAAAGACACAGAACACAAAAGTTTGCTTTTTTACTAATAACTTTATTTAAATAAAGACAAGAACTTCTATACTGAAAATAATACAAAACGAAAGCCACACGTCTTTTAGATTTCTGAAGCAATATTGTGTGGTAACTGGAATACTGTAAAGCACGGCGGCTAAAAATAACAGAACAACTATGTACAAATCTCATGAATAATTACAAAAAAAAAAAAAAGTAGTCTGCAGTTTAGGAAAGACTGGAGCGAGAATAGCTGGGACATGTATGGAAAGTTGGGATAGATATTTTTTTATTCTTTTACAACCTTGGTTTAAACACACTGCATGAGGTCCAAAAAAAAAAAAAAAAAAAAAAAAAAAAAAAAAAAGGGGAAAAAAATAAAGGAAAAAAAAAAAAAAAAAAAAAAGAAGAGGTGAAAGAAGAAATAATCGGGAAGAAAAAGTAAAATCTCGCATCTCAGAGGTGCATATAACACAAATCAATGTTATTCTGCGGGAGTGACATTCAGAATGTACGATACTTGTAATGGTTTTTGTTAGGAATCGCAGAAAACTGTACAAAAAAAAAAAAGTTGCAATTCCAGATTATAAATTATTTATCCACAGTCATGTTCACGCATTCAATTTAATTATTATTTTTTTTTTAAAGACCTGAGATTAATTGCAATAAGTGCCATTTCTTTCTGCAGTGTATGCTTTGTTTTCTCCTCTAAATACTGTAGGAACTGGCTTTAGCAAAAATCGACAAACCCCAAAAAGAGGAAAAAAAAAAAAAACCTACTACTTTAGGCTTAAACAAGTATAAAAATATAAATAGAAAAAAAAAATTAAATATTTCAATTCTCCATCTATGGTCAATATAGTGACATTTTTTGTAAATTTTTTTTTTTTTACGACAATCATTCAAAAACAGCAACTGGGAATCATCGAGAACAGACAAAGGCAACATAGTACAGGAAGATCAAATCAGGAAAAAAATAATAAAGTTATAATTTAAGTGTGCAAAACAAAAAAGTACTTACTACTTCTAGAAATTTTGGTACGGGACGCGGCTCGCTGGGCCACGTGTTACAAACATTGGCAATGCACAGGGTGTGTGGAAAGTACAGACCAAAAATAAAATATATACTATATCGGATCTGATTGTAGGAAAAGGTAATAAGTGAGCGATCAAAACTAGAAAAATAGATCTCACCTCTGGGGCGGGCTTTAGACATTTTTTTTTTTGATTAGCGAGTTAGGTCTATTGCTTGTGCTAGTTTTAAAAAATGTGGGGTTTTTTTTCTTCGTACGGTTAGAAAATAATTAAAATTATATATTTTTTTTATTTTTGTTGCTAAAGTGGCGCCGAGAAGCAAAAAAATATGGCTCTTACTAAATATTGTAAGGGTGGGAGGGAGCTGATTTGAGAAGGGATATTTTACTTTTGTGGGTCTGCAACAGATTAACTGATCTGTTCCATCAGATTTTGGACAATTATTTGGTTCAATGTTTTTTTTTTTTAAAGTGGAACCATACTTTTGAACACTGATCGTGGGGTCTCTCAGGAAGCAAAAACCCACTGTTCAACAGAGCTTTAAACAAAAACCCAAAAAGACACTATAAACATGAGACGATCACTGATCGATCAAATCACTGGGTACTGAGCATGCGCACACCATGGCGTATTGACTCATAACATTGCTATTCGCTCAAAGCATAACCATCAGGTGGGGACCTCCAGAAACCGGACCCCTCTATACCTCCCCTTCCTGATCAACAGGGCTTTTGGAGGGGCTCGATAAGATATTAAAAAAAAAAAAAAAAAAGTTGAATTTAAATTTAGTTACCCTCTAAACAAAGAAAAAAAAAAATAAATAAAGAAGAAACAATGGACACAGCCGTGCCCTTGTTTCCTCTACCACCAAAGTCTGGAAAAGTTCCCAGTAGAGTACATCAAGGAAGAGTTTACAAGCAGTTACAGCCTTTAGACCCCGGGGGCTCAAATCATATCCCAATGGTACTACTCTATAGAAAAGACGCAATATTACATTTCCAAATAACCCCTTTAAGGCAACAGGAATTACTTTACTAGGAGATGGTTTGAAGCATGATGTACCGCAATTTTCTCACCCATTCCTGGACAACAGACCGTACGCTGGAATGAATAGATTAAAAGTGGGGAAGAAAAATGGCTGCTTTTTTTGGTCAAGTTTTCGAAATGACTGCCAACCATCGACAGAAAAAAAAGGTCATTAGTTACTGGAAGCAGTCTTTGAAGTACCTGCTGTAAAATTGTGTAGGATGGGGGACATTGGTCCAATAAGACCCCCCCCCCCCCCCTGCGAATACAGTATAGTGGTATTGGGGGTGGTTAGTAGAGGTCTTGAGAAAGGGTTGACTAGACCATTGCATTCTACAAGGCTCGCTGGTTCGTCCAGGTGATCCATCAAAGGGGGACATTCAGTTTTGCAACCCATTCCAAGTGGGAACGTCACAAAAACGTAAATGAAAAAAATTTAGACATTTTTGTAAGATCTAAGAATTGAGATGGAGATCGCCGATGTGGTTTACATTCAGAGTTACCTGAGATTTTTGACTTCAGCTGAAGTACCTGATATACAAGACTTAGGACGGGCACTGTGCAACTGACGTGGCAATACTTCTGCCATCTTATATTCTACCCACCTATTTATGATGAATTGGGGGAGGGGTGGGGGGGACAGAGAATTACACCCTCTGTCCCCTTTAAAGGGGTTGTCCACTACTAGGACAACCCCTTCTTAAACTAAGTATTTGGCCCCGATAGAATAGAAACACCTGTACTCACCCCTCCCGTGCCGGCACTCACGGTCCCGGGACTGTGATGCGGTGGAATGACATGTGATGCCCGGCGCCCAATCCTTTTCATGTTCAGTTTGTTTGAAGGCGGGGCCAGTGACGCCACTGCTGATTGGGCACCGGACATTACGTGTCATTCCGCTGCATCACAGCAAGTGCCGACACTGCTGGAACAGAGCCGGCGCGGAAGAGGAGTATAGGTGTTTTTACTTTATTGGGGCCAAATATTTAGTTTAAGAAGGGGTTATCCTAGTAGTGGACAACCCCTTTAATTAATGTACATCTGCCCAAAAAAAAAACAAACAAACAAAAAAAAAAAAACACTGGAGGATTTGGAAAATTAAAGTATTCCTTACAGGACAACAAAAAAATAAATAAATTAAACGGTATTTTTTTTTTTTTTTTTTTTTTTTTTAGGGATATACCAAAAGCTTATTTAAAAAGGTTTCGAACACAAAAGCTGACATTTTACCTGTCGCGACAAAATGTATGCATAGTCCACGGTGAACTCAATCGTAAAGATGGTTAAATTTGTGCCAATTAACAGTGAGAAAAAAAAGTGGGGTCGGAAAAAATAAAAAATAAAGATCCGGGATGAACGTTGGCAGATAGAAGTGAAGCGAAGCAGAACTTTTTCTTCTTTAAACTCTGAATTCTAAATATTGATCAGACAGCGTTAACCAAAACCACATGCAGAAGGTGTAACTCTGGCTTCAAGTCAGCGCGAGGGTCACAGAGGCCGGTTCTGCGCAGGGGGGGGCTTAGGTTACAACATGGTTGTGGGGAGAAGAGGGAGGTGACAACTGCTCGTCGGACGGCCGCTCCACCCCGTTCTGCTGCTCTTGGGGGGACGCGTGGCCGTTGGTTTCAGTGTTGTCTACTTTGCTGGTGGCATTGTCGGTCAGGGAAGAAGAAGAGACCTGAGATGAGAGGTGATCGACAGTCACAGCCGAGCTCTGAGCGGGGTTCGGGAGGGTCTTCAGGGTGAGCTCTGACGCTATCAGCAAAGAGCCCAATAGTTTTACAGGACAGAAGGCCGATCCCGTGGGAATGAAGTTAACTTTGTTTTTGTCAGGGCATGAAAGGAGAGCTGCATGGACCGGCTGACGAGACCTGCGGAGGAAAGAACATTAATGCACATCGTGTAACGGCTGAGATGAAACATAAAAACTTCACAACTTTCTATAAAAATCTGAGGAAAGTGAGGTCTGGGGGGACGCCAAACCTTCAGGTCCCTTATCCGAGGCAAATTCAGGAGGGAACATCATAAAAAAAATAGAAAAGAAAATAAAACCAGCTTGGTACTAGGTCGGCCATGCTATTCTCCAACCTGCCACTATTAATCAGAGTTTTATTTTCCCTAAAAAAAAAAAAAATTAAAAAAATGGGTGAAACTCATTAACAAAGGAGAACTTTCATGTCGATGAGATGTGATGACAAATCTAATGGGAAACATCTGCCAAATAGATGACAGCTGTCACTAATAGAGGGAGAAATCACAAGAAATAGGTCAATAAATCAGTAATTTACCAACTAAGTAACGAGCAGTCTGAACCCAAAAATGAGCCCTTTACTGAATGAATGGATTTATTTAACCTGTAGAACCATCAAAAAGTAGCTTAAAATGGAATTGTTTAAATCAGAATGGGGATATGAGAAAAAAAAAATACCATAAAGGCATTAAGCAAAATGGGGGAGAAAAAAAACAAAAAAAAAAAACAACTAAGGTCAAAAAATGATGTAGGATATCTGCTGCCATTGTCCTAATAAAGGACAAAAAAAAAAAAAAACACTTTGCCAATAGCGGCAGGTGAAATAAATAAATGTATTCTTAATATCTGCTACTCTGAAGATCAATGAAGGTACAGCGATTATATATATTTAAATATAAAAATATATATTTTTTTTTATTTGTTTTATTTTTTTCTGTTTAACAAACTTTTCCTTATATCCAGTCACCACATCAGCTAATATGCCATCAATAACTAGCTATAGTTATAATACATTAAACGTTCTGTAAAATACCAAAAACTAAAATGAAAGCTTTAAATACAAAAATGTAGAATAAAAAAATGTTTACCTGTTTTTTTTTTTTGTTTTTTTTTTTTAAGAAAAAAAGGCCAAACAAACAAAAAAAAAACTTTACTTAATTAACAATTTTTTCTTTTTTACTCTCAGAAATTCCAGTGTCTACAAAAACCTTGTTCAAATTAAAATAAATTTCTATCTATCTATCTATCTACTATATCTAATCAATAGATTTGCAAATCTGGGACAAGCCTGCAGGGAATATACATAAAGGGGCCGTGAAATGGAGAAAAAACGAAATATTTTGGTAAGGGCTTAGCGGTACGTTCCCGCTCCCCCACTGCTCGGTGACTGAGCCCCTCCAACCAGTGACTGGCGGATGGAGGGGACAAGACAAGGAGGGACCAGATAAGCGTCAGACTGAGGCTGCAAAAGATTGTCAAAGGCGAATATTACATATTAAAAAGACAAAATAAAGTTTATCCTCTGGACAAACCATCTATAACAACAATAGGATTAGTGTAAAGTAGGACTGAAAAAAAAAAAAAAAAAAAAAAATTTGTAAAATCAAACGCACAGGGGCCATAGGTACAGCGTTAAAGACAATTAACAGGGCGGCTGCGCGGACACCGTTCCATTCTAGCGGACGATTTCAGAGCCCTGTTCTTGTCTGTCGGTGATAACCCTTTAATGGCTTTATATGGGGGTGTTCAGTGTGTGTATGTCAGGAGCTTTCCTGGAGCGTACGCCAACGATGCCTGTAAAACACTGACCAGAGACCAATATAAAGACCCAATATCTCTAGGTATCTAATATCTACAGATGAGAGAACCAGAACTTCTCCTGGAAGTCCATTGAGGGGAGGGGAAGGGGGGGGGGGGGGGGGGAGGAGGGGAAGGGGGGAAAAGGGAGGGGAAGGGGGGGAAAAAGGAGGGGAAGGGGGGGGGAAGGAGGGGAAGGGGGGGAAAAGGAGGGGAAGGGGGGGAAAAGGAGGGGAAGGGGGGGAAAAGGAGGGGAAGGGGGGGAAAAGGAGGGGAAGGGGGGGAAAAGGAGGGGAAGGGGGGGAAAAGGAGGGGAAGGGGGGGAAAAGGAGGGGAAGGGGGGGAAAAGGAGGGGAAGGGGGGGAAAGGAAGGTTGGAGAAGGAGGGGGGGGCGGACCCTCACTGCGACAATTTTACAGCACCAGTTACTTTGGACTAAAGTTCGGACTAACTGGACCAACCCGAACATCCACAGTTCCGCTCAACCCTAATCATAACACTATCACAGAAAAAAAATGGCGCATATACTGAGCCGCGCGACTACTGAGCCTGCAGGTCTGTATCTATGCAGTTGAGAATAAAACATCAACTTCCAGCTACAAAAATCAGCAGCCCGCTACCAGGTATGAACGGCAGCAAGCACAATATACGACAGTACCAGAGAAGCAGCGGCGGCCCTGTCCTACAGAGTCGTCACTTGGGCCGCCATGTTTTATATGCTATAGACATTGGACATTAGGTCCCTCCTACAGGACGGCCACCCGCCGACAAAAAGGCAGTTACTTACGACACTTCCTCAAAGACCTTGACCCGCTCGCATCCCTCGGGGGGCTCCCGTTTGAACATGTAGCTGTTGTTGGGTTTAGGAGAGGAGGCGTACTTGGGCAGCGGTGAGCTACTCCCACTGTCTGAAAATTTAAAAAGGGACATTACCAGTGATTGGACGGCACCAGGAAGAACAAAAATATGTAAATTTGCAAATTCAGACTAATTTTTTTTTATTCTTTTGCTTTTACGAATACAATTTAAAGTTCAAAAGATGAGGGTCTCTTTACCCCCCTGGACGCAAAGCAGAGCGAAAAACAAACAAGCAGACGAGTCAGTAGGTAAAGAGCGATGATTAGTACAGCACATGAAGACGACGGACATTTTATTAGTAGAGTGGAGATTTCTAGTAAACCTGCTTGGCACGGTCAAGAGTATATAAAAAAAAAAAAGTTGCAACAAGACCACCTTGGTCCGGCAGCTCATAGTCCTGAACCAGAGCCCTGTGAAGCCCCTCCTGCCCGCCAGCATCCTCGGGGCCTCTTCTGATTATCACACCAGCGTCATGTCATTGTTGTACAGTGAGAGATGCACAATTAAACATCAGGATTTTTTTTCCCCTCTTCAAAAATAAAGAATAATTAAAAAACAAAAATTTTATTTTTTTTATGCAGAAAAAAATAAAAAAAAATAAGAAAAAATCTGGTGACTGGGACTAGAAAAACACGGCTGCTTTATTCCAAAAAGTGACCATGTCTGTCAGCAAGTTGGAAGACATTGCCCAAAGTCCAATACAACCAATGTCCCTGATCACTGGGGAAAATGACAGAACTCCACATCTGCCACATGCACTCCCCAACCAGGAATGATCTGGCACCGGAATGGAACTGGCACCAGAATACAGCTGGAAACCAATTACGAACAGTGCGGGAATAAACAATAATGAAATCAAAGGAGTACCTGAAAAAGTGCGGCTCCTGTATAATGCTCCAGAGCTGCACTCACTATCCTGCTGGTGGAGTCACTGTGTACACACATTACATTACTGATCCGGAGTTACATCCTGTATTATACTCCAGAGCTGCACTCACTATTCTGCTGGTGGAGTCACTGTGTACATACATTACATTACTGATCCTGTACTGATCCTGAGTTATATCCTGTATTATACTCCAGAGCTGCACTCACTATTCTGCTGGTGCAGTCACTGTGTACATACATTACTAATCCTGAGTTACATCCTGTATCATACCCCAGAGCTGAACTCACTGTTCTGCTGGTGCAAAGTTGCTCAAAATAGAAAAACATAGCTGCTTTCTTTGAGAAGCCTGACCACGGATATTTGAGGAACGGCAGCTCATCACTATTCACTTAAATGGAGACAAACTAATACCAGAAACCGGCCATGGTCAAGAATGGAATAGTTTACTAATCTTGCAAAAAAAAACAGACACCTCCCTAAAAATAACAGTCTTCTGCTAAGTCAGGACTTTGGGCTGTCAGTTTTCAGCCCTTATTTTGCATGATTCCAAACCTTACAAAGTTGAAACTAAACTTTCAGAAGTTTTGCTACCTTTATTATAGATCATGGTAGGCCTGCCCCTGAGAACACCAATGATCAAAGCTGCATTACAGAATGTCAAAAAAAAATAAAAAATAAAAATAAAATAAAATAAAAAAAAAAAAAACACAAAACACTTCTTAAAGACAAGCACTTCTATCACTTCTGATCTGAAACCCTTTTTCTTTTCGGACTATATTTGATAGATCCACGTCATCCCATCTCCTCTTCTGAAACACGGCCACATCATCAAAATAAACAACTACTAGGACATACATTATATTAAAATACACATCACCCGCCCCCTACTTGCATATTACACCTACATAATGTGTGCCCTTGTAGGAAGTCAATTTTATAACCGACATTAGATCCACATCCCCCCCCACCTCTCCCGCAAATACTAAATTAGATCCACCTCCCCCGCAAATACTAAATTAGATCCACATCCCCCGCAAATACTAAATTAGATCCACATCCCCCGCACCTCTCCCACAGATTATAACTTAGATCCACATCCCCCGCACCTCTCCCACAGATTATAACTTAGATCCACATCCCCCCGGCCTCTTCAGCAAATTACTAAATTAGATCCACATCCCCCGCAAGTTACTAAATTAGATCCACATCCCCCGCAAGTTACTAAATTAGATCCACATCCCCCGCAAATACTAAATTAGATCCACATCCCCCCCCACCTCTCCCGCAAATACTAAATTAGATCCACCTCCCCCGCAAATACTAAATTAGATCCACATCCCC